>NC_138989.1:32934418-33583220 GCF_964341445.2 Mesoplodon mirus
TTTTCACAAAAATCCCTGTACTGTCACCATTTTATAGATGAGGAAATGAAAAGCAAGCCTCTGGTACTAGTAGCTTTAATACAGTTTTCTAGTTCTTATATCTGTGCTTTTCAATGCTTACCTTGAGTAGTAATTCTCTTCTAACTTCCTAGTTGGCCATGTTAACAAGTTTATAATACGTAGGATGATTTTACAGGCTGAATTACCCCAGAGAAAAGTATTTGTATTTATTTATTTTTTATTTTAACTTTTTATTGGAGCATAGTTGATTTACAATATTGTGTTAGTTTCAGGTGTACAGCAAAGTGAATCCATTATACATATACATATATTCATTCTTTTTTAGATTCTTTTCCCATATAAGTCATTACAGAGTATTGAGTAGAGTTCCCTGTGCTATATAGTAGGTCCTTATTAGTTATCTATTTTATATATAGTAGTGTGTATATGTCAATCAGCAAAGTATTTTTAGAGTCAAATTTGTTTCATCCAACTCTTTGAAGTCTGAGTTACATAGATGTAGACTTCTTTTAACTCTACTTATGAAACTTTTGTTCTTAATATTCATACATTTTTCTTACTGTGTGCATTAAATTTTCTAGTATTTTTAATGACAATTAAGTGACAATATCAGCTATTTTATGGACAAAAGTTAGAAAGTTTACCTGTGATATATCTTGGGTAAACTCACTTTAATATATCTTGGGTAAACTCACTTTTTCCTTTTTTGGGGGGAGGGGGTCAGGTAAACACATTTTAAAGCCTCAGGGATTTGAAGAGAATTGACTCAGACCTTAGAATCTTACATATACCAGTTGGGTTTTGCTCATCTCTGTATTTGAGAACGATGTAATAGGAATTGTGTTATATCCTCAGTAGATATTATAACGTATTCTTGGAACCTTCCTGGTCTATATCCCTGGTCTCTCTCTCTGTCTCTGTGTGTGTGTGTGTATATATATATATATATATATATATATATATATATATATATATATCTCATTTATACTTGCTCACAATCCTCATAGAAGTAAAATTGGTAACAGTTTAAGTCGTATGTTTGCTTTTAAAAGTTTCCATAGAAAGTATTACAGGTATTCTATAATTTCAGTAACCTGCATTTCAGTGTTTATCATGCCTTTCAATACCATTGGCCAAGAAATCAATATTTCCTTAAAAATAAAAGATATTCCTTTAACATACTATGGAAGTTTAAGCTACCCACATATTAAAGTTAAATGGCAGTGGGGACAAATGGTCTTCTGTTCACCTGGGAACATCGTGAGTGGGAGGCGGGTGCTGCTCTTAACGCGACAGGTAGGATGTAGGACCTGCCAGCGGGATGGGGATCTTGGTGTCATCAGGGCCCAAGGCCAGGCTGCAAGGCAGGCAGCATTTACTTACCTTGCTCCCTCCCGTTTCCTGGCTGACCCCCTTCTCTGAGAGTCTCAGCCCCTTACCCTCTGGCAGGGGCAGCATCCAGGACTTTCCTGCCGCCTTTGCTGCGGGAGGCCAACCCCTCAGACAGTCTCTTCCGGGAGCACTTCCCAATACGAGGCCCCCACTCACTCCAACAAGTAAATTCTTATGTTTTGAACCTCAGCGAAGAGACTTTAGCATGTAACCTCCCAGCTCAGATATGTTGTCTTATCTAGGTCTTAGAAAGAAAAGAATATAACTGGATAATAAAATAATTGAGACTAAAATACAAAAGGCAGTGGGCTTCCCGGAGGGGTGGCTTAGTTGCATTAGAGAACTCTTTACAGTTTAACTACATCCCTAATTCCTGGGCTACGTGAGGGCATATTCCTAGATCAGGGCTCCTCCTGGGAGCTACTTGCCTTTTTCGAATGACTCCGCTTTTGTGGATCAGCAAAAATGTTGTCAGCAACCTGACACTCTTCCTGAAATATTGCTGACCTCTGTGATTTTATTTATGTTTTGAAGTGCAGCACCCAAGGGGCTCTTTCATCTTTGCCATTTTGCTTAAATTTGTAATGCCTCCCTACCCTTATAACGTCATGTCACAGAGAGAAAATGCTAATCAGTACTTGGGAAGGGAGGGAATTCAGAGTCTGGAGGAGGCTGCTCTGGCTGGAAGGACCCTGGTGCCTGAGGCCCCTCCGGCCACCCTGAGGGTGTAGCTGCACAGGGGTTGGGAAGCTACCAGTTAGGTGTGTGGTGACAGCTTAGTTATAACCTCATGGTCCAGACTGTCCATCTCCCAGGATTTGACAGATCATGGCCCATTATTTCCAGCAAAACAAGGTAGTCGGAGACAAGCAGGAACCACACTTGCTGCTTGGGTATGAGAAGATGAAAACATTGTAGATACAAGATGATCATATGGTTGGATGACCAGAATGTGGAGTCCAAGAGGTTTGGGAATCAGCAGGTGCTATCTAGACTCTTGGAATTGGAGCTGCACGGGAAGAATCCACGATGAAGGTGGGATCCCAGCCAGTGGGTAAAGCAGAGTAGGAGAGAATAATTCAGGGGGAGAAGCACATAGGCGACTGCCAGCTGGTATCGGGGAAGCGGGGGGCCTGGCTGCCTAGGTTGGGATGAGGAGGCAGAGGGCCTCCTAATGAGAGGTGGCCCGGCAAGAGCCAAGGAGGAGCGTAGGGCCTCTGTCCGTCGGGTCAGGACCCGTCCTGAGAATATGAGGAAACTGCACCGACCTGTGGAATCAGGTGCCCCGCTGTGGAAGGAAGGAGAATTCAGAGGCTGAGGACCCTCCCGGGCGTGACACCACCTGCCGTGATTCAGTGCCGGCTGCCCCAGCACCCCCTCCCCGCCCCCGCCCCATTACAACCAGCAGGGGAGCAGCCAAGGACGCTGCTCCTAAGAGGAGTGCACGACAGTTTTTAAGGAAAAAAATATATACGGATACAGTTTTATTTTTCTATTTCTCCTCAGATGTTAAAAATTCTACTTAAATATTCTGAAAAGCAAAACTAGTATTTTTAATGTCAGTCATTTTTATGTTTCCTTCTATTTATCAAGAGGGCTACTAGGATCTCAGTTTTTAGCTCTCTCCAAAAATCTCTTTTAAAGTTTGTCTGCAGCTGCCTAGCAGTTTTTTGCTTATTTAGCATTCACCCTCTATTCATCTGTCTTGCTGATGAACTTGGGCCTGACATATTTTATAAATTATTTGGTTGAACTGTATAAAATTCCCAATATCCTACTGTCTCTGACTTTTAAAAACTATATAGTTCCTGCTATCTCTTCCTTCTTTTCCTGCCCACAGCAAACACATGTTGAATTAAGGAGGGTTGGGGAGCTGGTCTGCTCCATCAGAAGAACCCCGCCTCCCCCAGGACGCCCTCTCAGGCCTTCCCTCCTGGCCTTCAGTTTTTATGCCTCCTTATCTTGGTCCGTTATGAGCTTACATTTGAATATGCCACTTACCTATCCGTCAGAAGCTATCATTTTACCTTGACCAACAGAGCCTTAAGTCAGAGAAATTTCAGCTTATGTCAGCAATTTTCTAAAAGAACTGTGTCTTCAGAACCTTTTCCCCCAGTATCTGGCTAAATCAAAAGTAAGCGTTAAGTAGCTGTATCACACCTAGGACAACCACTTCAATCAGATTTTTCCTATGTGTACAGATTTATGCAGTCATGTATGTTCTTCCAAACACACACATACACACACACACGTGCGCAGGCGTGCATGAGTAAGGGTCTACATGTGCAGGAGTGCAGGCTGCCATTTGGGATGTCATCTCTTTAACATAAATATTTCTCTGCATTGAACGCAAGTAAGCACAGTGTTGCAATCCAGAAGCTTGTTCACAGCAGAGCCCAGGTTGAAAATGGTGCAGACAATGCAACCGAAAGCCCCCTCATCCTGTTCCTTTCGTACCTTCCTTTGTCTCCCATCATTATCTTCTTTCAGGTTCTCCACCAGCATCTTCTGCAAAATATGTTTTTGTCATTTAATATGGGGTGGGCCAAAAAGTTTGTTTGGGATGTTACGGAAAAACTGGAACGAACTTTTTAGCCAACCCACTATATTCTTTTAAACTTCATGCTTTTTTCTGATCTGTATAATCCTGAGATACTTTCTCATATGCGTCACCTCCCACAATCGAGACATATTCCATTCTACTGATGCTCCGAGGCATTGCATTTAGTTTTGCATGCCTGAGCACCCGAGAGACAAAGAAGAGCTAGAATGGGATTAGGAAATAAATAAATGTTTAAATGAGTAAAAAGATTGATTAATGAATGAAGATTGAGGGAAACACAGTTTCTCTCAACTTAAGCAAGTACTGAGCAAGAGGATGAATGGTAGCTTCTACAATCCTGGATAGATAAGCCTGAGGACGAGACAGCATGAGTGTCATGCAGTACTAGTCATGTGGGGTAATTACATGAAATTTAGAAAATTCATGACAATAATGATCATTAAAAAATCTCAAATTGGGAGTATGTATTAGATGGATAACAAAGCTTCTGAGTGATAGTGTCTTCATGAAAACTCAGCTGTGCTTAAAATAAACATTTCCCCATCTCCCTTAGGTTAGGCTAATGCCTTTCAATTTTCATCTGTGGAAAGTTCTTTCTAAAAATCTCCCTTAAATCTCATATGCTGAAGCCTAAACCAATTGGTCCTGCTGGAAACTGCTTTATCACCTCTGCACTTCTCACCCAGGACCCAGCATGGGCTGACTTATTTTCCCCTAGACATTAACCGTGGCAAACCCTGTACTGTTTTCCCTGTGAATGCTTGCCTTGGCTACACTTTGCACAAAAATTACATTCCTTTTTTTTTTATGGTGCTAAAAATGTTTTCCCACTTCTGCCCACGTGATTGATGCTAATAATTAAGTGATTTATTTTGGGGTTTCCCAAGAAGGTGCCAGGTAACTTTGGGAAATTGCTTATCCTATGTGAGCCTGTTTTCTAACCTAGAAAAAAATATGTCAATTCCATCTTTGGGTATTTAGTACTAAATATTAGAGATAATATATGTAAAACACCTTGTATTGCAATGGGTCCATGTAAACACTCAATAGGGGTAGCTTTTGTTCTTATTATAAATTGTATTTATTGGTACATATCCAAGCTTCTTCACTAGATTTATATTCTCCAAAGTGCTTAGCATGTAGCACGTGCTCAGTTAGTGGGTTGTTGAATCAAAAACGGAATAAACTAAGAAATAGTGCCAATTAATATTAATTACAGAACATGCATCCACAGGGGCGCCCCTGTCTGGCAAAGTACAGGTCCACCCTGGCATGTTGGGCAAGGCTGGTGTTATCAGAACCACCCCATCCCAAAGTCCAGAAGGCCCATTCTAGATACAGGGTGGTACTAAAGTCCTCTGAGGTTAGACTGTGTATAAGTGCTCCCTGGAAAACTCAATCTACTGTAAAACAGAGGGAAACTGCATTGCTCCCTGATTTTATCATGACTTTAAAATAGCAAAAGCAAACTTTCACGTATCAGAAAGGATTTATTATGCACCGTATACCAGCAGATTTATAGTAAACAGGAAGTGAATTCCTAAAAAAAGAGCCAACTGCCAAGATACTGATGCATCTGAGTCTGTGCTCCCCAAATGTAAAGGATGACAGCACTGTCGTATTGAGAGCAGCTACCACTAGTGTGTGTGTGTGTGTGTGTGTGTGTGTGTGTGTGTGTGTGTGAGATTCCTCATGGTCACAACAGCCCGTAGGAGCTGGATCTGATTTTCCTATTTCACTGGAGGGGAACTGGAGCTCAGTGGACCAGCTCCCTCAGGGTTGTGGGCGGGGCACCGTCCTGCCTGGTCGACCCCTGACAGCATCTGCCTCGTTCCCGGCAGCACAGAGATTGGGGGCCTCTGGGGACAGGAACGTGGGCACAGAAATCTACCAGAGACAACCGATCACCTGTGGCAGGGGCCAGAGCCTCTGCCCTGAGCCTGCTGTCAGCCTCCTAACACATCCTGGAGTCAGGATTCAGCCTTGACTGTGGTCTCTCCTCTTTCACCCACAACTGGCCCTTCACGTTCAAACACAAAACTTCCTAGCTGGTTTCAGGAGGATGAAGCAGTCATCCAGATACAATATTTCTGGATACATGAATGATAAGAAGTAAAAGCATGATATTCTCTGATACTGGTAAAGATGTTTAGTTACCCTATAGTATTTTGTGATACAGGTAGTCAAATTAGGGCTTGAATATTGGCGGATACAAACTGAGTTAGGTGTTTACATGACATTTTTGTTGCTCCATTGGATGTACATCTTTAGGTTATTCTTAGATTTTTAAGTTTTCTGTTTTTTTTCTTTTTTGGCCTCACGGCATATGGGATCTTAGTTCCCCGACCAGGGATCGAACCCGAGCCCTCTGCGTTGGCAGCATGGAGTCTTAACCACTGGACCACCAGGGAAGTCCCTTAGATTTTTAAGTTTTTTAGATTGTGAAAACCGTATTGCTGATGACTGTACCTGTAATGTCTGCTGGCCGGTGTCTATGGTCTGGCGCCTGAGATCTTCGCAAAGGGCAATATGAAAAGAAACTTAACCTGAGTGTGTCCAGTGAAAGGAGAATGTCTCTATTCAGCTTTTCAATATTGGATGTACGTCTGTTCCAATGACAGTACAGCCCTGATGTATCACCCTAAACTGACGCCTGTGCTCTCATTTTTATACAAACCAGCGCCTTTGGCTGCCCGTATTCGGACATGAACTTGAAAAAGGAGGCAACGCTTCACGATCGTCTGCGAGAACAAACACAGGCAAATGTGTACTCAGACTCTGCACATTCAAAATCGAAAAACCTCTGTAGTTTGAACTTTAATGGAAAACATGAAAAGGTGAACAGCCAGTCCAGGTAAGGAACTTCTGAAAATGTGAACCAGAGAGTAAAGTGTGTAGAACAGAAAAGAACAAATGTGTTGGTAATAATAGTTTCTTGTGTTTCTTCAAAATCTTTCTTCTGTATATTATTGTGTTCACTGGCTCATAGAATTCATCTAAGCCTTGACATTTATTTTAAAAATATTTTTTCTTACTTCATCCTCGAAAACTTGAATTTACCTCTAAGTGTAGATATTATACGTAGGCAACAGAAAGCAAATCTCACGTGTAAATTCTGTAAGACTCCCTGTATCTCTGGAGTCATCTCACAGGTGGCATCTCTTGGGCATGTGGCCCAGTGTTCGCATCCTCTTGGTCCCATCAGGATCCCCTCGCTCACCTGGTACTTGTCATCTTTAATCCAAAAGTCCCTCAGATACGTTTCCTTGCTCTGAATAGTTGCTGTTTTGATTTATCGATGGCACATCATCCTTTTGTTCCTAAGTGTAAACTTATGACTTTAAGGATCAGTTCTCAATTTTTATTTACTTATAATCATTTTCTAAGAAGCTACAGATGCAACCTTATTTGCTCTTTTTTAACCTAAATGAGTAAATAAATAACATTTTAAGATAAAAGTTTCATCCTCCATGCTGGGAATTATAAACACAGGAGAATCTAATTACAAGTAAACAACTGGAGACCAGACAGAGATGGAGCCATGAAAGGCTCGGCAGAGGTGCTAAGTGGGTGTTTTTCAGGCCCCGCTGCAGGCAGAAGGCGCTGGCGTTCAAGGTTGAGCTTTGGAGGAGCTGCTACGGGAGGGGCTGCTGGTTCTCCAGACCACCATCACCCGCCCCCGACCCCCACCCCAACCCTCACCCAGCCCTGCCCTTCCCGTTCAGCACGTGGGAGAGGAAGGAGCGCGCCTCTCCTCGGGGGCAGACTTTCCAGGAACCCCCTTCTGCCCTTTCACCCTTCAGTCCCAGCGTGGATGCTCCTTTACTGCCAAGGTCTGTTCACTGGGAGTGTTTGGCTCCTAGGACACACTTCTCACGTGGAGTTTACATCCTGGACTGTGCATTTTGTTCTTTTTATAGAGTATCTAGGTGACGTTGCATTTTCGTTAAGCAGCTGATTTTGAGCGTGGTCGCTGTGCACGGGGCCAACCGTCACCCTCCGCAGCGCGCGCCCCGTCCTCTTCCTCCGGGTACCGCGCAGCCCCTCTGCAGCATGTTGTCCTGCGTTTTCTCCTTTGCTGTACACCCACTCCTCTTGCCGGAGCTGTACGGGGTCTATTTTTCTTTACTGCTTTTCACACCCACACCGTTTACAACTTCAAGTGGCTGAGAGCTCGAACAGCTTTTCCATTTCCTAGTTGAGGGAGTTTTTTCTTTTTTTTTTTTTAAACTGTTTTCCAAGGAACAGCGCTTGTTTAGTCCAGAGACCAGTGCATCCATTTGCTGTTACTCTTTTTGTTCTGTTATCTTTCTTCCCCCCAAATGAAAACTCAGCCTCTCTTGTAAACATTTTAGACATTCATCCTCAATGTCAAAAGTCAGAGAGAATAAACAGCTCTTTGAACTGCTTTATAAAACAATGATTCCATCGTGTACTCTCGGAGGTGAGCCCGGCCTTTCTCCTCAGCACGGGTGTATGGCTCTCCCGTCCCTAACTCGCCTTTCAATACATTGTTGTGTGCTTTACCGTTGAAGGGGTTTTGCACTGAAATGTGTCAAATAAGCATAATTACTACAGATAGAAAAAGTAGAGAATGTTAGTTGATAACCAAACAAAAAAATTACACATGATCCTCTTCCATCAGATCCTGTTTCACGAATGCACAGAGCTGTGTGAGCGGCTGCGCGGAAGAGGGGGAGTCTCACGGTCCACGTCTCGAATTGTTAAGCCTTCTTTGTCTTTCACATCCCAAGACCAAAGCCATTCTTGCACTCCAATCCCCGTCCTCTTTTTGTTTAAACCAGTCATCATGACAAAACGATGTTCGGGTCAAGTGGTCTTGGCAGTAGTGCTCACTTTGACCTGCTTCCATCCCCATGACCTCCTGTTCACGGTCCAGAATTCCAGCTCAAGGAAAAAAAGAGAACAAGGAAATCGACATGGAAGAATATGTAGGCTAATGACGAGCAGCTAAAATTTATTTCAACTCTTTTCACAGTTTATTTGTGGTCATCTCCTGAGGCTGCCTCTCCTCTAACCCAAACCTTTGCTCTTAAAATCACAAGATACCATGTACAGGTGGAGGAGAATGTTTAAATCCCATCTCTCCTCTTCTGCATGCTGAGGAAAAATAATTTGTGGTTGGCACATGTCCAAGGATAGACAAGAGGGTGAAATTAGTGAAAATCAGGGTTTTAATTTCCTCTGGCGTCCAGCGCATCCATGGTCACCAAGCTCTGGACAGGCCTGCTCTAACTTCTTATACAAGCAACACTGTCATCTTAGTATCTCCAGACTTCTTGCAATTCCAGTGCAAAATATAAAATTATCTCTTGACCTTCTTCCAAAATCAATTAGATGCTGCCCAAAAGTTTAGGGAATTCTGTATTTTCCTTAACTGCATCCCAGTTTTGCGTTTAGTTTTAAAAAGCATGTTTGTTCTCATGTTAATCTTTGGAGAGGGAGTTATTATTGGTAAATTTTAAGTCTCCGTGATTTAGTAGTGGAAACAGTCTATTTATGTTCACGTTTTCTTAGTAGGGGGTCAAGTTATGAATTCGAGTGCATTATATACTACTAAATGTTTATAGGATTCATCTTCATAGTAGTACGATTGCATGTTAATATAAGTTTAAAGAGTCAGATTCACAATAGGTCGCCATTACTGAAAAACTGTTAGGCTGTGGGCTTCCTGGTGGCGCAGCGGTTGAGAGTCCGCCTGCCGATGCAGGGGACACGGGTTCGTGCCCCGGGCCGGGAAGATCCCACGTGCCGCGGAGCGGCTGGGCCCGTGAGCCATGGCCGCTGAGCCTGCGCATCGGAGCCTGTGCTCCGCAACGGGAGAGGCCACAACAGTGAGAGGCCCGCGTACGGCAAACAAACCCCAAAAACAAACCAACAAACAAACCAAACCTGTCGTGCTGTCAATATATTCCCTTCTGTGGTGCTAGTAGAGTGATTAGTTCAACGCTTGAGTGTCTTTCATCTGGGAACATACTCTAGGGTGGATACCTTAATGTGTTGGACAGTTTATAGTTTTCAGATACCTTACCTTTAAAGTTTCCCATAATCTTGTGATTTAGGCAAAACAGACATTATTGGCGTTATATTGTATATGTTGTATATATAGTACTGTCACTTATTGATGAAGAAGTAGAGGTTCTTACTAGTAGCTAATCCAGGACATAAGTCTTCTGGTTAAATCCAGCATATTCTAGTTCAGTAAACTGATAATAGGAACAAGAGATTTATCGACAATAATACTAATACTGATGCCACACACTTAGCTTGTGCTGCAAAGCATCCTGCTGAACAATTCATATACATGGCCTTGTGAATTTTATTTAATCCTCACAACAACTCTGTGCGTGGAAAGTATGCTGACTCTGGTTTTATCATGTAGGCACCTGAAGTTTCAGAGAGGTTAGGCAAAGTGTGCAGGACCACACAGATAATTAGTAGAAAAGGTGGGGTCTGAGTCCAGAACTACCCGACCCTAAATCCTATACGTGCTTTCAGTGGCATCAGGCTGGCAAAAGAATGGCAGTTGGAGGCTCTGAGAATGCCTGGCTGGGTTTATATTTAGACGTTCTACTGCTCTTCAGGATTCTCAGGGTTATCTTGTGAGGCATTTATTTCTTATTTTGTGAAAACAGAACTACTCAAGGGGAAGAATCTCAACCATGTTCGCCCCAGACTGTTTATTCTTATGTATACTATATAATGCAAGACTTCCACCTGAACACGTTTCTTTGTAATAGGTACTAAAGGCTTCCATCTGCAACAAGGGAATAAAATTATACTCATTAGACAGTTTCATCATAAGAAAATTACTTGAAATGCAGCTGTCCCCCCACACACCCTATATTATGTTAGCTGGCTTCCCCGGGCCAGTGTAGGACATTTTTTCCAGGCCCCCTCCCCATCCACCTGGGTATTCTTTAATAACAACTTCTGCCTCTAACTTACACAGTCGGCAGGACCATTAGTTAAAAGAGCTGTCATATTCAGTCACGGCTATTAAGAAAACCTAAGAAAATGCCTAATAAAGCTCACTTTGTTTTTCCTAATGCCTGCCATGTTATAAATTTTACGTACTTCCCAAAGGCCTATATTGACAATAAAAATGGCAGGGAAAAATTATGGTAATCACAGAGGATGGCAGGCAGTGGAGTACTTCCTTAATGATCCTCGTAATAAAGTGCTCAGCTCTGAGCCAACTAGTTTGTTTGCACGACTCAGATTACCTTCTATGAGGTCCGTCCTCAGAATTTAGCCAGTATTAGCTGGTTGTTTCGTGTATGAACCTTCCAAGTCCTTAAAAGAGGTTTCCTTGAGTCCATCAGCCTTTGATCTTGCTCCTTCCCATGTAAATTCTCTGCTTTCGGAGGCCAAGCCTCTGGGCCCCCACTCACGCCCTGTCAGCATCCGCAATCGTGTTCTTCCTCCTGCGCGGGTGCCTTTGTTCCCATTCTTCCTGCCTCCGTTACTCCTGCTGCGTGTTCTCTTCTCCAAGGCGCATCTCTGTCTTGAAACTTTCCACAGCAGTTCAGCCCGTGTGAGCTTCTTGACCTTAGAGATGGTGTTTTACACATCTGTGTATTTTTCACGTGTAGTTCAATGCCTGACACTTAGCCGGTACTTGACAAATCAAAGAGTTGTTGAGACTCGCGCGGTGCCAGGACTCCACTGGGCCCTGGGGTGTGGATCGGATGAGAGCGAGGCCCCTTCCTTGTGCTTTGGGTCTGCTCCACGCTCTGTGTCTCCTTGAGCCTTTTTGATACTTGTTTTGCACACGTGCCTTATTTTCTCAAAAAGATTGGAGGCTGCTAAGGAGTGAGAAGCAGTTTTTATTATGCTTGCATTTTTCCTTTACCACTGTTCGCATTATAGTTCTTAGTGAATCGTAGTTGACTGATTCAGGTACATACATACATTTGTTTTCCCATAACAGTCTCAATGTCTTTACCTGTAAAGTGAATACAATATCCGAGGCTTAGGTTTTTGAACAGAGGTGTATAGATGCAGACAGATATAGATGTATGACTGGGCCTGGAACATAGTAGAAACTATTGAAATAATAATTCCATATCTTTCTTCCATTTTTATAAAACTTGTTAATCTTAAAGTCTTGCAGTTGGACTGGTTCTAGCTGTGTCTCTAGCTCACATCTTTGCACCAAACATAGAAATTTAGCCCTTTGTTTATTTATTCGGAACTAAAGTAAACCCCTTAATCAAGTGAGCAGTGATCAAAACACCGAGACACCCAGGGTCCTCAGGGTCTGTGGAGGACTGTGGTTGGACAGGAAGCCCCCGGCCGTCTGGACAGCCCCCTCCCACTCCATACTTCCAGCTGGACTCTGAGGGACCTCTAGCCAAGTGTGACGATCCTGGAGCTTTACAGTGGGAAAGGACTCAGAAGGTTATCTCGTCCACCTTCTACAACAGAGAAATAAGGATGTGAAAGTCAAGCATTTAGTCCCTTATTGACACTGTCATTAGTGGCAGCCCCGAGCCCTCTGACCCCGGGTCATTGCTCTGCTCACCATCCCATCCCTCCTCCTCCCCCAGAGTGAGGTCAGAACAGAGCTGGTTTATGGTGATATAAGTACCCGAACAGCACGTACGTCCCTGAATTCAGGATCCGGACCATAGCCGTTCACTTATTCATCATTTATCCATTGAACAAACCCTTAGAAAGGCACTGTTCCAAATTCCAGTGATACAGCAGTTAAGAAAACAGACTAAAATCCTTGTTCTTATTAAGCTTTCACTTAGTGGTACGAAAACCCATGCTGGTAAGTGGCGGGATGAGGATCCGAACTCAGGCAGGACGGCTCGTCCTGCAGCCCAGGCGCTGAGCTAGTTCACTCACAGCACTGATGTTTCTTCATCCAGCGGGTACGCGCGGAGCGTCTGCTGTGGCCCAGGGGTGCCTTAGGGGCCAGGGATCAGGTGGGGAACAACGACTCCCATCCCCGCGGGGAGCGTATTTTCAGGGAGAGGAGACGGAGGAGGGAAAACAAAGGTAAACCAAATGG
Source organism: Mesoplodon mirus (assembly GCF_964341445.2). Lineage (NCBI taxonomy): Eukaryota > Metazoa > Chordata > Mammalia > Artiodactyla > Ziphiidae > Mesoplodon > Mesoplodon mirus. The sequence goes on from NC_138989.1 coordinate 32,947,438, forward strand.
AAGAGAGACTCACAGACTGTGGTAACTGGCAAGGAGTGAAAGGGGACCTTGGTCTCAGCAGTTACCCACCTTAAATTCCTGGAGGCCCTAGGCAGATCCAGGCCATTAAGACAAGTTAAAAGGTTCTGTTGACTGTTTTGCAAATTGAAACCGAAACCAGCCTGTCAAGATCAGCTCAGGGGTGTAGACAGAAGCTGTGATGCGATGAAAGGACCTGGCCTCCTGGATTCCACTTGCCTCTGTGCCTCTGGCACCTTCATTGTAGTCTTGTGTTTCTAAACGAATTTATAGTCTTGCTAAAATGTGATAAAATAACCAATGTATGCCTTAGAAAGATCTTTAAAAATATCCTTCTTTACTGATTTTCATGAAGCATTTTATGATTTATTGTGGATCTCTGGATTTCTGGAATCCTGCCTTGGCTCAGGCCCTTAGTAATTAAATGCTGAGAACAGTGTGTGCTAAAGTGTCCGTGGTTTCTTCCGTCAAGGAAATATTGGTGTTCCCAATCCCCAGAAAAACAAAACTTTGTTGCCTAAGCAACAGCGGGCATTTTTTTCTCATACACATACTTCATCTGGCTTTAAAATAATTATTTCCTATTTATTGTAAATAGTAAAGTTGTGACATTTAATGTCAGTTTTTTCTTATAACTAAAGCAATGCTTGTATATTATAGGAAAATTGGAAAATACAGGTTAGTAAGAAAAAATAAAAGTTAAAAACATTATTAATACTCAGGTGTTTTCCTATCAAACAGCATAACTTGTAGTCTTATAAAAATATGATAAAATTCCCACTGCAATAATTCAGGTAATATAGAAGTTTTTAAGAATAATAGTTTCTCACTCTCCACTCCTTAGCTCTAATGCTGCATCCTGAGGTTACTTGTGTGAATAGATTTGCATGTTCTTTTCTACGCTTTTTCTGTTTACGTATACATACAGATATGCAGATACACATTCACTCTTTTTTAACTTCTTTATTGGAATATAATTGCTCTACAATGTTGTGTTAGTTTCTGCTGTATAACAAAGTGAATCAGCTATTTGCGTACGTATATCCCCATATCCCCTCCCTTTCGTGTCTCCCTCCCACCCTCCCTATACCGCCCCTCTAGGTGGTCACAAAGCACGGAGCTGATCTCCCTGTGCTATGCAGCTGCTTCCCACTAGCTATCTATTTTACATTTGGTAGTGTATATATGTCCATGCCACTCTCTCATTTCGTCCCAGCTTACCCTTCCCCCTCCCCACGTCCTCAAGTCCATTCTCTACGTCTGTGTCTTTATTCCTGTCCTGACCCTGTGTTCTTCAGAGCCATTTTTTTTTTTTAGATTCCATATATATGTGTTAGCATACAGTATTTGTTTTTCTCTTTCTGGCTTACTTCACTCTGTATGACAGATTCTAGGTCCATCCACCTCACTACAAATAACTCAATTTCTTTTTATGGCTGTCACTTTTTAAATTTTAATTACATTCATTCTTTGTTAATGTTTCTTTGAAGGTTAGCTTGTGTCACTCTGGACAGCTTATAATATAACCCTGTTGAACACGGAGGAAGGATGCTGTGTTCCTGAAAGTTTAACACAGGAGCAAACCTTTAAAGCACCCAGACATTCAACGCTGAGGCTTTAATAACATACACACATATTTTATCCCAAGTTTATAATGGAGTTTTGAACAAGGCACCTGTAAATAAGTCAGCATTTATGACCAGAAGAAAAATACTCTGGTCTTGGACTTTTATTTTTATATGGAAAAGTTATAAAGACCTAAGCAACTAAGTCTACCCACAAAGGAAAAACAAATTTGCCTTCTTCCTTATGGAAAGCCATGTGAAAACATTAATTGTTGGCTCAAAGAAAGTCTGATGATAAAAGATATTAGCTTTAAAATATGTCTTATTTATTTGACAACCTGTCATGAATAATTTGCCATATCAACACAAGTGGATTCAATGCACTATTTTTAATAACTATATCATATTCCTTAGTGTGGACGAACTTATTCAACTCATTCCCCTATTGACAGGTATTTAGGTTGTTTCCAGTATTTTTCCTCTTATAAATAATGCTGCGGTAAACATTTTCACAAGTATGCATATCGTTTATTGATGCTTTATAATGCAGTATTCTTTAAAGTTTAATTACCTTTTATTGACAAACTAAACGTATCGTATGAATTCTTCTTTCTGTTGGGGGAGTCTTGCAGGTCCTCGATCCCTTTGCTTTACTGTAAATGAGTTCACATTTACCCACGTCCTTACACACAAGAGCACATAGGTGTGGATGCACATAGGAAGCATGTGCAGTACTCGTAACCTGCCCGCAGCCTCCACCCCAGCTCATCACTCTCCAGCCCCACCACTGATTCTTCTCACTCCCACCCTCCACGTGTCTGTGCCTTTGCAGGGTCCCTCTCTGCACTTCACTCAGTAAAACTTGCTTCGAGGCCTGGTTCAAGCTCGTGTCCTCCTGAAGGTGTTCTCTAACCTCTTGGACCTTTAAAGCAGAAAACACCCTCTTACTTTGTGACTCCATCGTGGTTTCTTCATCTCTTCCTTGCGGCCCTTCTCTCAGTCTGCTCTTTGTGAAGGTAGGCGGTGAACACACCTGTATCCTCAGATAGATTATGTCTCTTGGTGACAGACACCACCTTGGCCGAATGTGACACCTGCAGGTAGGAAAAGCTCAAAGAAATGTTGGCTGGACTTGGACAGTTTGTCTAAAAATAAAAAGCAGTCGGAGCCCAATATTTGCTTTCCAAGTCCCACTATAAGTTATACCTAAATACAATTGTTAGGCAATTTTGGGAAAAAACAGCCATGTGAAACAAAACAGTCACAGATTGTGTGTATATTTTTGGCCTCAGGGACCTTTTCCTTATAGAACAGGAGTCAGCAAACCTTTTCTGTAAAGGGCCAGATAGTATTTTAGGCTCTGCCGGCTGTAAGATCTCTGCTACAGTTGTTCAACTTGACCATTGTAGCATGAAAGCAGCCATACACAGTAAGTAAACCAATGAGCATAGCTGTGTTCTAATAAAACTTCATTTATGAAAACAGGCTACGGCAGGATTTGCCTCGTGGACTGTAGTTTTCCAACTCATGTTCTAGAAGGTGTTTATTTACATGTAGACTAACCTGAGTTAAATTCAAATTCTTGCTCTTCTACTTGCTGTGTGACTTTGAGCAAGCTACTTAACCTCTCTGTCTTTTTCAACACACACATATAAGATTAATATTACCTCCTTCGTGTTAGGCCTCTGGTTCAGGCCTAGCATTTATTGAGCACAAAGCAGTAGCCACTGATTTGCCTCATTAAAAGTAGTGGAAGCATAGAAGGAGGGTCAGAGAATATGCAGCTCCTTTTTTCAAGGAAGTAGCAAAATCCTAAGGAAAAGGCAAGTCATTTGGAAAAACAACAGATAGTAAAGACCAACGGATAGTAAAGATAGTGAAAACAACGGGATGGCAGGGGCATGTCTCCAACACAAGCACTGGTAGTCACGTGCACTCCTCTAAAATGAATCACAGACAGACAGACAGACAGACGGGTAGCTTGACACTTGCTGCAGCAAAATAGCGATTCTATTAACAAAAGGTTTTGAAGGTTGTTTAGATGCTGGAGCTATTATGACTACATAGAAGGTGGAGGCTGGGCTTTAAGAAGAATTGGTGAAATGGTCAGAGCTGAGATTTTAGTAGTATTACCTTTTCAGCTAAAATGCAAAGAAATATTAATCTTCAGCACATGACTGGCCTGATCACCTCCAGACATTTCTGACCGTGTGCAGTAGATTCTCCCAAGGCCAGTGCTGCGGTGGCTTCTTTCACTGCCGTCAAGATAAAGCCCAAGTGCTCTCGAGCAGCGTGCCAGGCTTCCCCAGCTCCGCTCTAGCCAGTTCCTTTAACCCCACCTCTGGTCCGTCCTTTCCTCGCACAGTGCAGATGCTTCAGCCCCATCAGTTGACTGGCTTATTCGTGTCCCCAGATGCTCTCGCTTCCATTTTGCTCATGCTTGGTCTGTGCTTTCCTCCCACCCTCATTCCCTAGACCTTCATGGCCCCATCGGTCACCCACGTCCCCATCCTTTCAGGACAGACCCGGCTGCATCCCCAGCCTCCTCCCGACCAACCTGCACAGAGCCGCACCCTCCCTCCAGCCCCCCGGGAGCACTACTGTCCTCGCCGTTCTCTCCCCTACCTGTGTCAACAGTCTCCAGCTCCAGGCCGTCTGTAGGCACTCAGGAAACCCTCCGTTCCTGCAAGATGACGTGTAGGATAGAAGGAAGCCTGGATTTGGAGTCCATTGAGTTTGCACTCTGGCTCCGCCGCTGACTCGCCCTGCCCCCAAGATGGGCAAGTGGTTTAATATTTCTGAGCCTCAGTTTCTTGATTCATAGCCTCCTGCACCTACCTTATAGAGTTTTTGTGAGAATGAAATGAGGTTAAATGAAGTGAAGAACCTGGGAGTCCTTAGGAGGCACCTGCCTCATCTCCTGAGTGAGGAGTCTGAACAGTTTACAGCAGGGGTCCCCACCCCCCGGGCCAAGGACCAGTAGCCATCTGAGGCCCGTTAGGAACCAGGCCGCATGGCAGGAGGCGAGCAGCAGGCGAGCCGGTGAAGCTGCATCTGCTGCTGCCCGTCACTGCCCGTCACTGCCCGTCACTCACATTACTGCCTGAACCATCCCCAGCCCTGCCTCCTTCTCCACCCCCACCCCCGCCACGGTCCTGGGAACAGTTGTCTTCCATGACACTGGTTCCTGGTGCCCAGAAGATTGGGGACCGCTGGTTTACAGGGTTTGACTTGGTGTATCTCCCTGGTGATGTAATAATTTTGAAAGCAGGAACTATTCCTAAATATATCTGTGATTGATTGCAGCACCTTGCATTTTTTTAAAAAGCCACTCAGTAAATTTATTTGATTTATTTTTAAATTGCTTTATAAAATCCTTGTCAAAGTTATGTAAGGCATACTGGCTTCTTTTTTTAAAAAAAAATTGTGAGATAGAACTGCCATCTTCATCAGCATGTATTTGCAGAGGGATGATTTCAGATGGTTTGAAAATCAACTCAGGTTTCATATAATTTGTAAATTTGGGGGGGGGGAATACCTAACTATTTGCCAAAAAGATGTAAGCAGAGCTGAAATTGTTCTTTTCTTTTCCATCTTATTCTTTGCAAAATGACTTTACTGTGCACATGTGCCTCTGACATCCCGTGTTGACCAGCTCTCTCCCCCAGAGGCTCGCTGCTTAGGACTAAGCCCTCCTTCCACCATTAATGTTCTTTCCTACAAGAATGTAGATAAATCCTGATGAGATATATAAATAATTTTATAGTATATATTATATATATAATGAAATTAAACATATGGAATTAATAAAAATATTCCATATATTTTTATGCATGACCATGATGCGTAAGAGTCTGTAGACTATGTTATAATATATTGTCTCACTGATTGTTCCAAACAAACCCTGTAAAGGCAAGTACTGTCTTGGTTTTGCAGGCTGGGAAGCTGAGGCTTCTAGAATCTAATTGCTCACTCTGGGCCTCAAACCCAGGGCACAGGGCCTAAGACACAGACCCAGGTTTTGGGTGGACTGGTCTCTGCTTGCACCACAGGAGATTAACTACCTGAGGCTGGTGTGCGCCACAATGGCTGTGTAGGACCTTCTTTTAAGGTCCAAAGGTGGGATTTCAACAGAAATTTTTTCTCAGTTAATTGCTTTTTTGATTAAAAAACTCTTCATGGTTAAAAAGTATCTGGTTAATAGAATGTGTTTTTATCATGACATAACATGTTTTTGGAACATACAGATAAAATTGCCTCAAATTATGTACCAGTCACTTAGGTTTCTATGTAAGATTTTAGTAACTGAATCAGTTTCCTCATCTAAAACAAAAACTGAAACAGGGGCTTCCCTGGTGGCGCAGTGGTTGAGAGTTCTCCTGCCGATGCAGGAGACACGGGTTCGTGCCCCGGTCCGGGAAGATCCCACATGCCGTGGAGCGGCTGGGCCCCTGAGCCATGGCCGCTGAGCCTGCGCGTCTGGAGCCTGTGCTCCGCAACAGGAGAGGCCACAATAGTGAGAGGCCCGCGTACCGCAAAAAAAAAAAAAAAATTGAAACAGTACTGGCCTACCTTAATGGCTTGTCAGTGAAGATAAAATGAGAGAGCAGTTATCCAAGTGCAATCAGAAAATATATTTGCCAAGCAAGGTATTATAATTTTCATTAAACTCTTAAATACTGCAGATAAATTAATGAACCATCTCAAGTTCTGTCTACCTAAAATTAGTTTACTAGGTAATTAGCAACACTGGAAAAGTTTCATTTGAGAAACTTCCATATTCATTACAAACTATGAGCCTCACGTTTTAATGAAGTTCCATGATGAAAGAGTTACAGAATTAGTCCTTACTGTATTCTGGAGCCTTTTAGAAGTTAATTAATTCTCTGACATTCAACAGTGTAACTAAATTACTTTGTACAGTTGTTTGAGCACAATGTCTATAATCTTCTGATTAAAATAAGCACAGAAATCATCAGTAGCAATTATTATTTACTACCTACCACACCATCACCTACCATCCCTAATAGCTCCTCGTCAGAATCTGAAGAGGTTATTCTCCAGAGAGTTTTAGAAACTTTTTGCTATAATAGAACAGGGTGTTGGGAGCTTTCAACTTTCAGGTTTCAAACTTACAGTTTCTGAACAAAAGTGTATTTTTAAATCTTAAACTGAAGAAAAACTCTAACAAGGCTCTGTGCAGCAAAAATACCTGCTAATTCACTATTGTTTACCCTGTGATTTCTATTTAAATTTGAGCTGCTGTCATGGTTTATTCCTACCTCACAGGATAATGAATCTAGGTTTTATTTCTGTTCTTTGCCCAGACTTGTACAGCAGTCAAAGTGTTTGAAAATCAAAGGAAAAGAAGATACTGACTTGGATATTCTCTTCAGAGGTAAAAACAAAAACACTAGCAAAAACGCAGACTCTGCTTTTTTGTTGGGAAGAATGTCTTGTTTGTGTGTTTGGTTGGTGTTATCATTCCAGGAAGGAATGGGGGAAGGAATCTGCCAGGGGCCCAGACACTTGTGCTCTCCTCACATCCCAGCCCTACTTCACTGCTCTGACCTTCATTTCCTCATTTTTAAAGTGAAAGACTCTATAATCTGCTCTGTGGTCCTCACTGATGACAAGACAAATCTAAACCTGTAGAAATAACACGTCTCAGTGGTGGAATCTCTCTCTGCCATCTGCACAGGGCGTGGAGGGAAAGCAGAAGTGTCTCCTTGCGTTCTTATAAGTTGGGGGACTGCAGAATGTACTTCGTTAGCAAGACAGGCAGGAAGGTTATGGCAAACTTTAAGTGCTAAAAGCTAAGGGATTATTAGAGTATAGGGGAAAGAATTGCACGTTTTCACTTAATTATGTTTCTTTGCAATTAAGGCTCAATATACACGGAATGTCATGTATAATTTTGAGGTTATACTGTGGCAAGCTAAGGAATAAATTTCCTCTTGGGTGTTAATTTGGTACAATAATTTTTATTTGGTCAGATAAAAATGTTGGTAAGTTGTATTTTTGTGTCTTCAGCAATGTAGTTCTACATGTTTGTATCTTCCAGAACATGGTAGGCGATCTGTTTATCTTCTAGAGGAAAAGAAAATTAGTGAGTTTTCTCCTGATTTGGCTAAAAGTTCAAGTTAGTACAATTTGGTTGCATTGCACTTCATCTCCAAAACAATTACCCGTTCGACTTTTCTTAAGAGAAAAGGAGTGTGCTTTACAGTCATTGAACAAAAGGGCTGTGACTTCTTTTGTTTTTAATTGAAGCATAGTTGCTGTACAATATTATATAAGTTACCAGGGTACAATATGGTGATTCACGATTTTTAAAGGTTACACTCCATTTATGGTTTTTATAAAATATTGACTATATTTCCCGTGTTGTACAATATATACTTGCAGCTTATTTGATATCTAATAGTTTGTACCTCTTACTCCGCATCCCTATATTGCCTCTCCCCCTCCTGGTAACCACTAGCTTGTTCTCTGTATCTGTGAGTCTGCTTCTTTTTTGTTATATTCACTAGTTTGTTGTATTTTTTAGATTCCACATATAAGTGATATCATACGACATTTGTCTTTCTCTGTCTGACTTATTTCACTTAGCATAATGCCTTCCAAGTCCATCCATGTTGCTGCAGATGGCAAAACTGTGTTCTTTTTTTTATGGCTGAGTAGTATTCCATTGTGTATATACACCACATCTTCTTTATCCATTCATCTGTTGATGGACACTTAGGTTGCTTCCATATCTTGGCTATAGTAAATAATGCTGCTGTGAACATTGGGGTGCATGTATCTTTTTGAATTAGTGTTTTTATTTTTTTCTAATATATACTGAGGTGTGGAATTACTGGGTCATATGGTAGTTCTATTTTTAGTTTTTTGAGAAACCTCCATACTGTTTTCCACAGTGGCTGTACCAATTTACATTCCCACCACCAGTGTAGGAGGGTCCAAAAGGGCTGTGGATTCTGTGGGCTGATCTCAGGCAGGGCCAAGCTCCTCTCGTAACTGGAAGAACACTTGATTTTATCTCATCCACAAAGCGGGGAGGAATCTTTTCCTCAGAAAAGGGAGGGAAGTTAAGTTACTCTGTTTGGATTGTGCATCTATATGTGTCTCCCTAGCCAGAAGAATTTCTATATAATATAACTAGATAGGAACATCTCTTTAAATAAAATGAAATAAATAACTGATATTTTGGAAGCTGCTCCATACAAATGTTCTAAGCCATTTTACCAGCCTTCATTCTGTAAACAACATGTTTGGAACTGCATGAAGAGCCCTAAAAAAGCATCAGTGTCTCAATTAACATTTTGACACTTTTGAAAGTATCTCCACAGAGTAATTATGTATATGTTCCTGTTAAAACAAATGCACAGTCAGTTTAGTAGTTCACATAGTAAAATACTAATGAGGATCATCCTTGTAAATATAGAAAATATCCCTAGCAAAATGCAACTGCATGGAGCTTCCCTGGTGGCTCAGTGGTTGAGAGTCTGCCTGCCGAAGCAGGGGACACGGGTTCGTGCCCCGGTCCAGGAAGATCCCACGTGCCGCGGAGCGGCTGGGCCCGTGAGCCATGGCCGCTGAGCCTGCGCGTCTGGAGCCTGTGCTCCACAACGGGAGAGGCCACAACAGTGAGAGGCCTGCGTACCGCGCAAAAAAAAAAAAAAAAAAAAAAGCAACTGCATAATGTGAAAGATGAAATCCATCTTGTTTAGTAAGCACCTGTGCTTTTCTGTGTAGTTTATAAAAAGTTCATAACCACATGTGTTTATTTATTGGTGTATTTACCGGGCTTCTTAAACATTTGATTTCCTCCCGGAGAAGGCCTGTGTTCACAGACCCGGGACATTAATGACGAGGAGCCCCCACCTGGTGCAGAGCGTGCTGCCGGGGCCACTGTGCTTCTTGTTGAGAAGATGCCTTCAGGGGTCCATCCGAGCAGGATTTATTTAGCACCTACTCTCTGCCTAGCCTTTTGTCACCCAAAGTGGTTCTTCCTCATATTGATCTAACCCTTCTTATTATAATTAAGCTCATTTTCTCTGGTTCTAACCTGGGTGAGACAAAATAATGAGAATAAATATGTTGCTACTGTGACATTAAGTGATTATTTAATATTTCCCTGTTATTTTCTGTAAGCCTATAAATCTGAGTATAATTTCTAAATCCTTACCTTTGTTTTTTGTTTCTTCAGTCTGGCCAGAGATTGAATAAACACATTCTTTAATTCATTAGGAATTTTTTTCCTTTTTTTTTTTTTAAGGAAAATGAGTTAAAATCTGTTCCTCATTTCTCCTGTGAGGGAAAATAGTATATCTTTGATTTTTAGAGATTGTGTGCACATGTGTACACGAGCACATGTAGCTTCTCCTCTTCATATCTTTGGCATGTTTTCAATATTTACTTGGAAACATCTTCATTTTCTAAATCGTTTTATTCACAGTTGATATGCTTGGCAGATATAATGGAAAGTATTTTAAAGGCCATCATTATTTTCCAGCATACTTCTTAGAGATTAAACATTTTTCCTTTTCCAAAGAATTAGATCAGATGATAGAAACATTTAGTTTATAATGATGTAAATTGGTTGAGGAAAAACATGATTGTCTTGAAGGATGTTTGGTAATAAAATTAACAGAAGTAAGTTGGAGTCTGTTTTAACTCCTCTGAGGGTTTGCAGGGAGGCTTACTGGGTGTTACACCTGAGAGGTGGCAGGTGGTACTTAGCCTTTGTACCATTTGCTAAGTAAATAAGGCATGAGCACAGAGAGACTCCAAGCGTGTCCCTTCTCTGGAATGGAATTGGCTTCTGCACAGTGGCCTGTCAGGTTTTTCCCTCTGCTCTGGACTGTTCTGCTAAGTACTGCGTTAAATCTGCTCCTTTGAAAACAAGTTTGAGTGAGGCTATGGAAGCGCGTTTCCTTGAGTCCAAGGGACCTGCTCACCCACGCGATCTGCCCCCCTGCCCCTCAGAGGCCCCTGGACCAGAGCACCCGAACCTCACTACTGGACCACAGGCAGACGCCCTGCAGGGCCACCACGCTGTCCCACCCTAGGGGCAGCTTTGGTCTTGTGGAGTGTTCAGCTGGGAAACTGGGGGGGGGGGGTTCCTTACTATTGATTTTTTTTGGCCCCAAATGTGTAACTAATGTTCACTTTTTAAAAAAAAAACCCAAAATTTCACAAAGCAAAAAATATGAGATAAACATTGTTAATAAATCCTTCATAGATTTATTTTGGATGTAACAATTCACCTTGTTGTTTTCTTTACCAGTATAGAATCATAGTGTATTTGGTGATCTTTATTTACACTTGCTGATGCATCATGACTGTCTTCCTAAGTCAGTGCATATACATCTGCTAGGTTCTTTTTTTTTTTCCTAAGTAAAAATTGTACCCACGTCCACAAGAGATCACATCCACTTAATCTTGGGTCAAGAAAAGAAGCTGATGGAAGCTCACCTTATTCCATGCACTTACCACCTCCTGCCATGGTCACGCTTCTGATTTCTGTCGCTATCAGTTACTTTTTCCTGATTTTGAACGTTTTATAAATGTAATCACACAGTGTGTGCTCTTTCATGTTTGACTTTTGCTAACATGATGTTTGTAAGATCCATCCAAATCATGGTTTGTGTATACTCATTACTGCATGTTGTTCAATTTTATGGTGATAACCACAATTTATTTATTTTAGTGCTGGTTGTTTTCAGTTTTGCTCTCTTACCCATGGTGCCCCTAGGAACATTCTCATATGTGATTTGGTGGATATGTGTATGCATTTCTGTAGGGCACATTCCTAATAATGGACCTCCTGGGTAACTGGGTTTGTATAAGTTCACCTTCAGGAGGAGCTGGTGTCAAATATTTTTACAAATCAGTTGTCCCAGTACGTTCCTCGCAGCACAGTGTGGAAATTACAAGTACTCTCCATCCCCGCTGACAGCTAGTTTTTGTCAGTCACCTTAATTTTAGCCATTCTTTTGGGTCTACGGTATTATTTAATTATGCTTCTAATTTTGCATTTCCCTGAAGCCTAATGAACTTGAACACATTTTCATGTTTGTTGGCTATTCGAACATCCTCTTTTGTGAAATACATCTTTTAGGTTGTATTGTTCTTACTGAAATGCAGTAGTTCTTTGAATTTGTACATGAGTCCATTGTTGGATAGATGTGTTGCAGATTTCTTCTCCAGCCTGTGATCTGCCTTTCACTCTCAGTGATGCTTTGTGAGGAACAGAAATTCCACATTTTGACACCGTCCATCAGTCCTTTCTATTGTGGTTAGCTCTTCAGTGTCCTGTTTAAAACATTTGCCTGTTGCACGGTCATTACTGTGTTCTGTTATTCTTTGTCCTAGAATCTTTGTTTTTCTTTCACGTTTATATCTACAGTGCACCTGGACATTATTTTTTATACCTGATGAAGCATAGGCATCAAGATTTACTTTTTATGTGAATATCCAGTTGACCCAACATCGTTTATTTTTTTAAAAACCCTTCCTTTCCCCTATTGTTCATCATAAAGCAAGTGACCAACATTGTCCTGTGCTTCAGTGTATCTCTTGTAAGTGGCGTGTGATATTTACTTTGACATTCAGTCTGATGATAGTAGTCTTTTTATTAGAGTATTTAATACATTTGTAATGTTATTGCTGTTAAGTTGGGTTTATAGCTATCATTTTAATGATTGCTTTTTATTTTTCTCAACAGTTTTGTGTTCTTGCTTTTTTATATTTTTTTGCTTTTTTTATATTTTATATTTAATTTTTATACAGTAAGTCCCCTACATACAAACAAGTTCCATTCTGAGAGCACATTCATAAGTCCGATTTGTTCGTAAGCCCAACAAAGTTAGCCTAGGTGCCCAACTAACACAATCATTTATATAATTGTACTATACTGTAGTAGGTTTATAATACTTTTCACACAAACAATACATAAAAAACAAATATAAAAAATAAAGAAAATGTTTTTAATCTTACAGTACAGTACCTTGAAAAGTACGGTAGTACAGTACAACAGCTGGCATACAGGGGCTGGCATTGCGTGAACAGGCAAGAAGAGTTACTGACTGGAGGAGGGAGAGGAGGTGGGAGATGGTAGAGCTGAAGTATCAGATCGTCGGCAATAGGAGACAGAGGGCAAGAAGCTGCAAATTCACTCACGCCTGACGTTGACGGTACAGGTTCTGGTTCCTTGCTGGATCCAATTCTATCTACCCACTTGAAAAAATGATCCAGTGATGTCTGGGTAGTAGCTCTTTTTTTCTCATCATAGATGACACGGTAGCACTGGATTGCATTCTGAACGGCTGCTGCAACCTTCGTGTACCATTCTACATTCGGGTCTTGTGCCTCAGAAACTAACAGCGCCTCGTCAAATAAAGAAAATCCCCTTGCCATTTCTTGCATCGTGAATCTCTTCAGTTCTTCAGTTACTTCTTCCTGTTCATCCTTTCTCTGGGCCTCCAATTCCGTAAGCGCTTCGTGTTGCACAGCAAGGAGTTCAGTGAAGTCATCCTCTTGTTGATCTCGCTCCAGCTTCTCACTGAGGGTCACTAAGTTGCTGAAGACCTCTTTGGACTCCTCGTCCACCTTCTCAAATACATGGAAATCGTGAGCAAACTACGGGCAAAGTTTCTTCCAAACCCCTTTCATGGTGACGGCCATAACCTCACGCCAAGCAAAGTCAATGTTTTTTTGGCCTTGTAGATGTTATAGTCCTTCCAAAATTGTTGCAAGGTTGTCCCTGATTCGTCACTCACCTTTACTGCCTGACAAAAAGTGTGACGTAAATAATATTTCTTGAAAGTCTCTAAAACTCCCTGGTCCATAGGTTGGATGAGCGACTTAGTATTCAGTGGCAGATGCACTGCTCTGACGTTGGGATGAAAGTCGTGCATGAATGGGGGTGGCCCAGAGCATTGTCAAGCCACAAAAGAATGTTGAGTGGGAGGTCCTTCTCCAAGCAGTATTTCTCTACCTTTGGGATAAAGTGGTGGAAAAACCAGTCCTGGAAAATGGCCTATGTAACCCAGGCTTTGAGGTTACTCTTCCACACAACAGGAAGAGAACCCTTGGCTATGTTTTTAAGGGCTCTTGGGTTCTCTGAATGATAAACTAAGAGAGACTTTAGCTTCATATCGCAGGAAGGATTGCCACCAGACAACAGAGTTAGCCTATCCTTTGCTGCTTTATAGCCTGGCATCAACTTTTCCTCCTTACTGATGTAACTTCCGTCTGGCATCCTCTTCCAGAACAGCTGTCTCATCCACATTAAAAACCTGCTCAGATAAATATGCACCTTCTTCAGTAATTTCTTGAAGCGTTTCAGGATGTCCCCGGGCAGCTACCATATCTGCACTCGCTGCCTCACCACTTACTTTTATGTTGTGAAGGCTGGTTCTAGCCTTGGACTGATAAAACCAGCCATGGCTGGCATTACAAGATGCACGCTCTGATTCTTCATTGTGTTTCTTCTTCAAGTTTTCGTGAAGGCTTTTAGCTTTCTCTTGAATCAGCATTAAGCTGAGCAGGACTCAGCATTGATGTTGATCCTGCATCCACACACTGAGACGTTTCTCCATCTCCTCCATCATTTTTCCACACTTCTTCGATATTATCAGCACAGCAGAATTCACATGTTCCATGATCTTGTCCTTGTTCTTTAGAATCCTGCTGTTGGTTGAATGTTATAAGAATGAACAACGTCTACCATCTTTTCACCTTGCTCCACTCTCTCAATTATTGTCACTTTTTGTCTCCATTGTTATTGCTTGGAGCTTCTTAGCAGTACCAGCTACAACACCACTGCTTTTATGCTTGCTTCCAGACATCCTGGGCTTGAAAAAAGATACTGTACTACTGTGCTCTATACAGTACTGTACAGTAAAGTACACAGAAGCACAACCACTTGTAGAGGATGCATGCACGTGACAATGTACGCCAGACCCGTGAACTAACTTACGTGACTGGGCGTGCGAACGCATGTTTGCATCTTTGAAAGTTCGCAACTGGAAGGCTCATATGTAGGGGACTTACTGTACTTCTTGGCTTTATTTTTTCTTAACCAAGAATTTATTTTATTATACCATTTTTCCTATAGTAGCGTGTTGGTTATGCACTTTTAATATTTTTAGTAGACGTTATAGCTAGTAAAATACACATCTTTGTGTAGGATCATTTTTCCTCTGTCTGAAAAACTCTCTTGTATCCCTTTTAGCGTGTATTCTAGCTATGTTTTTTAAAAAGTAAGTTTTTCTTGTCCAGAAATGTTCTTGTTTTGCCTAAGCTTTTGAATAATATTTTTGCTGGTTATGTAATTTTGCATTGATAGTTGATTTTTTTTCAGGCTTTAAAGATAACATACCATGGTCTTCTGACCCCCATGGTTTCCCTCTAGAAGTCTGCTGTAGCTTCAGTGTGTCTCCTTTGAGGGAAGTGTGTCTTAGAGCACATCTTAGTTTGTCTGGCTGCTTATAAGATTTTTCTGTTGTCTTTGATTTTCAGCAGTTTTATTATGAAGTGTACTTCTCTCTCTGTCTTTTGGGGATTCATAGTGCTTCTTAAGTCTGTGAGTATATGTCTTTCATTACTTTGAAAAATTTCTTAACCATTATCTCTTCAAATGTTGCTTATGCTCCATTCTCTCCCTTCTCCTCCTTTGTGAGACTCTGTCTACACATTTTAGACTTTCTCTTGTTCATATGCATCCTATGCTATTTTCTGTATTTCCTTCCTTTTTAATCTATGTGCTTCAGCTTGGATTTTTTTCTGCTGACCTTTCTTCAAAATCACTAATGCTCTCTTCAGCTGTCTCCAAACTGCTATTACACCCATCCAATGAATTTTTAATTAACTCTTTATATATTTCAGTTCTGGAATTTCCATATACATTACTTAAAAAATAATTTTAGTTATTTAATAAAATTCTCTATTTTGCCATCTAACTTCTTAAACAAATCAGTTGCAGTTATTAATTCTATGCCCTATAATATCAGTATCTGAATCACCTGTAGGCTTGCTTTCCTTGTCATTCTTTGTAGGAAAGTTGTTCTACTAAAGCTATTCCATCATAATTTGGAGTGGAATTCCTACCATATCTTCGCTTAATGGTCACAAAGAATTTCACTGGGTGATTCTACCATAATGTATTTAATCAAATGCTCATTCATGAACATTTTTATTATTTTCAGTCTTTATATTTAAAACAAAGACATAGTAAATTCTTGTACCATCATATGTGGGCATTTGTGGGAGTATTTGTATACGATTAATATCTGAATGTGAAATTATTTGATCAAAAAGTACACACATTATAAATTATGAGTGTTATTTCAGCCTGGCTTTTAAGTGTCTGTAGATATTTACACTCTTAATAATGTATGAGAGTAATCACTTCACTCTAACCTTGCAAATAATGACTATTTCACCTCTTTTACCTTACCAATTGATAGAAGAAAAATATACTTTTAAGCATTTTTCTTTAATAATAAGTTTCTATTTTTCCATGTCAGTCATGTTTTTTGTTAATTGCTAATCCTGTCCTTTGTCCATATTTTAAATTGCTTATATTATTACTATAGATTTGAAGTTGTCTTAATTTATTATGGATACCAATTCACTCTGTTATATATCTTACCAATAATTTTTGTACATGCTCCCACCTTGTATAGTTTTTCTTTTCATTTCTTAACAAAAAATAAGTTTTCATGTCATCTAATTGATCAGTTTTTTCTTTCATGGTTTATAGCTTTTATTTCATTCTTATTCCAACATCAGAGTCATACAACTGTTTACTCATGTATTGTGTTAGGAAAGCTATGGCCTCTTATTTTTAACATTTAAATCTGTACTCTGTATTGAATTGGTTTTGATGAGGATTAAGGTAATATACCAGCTTATTGTTGTTTTTCTGAATTATTTCAATATCATTTAAAAAACAATCCATCTTTTTCCATACTCACTTGAATACAATCTTCATATAGGAAATTCTATTGTATACTTGAAATTTAAAAGCTCTGTCATCAATGATATTATGTGTGTGTGTCCAAGACTGTCTTCATACACAGAACTGTGGGTGCTGCCTTGTTCTAGAGGAATCTGAACCCAGTGGAAGAAAGTCAGTGCTGAGGTATCACCAGAAAGTCAGAGTCAAGAGGGACTGAGGAAAATAAGAGCAATCAGATAAATGTCATCAATCTACTGGGAAGAAGAAAAACCACAACTGGGGAACCAAAGAATGAAGACAAGAAAGGCTTAAACAGTATATCAGGAAGCCACAACTTGCGGGCCTCCTGCATAGGTTAGAAAGGCACAAATATTCCTGGACATCTTTTCTTTCACTTAGTACTCTGCTCAGATTTACAAAACTCACTGGTTTTTTACAAACACATTAAAAGCCTTCTGGGCAGCCTCTGTGCTTCTGTTTACCAGGAATTTTTAATTAACAGGATTAGGCTGCAAGTCTGTGCAAAGGGCTGGAGTTAGTGCTACCGGTTTTGTAGTAATCACAGAAGTTGTTGTTTCTGTGCATGCTTTAAAGATTTTTAACCACCACTGAATGAATAAATTGTTGCTGCTCACCGTGGAGCATACATGGGAGTTGCCTGTGAGAGAAGGAGTTTATTGGCAAGTTGGTCCCTGTATCTGCTCTGGGTTTTTGGTTTGGGGCTTTGTGGTTTGTTTGCTTGTTTTCCATGAGACGCATGTTTGAAATTAGTGTTTGTCTGTCCAAGGTATCTGTCTTACTCTGTGTGGTGTGACTCCTCAGACAGGCACTGACCCCAGTAGCAGTTCTGCAGGTGATGATTGCCCAGCTCTTGAAAGTGCCCCATGATCCCCAACAATGAATCTCATGCACTCACTACATGATTCCTTCAGTAAGTTAGAGTCTATCACTAATATATCCTTGAAATTTGGTGAAAACATATTCTGCCATTTTTAGTTTATGTGGTAAAGGATAAATAGAAACATAGAAAATGATCGGTGATCACACTATGTAAATGACCTACTTATACTATGAGCTATATGCATACTGAATTTTAAGGGCCTTCTTGGGGTTCATGCCTTAAGGACTTGCTGTCACAGGGAGCTGAAGACAGAAATGACTCTGTAAAGCCTTCTTACTGACATTGTCCATGGGAATAATCACAGTGAAAAAGCAGACTGTTGGCTTCAGCTGTGACATGTAAAGAGTTTGTAAGTTATCACTTCCAACTTCACAACAAGAAAAAAGCTGAACAAACTGAATATCACCTACTCTTCTTAGATCCATCAGAGAATTGAGGTCCTGCCCTCAAGGGAAACTACTTTACCAGTGGCTTTTAGGTCCTTGAGGAAAGGCAATTAGACAACTCCAATCCCGTCTAGCCATATGTCTCACATCAGAGAAGGAAACAAAAGCCAAGAAACTCTTTTAAAAGCCACAGTCCAGGTACTCAAGCCCATTTAAAAAGTGGTTTTAATCATAAGACTCTAGAATACTTCCCCCCACAAACCTTGACATTAATAGGGCTTCATTATAATAACTTTATATTACAACAGAGAACTGTAAGGCACAGACTCTGTTTAAGAAGGAGTTTCTATGGAAACCCAAAGACAACAGGGGACAGAAAAAGGACACTAGAAGAAATTGAAGCCTCTGACACCTATAGGTAAATCAAACACAGCCTAATTCCCAGCTGTATTAACATAAAATCTCACACCAGAGATCTTTTACCTAAGTTCCTATTATCTGATATATCATTCCTGGCTTTCAACCAAAAATTACAAAGCGTGCTAAGAGGCAAAACAAAACAACACAAAACACACAGACTAAAGAGATAAAGCAAGCATCAGAACCAGTCTCAGATATGGCAGATATTTTGGAATAATCAGACTGGAATCTATGATGTAGTTATATAATTATATAACTATGATATGTATGGTAGGACCTATGCAAGAATAGCTGGGTACTATAAGCAGAGAATGGGAACTCTAAAGAAGAATCAGCAGGAAATGCTAGAAATCGAAAATACTGTAGGAGAAATGAAGAATGGCTTTGATAGGCTCATCAGCAGATTTGATAAGACCAAAGAAAGGATCAGCAAGCTTGAAAACAGGTCAGTAGAACTTCTCAAACTGAAAAGCAACGAGAAAAGGAATTAAAAAGATGCTTCAGAATATCCAAGAACTGTGAGGCAATTGCAAAGGGTGTAGAATATATGTAATGGAAATACCAGAATAAAGATAAAAAGGAGCAAAATAAACATTTGACATAATAATGGCTGAGAATTTTCCAAAATTAGTGACAGACACCAAAGCACAGATCCAGGAAGCACAAAAAACACTAAGTAGGAAAAATACCCAAAATTCTACACCTAGTATATCATATTCAAACTATGAATAAAGTCAAAGACAGAAAAGATCTTGAAAGAAGGCAAAGAAAAAACACCCTACCTATAGAGGAGCAATGATAAGAATTACATTGGACTTTCTTCAGAAACCATCCAAGCAAAAAGAGAGTGGAGTGAAACATTAAGTATTGAAAGAAAACACTGAAACCAACAATTCTGTTCATGATGAAATTATCTTTCAAAAGTGAAGGAGGAATGAAGACTTTCTCAGACAGACAAAAACTGAGGGAATTTGTCACCAGTAGACCTGCCTTGCAAGAAATGTTGAAGTTCTTTGGAGAGAAAGTAAATTATGTAGGTCGGAAACTCGGACCTATATAAAGAAAGAGCATTAGAGAAGGAACAAAGTGGAGGTAGGATAAAATCTCCTGTTTTTCGTATTCTTAATTGCTCTAGTAGATGACAGTTTGTTCAAGTGCTTTTCAAAATAATAATAGCAATGTATTGGACGATTACAGCTTATGGATAGGTGAAGTGGATGACAGCAATATTATAGGGATGGGAGGGAAGATTTGGGAATACTCTGTCAAAAGGTGCTTGTTGCTGCTCATGAAGCATTATATATGGTGTTATTGGAAAGAGGATCGAAGAAGTTGTAAATACATATGGCAAACTCCAGTGCAACCACCATAAAAATGTAAAAGGAAGTATAATTGATATGCTAAGGAGGAGAGAAAATCAAATCATAAAAAATGCTCAGTTAGAATCAGAGAAAGGAGAAAAAGAGGGAGAAGACAAAAAAAGAAAGAATAAATTTAACAAATTCAAAATGGAATAAACTGAAAATGGGTCAGAGACCTATACATAAAACACAGCACTATAAAGATTCCAGAAGACAACGTAGGAGAAAATCTAGATGACCTTGTGTTTTAAATGAATTTTTAAATGCAACACCAAAAGCATGACCCATGAAAGAGAAACTTCATAAGTTGGACTGTATTAAAACTAAAATCGGGACTTCCCTGGTTGTGCGGTGGTTAAGAATACACCTGCCAATGCAGGGAACACGGGTTGGAGCCCTGGTCTGGGAAGATCCCACATGCCGCGGAGCAACTAAGCCTTTGTGCCACAACTACTGAGCATGCGCTCTAGAGCCTGTGAGCCACAACTACTGAGCCCGTGAGCCACAACTACTGAGCCCATGTGCCACAACTACTGAAGCCCACGCACCTAGAGCCCATGCTCCGCAACAAGAGAAGCCACCGCAATGAGACGCCTGCACACCACAATGAAGAGTAGCCCCCGCTCACCGCAACTAGAGAAAGCCCACACGCAGCAATGAAGACCCAATGCAGCCAAAAATAAATAAATAAAATAATTAAATTTATTTTTTAAAAAAGCTAAAATCTTTTCTGTGAAAGATAACTGTTAAGCAAATGAAAAGACAAGCCACAGACTGGGAGAAGATATTTGCAAAACACTTACCTGATATGAGACTTGTGTCCAAAATATACAAAGAACTGTTAAAATTCAACAATAAGAAAACAACCCAATTTTTAAAGAGCAAAGATCTGAACAGACACCTCAGAAGACACGTGGCAAATAAGCTTATGAAGAAAGTCTCAACATCATATTTATGAGGGAAGTGCAAACTGAAACAACAGTGTGATACCACTACACACCTATTAGAATGGCTAAAATCCAAAAAAACTGATGAGGATGTGGAGCAACTGGAACTCTTATTCATTGCTGGTGGGAATGCAAATGGTTTGGCCACTTTGGAAGAGTCTGGCCGTTTCTTACAAAGCTAATAACCACAGTCTGACCAAATGATCCAGCAATTCTGCTTCTAGGTATTTACCCAAAATAGTTTAAAACTTAATGTCCACACAAATGTTTATAGAAGCTTTATTCATAATTGCTAAAAATTGTAAACAACCAAGACGTCTTTCAATAGATTACTGGATAAACAAACTATAGTACATCCATACAATGGAATATTATTCAGCGATAAAAATAAATGAGCCCCAAAAAGACATGGAGGAACCTTAACTGCATTTTACTCAGTGAAAGAAGCCAGTCTGAAAGGGCTACATACTGGATGATTCCAAGTATATGCTATTCTATAAAAGGCAGAACTATAGAAAAAGCAAAAAAGAACAGTGGTTGTTAGGCGTTTGGGCTTGGGGAAAGCAAGGAGGGGTGGCTAAATGGAGCATGGGATTTTTAGGGAAGTAAAACTATTCTGTATGAAACTTATTCATCAAAATGATATATGCACAGCATTATACATTAGTCACAACCCCTAAAACTCTGTTACACAAAGCTGAATTCTAATATAAACTGTAGAGTCCAGTTTATAATAATAATGAATCAATATTGGTATATCAACTGTAAGAAATGTACCCCACTGATGTAAGATATTAACAATAGGGGAAACTGTTGGGGAGATTAGGGGCTAGGGGCGTGCATGGGAACCCTCTGTACTGTCTGCTCAATGTTTCTGTAAATCTAAAACTGCCCTCAAAAGAAAGCACTAATGTTTTTTAAGAAAACTAATTGTAAGTACTTATTATCTTTGTAATGACACCAATATTTGGTGCGGTAATGTGATCCATACGGTGGGATGGGACAAGCTGGAGTTCTTGGGAGGAAGAGAATTATTTGCACTGGGTTAAAAGACGATTCTAAGGGCAGAAGTTTCGTACCCACAGTTCACTCGAGGAGGATATGCTGACAAGTGAAAGGAAGCTGGTGGCCTTGTAAGAGCGCATGATGAATATTCTCAACTTCAGACTAGAAAACTTGCGTCAGCTATCATAGTGTCTGTAGTGCTGTAGACAGAAGAAACGATGCCCTGGTTCTTATGGAGAGTAGGCACTGCACCTCCTCTTGATCAGACCCTCCTGCAGGCCCTCTGCTGCTTTCTTCAGGTGTCAGTCAAAATATTACTTGTAAGAGCTTCCAAGACAGAATGGAATGTAACAGGTTTCTCATTAAAAAGGAGAGTTATCAGCTTTACATTGCTTAAAATGACAAATAACAGAGAACTGTATCCCGAGTTAGAGGCTAGCTGAGATTAAGAGTGTTGGGACAGAGATTTAGAGGTGCTGAGATTTGAGTAATTAATTTGTTTCCCTGCCAGATGCTCTGAAACACATACACTCGCAGGCCTGCCGGTTCCAAGGCTCAGAGCAGGAGGAAAATTCTTGGAACTGAGCATGGGGTCTGGGTGCCTCTAGCCTCCTTTCAGGGATATCGTGAGCTTTTTGTTTTAAGTTTGATTTTTAATATATTCTATATTACCTTTCCTAAAATTCCCTTCATCCTGATTTTCAGAGCAAATTCTTTTGCTGTCACATTCCAGAAAAACATGAAAATGAGAAAGCCAGTTTTCTTGCTGGAATCGAGGCATAGTTTATAGTTTATGGATTTTGAAGAATTATAAGCATTATTGACAAAATATTTAGAAAATTCAAACGTGGAAAAAGTTACAGCACAAGAGTCAAAATGTCTAGTAAAAATAAATCTGCTTTAATAAGTAGATACTTATTTTTAGTTTTGAGGCTTGAGGGGCTGACAACTCTGGAAACCAAATCCCACGGCACCACTTCTGGTGCCGTGTGGGCAGCCACGCTGTAAGCTTCCTCAGAGGACTCCAGAAATAACCCTCCGGCACTGGAATCTGCCTCTGACACCTCCTCTGCTGGCTCTGCTTATATTAGAATGCAGCTTCACCTGTCCAAGTTGCTCGCCTGCAGGCACAGGGTCCTGGGACAGTGATCGGACACAAGCCACTAAGCTGAGGGCCCTCCGCTTCCTCACTGTCCAGAGCAGACACCCCAGAGACAAGCAGAGAAGCAGAGGTCTTTCCTGGCCCGGAATTACAGCTTCGTGTTCCAGCCCTGCACAGCACTCCTTCTCCTGGGCCAGCACAGGAGCCCTAGATTCTTAGATGCTCCACCCATCCTCCCAGGCCAGATGATAGGGAATCTAATGACATCATCTTCTTCCCAGTGTCAGATTTCAGGGGCTGGACACCTCCCTTCTCAGAGTCTGTGAACATGTGAGAATTGTGTGGGTGTCTGTGGGGAGTGGACACCCCCAAAGCCGACCGTTTCTCTCTTCTATTCATCGCTCGGCCCAGGGTGTTGCCAGGCTGGTCTTCCTTGTCTGTAATTCCAGTGCTAAAGGGAAATACCCCCAGACTACAGCGAAGCACCTTTACCTCTCAAGCATTTCCAGGATCAAACACAGAAAGCCTCCGTGTCTCTCCATCAGGTGGACGGTGTGACACACATTTTTGCCTTCATGAGAGGTCCAAAAACTTGGAAAAAAAAACTGCCCAAGTGCACAGTCTCCTTGGAGAGAATGCACTTATTTTATGAGAAAACGTTTTGTAAACTTGGGATTTATTACCCCATAAGGATAGTCAGTGAAGAAGAGCTCAGGTCTTGTTCTAAAGGGTATGCAGAAAGGTTAGACAGGAGAGAAGGTTCGAGATGCCAAAGCAGCTGAGGGAATGAGACGGTGGAGTTCCTTTTCTTAAAAGGCCTTTAGCCAAGCATTGTCTTGGGTTTCTCTACCCAGACAGCACTGCTGTTGTGACATTCCATTATTGCAGAGAGAGAGGACTTCAAATAGTAATGCCAAGCACCGTATGTCTAGATAGAGAATCACAATTTGATGTCTTGAATATACGTAAATGATTCTAAGCTATATCATCAGACAGTCATCATGTTAGATTTCTGAACTGAGATTCTTCAGACCTAAAAATCATCACTGCCAAGTAGAAGACGAGTGTTGTTGCTGACCACAGTACCCTTGGGTTGTTTTTGTAAAAGTCATGCTGATGGTACAAGAAAACTTAATCTTTTTGTAAGTTAAAGGGGTGTGCCTATTAAAGTGAGTAATTTTGCATAAGTAAGGGTAAAATATACTTCAGTACCATATGAAAATATACCTGAAATATGTTTAGTGTGTCAATTAGGTATTTGGTTGAGTCACTCTGAGTGCATTGCATCTCTTCCTGTTGCCATAGTTACTGTTGCCTTGTGAGGGTACATCGCATATCATTTATGTCATAGACTTCATTAGCAAAGACAACAGTTTCTTCTGTTACTTACATGGTTCTCCCTCATTCACTGTTTTCTTGCTTTTCTTCATTGATTTGTTTTCCTTTTTGAATTAATTTTAGATGATGCCATTTTCCTTCGAATTTTGACTGCCTTTAATGGTTTTGATGTGTAGAAAATCAGACTATAAAATAATCATAAAATAAATAATAAAATAACAAGTATTTAAGGAAACTAGAACCTAAACTAAAAAAAAAAAAAAAGATAAGATTCCTGAGTTATTCTAGATGTAGTTACTCTGATGACTTTTTTCTTTTATTTGCCTTTAGAAAGATGAGCCTTTAAAAAAATGCCCTTCCCCAGTGGTGGTGGATTTTTATTAACATGCTTTGCCTAGTTTTTATTCTATAACTTTGAAAAGACACTCTTTTCTAAAACATTTATTAGCAGTAGTGTCAAATAATAGCTGTTTCCTTAATATGCTGGCTATTATGGTAACGGTGATAATAACGTATTCATCCAGCACTTCCCAAGTTATAAAGCAGATTCGTGTTCCTTTTCCGTCTAAAAGACCCTCTCATAGGTCACCGTTTCCTGTTGAGGTGATGGAGAGCAGGCTGAGTAGCCGGTCCAGGGCCCCACGCTGCTGAAGGACAGAGGCAGAGTGTAGATCTTCCTGGAAGTTCTGAAGCTCTTGCCCTGCAGCAGGCTGTCCTCATGACTGTGGCTTAGCGGAGGGTCCTGGCAGGAGGGTGGGGGGACCTGACTTTGAGTCCAGCCACCAACTTGCTGCCCAATGACCTAATAAGACTTTGAGACTGTGAGCCTACGTTTCCTGGCCTGTCAGGTGGAGAGCATTTCTCTACTCAAAGCGGTAGTTGAGTGGATCAAAAGAGGGAATTAACATGAAAGGGCATTAAAAATAAAGCACTATATTTTTGAAGGTATGACCAGTACTCAAACATTTCTCTCTAAATTCATCAGAGTGGATTCAAAACTCCTTAGATTTACCCTCTCGACTGGGCCCCAGTGGTAGGTGTGCCCTAGACACTGTGTGACTTTTGCTTCCTCTCTGACCATTGCTATATTGTCCTTTAAACACAAAAGCAGCCTTCTTCTGCAAAAACTTTGGGGATTTTACTTTCTGTTGGACAGATTGGCCTTGAAGTCTGAAGTCAAAAGCCGTTTCAGTGTCTCTGACATTCTTATTCTGTGTAATGACAGTCTTTCTTTTCTTAAGAAGAATGCCTTTCTGCTTAGCCAGAAATTTCTCCTCGGAGATGACAGAATTGCTGTCTTACCATTAATGAATTTTACAGCCCCAATCCTTTTTATTTGAAAGACATGTGGACATATCTACCCAAAGCCTCGCTTTATCACAGGCTAGAGGAAACCACTGCTGTCCTAAAACCCGAGGTCTCCTCAACCCTTACTGGTAGTGCACCTTCAGACAAGTGCCTTCTAGCCCCTTGGAGAAGCAGTCACATTCACAGTGGATATTAGTTTATATAAAAAAGAAGAGGTTGCTGCATATAGAGAGGAGGCTGAGAGTAAAGTTTAATCAACCATGTTTCACACAGGTGCCCTGAAATTTCATGGAAAACCCTTCCCTGAGGGGCTGAGAATCTGGGTCACTAACTGTTTCCTTGGCATCGGGCCCCCTTCCCTGGGACATCTGTCAGATGATGGGTTGCATTTGACTAAATTGCAGGGGTGGGCAGTGTTTGTTTCTTCATGATGTTTACATCAGAAGATTTTTTTTCACTTCTGCGAACATAGGGGTTGGGGAATAATAAGTTTCAAAGGAATCCTTGTTTGCGTCTTGTTTCACTGTTTAGCCTCAAAATTAAAAATGTTTTCTGAAAAATCTTTCTAAATCAACCTCCCCACACACACCAAATTCTGCATCTTGAGCACGCTATTGAAGAAACCTTACTTTCAAATATACCTGCTCAAGCATGGTCTTGGTGGTCATGGCACCTATACCCAGTGCTCAGCACCTTGTGAGCCCAGTGACTTAAAAGCATTAGGTGTGGGTGACGTGAGCAGAATAGCAGGTGTCATTAATAAATCAGGAGAAATTCATCTCAGGACAAATGCCAAAATGTCAGAAATGTTCTTTGAGGCTCCATTATACTGAAGGTTACACCTCTTTGAACCCCTCTAGAGAATTCCTTGGAGAAGTCGCAGGAGGTGAAGTGGGCCCCCTCCTGTGTGTCTTCGGGTGATGAACACGTGACAGGTGTTCAGGTGAGTTGCCTCTTCAGTAACAGACAGCATGGAAGTCTCCAGCACATTATCTCACAGATTCCTGAGGCAGAAGGTGTAAGTCCTAAGAAGGAGCTTTGAAAACAAGCAGTTTCTAAACTGTATTTTAGTGCTTTCCAGTGGAGTCTGGGATAATCCAGAAGTAAACAGACGAAAGCCGAGCTGCCGGAGGGGAAGGAGGCCGAGCCACCCGCCTGGTGCCGCCTTCCTAACCCTGCGGGGCCCTCGAGGTCCTTCCGCACAACCGTTTTCCCTGGTGCCAGAGTCGTTCCTTTCTCCCGTGGTCATTCAGCACATTCTTTTTTCACGCGCAGCATTATTCCAGGCCGGGGGTGGCCGCTGTGGACGAGAGCAGAGCTGGGCTTAGTCGTCACGAGCTCCCGGCCCAGCGACTGCCGCTGACAGTCAAGGTCCAGGGAAGAGGGCACCAGAAGGTCAGGGAGGGCATCTCTGAGGGAGGGAGAGGGGCCGCAGCTGAAGGGGGAGCAGAAGTGAACTGGACTTCAGGGACGGGAGGGACTGAAGGCGAGGGGAGAAGGGAAGGATGCCTGCTGGGTGTTTCCACGAGCTGATGTTTTGGGTACTGTCTGTGCTAAGTCGTGTGTTCGCATCATCGACGTAATAGTCTTCATCCTATTTGGGGGTACCCTGCCTTACAGATGAGAGGAAGCCAGGTCCCTGTATCCTTGGCCCTACAGCTAAAGGTGATAGAGCCGGGGCTCGAACCCATCTTACTGCCGAGTCCCCACCCTGGGCCTCCTCCCTGCTCTGCGTCCTAACGTGAGCCCAGCAGGCCTTGTGGAGGCTGCAGACAGTGACGCGTGTGGTGGTCCCCTTACCAGGATCAGAGAGAGTCAGGGGTCTCAGCCCATGACTTCCCACGCTGAGATGTGCAGTGCTGTGAAGAGGGAGTTTCCAGAGTCCTTGGTAGGAAAGTTGCCGGGGCTCAGAATGGGGCAAACCCACCAGAGCCCTGGGAGCCTCTGTCCCTGAGGCAGGGGAACAACGCGGGAAATGAGGCGTGCGTTCGCCAGCCGCCCGTCAGAGCATCAGCAGGAGCGCAATGTGTGGAGGACAGAGCTTAACTGACCCGGTCAGTTAGACTTTGCACCACCATTCGCATGACTTGAGTCGTCTTGCGGTCCCTCCTCGAATAATACTGACTTTATCTGCCCTGAACGCATGTTGTTGATGTGCCCACGAGACCGCGAACTTCTCACAGGCCGGAAACCTGCTTGTTTCTGTGTCCTGTGGACCTGGCCTTGTGCCAGTCCTGCAGCGGACACTCAGTACTGAATGCATTTTGTAGCATTTCTGGAACTAATTCTCTTGCCCCTCTTTCTGTATTTATCGCCTTATCGAATTTATATTTCAGCTATGCAAGCAGTTGTTTTACAAATACATATAATTAGATTATGAATTGTCTTAACTCTCTCAGCGTGGTGTATTTTAAAGAGCTAACACTTGCTGGAAATAGATAAGAAATCTCCTTACAACATTTGAAAATAGGAAGACATCATTAACAAGGGCAAGATGATGATCACACATTCAGAAATTGGACTTGTTTTTCCAAATACCAAACTTGTTGTGGGGACTGTAAATTGACAGAACTTTCTGTTGGGATTCCGTGAGCCGTAGATGGTTTCTGCCAGCCGTCCCGTGTGCGCTGTAGGGTGGGATCATGCCATTCTATTTGCATGGTCCAATTTCTGGCCATCGCAGTATGTTTTACAGTATGTTGATTTGTTCTTTCTCTAAAAACTAACAGTGTCAGAATTCTTTATTCCCGTTAGCCTACTGAATCTTGAAAGAGAAAATTCTTCACTATTGGCAAAGTACAGAAGAGTTAGGCTATTTGCACAACTTGAATGGAGAGTCTCTCTTTAACCTCAGAAGGTTAGATGGGGAAAAAAAATGCATGTGAGTTTTGGAACTCACTGTCCTTTCAGCTGAAAAGATCAAACAAGGATATTTGACCTTTTTTTTTTTTTTTTTTACTGTTTGCTTAAATGTCTGGAAACTGATGCTTATTAGTCCACAAGAAGCCGAGAAAGTACAGTACGTCCTAGTGTCCATCGTGACTAGCATCTGGCAGGGAGTAGGCATTGATTCATAGTTATTGTAATCCAATATATTGAATAATTGAAAGTCAGCTATGTGTCAGCCCCCTGCCATATTCTGAAAATTGCAATTAATTTGATACTGAAAATATGCCCAAGATATTATTGCTTTATGATTCAGAAAGCATTCCAGAGACTTCCTAAACTTCTGAGCCATTGTTTTAACATCACTTTAAATTGTATTGCAATGTGATAATGCCGGTTAATAGGAATTCTCGATCGATAATGTGCTCTCAGTATCAACCTATATCCATAATTTTTAATCCAAAACATCAAAGAAAAAAATGTTTATGAAATTGACTTAAAGGCAGTTTTTTAGTACGCCTTTGGAACTACCCCCAATTGCTTTTCAGACAACTCCGAGCTACACATTTTGTCATTGAACAACAGTGTCGGTACAGAAAAGCCTCGAAGGAGACCCATCTGTAATCAGGCACAGAGCTAGCAGCCAGGCACGCCCCGTTGTATTTAATGGGACAGAGAAGCTCACCGATGGGAAATATTGCAGGACCCCTCAGATGCCTCTGTGGTATCTACTCATGCAGCCACAGCTGCCCCTTTCAGCCATCCCTACGATGAACACATCCTGCAAAGCCAGGAATTTTTAATATAATATACTGAAAGCCATTGCTGAAAAATCAGGTGCTTATGAAAAATCGGGTGTTTATGATGCCGGGGTCCCTCATATAGCACGGCACCCTTGGGACACCTTTCATCAGCACGACTCCCTTGTCCTTCAGAGTCCTAGCAAAATACTGGATGGTGGGCTGCTCCCCAGGACGAGGGTTAATGTCTCCATCAAAGTTACAGAGTGAATTCAGTCCACAACTGAAATTTTCAAGAAATGGCTGAATTCACCCACTGAGTCTGCCCTACCAAGGAAACGCACCAGGATTTCTACCCAGGTCTGGAAAGAAGACATGAACGCAGACTGTGATGTTCTCGAAGGCATCTCACTTGCCCCAGAGCCCGCAAGGCTTCAATCAGAATCTTTCCGCACTGGCAGCCTAGCAGATTAGACCTGCTCTGTGTGTCCTGTTGACTTGTATATGGTGAAGCCACAGCGGGATTAAGAGTGCAGGGAACGTCACCAAGGACATTCCGTGAAGGACTCTGCCACATCGCAGGCTGAGAGTCCCCAGACCAACATCAAGGACCCTCACGGCCAAACCAAGACCCTCAAAGCAACGGCCACCACCGCCTTTCACATCCCCTTCCCCCAGAGACCAGAGACAGGAGGAAAACAAATATCACAGCCTGGAAGGGGACTAAATAAGTTACCAACTGTGTTGACATCACAAGTCCATGATTCTTTAATAGGTAGCATATTGAGAAAACGTCTGATAATTTAAGAGCATGTCAATAAGAGTTCTGCAACAAAATTTGCTATAAAAAAATCTTTCACCATTATGAGCATGTCACTTACTGGGAGAAAAAGATCTTTCCCTATACTGTCTCTCCCTCTCTCCAGAGCTCGTTTCAGACCCATGTTATTGCCCTAAGAGGAAAAAAATAAGAACCACTCCATTAAAAACCAGAAGTTGTACCCTTCACAGCAGCAGCCCTCAGAGCCTCTGGGAGACAACGTGGCTCTCAGTCAAACAGCACGTTAGAGAGCTCTGTGCTCACTGGAGTCGGTCGTATTTGCATTTTGGAAAATGTTAGGCATTGATTTTGTAGAGTTGTTTAAAATTAGATACTTTAGGAATTAATGTGCACAGGTGTTAGTAATGAAGAGTATCACCATTTATAAAAATTGCGGAACTTTGCTCTTAAATTGTAAGAATTGCACAGTGACAATATTAATATTTTCATCATTTTGGAGACTACAAGCTTAATTGCCTTTCAGAATAGTAAGACTAAGCAGTTTTCATACAATTTCTACCTAAAGGAGGAAAAGGCTAGGACTAGAATAGCAGGATTTTATATGGTCCTAAAGAATTTCTCTGACATACTTTGGGGAAGTATTGGGGAAAATAGGGTTTGGCGAGAAGTTAGATTATGCAAAGTTCTTTATCTAGAGGAAAAGCATACAGAGAATTAACTTTGAGCCCATCTTTTGACCTCCAAATAATTTGTCACTTTTTGTAGCATTTATTGAATAAAGTCTTAATGATTTTTTCACAGTTTGTTCCCTTCATAATTATTGTACCAAGCTGAGTAGCATGAGTGTTGTGGATAATGATTTCTTGTACTGAAAATACTGCATTTACTGCCTTCCCAAACTCACACCTGTGTTTCAACAGCATTTTGCTAGCTCACATCTTGACTGGTAAAAAAAAAAAAAAAAAATTAACAAGTACAGAACATGGTAGAATTGCATAGGTGCAATTCCAAATTGGGCTTATTGTGCAGAATTACTTTTCTGAAAACACTTTAATAACACAAGTCAAAAAGTTCCTATTGTTGGGCTTCCCTGGTGGCGCAGTGGTTGAGAGTCCGCCTGCCGATGCAGGGGACACGGGTTCATGCCCCGGTCCGGGAGGATCCCACATGCCGCAGAGCGGCTGGGCCCGTGAGCCATGGCCGCTGAGCCTGCGCGTCCAGAGCCTGTGCTCCGCAACAGGAGAGGCCACAGCAGTGAGAAGCCCGCGTACCACAAAAAAAAAAAAAAAAAAAAAAAAGTTCCCATTGTTGCTTTCGCTCTCTCCTTCTTCAAGAAACCATCAGAGTCATGGAGAGGAAGGCTCCAAGCTGACTGAGCTGCAGGCGTGGCCACTCTTACACTGTAAGAAGAGCTCTTGAATTTACCAGAGAGCTATGGGCACCCCCAGGGGCCCTGGGGGCTTATTAGGGCCCATATCAGGTCTTCTGGGGAGATGTAAGTTCAACTCCCAAGCAAATCTATTGTCAAGACTCAAACTGAAAAAAAAAAAAAAAACTTAGGTAACTGGAAGCAAAGCCAGTGGTATGATTCTGGGGGCAAAAGTGACTCATCTGATGAACCACTTAAGAACCGGAAGAAGCCCGGGCAAAGGCGAGGGCTGCTCACCGTGCAACGGGCGCCAGCGCGCGCTTCTCCCGCTCCTTCCCCACAGCCCTCCAAGTTCCGTTGTATTTTCTTCTTCTTTTTTTTAACTATGGAGAAACTGCAGTGCACAGAGTGTGAATAACCTCCCCGGGGCACACAGCCAGTAAACGGCTGGCTGGCACCCGCACCGATACTTGCGGAGAGGTGATGAGTAGTTCGGCAGCAGCGGCTGGGGTCTCCAACCTGCGTTAAATCTGCATGAGAAGCCCCTTCTTGAAGCCACTTTGAGACAAAATGAGAGATGGATTGGCCAGCTCCCCGCGGTCCTTTGTGGTCATGGCATGAGCACAGACGCCGTTGAAGAATGTGTGTATTTTCATCAAAGGGCAATGAATCAGCAGAGTGTTCTCATTCTGCTAAAGAGAACTAGTGCCATTGGTCAATATTCATGTTCTTGTACTGCATTTTACAGGGATTTTTCTTAAAGCAGTCACCCGAGCACTTACTTTCCAAACACAAATCAAAATCCTGTGTCCTCCAAGCGTCACCTGAAAACAAAAGCAGTCGTCCCTTACAAAGTTGCTCCTGAGAAAACATTCATATTTAACTTTGATTCAATGAAAGTAAGTTACAAAATAATGAACCTAAAGGATACTTTTGCTCTAAGATCAACCATTCAACAAACATCTCATGGAGCAATTACTACATTTCCAGCACTGTGAGTTTCAGTCAACCAAATTGTAGCTAGATCAGAGGAAAGAAACACAGAGCAAAAAATTTTTTAGTTGAAAAGCTCTAGAAAATTCTGGTCATTGGAAGTGAGATAAAAGGATTCATTGCTTTGTAATTTAACTCAAGAACTTCGATCTGTGTTTGCACCGTGGTCAAGAGCACGAGTACTGGACCCTTCGCTCATTGACTTGCTACTACTTAACAAGCACTGAGCTGCTCATGGGGGCACCTTGCTAACCCAAACCAGAGACTGCCCTCACCCTCCCTGACCATTACCTTCCCTCTGGGAAGTCAGATTCATCAAATGACCATGTTTTTAAAATATCAACCTGTACCTGTGGCAAGTGCTATAAAGAAGACTTTATGTGAGGCTGTTAAGAGTCTGTTTGGGGCTTCCCTGGTGGCACAGTGGTTGAGAGTCCGCCTGCCGATGCAGGGGACACGGGTTCGTGTCCCAGTCTGGGAAGATCCCACATGCCACAGAGCGGCTAGGCCCATGAGCCATGGCTGCTGAGCCTGCGGGTCCGGAGCCTGTGCTCCGCAACGGGAGAAGCCACAGAGTGAGAGGCCCGTGTACCACAAAAAAAAAAAAAAAAAAAAAAAAAAGAGTCTGTTTGATGTAACTGAGGAAGCAAGCTGAAGTTGCTGAGGAAGGGACTTCTGGCTTAAGGGATGCGGTGAGGGGAGGGAAGAAGGAACATGGCAGGGAGGGCGGAGTGTACAAAAGCCTCGCGGACAGTGGGACAGAGAGAGTGTTCGGGACCAAAAGACGGTCAGCAGCCTCGAGTGGAGTGAGTGGGCAGGTGTGAGGAGAGCAGGCTTGGAGCGGAGCCTATAGAAGTGGAGCCTGGGCTTCGCTCTGAACACAGCGGCGAGGCTTTGGGATGACGGGACCTGGGCAGGGTAGATACAAGTCGGCCAGTTGGAAAACTCCTGAAGTTTCCAGGATGGAGGTGGGTGATGGCTTGGAGATGCTTAGCGGTGTGGAAGAGATGAAGAAAGGAGACATCCTGCTGAGGAGGTGAGAGTCAGCAGGGCTTGGATACTGGGGGTGAGAGACAGGGCGCTGAGGACGACTTGGGCCACTGAAGAGGTGGGGATGTCTTTCACTAAAATTAGGGAACTTGAAGAGCACAAGCCAGGTTTGGGATTCGAGGACAGTGGGGGCAGGAGTGAGATTGTTAAGTTTTAATATGCGGAGTTTTGCAAGGCCTTTGAGAAGACCAAGAGGAAGTGTTCCGTAGCAAGGGTATGGGTCTAGAGCTCAGAGGTGAAGTTTGGGCTGGAGATTGACGTTTGTAGGTCAATAAAAAGAGAAATGAGAACATGTGAAGTATTTGCAAGACCTAAAGAATGTCCACAGACTCTAAGCAGAAAGCAGAGGGAAGTGGGGAGAGAAGGGGCCGATACATGGGGAGCAGTTTGGGGAAGGAATGGTTTGATGATGCCCACGAGGTCCAGCTCACCTGTTGGAAGCCGAGTGGCGACAGGAGGGGAGCCAGGCGGGGTGGCTTTGGTCCCCAAAGGCTCGTAGCTGGAGGACGGTCCTGCTCCCCGAGGAGGTGATGCTGGACCCAGGACAGCCGGCCCAGTGGTGCAGGCTGCCTTTGCTGTCTGCAGACCACGTGTGGGGCAGGCTGCTCAGCCCCAGCCTCAGTTTGCCCATCTGAGCCATGGGGCTGACCATGCTGTCTTTCTGTGGTTGCGAGGGTGGAATGAGGTCCCTGGTATAAAACAGCAGGATACCTGGCCTGACTCCTGATGGGGAATCCAGTCACTGTCAGAAGCTGCTGTTTTCTTCTTGTGACACAGGCTTTTCTAGGCAGACCACGAGTTTTGTTGTTATTATTTTATATTTTTAATTCTAGGAGTCAAGGCGAAAAGACATTCTGAATGTTTTAGAAGTGGAGTGATTCGTAACAGTATTATTGTGTTGACTGAATCTTTTCCGTGAGACCCTACAGCTGAGACCTGAGAGCCAGCAGGGAAGGGGCTCCAGGAGAAGCCAGAGGGAGGGTCCAGCTGACCTGCAAACAGGGGCTTAGGTGCTTGCTGTCCTTGAGCACCTTCCTCCTTCAGACCAGGACTAATTCAGGCTCCTTTCATAAACTGTAACATCAAGTTTCAGGCACTGGGTGACTCAGGCCACAAGGAGGGGTCCTGGCCTCAGAAGAGGTGTGAGGACAGAGTTCACTCATTTCCGTTTGTTTGTCTGTTTGTCACCCACGCTCATCAGAGGTGGGCCTGGGTCCTGCTTGTCTTTGAATTTACAGATTCAGGGCAGACACTCATCAGCTGCTTGTCGCGTGGGGTGGACCCTAGTCTGTGAGGTCAGAGCAGGCTCTCTCCTCACATCAGCACCCTTGACATTTGGGGCCGGATAATTATTTGTTGTGGGGCCGTCCTCTGCATCCCTGGCTCCCACTCAGTAGATAGACGGCAGTAGCCACCGCCACCCCTTACAAGATGTAACAAACAAAAATGACTCTGGACATTTCCAAATGTCTCCAGGGGGAGGGGGACAAAACTGCCTCTGGGTGAGAACCACTGCATTAGAGGAAATCTTTAATGTGATCTACTGTGTTGATTTTTTTGTTTAAGTTTACTATATTATTTGCAGAGGAAAAAGTCTGAACTGTAACCCAAATTGTCTTGCAGGGTTTATTTCTGAGAAATGAGATTCTAAGTGTTTGTAATTTCTTTCTATATTCTTCTTGCTTTTCTGAAATTTCTTGTGTTTCTTTATTGTACATGTATTGCTCTTACAACTTAACAGGGAGAGAATGAAAAAAGTTTAATGCGTGAAAATGATTTTTTTAAGTGTATAATTGATTTCTTCCTCATATCCTGATATTCCTAACAATCATATAGACTTAAGCCACTGAACATTGTATCCTCCTCCTCCTCCTCCTCCTCCCCCCCTCCTCCCCCTCCTCCCCCTCCTCCTCCTCCTCCTCCCCCTCCTCCTTCTTCTTCTTCTTATATTATTATTAATTTTGTTTAATTATCTCTTCTTTAGGTAATTGTAATTACTCTGAGTATTTCAAGCAGCAGTGTCATAATCTATTAATTCAAGTTCTAGATATTGACCAAATTCATTGGTCAGCTAAGCACTGGATTTCATTCTCAGAGACACTTGACCCTTTTGTATAAAGGCAGGAACTTTTCCAGCATCAAGTGACTTTGGAATAACCACATTTGTCAAGTGACACTTTTGGAGTCCCCAGACCCAAAACACAGGAAAGAAGAAGGTATGTGTATATAATGTATTAAAGTTGCAGTAAAACTTGATTTAAAAAAAAAAAGTCAACTAAGAGATTCTGCAAAACTCCAAATCAAAGGAAGATTCAAAAGAAAGGATCTGGGGCACTCTTTCCTCACCCCTTAATTTGCACAGGTTTAAATGAGGGGGCTAACCCAGAAGTGAAGGCTTTCTTTCAGCACAGACATTCAGAAGGGAAAAAAGAAGTCATTAGACAAGATGTGTGTTGAAGAGCTGACAGCCCTGGCATTCAGATGTGGGTGAGCAGTGTATTTTCAAAAGCAGGAGAAAGATT
The DNA here is from genome assembly GCF_964341445.2 of Mesoplodon mirus. Classification (NCBI taxonomy): domain Eukaryota; kingdom Metazoa; phylum Chordata; class Mammalia; order Artiodactyla; family Ziphiidae; genus Mesoplodon; species Mesoplodon mirus. The sequence goes on from NC_138989.1 coordinate 32,983,101, forward strand.
TCCTTTTTCATTTTCTTTTGGTATTTTCATCACTTTGATCTTAGATAACGACTGTCCTAATCCACTCAGGCTGCCATAACAAAATACTACAGGTTGAGTGGCTTAAACCACAGAAATTTCTTTCTCACAGTACTGGAGGCTGGAAGTCCCAGGTCAAGGTGCCAGGATGGTACATTTCGTTCTGAGGCCTCTTCCCTTGGCTCATAGGGGCCACCGTCTTGCTGTGTGCTCATGTGACCACTTCTTTGTGTGCATGGAGAAAAGCGGGGGGGAGAGAAGGAGAGAATATATGCTCTGGTGTCTCTTAGTCCAAGTGTACTAATCCCATCACAAGAGCCTCACCCTCATGACCTCATCTAACCCTAGTTACCTCCCAAAGCCCCTGTCTCCAAATACCATCAACTCAGGGCTTAGGGCCTCAACGTATGAACTTTGGGAGGACACACATATTCAGTCCATAACACCTACTTGGTGATAACGTGCAAAAACGGATGATAGAATTGCTCATTATTTATAAGGCATGACTGTTTGATCAAAAACTCTCTCTTGAATAGTTTGCTTGTTCGGTAAGAAGTCTGCATTTTTGTTGTTGATTTCTTTCTGTGAGATGCCCCTTTGACAGTGATGCACCCTAGCTCCCATCGTTTATGTACCAAGTGTGCCCACTGCCCCTGCTGTGTTGCTGTCTCTTACTAGATGACCAAGTCAGGTTAACAGTCAAAAACTGACATTAGAAATTGATTTCTAGTATCCTCTGGAATTATTTTCTAGTGTCTCTGTTAAAAATATGTTTAACTAACTTATTTATTTTTTTATAAACTTATTTATTTATTTATAATTTTATTATTATTATTTTGCATTATGCGGGCCTCTCACTGTTGTGGCCTCTCCCATTGAGGAGCACAGGCTCCAGATGCGCAGGCTCAGCGGCCATGGCTCACGGGCCCAGCCGCTCCGCGGCATGTGGGATCTTCCCAGACTGGGGCACGAACCCGTGTCCCCTGCATCGGCAGGTGGACTCCCAACCACTGCGCCACCAGGGAAGCCCTATTTTATTCATTTTATTTTTTGGCTGTGTTGGCTCTTCGTTGCTGTGCGTGGGCTTTCCCTAGTTGCGGTGAGCAGGGGCTACTCTTTGTCGCGGAGCGCCGGCTTCTCATTGCGGTGGCTTCTCCTGTTGCGGAGCACAGGCTCTAGGCGTATGAGCTCAGTAGTTGTGGCTCACGGACTCTAGAGTGGAGGCTCAGCAGTTGTGGCGCACAGGCTTAGTTGCTCCTCGGCATATGGGATCTTCCCGGACCAGGGTTCGAACCTGTGTCCCCTGCATTGGCAGGCAGATTCTCCACCACTGTGCCACCAGGGAAGCCCCTAGGTAACTTATTTTTTTTTATTAGTTTCTGCTTTATAACAAAGTGAATCAGTCATACATATACATCTGTTCCCCCATCCCTTCCCTCTTGCGTCTCCCTCCCTCCCACCCTCCCTATCCCACCCCTCCAGGCAGTCACAAAGCACGGAGCTGATCTCCCTGTGCTATGCGGCTGCTTCCCACTATCTATCTACCTTACGTTTGGTACTGTATATATGTCCATGCCTCTCTTTCGCTTTGTCACAGCTTACCCTTCCCCCTCCCCATATCCTCAAGTCCATTCTCAAGTAGGTCTGTGTCTTTATTCCTGTTTTACCCCTAGGTTCTTCATGACATTTTTTTTCTTAAATTCCATATATATGTGTTAGCATATGGTATTTGTCTTTCTCTTTCTGAGTTACTTCACTCTGTATGACAGACTCTAGGTCTATCCACCTCATTACAAATAGCTCAGTTTCGTTTCTTTTTATGGCTGAGTAATATTCCATTGTATATATGTGCCACATCTTCTTTATCCATTCATCCGATGATGGACACTTAGGTTGTTTCCAGCTCCGGGCTATTGTGAATAGAGCTGCAATGAACATTTTGGTACATGTCTCTTTTTGAATTATGGTTTTCTCAGGGTATATGCCTAGTAGTGGGATTGCTGGGTCATATGGTAGTTCTATTTTTAGTTTTTTAAGGAACCTCCATACTGTTCTCCATAGTGGCTGTACCAATTCACATTCCCACCAGCAGTGCAAGAGGGTTCCCTTTTCTCCACACCCTCTCCAGCTTTTATTGTTTCTAGATTTCTTGATGATGGCCATTCTGACTGGTGTGAGATGATATCTCATTGTAGTTTTGATTTGCATTTCTCTAATGATTAATGATGTTGAGCATTCTTTCATGTGTTTGTTGGCAGTCTGTATATCTTCTTTGGAGAAATGCCTATTTAAGTCTTCTGCCCATTTTTGGATTGGGTTGTTTGTGTTTTTGCTATTGAGCTGCATGAGCTGTTTATAAATTTTGGAGATTAATCCTTTGTCAGCTGCTTCATTTGCAAATATTTTCTCCCATTCTGAGGGTTGTCTTTTGGTCTTGTTTATGGTTTCCTTTGCTGTGCAAAAACTTTGAAGTTTCATTAGGTCCCGTTTGTTTATCTTTGTTTTTATTTCCATTTCTCTAGGAGGTGGGTCAAAAAGGATCCTGCTGTGATTTATGTCATAGAGTGTTCTGCCTATGTTTTCCTCTAAGAGTTGGATAGTTTCTGGCCTTACATTTAGGTCTTTAATCCATTTTGAGCTTATTTTTGTGTATGATGTTAGGGAATGATCTAATCTCATACTTTTACATGTCCCTGTCCAGTTTTCCCAGCACCGTTTTTCGTTCTCAAGATTTCTTTGGCTATTCGGGGTCTTTTGTTTTTCCAAACAAATTTTGAAATTTTTTTGTTCTAGTTCTGTGAAAAATGCCAGTGGTAGTTTGATAGGGATTGCATTGAATCTGTAGATTGCTTTGGGTAGTAGAGTCATTTTGACAATATTGATTCTTCCAATCCAGGAGCATGGTATATCTCTCCATCTATTTGTATCGTCTTTAATTTCTTTCATCAGTGTCTTATAATTTTCTGCATACAGGTCTTTTGTCTCCTTAGGTAGGTTTATTCCTAGATATTTTATTCTTTTTGTTGCAATGGTAAATGGGAGTGTTTTCTTGATTTCACTTTCAGATTTTTCATCATTAGTGTACAGGAATGCCAGAGATTTCTGTGCATTAATTTTGTATCCTGCTACTTTACCAAATTCATTGATTAGCTCTAGTAGTTTTCTGGTAGCATCTTTAGGATTCTCTATGTATAGTATCATGTCATCTGCAAACAGTGACAGCTTTACTTCTTCTTTTCCAATTTGGATTCCTTTTATTTCCTTTTCTTCTCTGATTGCTGTGTCTAAAACTTCCAAAACTCTGTTGAATAAGAGTGGTGAGAGTGGGCAGCCTTGTCTTGTTCCTGATCTTAGTGGAAATGGTTTCAGTTTTTCACCATTGAGGACGATGCTGGCTGTGGGTTTGTCATATGTGGCCTTTATTATGTTGAGGAAAGTTCCCTCTGTGCCTACTTTCTGCAGGGTTTTTATCATAAATGGGTGTTGAATTTTGTCGAAAGCTTTCTCTGCATCTATTGAGATGATCATATGGTTTTGCTTCTTCAATTTGTTAATATGGTGTATCACGTTGATTGATTTGCATATATTGAAGAATCCTTGCATTCCTGGAATAAACCCCACTTGATCATGGTGTATGATCCTTTTAATGTGCTGTTGGATTCTGTTTGCTAGTATTTTGTTGAGGATTTTTGCATCTGTGTTCATCAGTGATATTGGCCTGTAGTTTTCTTTCTTTCTGACATCTTTGTCTGGTTTTGGTATCAAGGTGATGGTGGCCTCGTAGAATGAGTTTGGGAGTGCTCCTTCTGCTATATTTTGGAAGAGTTTGAGAAGGATAGGTGTTAGCTCTTCTCTAAATGTTTGATAGAATTCACCTGTGAAGCCATCTGGTCCTGGGCTTTTGTTTGTTGGAAGATTTTTAATCACAGTTTCAATTTCAGTGCTTGTGATTGGTCTATTCATATTTTCTATTTCTTCCTGATTCAGTCTTGGCAGGTTGTGCATTTCTAAGAATTTGTCCATTTTTTCCAGGTTGTCCATTTTATTGGCATAGAGTTGCTTGTAGTAATCTCTCATGATCTTTTGTATTTCTGCAGTGTCAGTTGTTACTTCTCCTTTTTCATTTCTAATTCTATTGATTTGAATCTTCTCCCTTTTTTTCTTGATGCATCTGGCTAATGGTTTGTCAATTTTGTTTATCTTCTCAAAGAACCAGCTTTTAGTTTTTTTGATCTTTGTTATCATTTCCTTCATTTCTTTTTCATTTATTTCTGATCTGATCTTTATGATTTCTTTCCTTCTGCTAACTTTGGGGGTTTTTTAGTCTTCGTTCTCTAATTGCTTTAGGTGCAGGGTCAGGTTGTTTACTCGAGATGTTTCCTGTTTCTTAAGATGGGATTGTATTGCTATAAACTTCCCCCTTAGAACTGCTTTTGCTGCGTCCCATAGGATTTGGGTCGTCGTGTCTCCATTGTCATTTGTTTCTAGGTATTTTTTAATTTCCTCTTTGATTTCTTCAGTGATCACTTCGTTATTGAGTAGTGTATTGTTTAGCCTCCATGTGTTTGTATTTTTTACAGATCTTTTCCTGTAATTGATGTCTAGTCTCATAGCATTGTGGTCGGAAAAGATACTTGATACAATTTCAATTTTCTTAAATTTACCAAGGCTTGATTTGTGACCCAAGATATGATCTATCCTGGAGAATGTTCCATGAGCACTTGAGAAAAATGTATATTCTGTTGTTTTTGGATGGAATGTCCTATAAATATCAATTAAGTCCATCTTGTTTAATGTATCATTTAAAGCTTGTGTTTCCTTATTTATTTTCATTTTGGATGATCTGTCCATTGGTGAAAGTGGGGTGTTAAAGTCCCCTACTATGAGTGTGTTACTGTCGATTTCCCCTTTTATGGCTGTTAGTATTTGCCTTATGTATTGAGGTGCTCCTATGTTGGGTGCATAAATATTTACAATTGTTATATCTTCTTCTTGGATCGATCCCTTGATCATTATGTAGTGTCCTTCTTTGTCTCTTCTAATAGTCTTTATTTTAAAGTCTATTTTGTCTGATATAAGAATTGCTACTCCAGCTTTCTTTTGATTTCCATTTGCATGGAATATCTTTTTCCATCCCCTTACTTTCAATCTGTATGTGTCTCTAGGTCTGAAGTGGGTCTCTTGTAGACAGCATATATATGGGTCTTGTTTTTGTATCCATTCAGCCAATCTGTGTCTTTTGGTGGGAGCATTTAGTCCATTTACATTTAAGGTAATTATTGATATGTATGTTCCTATTACCATTTCCTTAATTGTTTTGGGTTCGTTATTGTAGGTATTTTCCTTCTGATGTGTTTCTTGCCTAGAGAAGTTCCTTTAGCATTTGTTGTAAAGCTGGTTTGTTGGTGCTGAACTCTCTCAGCTTTTGCTTGTCTGTAAATGTTTTAATTTCTCCATCAAATCTGAATGAGATCCTTGCTGGGTAGAGTAGTCTTGGTTGCAGGTTTTTCTCCTTCATCACTTTAATTATGTCCTGCCACTCCCTTCTGGCTTGTAGAGTTTCTGCTGAGAGATCAGCTGTTAACCTGATGGGGATTCCCTTGTGTGTTATTTGTTGTTTTTCCCTTGCTGCTTTTAATATGATTTCTTTGTGTTTAATTTTTGACAGTTTGATTAATATGTGTCTTGGTGTATTTCTCCTTGGATTTATTCCGTATGGGACTCTCTGTGCCTCCTGGACTTGATTAACTATTTCCTTTCCTATATTAGGGAAGTTTTCAACTATAATCTCTTCAAATATTTTCTCAGTCCCTTTCTTTTTCTCTTCTTCTTCTGGAACCCCTATAATTCGAGTGTTGGTGCGTTTAATATTGTCCCAGAGGTCTCTGAGACTGTCCTCTGTTCTTTTCATTCTTTTTTCTTTATTTTGCTCTGCATCAGTTATTTCCACTATTTTATCTTCCACCTCACTTATCCGTTCTTCTGCCTCAGTTATTCTGCTATTGATCCCATCTAGAGTATTTTTCATTTCATTTATTGTGTTTTTAATCGATGCTTGATTCATCTTTAGTTCTTCTAGGTCCTTGTTAACTGTTTCTTGCATTTTGTCTATTCTATTTCCAAGATTTTGGATCTTGGAAATAGAATCTTGGATCATCTTTACTATCATTATTCTGAATTCTTTTTCAGGTAGACTGCCTATTTCCTCTTCATTTGTTAGGTCTGGTGGGTTTTTATCTTGCTCCTTCTCCTGCTGTGTGTTTTTCTGTCTTCTCATTTTGCTTATGTTACTGTGTTTGGGGTCTCCTTTTTGCAGGCTGCCGGTTCGTAGTTCCCGTTGTTTTTGGTGTCTGTCCCCAGTGGCTAAGGTTGGTTCAGTGGGTTGTGTAGGCTTCCTGGTGGAGGGGACTAGTGCCTGTGTTCTGGTGGATGAGGCTGGATCTTGTCTTTCTGGTGGACAGGTCCACGTCTGGTGGTGTATTTTGGGGTCTGTGTGGACTTTTTAGGATTTTAGGCAGCCTCTCTGCTAATGGGTGGCGTTGTGTTCCTGTCTTGCTAGTTGTTTGGCATAGGGTGTCCAGCACTGTAGCTTGCTGGTCATTGAGTGAAGCTGGGTGCTGGTGTTGAGATGGAGATCTCTGGAAGATTTTTGCCATTTGATATTATGTGGAGCTGGGAGGTCTCTCGTGGATCAGTGTCCTGAAGTTGGCTCTCCCACCTCAGAGGCACAGCACTGACTCCTGGCTCCTCAATTTAGGATGATTTGTTGTCTATTCATGTATTCCACAGATGCAGGGTACATCAAGTTGATCGTGGAGCTTTAATCCGCGGCTTCTGAGGCTGCTGGGAGAGATTTCCCTTTCTCTTCTTTGTTCTCACAGCTCCTGGGTCTCAGCTTTGGATTTGGCCCCACCTCTCCGTGTAGGTCGCCGGAGGGCGTCTGTTCTTCGCTCAGACAGGACAGGGTTAAAGGAGCAGCTGCTTCGGGGACTCTGGCTCACTCAGCCCGGGGGGCAGGGAGGGGCACGGAGTGCGGGTGGAGCCTGCAGTGGCAGAGGCCGGCGTGACGTTGCACCAGCCCGAGGCGCGCCGTGCGTTCTCCCAGGGAAGCCATCCCTGGATCCCGGGACCCCGGCAGTGACGGGCTGCACAGGCTCCCCGGAAGGGGGGCGTGGACAGTGACCTGCACTCGCACACAGGCCTCGCAGCGGCGGCAGCAGCCCCAGCGTCCCACGCCCATCTCTGGGGTCCGCGCTTTCAGCCGCGGCTCGAGCCTGTCTCTGCAGCTCCTCCAAGCAGCGCTCTTAATCCCCTCTCCTCGCACACCAGGAAACAAAGAGGGAAGAAAAAGTCTCTTGCCTCTTCGGCAGGTCCAAACTTTTTCCCGGACTCCCTCCTGGCTAGCTGTGGCGCATTAGCCCCTTCAGGCTGTGTTCACGCCGCCAACCCCAGTCCTCTCCCTGCGCTCTGACTGAAGCCCAAGCCTCAGCTCCCAGCGCCGCCCGCCCCGGCGGGTGAGCAGACAAGCCTCTCGGGCTGGTGAGTGCCGGTTGGCACCGATCCTCTGTGCGGGAATCTCTCCGCTTTGCCCTACCCAGGTACGTGGGGAGTTTCTTGCCTTTTGGGAGGTCTGGGGTCTTCTGCCAGCGTACAGTAGGTGTTCTGTAGGAGTTGTTCCACGTGTAGCTGTATTTCTGGTGTATCTGTGGGGAGGAAGGTGATCTCCGGGTCTTACTCTTCCGCCATCTTCCCCGGAAGTCTTCCAGTAACTTATTTTTATCTGTGTTAATATTGGTTAAATCTCATTGGGGCACAAGTATTCAATACAGTGAGATTTCATTACAGTGAAAGCTATTTGCTCATCCCTTGGTTCCATTATAATGAAATCAGAAAAACAGTGCATTAATGCTGAAGAATTTACATAGTGTTTTTATTTTATGGAGCTTTGTATAACACCATACACCCTTGCACACTTCCATTCATTTACTAAGACAAAAGTAGAATACAGCAGAAACATAAATCACCAAAATACTGCTTGGGAGGAGAGAGAAAGCAAGCATGACTATAGCATGTAGGTGAAGTACTTGTGTAGTCAGTATTGAGAAGTGGGGAGGAGGTGATGATGAAACAAAAGGGAGATATTTTGAATCATTTCAAAAATACATCTTCCATTCTAGAAAATCCTGCTTTTCCTTGGTAGGCAGATGAGTTTCTTCCCCTGGAGAAGCCACCTGTGGATATGACACTTGTTGCATTTTCTTTATATAGAACCGTGTTTTTCACAGAGAGCTGAGCATCAGATTTGCTTTCTCTATCCTTGATTTTCTCTTTTCCCAAATCTGACATGATACTTGGAGTCAGTCTGGGCAGAGCTTGGGGTCAGCTTCCCCAGGTGTGGGGCCAGTTCCCAGCCTCTCCTGAGCTGAATGGGGTCATAAACCCTCCCTCTTCGTCCCCAGTAAGTGCTGATACTGAATCAGCTGCAAAGTGCAATGTTTTTAGATGATGCCCATTCATTCTGCTGAAACTCACACACACACACACACACATAGTGTATAAATATAATAAGAATAGACAATGCAATCTATCTAGTAAGTGTTGCTACTAGACCTTCTGCAGTGGCAGTGTGTCTCCTTGGCAGTAATTCCCTTCACCCCGCATATGGCTGTGTTATTTGCAGAATCACCAGTGCTGTGGAGGCCTGCCACCAAGGCAGTGCCCTGGGAACTTGGTCACACATTATTTTTCAGGTGTTTTACATTTGTCACGTGTGGTTGACCTCAGCCCCCAACCTGGGGAGAGTGAAGCCCACTAGTGGCCTGGGGGACAGATGCCGCGTCCTTGTCCTTCTAAGTCACTGACCCAGAACATGACACATACTTCCAACTCCTCCTTTAACCACTCGTCCTAACGTGTTCCCAGGTATTCTTTCTCCCACCTGTGGATGCAGCAGTCATTTTGGCCTCTTACGCTTTCTCCAAGTTTCTTTCTTCCTGGGGCCAGCTACGCTTCAGGAGCCTACTCCTACCTTTTATTTCCCTGTTCTGTATAAAAATGGCACTTCTATACTTTAACTAACTTCCGTGGTGCCCTCACCTGAGAGCCTGGGAGATTTGGGGCTGCGGTGAGTACCACCCTTGGATTTCTAGAGAACCACATGCTCACTAACCTTTATCAGTAAGCCCCCGCGATGTGACCTCACCTGTCATCTCACAGAGGCACAAAACAGAGCTTCCTAAACCATAATCCTTCAAGCCCGTGTTAGCAGAGGCAACAGTCTGCTTTGTAGTTGCAAGTGGCTGGAGTTACAGATGTGTGTTCTACCAGTTATCAGTTTGCATATTGCAAGCAAGATAACTTAGCCTGTATTATACATGAAGCCAGTTTAATCTGGAATTTGTAGAAATCAAGTTTCCAGTCTTGCATCACACCTCCAAGGGAGGTGCCCTGCACATGTCTCTGCGTGGAGCATGGTAACTACATCCCAGATAATTTCTCCACCCCAAGAATGAGATGCTACTGATCTCTGTGAATTTCTCAAGAGGTGAAGGATGGTTCTTCGCAGCAAGTTGTAAATGGTTCAAAAGTTAGAGAAGCACAGAGAAGTAGCATGTCCTGTATATTCTCTGCCTCTCTGAAATGAGGTAAAAGAAGGGATTTATCTTCTCAAGAACACAATATGCTTCTTGGGAGCAGGTGGACCAACTTACAAAGGCCCCTTTGAAATAGAAGCTAAAATAATGCTCAATGGTCATTCTACTCCCATGGCGAAGGGGCGTGGGGGGGCGGACAGAAATCAGAAAGACAACCAGGCTTGGAACGTGGGTCACATGAGGCTTTTCTCAATGATCACAAACTCCAGCCTCCTAATAAATAACAACTGGATTTATTAAGTATTCTTAAGAGTCAGTCTAGCGAAAGAGCAACTATAAAATTGAAACACGTGGAACGTGCTACCTAAGTGTTCAAATATTAAATGTCTGGAAGAATAAGCAAGAAATGTAGTAGTGCTGCCTCCAGAGAGGGGACCTGGATGCCACAGGCCAGGGGAGCGGGGAAGGTTATGGGTGTGATGCTTTAGAGCTTGTGAAGAATATCTGTTATCATCTCCTGTGATCCCCACATCAGCTCCGTGGGGAACTCACGGCAGGTGCTGTGATCCATATTTAATGGTACATGGCACTAAAATGTTGAGAGTTTAAGTGATTTTCCCAGAGTCGCAAAGCTGATGACAGATGGATGTGGGACAGGAATGTGGTTGGTTCCCTGGGACAGAAATCCCTGAACCCCTGAATCCTCTAGATGGTGCCCTGGACTCCTGAGCCCAGGGCTCTCCTCCCTCCATCCCCCCAATCCTCCTGCCTGCCCCATGGTTGCTCCAAGGACAGGAGGGGTCTGAGCCAACAGGAGGGCCCGTGCCTGACCCGCTGCCTCCCTCACATGTTGATCCCTGACCCCACAGCTGTTAAATATCCCTGAAAGAAGGTCCCTTGAAGGATCAGGGGGTCCCATCTACGTCCCTCCTCCCTCAGCATCTTCACACACCGGGTGAGCCTCCTGGTGGTCTGACCAGTGGTCGGCTTGTCTCCACGTGGCTCAGAGCCCTGGTCTCTCCAAGCCAGCTGCCCACACGGCACGTCTCTCACAAATGAGCTGGGTCTTCAACAACCAGCCCCGGATGCACGGTTAGTGCTGATTAATGACAGTGGCCTGCTGGGCTGTGCCTGGTGGTTTAGTGGGTGAAGCTGGCGTGCCCCACTGTCGCCTGACTATTGACGTGAGCACCGTCTGAGTAGCCTGGGCTACGGCCTGGCTGGGGAGGGGCCGTGGCTGCACTGGCTCTGCGGGCGCACCTTCCCTGCTCTTCCTTCCTCATGAAAATCCAGCCCCTACAAACTCCTCATCCATCCCTAGACCCTGCAGTGGCACAGGAGAGAGGCCCATGTCCTCCTAGAGGGACCCTGCCATAGCCACAGCCTAGAGACCCCATCCCAGGACTGTCTCTGAGGATGACCCAGGCCCTCCTAATCTCTGTCACCAAATAAATGTTCATTCCACTAACCCGAACCGATGGCATTGCCCCTTCTCTCCACGTTCCCGGGGAGCGCCCAAACACCCAGTGATCCTGTCCACATCAACCACTGGAAATACCGCCACGAAATCCCAGTTTCCTTCCTTTCTGAAAACCTCTAGATTTACACTGCTAATATTTGCTTTTGGATTTTGACATCGACATTCAGAAGTGTTTAGCCTGTGATTTCTCCTGTCCTGTAATATCTGCTGCTGGGATGACATCAGTATTCTCCTGGTCCGATGAAAGCAGTGTGGGTGTGTCCCCTCTGTATCTGTTCTCTGGAAGAGTGTGTAGGAGACGGGCATCATTTCTGTCTTAAATGTTTGGTAGAAATCAGAGGAAGCCACCTGGGCCTGAAGTTTGTATTGTGGGGAAATTTTTTGCATCTCTTTCTAATTGAAATTTACTTGGTGTATTGTACAGGGCACAGATCTTAAGCGTAGAGCTTCATGGTTTCTTGTAAATATAGACACATCTGTTACCAACACCCAGTTCAATATACAGGACGTCCCCAGCACCCTGGCAGCCCCCTGTAGAAGGGGAGAAGAATAAGTGCTAACTTATTCAGTTATAAGAATGAAATCAGTTACTCCATGTATATTCCAAGTGCAGTGATTTACACACAAACAACTCAAAATTAGTGTGGCAGCACAATCAGAAAGTAGTGGAGGGCGCTGGAGGGCTGGGAGAATCCAGTCCCTTTGGGATTTCCGCTGTGGAGGTCTGGGGCCAGAGTAAGGAAGCTGAGAAGAGCTTTTCAGAAGCATCTGGGCTTTTACAGAGGGAAAAACTACTGCTCCCCAGAGTGGAGCGCCCATTGTAATTCACTGAGCCCTCCGTTTGTGGAGGGTGCTTTTCTACACTTGTGTGTTATTTTACATAGAAATGTTTAAAAAATAAACCAAGGAGGAGATCAATTTCGCTTGATGTAAGAGCCTCCAGGGTTAAAAATAAGACATATATCTAAAATTAATGCTAAATCTGTACAGCTCAGACAGGAAGTAACCGGCACTCACTAGCTGACTCAGGAGCGGAGCGGGAGCAGAGAGGCGGCCCTCCTTCCCTGGCCTCGTGTCTCATTTAAGCTGCCAGACGCTGCACAAGCTCCATCCCCTCTGAGTCTCAGGCTGAGGCCTCCAGGTCAAGGTCTTCACAGGTGTCAGACCAGAACCTGCCACACACAGGCAGGGACTGGAGTCAGTGGGGAGGTGGGCTCCCTGGGGTCGGTATGTGGGACCCAGGGGGCTACTCAGACCCTGGAAGTGACTTTGGGCCCTGACATCCCCAGGGCTCACATCCCCAGGGCACTGGGGCCTGTTTGCTGCTCTTTGCCAAGTGTGTTCTGGTAGCAGGGAGACATGTCCTACAGGGGCGATTTAACCTGGGCATTTGGCCAGGCGGCGTTCAAGTGACTGGTCCCCTGAACAGTGAAATTGATGCAGAGGAAAGGGGAGGCTCTGGGGCTCCAGGGTGAAGAGTGTGGGTCCCTCCCACCTGGGCGCTCTGAGGAGTGGGAGGTCTGATGCCACAGGTGGGAGTAGTGACCCTGTCCCTCTAGCCCTACTCAACCTGACCCATCAGGACACCTGCACAGTGGAAATGAACAATTAATTGTTAAGTCATGTTTTACCCCCAATAATTTTTTTCCTAACATCCCCACCAAGCCTTGCTTGCTTCTTTCACTTTAGAAAAAGATTATTCAGTAGTAATAAAAAAAATAAGGTTTATGGCCTAAGTACTCCAATGTGAAAAGGTTATAGAAAACACTACTATGTAAAATATAATGAGGGCTTCCCTCGTGGTGCAGTGGTTAAGAATCTGCCTGCCAATACAGGGGACACGGGTTCGAGCCCTGGTCCGGGAAGATCCCACATGCTGCGGAGCAACTATGCCCATGTGCCACAACTACTGAGCCTGCGCTCTAGAGCCTGCGAGCCACAGCTACCAAGCCCACGTTCCACAACTACTGAAGCCTGTGCGCCTAGAGCCCGAGCTCTGCAAAAACAGAAGCCACCGCAATGAGAATCCCGCGCATCGCAACAAAGAGTAGCCCCCGCTTGCTGAAACCAGAGAAAGCCCGCACACAGCAATGAAGACCCAATGCAGCCAAAAATTAATTAATTAATTAATTAATTTTTAAAAATACGGAAAACACAAAACAAGCCTCCATGTTTCCTCTTCCTTCTGATTTTACACCTTTCTTCCTCAGCCTACTAAAGCAGTTGAGCCTTGTTCCCTACCTGGAGCGTCTTCATCCTCGTTGCTTGAGTCCTTTATGCTCTCCTCAAGCCATTCTTTAGAAACACAAACTTGAGCAATAACGTTGTTGGAGAGAGTGGCTCACTCCTTCCTTCTACTCCAGTGGAGGCCATGCTGGCTCACTCGCATCACCCGGCTCTTTCCTCTGGGTTCTCAGCCTTCCCTGGGCTCCCTGGAGCCAGAGCCCTTCACCAAGATAATAGCTGCAAATCTTCTCATGAGAGAGAGGGTCCCTCTTCAACTTCTCACCACCCCAGTTCCCACCAGATAAGTACCACTCTCACCTGCAAATTTATCAACCTGAAATTCCACCTGTGATTGAAACACTTTGAATTAGATGAGTTCAGCCAATAGACCTGTGCCCGGATCAGGTCAGCTGCACAAGACAGTGTCCTGTGAGGATGGAAGTGTTCTCTCTGCCTTGTTGAATATAGTGGCCGCTAGCACATAACTCTATAAGGCACGTGAAACGTGGCTGGTGTGATGGATGGACTGAATGTTCATTTTATTTATAATTAATTAGTTATAAACAGGCAAATCTGACAAGGGAACACCACACTGGATGTCACAGCTATAGAATCCAAAGATGAGGAAGACAGAGTCTTCCCCGCTCCAACTTGTTCCTTGTAAGTATAGTTTGCTGGTCTTATCTGACCATGCATTTGTAGGTTCTTCCTGGACTCACGCACACGTGCCAGGCATTAAGTGAGGCCCTGGGGACACAGTAAGGTCAACCCCCAGGTCCTAGAGGATTCCCAGCAGGGGGCCCACCTGTCAGCAGAGATGAAGAGCAAGGCCGGGCACAGCTGTCCTAGATGTAATCAGAACAGCAGGGTCAGGGGTGAGGAAGGGATGCTTCAGGAGCCCACCCGTCTCATTCCTGATCTGGATTAGATCCTGGGCAGGTCCCTGGCTTGGTGTGGACCCAGCAGGCCTGGACAAGCTGAGGAGGGACCCTCTCCACCCCTGAATTGGATCCCAGTCTGGGGTGGGGGGGATGTACATTAGACATTTATGGGGCCTAAGACGGGTTGTCCAAGGCTGACCACTGGGGTGAGAATTGATGAGGAAGATACAGGCAGTGCCCTTGCAGTGGTCACCTACGTCCAAGGTTCCTGTCCCCACAAGTGGGAGGACGCAGAGTTTGGGCCTGAGAATTCCAAGACGATTTCGAAGAAACTCTCAAATAGATGCCTCTCAGTCAGAGAAGAGTAGCAAGGACCACCTCAACTCTGGGAACATCCCTCATGTCTTTGCTGAGCTTGCCCGGTGCTAATGCCTGTGCCCCTCCCCACCTCCACTGCCCCTGGAGTGTTCTACAGCTGCCTGGCCACATGCTGTGAGCTCTCTTCAGGTTAAACGCTTTTCTGGGCCGAAAAATCCTTGGTTAATATTGTCTAGAAAAGGAGTAGTAGTCATGCAACCTCTAGAAGCTGATGAAAAGTGAAAACTGGTCCCTGTCCCAGCATGAGGGAGAAGAGGTCTCAGAGCCTCCTGTCTCTGGCCGGACCCCGTAGTCCATTCCTGCTGACCCATGTCAGACCTGACTCCTCTTCTCTGCCTCTCACCAACTGCCATGATGCAAAGTGCCAGGTATGTTCCAGCTGATGGAGAAGACAACAGAATAGGAAGGCAGCTCCTCTCTGCAGACAATAAGGTGGATGTCCCTGTTATTCTCACTGCAGCCACTGCACCTCATCCTCCCTCATCCCCACATGGAAGGAGCACAGAGGTAGGGATGGCCATGGCTGGACACAGGTGGTGATGCTCTACTGATTTTTCCCATCTGAAGACTTCGGAATCTATCACCCCTCTTCCTTCCCATGGCCTGGGTACTCTTGTGTCTTTCTCGTGTCCCTCCATATCTTTTCCCTCTCAAGGTCCTGCCCAAGGTTCTGGGCCCTGATGTCTCCTATGGAACCCACTGGGCAGCTGCTCTTGGTATCTCTCACTGTAACCTTTAATCACACACGGCCAGGGTCCCCTCAAGCACCCCTGGGAATCTGTGATCTAGAGATGAAAGATTTCTAGGATAATCTTGTTATGAGAAACTTGCTTCTGGGGGGAAAAATTGATCTTTTTAATCAAGTAGTCTCCTCTTTTTATTTTGTGGGGAAGAATATCAACACTCCTGTAGGACAATCAAATTCTATTAAAACGCCATGCATTTCACACAGGAGCCATGAAACAAAAGGATCCTCAGGTCAGACGCTGTCTCATTTTATATTTGCTTTGACTTCAAACAACTCCCTTGACTTGTTACTTGCTAAGGCTTCAGAAGAAACCCAGACCCTATTTCCTCTGGCAGGTTTGACAGGGACATGAGTGGCGATGTTCCTGTCCCACTGCTGAGTTCCCCTCTCCCCACCTTGCAATGCATAACCTCCCCTTCATCCTCCCAGGAAGGGAGCCCAGTGTCTACCCTGACGCTCAGTGCCTGAGGAGATCTCTGTATGGTGTTTCGTGCCCAGCACACAGAAACCAGGGCTGGCATAAGTGATGGGAGACTGATTTTCCACATCAGAATGGCATTTCCTATTCTTGGCAACATTTTCTGAAGCAAAATACTAGACCTTAGTTGGTGAAAGTTGGAGTGAAGCTCCTTCGTTTATCCCTGGAGGATCCTACTTACTCAGATTCCTCCAGAACTGGGTGCGACATGTGGGTTCACCTGGGGCTCCTGCAAAAGGAAGGAATGCTGCCCCAGCGCCCAGCTGAGATGGGGGAGGATTAATTCTGAAGCCTCCTGTAAAAACAAAAAGAAGCTTTGGGAATGTGGAGAGGGACAGGAAGGAGGCGTCCTTGAGAAAGTACTCCTTTAATGTTAAAGTATCTGAAGGAGCAAGGGCTGGGATTACTGCAATCTCAGGCCTGCTGAGCATCCCACACAAGGATTGAGAACAAGGATTAAAGTCATAATTGATATGCCAAACTCATAGGAGAAGTTTAGAGTCTGTCCCAAGAAGCAGAGGCACCAGAGAAAGTCCACAGGATTTGGAACTCAAGGGTTGATTAATCTACAGGGCCTGGTTCCCTATTTGCTGGTCGTACAGCTTTTCAGAATACCCCCAGGTTCTCAAGCCTCCCATTTCTCATAAGTCAAATAAATACAGTTACAGATTCTTTTCATGTATTTGACCAACCAAAATGAGGGGAACGTAAAGGCCAACTCAGACTGGAGATTTATTATTAAACGAATACTTAATGTCTCAGTAATAGTGATTCTGAGGCCACAGTTTTGTCCACTTAGAACTCTGTGAATGTTTTCCTGGAAGGCAACAGTATTTCGTTCCAGTTTATTGAGGTGTGCTTAGCATACAGTATACTGTACATAATGAAGGTTTGAGGTTTGATAAATTTGGACATACATCCTAAAGTATAATAAAGATGGTGTCTGGTCTCTGTCCCTGGCTCCTGGCACAAAGCTTCAAAAATCCTTGGAATTTCATGCATGCTAAGATAGACTTTGTTAGGCCAAAGAGGTGACTCATCTTGGATACCTGGATGGCTTTAGCATGGGAGTGAAAGGCGAACAGCAGGAATACATTGTTGGAACTTCAATCCAAAGTGACCTCCAGGGAGAGGGGAGGGGGCTGGAGATTGACTTCAGTCATTCGGCCAATGATTTGATTAATCGTGCCTACCTAGAGGTCACATCCTAAAATTAAAGCTTTCCTTGTGTGACCCATTCCAGAAACTTTGATGCCAAGCCCATACTCTTTAGGGGAGATATGTATGTAGGTGATTTGCCTAGGACTCTAAAAAGAAAAAAGTAGAAAATAAAAAAGGGATTTGCTGCATTAGAAAAGACTAGTGCGTAGAGTGTGGGCTCCTGTTGTACACTCGGGATGACCTAGCCCCCTCCAAGTCAGAGGTGGGTGAGAAGTAGCAATTCCAACAGACAAGGATGATCCTCCCTATTTATCCCTACCTTGGGCTCATTTTATCCTGGGCCGCATCACTTAAACTCAAAAGACACTTTTAATATTCAGGGGTCAGTCCTTGTAGCCATCACATTGTGCTATTCTCCACACCCTATGCGTGGGTCCACAGGAAACTGTAAACAGGTCTGGCTTTCCATGTCACCACTCACACAAGCCAGTGCTTTTCCACACTTGATCTACAGATCACAGACACGTGAGGATTATGCAAAAGAACAAGAACAACGCTTTATTGTAAGTTATGAAGACAACACAAGGGTTCTGGAAGGAAAACAGGGAGAGGGGAGGAGTCAGCTACAGGCAACAGGGGGCATCCCCTTGTTCCAGGACTGAAGGGGACGAGGCTA
This sequence comes from Mesoplodon mirus, assembly GCF_964341445.2. Taxonomy (NCBI): domain Eukaryota; kingdom Metazoa; phylum Chordata; class Mammalia; order Artiodactyla; family Ziphiidae; genus Mesoplodon; species Mesoplodon mirus. The sequence continues at coordinate 33,000,740 of NC_138989.1, forward strand.
GGGCCTCTTGTTTACTGTCCTGAGGACTCTGAGCGCTGGGATGGGACAACAGCCTCAAACCATCCACCTTTGGGGGGAAGACTGCAGGCCGGGGGTGGGAACGGAATGCGGTATCTCTGGGTGCCCGGTTTGCTCCAGGATTACAGAGGTTAGGGCTAAGACGTCCGTTTCACATCGAAACAGGGTCCACACGAGGCCCTGCCTGGGAGGACCCTCCCCAAACTTATTGGCTCAGACCAACTTTTTCCTCTTACGCCCCGAGGTAATGATGAATCTCGGCCTGGAGGAGAATGACTTGGTCCACGGCCCAGTGGTTTTATGTCCAGCCAAGCGCCTTGCCCTAACAGCGAGGCGGCACCTTGCTGCGCCCACTGCGGAGGTGAGGCTGCTAGGAGTAGAGGCCGGAACCAACACGCCCCTAAAGGCAGCCTTGGCTGGGCGTGGGCTGGGCCCTCCACTGGAAGTAGGGGGGCCCTGCCTGGGTGTGCCCCCAGGGATGTGACTTAAGATGGGGGTGGGCAGTAGTGTCTTCAAACCGACGCTCATTCTTATTGCCGTGGACTCTGCCGGGGTCCCCTGGTTCCTGCTGTGAGGCTGAGCGCTGAAAAGAGGCAGCTCAGATCTTGGGCAGCCGCTGTGCTCCCAAAACGCAGCTGGGTGCTGGCATGGGTGCCCACGGTAGAATTTGTGGATGAACCACCCCCAGAAGATGCTTCTGCGCAGCTGCGCTTAGCTGGGGGAGCTGGAGCAGAGGCGAAGGCTGGAGCTGTCCTTTTCAAATACCGGCGAGAGCTGTCATAGGCGGGGGTTCCTCGCTGCTGCCGATCAGGGGCCCCAGAGATGGAGCAGGGAAGGGAAGCCGCAGCAGCGGCAGGAGCGGGCCCGTCAGGAGCCAGGCTTCCGAGGATGCGCCGGAGCGCTGCTTCCTTCTCGGAGTCTAGGTCTTCGGCGGTGACCCGGAAACCCAGCTGAGGGGGTGAGGGCAGCCTCAGAGGCTCCCCTCGCCTGTGCGGCAGCAGAGGAAACCTGCGTTTTCGGGGTCTCGGACCGTCAGATGTGGGGGAGCAGTCCCTCCAGGCCGGTTTCTGCCCTCTTGTTGCCTCTGCATGCTTGTCAGGCTGGCTTTTTCTCTGGGAAACCACCGGAGCTGCGAAGGGCGACGGAGGGCCCTCCCCGCTCCCTTTCTCTGAGGACTTCTGGGGCAGCCCTTGCGGTATGGCGGAACCCCTCCTACTGTTCACGGGCGGGAAACCTCGGGTGGAGCTATACGAGCTCGTGATGGCGTTTCTTTTAGGGCAGGAGCTCATACAGGAGGTGTGGAGTGTCCTGTTGGATCTGTCTTCTGCCCTCTTGGCGTGGAGGTTTCTCTGCAGAGGTCCAGGCCTGGGCACGAATAAAGAGACCCCCAGGGGCCTAAATGCAGATCGTGCGCCCCCGGTGCCATTGGGGCCGGTTCTCTGGTCGTCGTTCCCCCCTATGACTGTGGGGACTTCTTCCTGCTTGGCCATCCCTTTCCCGCTCTCTCCCAGGGTCCTCAACGCCGTCTGCTCTGTGCTGCAGTTCGGGACACAGCTGGGTGTCGTGGGCGGCACTGGCTGCCCCCGCGCCACACTGACAGTGACTGTGTCCACCGCGGACACTGAGCTGCGGGACATCGTGGAGGTGAGAGCACCCATCACCGCCTTCTTCCGATGGCCTCGCCTGCAGATGGAGATAAGGACCCCCAGAAAGGAGCGCAGGGCCTGCGGGATGGTAGAATGGGGTCTCGGAGACTCTGTGGCAAAGCACAGATGCGGAGTCACTGGACACTTGTGGGCTGGCCTGCGAGTGGATAGCCGGCCATAGACAGCTGGGTGACCCGAGCCTGCCAGGGGAAGTCGGTGGGCGCGGGGAGCGGGCTGGGGGCAGCCGAGCCCTCCTGGCAGGTGCTGGTCCCCCAGTGCCTGGGGCGGGGGTGAGGGGCAGGGTCTACCCAAGTAACTGCCCATAGAGAACTTGGGTGAGATCGGTCCTCGGCTAGAGGCCGAGCGCCGAGCACTCTCCTTCAGCTGGCAACTCGGCCCAAAGCGGAGTGCGCACCGTTTGGCCTGTTGCTGGTATTTATAGCCCTGCAACCTGTGAGCGAACAATGGGCTTGCGTCTGCGGGACGCAATAAAGAGGTTAGAGAGGGGTGGCGCATGCGCAGAGTACACGTCACGCCCGGGGGCGCACCGGTGAGGATACGCGCCTGGACCGTCTAGCGCTTCTGAATCTCCCGGGGTCTGAGGGTTGGAGGTGTTTGCCTTGAGGGTGATGAGCTTCCTGGCAGGACAGCTGGCCCTTCTCCCCTGGCCTGGCCCCAGTGCTGTCGGGGGAACTAACCGTACTGGACGGGGTCCCTGCCCAGCAAAGCGGAGCAAGGCTGCTGGCTGTGCAGCTCCCACAAGAGGCGGCAGCTTTGGCAGCAGCGCCTCTGCGTCCTCCTGCCCTTTCCCCTGGCGGCACTGGAGGGGAGAGCCGCTAAGAACGGAAGTGCCCACACCACCCAGATCCTGCTGGGGTGACACCTGAAGTGGTGGCCAGGGCTGGCTGAGAGGGCCATACTTACCATATGACCCCAAAGCCCACTCCTAGGCAATTAACCAAGAGAAAATCTTTTCACAAAACACGTATGTGAATGTTTTAGCTATCTTGTCCACAGTTCCTAAATATAGGACTATTGAGGTGATCCAATTTTCTTGAGTTTGTCATTTTTTAATTGTTCTTGGAATAACACTATGTATACGTATTGTTTCACAGTCTAGAGTTAATATTTGACCCATTCAATAAAATTCAGAAGCCTTACAACCATATAGATTCTTTTACCTTCCACTCTTTGTCATAGCTGTCATATGGGTCACCTTTATGTGACTTGAACGCCACCCTCTGAGACTGTGGTATCCTTTTTTCATACATATACAGGGAATTCCCTGGCGGTCCAGTGGTTAGGACTCAGCACTTTCACTGCTGGGGCCCCGGGTTCAGTCCCGGGTAGGGGAACTAAGATCCCGCAAGCCACGCAGGCGCGGGCAAAAAAAAAAAAAAAAGTCATACATATATAAAATAATGTAAGAAGATAATTTTTGCAGACACGTGCCGTTGTTGTTGCCCTTCCTTTGTTCCCGAAGTTGCAAGCTTACTTCTTTCTTGGGTCATTTCACTTCAGCCTGAAGAATTTCCTTTCATGTAATATTTTTATAGCAAATTGTCTGGTGATGAATTCTCTTAGTGTTCTCTCATCTCCATCAGCCTTCGTTTTGGCTTTTGTTTGGCTTTCAGTCTTTAAGGATATCCCTGCTTTAAGGATATAATATCCTGGTTTGGTCTTTTCCTTTAATACTTTAAAGATGTTATTCCATTCTTTTCTGGTCTCTATGTTTTCTGATGAGAAATCACAGTCCTTCAAGTTGGCATTCTGTGATGTATAACAGGTCGTTTTCTTTTGTCTTTTCACTTTCTTAATGGTGTCCTTTGAATCACAACAGTTTTACATTTTAGTGATGTGTCATTTATGCATAAGGGAGTCTTACTGGCTGGGAATTATTGAGACATTAAATCACATCCTCCTCAGTATTTTGGTTATATAAATTAAAAGCTAGATGTGAAAGGGTTAGGGAAAGATTTGAATTAGTTCATTTCAAACTTTGCTGTAGATGCTAAAGAACTCATCAGGGACATGTCATTCCCCTGTTCAAATACTTCTTTTTTCTTCTTCTTATTTACAACGTTGTGTTTAATTTCTGCTGTACAGCAAAGTGACTCAGTTATACACATGTATAGTCTTTTTCATATTATTTTCCATTATGGTTTATGACAGGATATTGAATATAGTTCCCTGTGCTATACAGTAGGACCTTGATTTTTATCCATCCTATGTACAATAGTTTGCAGCTTCTAATCCCAAACTCCCCATCCTTCCCTCCCTCACCCTCCCCTTGTCAACCGTAAGTCCTTTCTCTGTATTTGTGAGTCTGTTTTTGTTTCCTAGATATGTTCATTTGCACTTGTGCCTCCCTCAGAGGGACGAGAGGCGCCGCAAACTGGAAGTCTTGTAATCTTTCATAATTAAAATTAATGTTTGCTTCTTTCCTCTGCAAATAGTTCCCTTTCATCTTTCTTTGTTGGAAAAGGGAAGAGATGTATTCATGGAGTCCTTCTGCCTTTTTTACAGCAGAACGTCACAGGTTGCTCCAGGAGATGTCACATCCTAGAATTAAAGCTTTCCTTGTTTGACCCATTCCAGAAACTTTGATGCCAAGCCCATACTCTTTAGGGGAGATATGTATGTAGGTGATTTGCCTAGGACTCTGAAAGTTAAAAAGTAGAAAATAAAAAAGGGATTTGCTGCATTAGAAAAGACTAGTGCGTAGAGTGTGGGCTCCTGTTGTACACTCGGGATGACCTAGCCCCCTCCAAGTCAGAGGTGGGTGAGAAGTAGCAATTCCAACAGACAAGGATGATCCTCCCTATTTATCCCTACCTTGGGCTCATTTTATCCTGGGCCGCATCACTTAAACTCAAAAGACACTTTTAATATTCAGGGGTCAGTCCTTGTAGCCATCACATTGTGCTATTCTCCACACCCTATGCGTGGGTCCACAGGAAACTGTAAACAGGTCTGGCTTTCCATGTCACCACTCACACAAGCCAGTGCTTTTCCACACTTGATCTACAGATCACAGACACGTGAGGATTATGCAAAAGAACAAGAACAACGCTTTATTGTAAGTTATGAAGACAACACAAGGGTTCTGGAAGGAAAACAGGGAGAGGGGAGGAGTCAGCTACAGGCAACAGGGGGCATCCCCTTGTTCCAGGACTGAAGGGGACGAGGCTAGGGCCTCTTGTTTACTGTCCTGAGGACTCTGAGCGCTGGGATGGGACAACAGCCTCAAACCATCCACCTTTGGGGGGAAGACTGCAGGCCGGGGGTGGGAACGGAATGCGGTATCTCTGGGTGCCCGGTTTGCTCCAGGATTACAGAGGTTAGGGCTAAGACGTCCGTTTCACATCGAAACAGGGTCCACACGAGGCCCTGCCTGGGAGGACCCTCCCCAAACTTATTGGCTCAGACCAACTTTTTCCTCTTACGCCCCGAGGTAATGATGAATCTCGGCCTGGAGGAGAATGACTTGGTCCACGGCCCAGTGGTTTTATGTCCAGCCAAGCGCCTTGCCCTAACAGCGAGGCGGCACCTTGCTGCGCCCACTGCGGAGGTGAGGCTGCTAGGAGTAGAGGCCGGAACCAACACGCCCCTAAAGGCAGCCTTGGCTGGGCGTGGGCTGGGCCCTCCACTGGAAGTAGGGGGGCCCTGCCTGGGTGTGCCCCCAGGGATGTGACTTAAGATGGGGGTGGGCAGTAGTGTCTTCAAACCGACGCTCATTCTTATTGCCGTGGACTCTGCCGGGGTCCCCTGGTTCCTGCTGTGAGGCTGAGCGCTGAAAAGAGGCAGCTCAGATCTTGGGCAGCCGCTGTGCTCCCAAAACGCAGCTGGGTGCTGGCATGGGTGCCCACGGTGGAATTTGTGGATGAACCACCCCCAGAAGATGCTTCTGCGCAGCTGCGCTTAGCTGGGGGAGCTGGAGCAGAGGCGAAGGCTGGAGCTGTCCTTTTCAAATACCGGCGAGAGCTGTCATAGGCGGGGGTTCCTCGCTGCTGCCGATCAGGGGCCCCAGAGATGGAGCAGGGAAGGGAAGCCGCAGCAGCGGCAGGAGCGGGCCCGTCAGGAGCCAGGCTTCCGAGGATGCGCCGGAGCGCTGCTTCCTTCTCGGAGTCTAGGTCTTCGGCGGTGACCCGGAAACCCAGCTGAGGGGGTGAGGGCAGCCTCAGAGGCTCCCCTCGCCTGTGCGGCAGCAGAGGAAACCTGCGTTTTCGGGGCCTGGGACCGTCAGATGTGGGGGAGCAGTCCCTCCAGGCCGGTTTCTGCCCTCTTGTTGCCTCTGCATGCTTGTCAGGCTGGCTTTTTCTCTGGGAAACCACCGGAGCTGCGAAGGGCGACGGAGGGCCCTCCTCGCTCCCTTTCTCTGAGGACTTCTGGGGCAGCCCTTGCGGTATGGCGGAACCCCTCCTACTGTTCACGGGCGGGAAACCTCGGGTGGAGCTATACGAGCTCGTGATGGCGTTTCTTTTAGGGCAGGAGCTCATACAGGAGGTGTGGAGTGTCCTGTTGGATCTGTCTTCTGCCCTCTTGGCGTGGAGGTTTCTCTGCAGAGGTCCAGGCCTGGGCACGAATAAAGAGACCCCCTGGGGCCTAAATGCAGATCGTGCGCCCCCGGTGCCATTGGGGCCGGTTCTCTGGTCGTCGTTCCCCCCTATGACTGTGGGGACTTCTTCCTGCTTGGCCATCCCTTTCCCGCTCTCTCCCAGGGTCCTCAACGCCGTCTGCTCTGTGCTGCAGTTCGGGACACAGCTGGGTGTCGTGGGCGGCACTGGCTGCCCCCGCGCCACACTGACAGTGACTGTGTCCACCGCGGACACTGAGCTGCGGGACATCGTGGAGGTGAGAGCACCCATCACCGCCTTCTTCCGATGGCCTCGCCTGCAGATGGAGATAAGGACCCTCAGAAAGGAGCGCAGGGCCTGCGGGATGGTAGAATGGGGTCTCGGAGACTCTGTGGCAAAGCACAGATGCGGAGTCACTGGACACTTGTGGGCTGGCCTGCGAGTGGATAGCCGGCCATAGACAGCTGGGTGACCCGGGCCTGCCAGGGGAAGTCGGTGGGCGCGGGGAGCGGGCTGGGGGCAGCCGAGCCCTCCTGGCAGGTGCTGGTCCCCCAGTGCCTGGGGCGGGGGTGAGGGGCAGGGTCTACCCAAGTAACTGCCCATAGAGAACTTGGGTGAGATCGGTCCTCGGCTAGAGGCCGAGCGCCGAGCACTCTCCTTCAGCTGGCAACTCGGCCCAAAGCGGAGTGCGCACCGTTTGGCCTGTTGCTGGTATTTATAGCCCTGCAACCTGTGAGCGAACAATGGGCTTGCGTCTGCGGGACGCAATAAAGAGGTTAGAGAGGGGTGGCGCATGCGCAGAGTACACGTCACGCCCGGGGGCGCACCGGTGAGGATACGCGCCTGGACCGTCTAGCGCTTCTGAATCTCCCGGGGTCTGAGGGTTGGAGGTGTTTGCCTTGAGGGTGATGAGCTTCCTGGCAGGACAGCTGGCCCTTCTCCCCTGGCCTGGCCCCAGTGCTGTCGGGGGAACTAACCGTACTGGACGGGGTCCCTGCCCAGCAAAGCGGAGCAAGGCTGCTGGCTGTGCAGCTCCCACAAGAGGCGGCAGCTTTGGCAGCAGCGCCTCTGCGTCCTCCTGCCCTTTCCCCTGGCGGCACTGGAGGGGAGAGCCGCTAAGAACGGAAGTGCCCACACCACCCAGATCCTGCTGGGGTGACACCTGAAGTGGTGGCCAGGGCTGGCTGAGGGGGCCATACTTACCATATGACCCCAAAGCCCACTCCTAGGCAATTAACCAAGAGAAAATCTTTTCACAAAACACGTATGTGAATGTTTTAGCTATCTTGTCCACAGTTCCTAAATATAGGACTATTGAGGTGATCCAATTTTCTTGAGTTTGTCATTTTTTAATTGTTCTTGGAATAACACTATGTATACGTATTGTTTCACAGTCTAGAGTTAATATTTGACCCATTCAATAAAATTCAGAAGCCTTACAACCATATAGATTCTTTTACCTTCCACTCTTTGTCATAGCTGTCATATGGGTCACCTTTATGTGACTTGAACGCCACCCTCTGAGACTGTGGTATCCTTTTTTCATACATATACAGGGAATTCCCTGGCGGTCCAGTGGTTAGGACTCAGCACTTTCACTGCTGGGGCCCCGGGTTCAGTCCCGGGTAGGGGAACTAAGATCCCGCAAGCCACGCAGGCGCGGGCAAAAAAAAAAAAAAAAAAAAAGTCATACATATATAAAATAATGTAAGAAGATAATTTTTGCAGACACGTGCCGTTGTTGTTGCCCTTCCTTTGTTCCCGAAGTTGCAAGCTTACTTCTTTCTTGGGTCATTTCACTTCAGCCTGAAGAATTTCCTTTCATGTAATATTTTTATAGCAAATTGTCTGGTGATGAATTCTCTTAGTGTTCTCTCATCTCCATCAGCCTTCGTTTTGGCTTTTGTTTGGCTTTCAGTCTTTAAGGATATCCCTGCTTTAAGGATATAATATCCTGGTTTGGTCTTTTCCTTTAATACTTTAAAGATGTTATTCCATTCTTTTCTGGTCTCTATGTTTTCTGATGAGAAATCACAGTCCTTCAAGTTGGCATTCTGTGATGTATAACAGGTCGTTTTCTTTTGTCTTTTCACTTTCTTAATGGTGTCCTTTGAATCACAACAGTTTTACATTTTAGTGATGTGTCATTTATGCATAAGGGAGTCTTACTGGCTGGGAATTATTGAGACATTAAATCACATCCTCCTCAGTATTTTGGTTATATAAATTAAAAGCTAGATGTGAAAGGGTTAGGGAAAGATTTGAATTAGTTCATTTCAAACTTTGCTGTAGATGCTAAAGAACTCATCAGGGACATGTCATTCCCCTGTTCAAATACTTCTTTTTTCTTCTTCTTATTTACAACGTTGTGTTTAATTTCTGCTGTACAGCAAAGTGACTCAGTTATACACATGTATAGTCTTTTTCATATTATTTTCCATTATGGTTTATGACAGGATATTGAATATAGTTCCCTGTGCTATACAGTAGGACCTTGATTTTTATCCATCCTATGTACAATAGTTTGCAGCTTCTAATCCCAAACTCCCCATCCTTCCCTCCCTCACCCTCCCCTTGTCAACCGTAAGTCCTTTCTCTGTATTTGTGAGTCTGTTTTTGTTTCCTAGATATGTTCATTTGCACTTGTGCCTCCCTCAGAGGGACGAGAGGCGCCGCAAACTGGAAGTCTTGTAATCTTTCATAATTAAAATTAATGTTTGCTTCTTTCCTCTGCAAATAGTTCCCTTTCATCTTTCTTTGTTGGAAAAGGGAAGAGATGTATTCATGGAGTCCTTCTGCCTTTTTTACAGCAGAACGTCACAGGTTGCTCCAGGAGATGTCACATCCTAGAATTAAAGCTTTCCTTGTTTGACCCATTCCAGAAACTTTGATGCCAAGCCCATACTCTTTAGGGGAGATATGTATGTAGGTGATTTGCCTAGGACTCTGAAAGTTAAAAAGTAGAAAATAAAAAAGGGATTTGCTGCATTAGAAAAGACTAGTGCGTAGAGTGTGGGCTCCTGTTGTACACTCGGGATGACCTAGCCCCCTCCAAGTCAGAGGTGGGTGAGAAGTAGCAATTCCAACAGACAAGGATGATCCTCCCTATTTATCCCTACCTTGGGCTCATTTTATCCTGGGCCGCATCACTTAAACTCAAAAGACACTTTTAATATTCAGGGGTCAGTCCTTGTAGCCATCACATTGTGCTATTCTCCACACCCTATGCGTGGGTCCACAGGAAACTGTAAACAGGTCTGGCTTTCCATGTCACCACTCACACAAGCCAGTGCTTTTCCACACTTGATCTACAGATCACAGACACGTGAGGATTATGCAAAAGAACAAGAACAACGCTTTATTGTAAGTTATGAAGACAACACAAGGGTTCTGGAAGGAAAACAGGGAGAGGGGAGGAGTCAGCTACAGGCAACAGGGGGCATCCCCTTGTTCCAGGACTGAAGGGGACGAGGCTAGGGCCTCTTGTTTACTGTCCTGAGGACTCTGAGCGCTGGGATGGGACAACAGCCTCAAACCATCCACCTTTGGGGGGAAGACTGCAGGCCGGGGGTGGGAACGGAATGCGGTATCTCTGGGTGCCCGGTTTGCTCCAGGATTACAGAGGTTAGGGCTAAGACGTCCGTTTCACATCGAAACAGGGTCCACACGAGGCCCTGCCTGGGAGGACCCTCCCCAAACTTATTGGCTCAGACCAACTTTTTCCTCTTACGCCCCGAGGTAATGATGAATCTCGGCCTGGAGGAGAATGACTTGGTCCACGGCCCAGTGGTTTTATGTCCAGCCAAGCGCCTTGCCCTAACAGCGAGGCGGCACCTTGCTGCGCCCACTGCGGAGGTGAGGCTGCTAGGAGTAGAGGCCGGAACCAACACGCCCCTAAAGGCAGCCTTGGCTGGGCGTGGGCTGGGCCCTCCACTGGAAGTAGGGGGGCCCTGCCTGGGTGTGCCCCCAGGGATGTGACTTAAGATGGGGGTGGGCAGTAGTGTCTTCAAACCGACGCTCATTCTTATTGCCGTGGACTCTGCCGGGGTCCCCTGGTTCCTGCTGTGAGGCTGAGCGCTGAAAAGAGGCAGCTCAGATCTTGGGCAGCCGCTGTGCTCCCAAAACGCAGCTGGGTGCTGGCATGGGTGCCCACGGTGGAATTTGTGGATGAACCACCCCCAGAAGATGCTTCTGCGCAGCTGCGCTTAGCTGGGGGAGCTGGAGCAGAGGCGAAGGCTGGAGCTGTCCTTTTCAAATACCGGCGAGAGCTGTCATAGGCGGGGGTTCCTCGCTGCTGCCGATCAGGGGCCCCAGAGATGGAGCAGGGAAGGGAAGCCGCAGCAGCGGCAGGAGCGGGCCCGTCAGGAGCCAGGCTTCCGAGGATGCGCCGGAGCGCTGCTTCCTTCTCGGAGTCTAGGTCTTCGGCGGTGACCCGGAAACCCAGCTGAGGGGGTGAGGGCAGCCTCAGAGGCTCCCCTCGCCTGTGCGGCAGCAGAGGAAACCTGCGTTTTCGGGGTCTCGGACCGTCAGATGTGGGGGAGCAGTCCCTCCAGGCCGGTTTCTGCCCTCTTGTTGCCTCTGCATGCTTGTCAGGCTGGCTTTTTCTCTGGGAAACCACCGGAGCTGCGAAGGGCGACGGAGGGCCCTCCCCGCTCCCTTTCTCTGAGGACTTCTGGGGCAGCCCTTGCGGTATGGCGGAACCCCTCCTACTGTTCACGGGCGGGAAACCTCGGGTGGAGCTATACGAGCTCGTGATGGCGTTTCTTTTAGGGCAGGAGCTCATACAGGAGGTGTGGAGTGTCCTGTTGGATCTGTCTTCTGCCCTCTTGGCGTGGAGGTTTCTCTGCAGAGGTCCAGGCCTGGGCACGAATAAAGAGACCCCCAGGGGCCTAAATGCAGATCGTGCGCCCCCGGTGCCATTGGGGCCGGTTCTCTGGTCGTCGTTCCCCCCTATGACTGTGGGGACTTCTTCCTGCTTGGCCATCCCTTTCCCGCTCTCTCCCAGGGTCCTCAACGCCGTCTGCTCTGTGCTGCAGTTCGGGACACAGCTGGGTGTCGTGGGCGGCACTGGCTGCCCCCGCGCCACACTGACAGTGACTGTGTCCACCGCGGACACTGAGCTGCGGGACATCGTGGAGGTGAGAGCACCCATCACCGCCTTCTTCCGATGGCCTCGCCTGCAGATGGAGATAAGGACCCCCAGAAAGGAGCGCAGGGCCTGCGGGATGGTAGAATGGGGTCTCGGAGACTCTGTGGCAAAGCACAGATGCGGAGTCACTGGACACTTGTGGGCTGGCCTGCGAGTGGATAGCCGGCCATAGACAGCTGGGTGACCCGGGCCTGCCAGGGGAAGTCGGTGGGCGCGGGGAGCGGGCTGGGGGCAGCCGAGCCCTCCTGGCAGGTGCTGGTCCCCCAGTGCCTGGGGCGGGGGTGAGGGGCAGGGTCTACCCAAGTAACTGCCCATAGAGAACTTGGGTGAGATCGGTCCTCGGCTAGAGGCCGAGCGCCGAGCACTCTCCTTCAGCTGGCAACTCGGCCCAAAGCGGAGTGCGCACCGTTTGGCCTGTTGCTGGTATTTATAGCCCTGCAACCTGTGAGCGAACAATGGGCTTGCGTCTGCGGGACGCAATAAAGAGGTTAGAGAGGGGTGGCGCATGCGCAGAGTACACGTCACGCCCGGGGGCGCACCGGTGAGGATACGCGCCTGGACCGTCTAGCGCTTCTGAATCTCCCGGGGTCTGAGGGTTGGAGGTGTTTGCCTTGAGGGTGATGAGCTTCCTGGCAGGACAGCTGGCCCTTCTCCCCTGGCCTGGCCCCAGTGCTGTCGGGGGAACTAACCGTACTGGACGGGGTCCCTGCCCAGCAAAGCGGAGCAAGGCTGCTGGCTGTGCAGCTCCCACAAGAGGCGGCAGCTTTGGCAGCAGCGCCTCTGCGTCCTCCTGCCCTTTCCCCTGGCGGCACTGGAGGGGAGAGCCGCTAAGAACGGAAGTGCCCACACCACCCAGATCCTGCTGGGGTGACACCTGAAGTGGTGGCCAGGGCTGGCTGAGAGGGCCATACTTACCATATGACCCCAAAGCCCACTCCTAGGCAATTAACCAAGAGAAAATCTTTTCACAAAACACGTATGTGAATGTTTTAGCTATCTTGTCCACAGTTCCTAAATATAGGACTATTGAGGTGATCCAATTTTCTTGAGTTTGTCATTTTTTAATTGTTCTTGGAATAACACTATGTATACGTATTGTTTCACAGTCTAGAGTTAATATTTGACCCATTCAATAAAATTCAGAAGCCTTACAACCATATAGATTCTTTTACCTTCCACTCTTTGTCATAGCTGTCATATGGGTCACCTTTATGTGACTTGAACGCCACCCTCTGAGACTGTGGTATCCTTTTTTCATACATATACAGGGAATTCCCTGGCGGTCCAGTGGTTAGGACTCAGCACTTTCACTGCTGGGGCCCCGGGTTCAGTCCCGGGTAGGGGAACTAAGATCCCGCAAGCCACGCAGGCGCGGGCAAAAAAAAAAAAAAAAGTCATACATATATAAAATAATGTAAGAAGATAATTTTTGCAGACACGTGCCGTTGTTGTTGCCCTTCCTTTGTTCCCGAAGTTGCAAGCTTACTTCTTTCTTGGGTCATTTCACTTCAGCCTGAAGAATTTCCTTTCATGTAATATTTTTATAGCAAATTGTCTGGTGATGAATTCTCTTAGTGTTCTCTCATCTCCATCAGCCTTCGTTTTGGCTTTTGTTTGGCTTTCAGTCTTTAAGGATATCCCTGCTTTAAGGATATAATATCCTGGTTTGGTCTTTTCCTTTAATACTTTAAAGATGTTATTCCATTCTTTTCTGGTCTCTATGTTTTCTGATGAGAAATCACAGTCCTTCAAGTTGGCATTCTGTGATGTATAACAGGTCGTTTTCTTTTGTCTTTTCACTTTCTTAATGGTGTCCTTTGAATCACAACAGTTTTACATTTTAGTGATGTGTCATTTATGCATAAGGGAGTCTTACTGGCTGGGAATTATTGAGACATTAAATCACATCCTCCTCAGTATTTTGGTTATATAAATTAAAAGCTAGATGTGAAAGGGTTAGGGAAAGATTTGAATTAGTTCATTTCAAACTTTGCTGTAGATGCTAAAGAACTCATCAGGGACATGTCATTCCCCTGTTCAAATACTTCTTTTTTCTTCTTCTTATTTACAACGTTGTGTTTAATTTCTGCTGTACAGCAAAGTGACTCAGTTATACACATGTATAGTCTTTTTCATATTATTTTCCATTATGGTTTATGACAGGATATTGAATATAGTTCCCTGTGCTATACAGTAGGACCTTGATTTTTATCCATCCTATGTACAATAGTTTGCAGCTTCTAATCCCAAACTCCCCATCCTTCCCTCCCTCACCCTCCCCTTGTCAACCGTAAGTCCTTTCTCTGTATTTGTGAGTCTGTTTTTGTTTCCTAGATATGTTCATTTGCACTTGTGCCTCCCTCAGAGGGACGAGAGGCGCCGCAAACTGGAAGTCTTGTAATCTTTCATAATTAAAATTAATGTTTGCTTCTTTCCTCTGCAAATAGTTCCCTTTCATCTTTCTTTGTTGGAAAAGGGAAGAGATGTATTCATGGAGTCCTTCTGCCTTTTTTACAGCAGAACGTCACAGGTTGCTCCAGGAGATGTCACATCCTAGAATTAAAGCTTTCCTTGTTTGACCCATTCCAGAAACTTTGATGCCAAGCCCATACTCTTTAGGGGAGATATGTATGTAGGTGATTTGCCTAGGACTCTGAAAGTTAAAAAGTAGAAAATAAAAAAGGGATTTGCTGCATTAGAAAAGACTAGTGCGTAGAGTGTGGGCTCCTGTTGTACACTCGGGATGACCTAGCCCCCTCCAAGTCAGAGGTGGGTGAGAAGTAGCAATTCCAACAGACAAGGATGATCCTCCCTATTTATCCCTACCTTGGGCTCATTTTATCCTGGGCCGCATCACTTAAACTCAAAAGACACTTTTAATATTCAGGGGTCAGTCCTTGTAGCCATCACATTGTGCTATTCTCCACACCCTATGCGTGGGTCCACAGGAAACTGTAAACAGGTCTGGCTTTCCATGTCACCACTCACACAAGCCAGTGCTTTTCCACACTTGATCTACAGATCACAGACACGTGAGGATTATGCAAAAGAACAAGAACAACGCTTTATTGTAAGTTATGAAGACAACACAAGGGTTCTGGAAGGAAAACAGGGAGAGGGGAGGAGTCAGCTACAGGCAACAGGGGGCATCCCCTTGTTCCAGGACTGAAGGGGACGAGGCTAGGGCCTCTTGTTTACTGTCCTGAGGACTCTGAGCGCTGGGATGGGACAACAGCCTCAAACCATCCACCTTTGGGGGGAAGACTGCAGGCCGGGGGTGGGAACGGAATGCGGTATCTCTGGGTGCCCGGTTTGCTCCAGGATTACAGAGGTTAGGGCTAAGACGTCCGTTTCACATCGAAACAGGGTCCACACGAGGCCCTGCCTGGGAGGACCCTCCCCAAACTTATTGGCTCAGACCAACTTTTTCCTCTTACGCCCCGAGGTAATGATGAATCTCGGCCTGGAGGAGAATGACTTGGTCCACGGCCCAGTGGTTTTATGTCCAGCCAAGCGCCTTGCCCTAACAGCGAGGCGGCACCTTGCTGCGCCCACTGCGGAGGTGAGGCTGCTAGGAGTAGAGGCCGGAACCAACACGCCCCTAAAGGCAGCCTTGGCTGGGCGTGGGCTGGGCCCTCCACTGGAAGTAGGGGGGCCCTGCCTGGGTGTGCCCCCAGGGATGTGACTTAAGATGGGGGTGGGCAGTAGTGTCTTCAAACCGACGCTCATTCTTATTGCCGTGGACTCTGCCGGGGTCCCCTGGTTCCTGCTGTGAGGCTGAGCGCTGAAAAGAGGCAGCTCAGATCTTGGGCAGCCGCTGTGCTCCCAAAACGCAGCTGGGTGCTGGCATGGGTGCCCACGGTGGAATTTGTGGATGAACCACCCCCAGAAGATGCTTCTGCGCAGCTGCGCTTAGCTGGGGGAGCTGGAGCAGAGGCGAAGGCTGGAGCTGTCCTTTTCAAATACCGGCGAGAGCTGTCATAGGCGGGGGTTCCTCGCTGCTGCCGATCAGGGGCCCCAGAGATGGAGCAGGGAAGGGAAGCCGCAGCAGCGGCAGGAGCGGGCCCGTCAGGAGCCAGGCTTCCGAGGATGCGCCGGAGCGCTGCTTCCTTCTCGGAGTCTAGGTCTTCGGCGGTGACCCGGAAACCCAGCTGAGGGGGTGAGGGCAGCCTCAGAGGCTCCCCTCGCCTGTGCGGCAGCAGAGGAAACCTGCGTTTTCGGGGCCTGGGACCGTCAGATGTGGGGGAGCAGTCCCTCCAGGCCGGTTTCTGCCCTCTTGTTGCCTCTGCATGCTTGTCAGGCTGGCTTTTTCTCTGGGAAACCACCGGAGCTGCGAAGGGCGACGGAGGGCCCTCCTCGCTCCCTTTCTCTGAGGACTTCTGGGGCAGCCCTTGCGGTATGGCGGAACCCCTCCTACTGTTCACGGGCGGGAAACCTCGGGTGGAGCTATACGAGCTCGTGATGGCGTTTCTTTTAGGGCAGGAGCTCATACAGGAGGTGTGGAGTGTCCTGTTGGATCTGTCTTCTGCCCTCTTGGCGTGGAGGTTTCTCTGCAGAGGTCCAGGCCTGGGCACGAATAAAGAGACCCCCTGGGGCCTAAATGCAGATCGTGCGCCCCCGGTGCCATTGGGGCCGGTTCTCTGGTCGTCGTTCCCCCCTATGACTGTGGGGACTTCTTCCTGCTTGGCCATCCCTTTCCCGCTCTCTCCCAGGGTCCTCAACGCCGTCTGCTCTGTGCTGCAGTTCGGGACACAGCTGGGTGTCGTGGGCGGCACTGGCTGCCCCCGCGCCACACTGACAGTGACTGTGTCCACCGCGGACACTGAGCTGCGGGACATCGTGGAGGTGAGAGCACCCATCACCGCCTTCTTCCGATGGCCTCGCCTGCAGATGGAGATAAGGACCCTCAGAAAGGAGCGCAGGGCCTGCGGGATGGTAGAATGGGGTCTCGGAGACTCTGTGGCAAAGCACAGATGCGGAGTCACTGGACACTTGTGGGCTGGCCTGCGAGTGGATAGCCGGCCATAGACAGCTGGGTGACCCGGGCCTGCCAGGGGAAGTCGGTGGGCGCGGGGAGCGGGCTGGGGGCAGCCGAGCCCTCCTGGCAGGTGCTGGTCCCCCAGTGCCTGGGGCGGGGGTGAGGGGCAGGGTCTACCCAAGTAACTGCCCATAGAGAACTTGGGTGAGATCGGTCCTCGGCTAGAGGCCGAGCGCCGAGCACTCTCCTTCAGCTGGCAACTCGGCCCAAAGCGGAGTGCGCACCGTTTGGCCTGTTGCTGGTATTTATAGCCCTGCAACCTGTGAGCGAACAATGGGCTTGCGTCTGCGGGACGCAATAAAGAGGTTAGAGAGGGGTGGCGCATGCGCAGAGTACACGTCACGCCCGGGGGCGCACCGGTGAGGATACGCGCCTGGACCGTCTAGCGCTTCTGAATCTCCCGGGGTCTGAGGGTTGGAGGTGTTTGCCTTGAGGGTGATGAGCTTCCTGGCAGGACAGCTGGCCCTTCTCCCCTGGCCTGGCCCCAGTGCTGTCGGGGGAACTAACCGTACTGGACGGGGTCCCTGCCCAGCAAAGCGGAGCAAGGCTGCTGGCTGTGCAGCTCCCACAAGAGGCGGCAGCTTTGGCAGCAGCGCCTCTGCGTCCTCCTGCCCTTTCCCCTGGCGGCACTGGAGGGGAGAGCCGCTAAGAACGGAAGTGCCCACACCACCCAGATCCTGCTGGGGTGACACCTGAAGTGGTGGCCAGGGCTGGCTGAGAGGGCCATACTTACCATATGACCCCAAAGCCCACTCCTAGGCAATTAACCAAGAGAAAATCTTTTCACAAAACACGTATGTGAATGTTTTAGCTATCTTGTCCACAGTTCCTAAATATAGGACTATTGAGGTGATCCAATTTTCTTGAGTTTGTCATTTTTTAATTGTTCTTGGAATAACACTATGTATACGTATTGTTTCACAGTCTAGAGTTAATATTTGACCCATTCAATAAAATTCAGAAGCCTTACAACCATATAGATTCTTTTACCTTCCACTCTTTGTCATAGCTGTCATATGGGTCACCTTTATGTGACTTGAACGCCACCCTCTGAGACTGTGGTATCCTTTTTTCATACATATACAGGGAATTCCCTGGCGGTCCAGTGGTTAGGACTCAGCACTTTCACTGCTGGGGCCCCGGGTTCAGTCCCGGGTAGGGGAACTAAGATCCCGCAAGCCACGCAGGCGCGGGCAAAAAAAAAAAAAAAAAAAAAAGTCATACATATATAAAATAATGTAAGAAGATAATTTTTGCAGACACGTGCCGTTGTTGTTGCCCTTCCTTTGTTCCCGAAGTTGCAAGCTTACTTCTTTCTTGGGTGATTTCACTTCAGCCTGAAGAATTTCCTTTCATGTAATATTTTTATAGCAAATTGTCTGGTGATGAATTCTCTTAGTGTTCTCTCATCTCCATCAGCCTTCGTTTTGGCTTTTGTTTGGCTTTCAGTCTTTAAGGATATCCCTGCTTTAAGGATATAATATCCTGGTTTGGTCTTTTCCTTTAATACTTTAAAGATGTTATTCCATTCTTTTCTGGTCTCTATGTTTTCTGATGAGAAATCACAGTCCTTCAAGTTGGCATTCTGTGATGTATAACAGGTCGTTTTCTTTTGTCTTTTCACTTTCTTAATGGTGTCCTTTGAATCACAACAGTTTTACATTTTAGTGATGTGTCATTTATGCATAAGGGAGTCTTACTGGCTGGGAATTATTGAGACATTAAATCACATCCTCCTCAGTATTTTGGTTATATAAATTAAAAGCTAGATGTGAAAGGGTTAGGGAAAGATTTGAATTAGTTCATTTCAAACTTTGCTGTAGATGCTAAAGAACTCATCAGGGACATGTCATTCCCCTGTTCAAATACTTCTTTTTTCTTCTTCTTATTTACAACGTTGTGTTTAATTTCTGCTGTACAGCAAAGTGACTCAGTTATACACATGTATAGTCTTTTTCATATTATTTTCCATTATGGTTTATGACAGGATATTGAATATAGTTCCCTGTGCTATACAGTAGGACCTTGATTTTTATCCATCCTATGTACAATAGTTTGCAGCTTCTAATCCCAAACTCCCCATCCTTCCCTCCCTCACCCTCCCCTTGTCAACCGTAAGTCCTTTCTCTGTATTTGTGAGTCTGTTTTTGTTTCCTAGATATGTTCATTTGCACTTGTGCCTCCCTCAGAGGGACGAGAGGCGCCGCAAACTGGAAGTCTTGTAATCTTTCATAATTAAAATTAATGTTTGCTTCTTTCCTCTGCAAATAGTTCCCTTTCATCTTTCTTTGTTGGAAAAGGGAAGAGATGTATTCATGGAGTCCTTCTGCCTTTTTTACAGCAGAACGTCACAGGTTGCTCCAGGAGATGTCACATCCTAGAATTAAAGCTTTCCTTGTTTGACCCATTCCAGAAACTTTGATGCCAAGCCCATACTCTTTAGGGGAGATATGTATGTAGGTGATTTGCCTAGGACTCTGAAAGTAAAAAAGTAGAAAATAAAAAAGGGATTTGCTGCATTAGAAAAGACTAGTGCGTAGAGTGTGGGCTCCTGTTGTACACTCGGGATGACCTAGCCCCCTCCAAGTCAGAGGTGGGTGAGAAGTAGCAATTCCAACAGACAAGGATGATCCTCCCTATTTATCCCTACCTTGGGCTCATTTTATCCTGGGCCGCATCACTTAAACTCAAAAGACACTTTTAATATTCAGGGGTCAGTCCTTGTAGCCATCACATTGTGCTATTCTCCACACCCTATGCGTGGGTCCACAGGAAACTGTAAACAGGTCTGGCTTTCCATGTCACCACTCACACAAGCCAGTGCTTTTCCACACTTGATCTACAGATCACAGACACGTGAGGATTATGCAAAAGAACAAGAACAACGCTTTATTGTAAGTTATGAAGACAACACAAGGGTTCTGGAAGGAAAACAGGGAGAGGGGAGGAGTCAGCTACAGGCAACAGGGGGCATCCCCTTGTTCCAGGACTGAAGGGGACGAGGCTAGGGCCTCTTGTTTACTGTCCTGAGGACTCTGAGCGCTGGGATGGGACAACAGCCTCAAACCATCCACCTTTGGGGGGAAGACTGCAGGCCGGGGGTGGGAACGGAATGCGGTATCTCTGGGTGCCCGGTTTGCTCCAGGATTACAGAGGTTAGGGCTAAGACGTCCGTTTCACATCGAAACAGGGTCCACACGAGGCCCTGCCTGGGAGGACCCTCCCCAAACTTATTGGCTCAGACCAACTTTTTCCTCTTACGCCCCGAGGTAATGATGAATCTCGGCCTGGAGGAGAATGACTTGGTCCACGGCCCAGTGGTTTTATGTCCAGCCAAGCGCCTTGCCCTAACAGCGAGGCGGCACCTTGCTGCGCCCACTGCGGAGGTGAGGCTGCTAGGAGTAGAGGCCGGAACCAACACGCCCCTAAAGGCAGCCTTGGCTGGGCGTGGGCTGGGCCCTCCACTGGAAGTAGGGGGGCCCTGCCTGGGTGTGCCCCCAGGGATGTGACTTAAGATGGGGGTGGGCAGTAGTGTCTTCAAACCGACGCTCATTCTTATTGCCGTGGACTCTGCCGGGGTCCCCTGGTTCCTGCTGTGAGGCTGAGCGCTGAAAAGAGGCAGCTCAGATCTTGGGCAGCCGCTGTGCTCCCAAAACGCAGCTGGGTGCTGGCATGGGTGCCCACGGTGGAATTTGTGGATGAACCACCCCCAGAAGATGCTTCTGCGCAGCTGCGCTTAGCTGGGGGAGCTGGAGCAGAGGCGAAGGCTGGAGCTGTCCTTTTCAAATACCGGCGAGAGCTGTCATAGGCGGGGGTTCCTCGCTGCTGCCGATCAGGGGCCCCAGAGATGGAGCAGGGAAGGGAAGCCGCAGCAGCGGCAGGAGCGGGCCCGTCAGGAGCCAGGCTTCCGAGGATGCGCCGGAGCGCTGCTTCCTTCTCGGAGTCTAGGTCTTCGGCGGTGACCCGGAAACCCAGCTGAGGGGGTGAGGGCAGCCTCAGAGGCTCCCCTCGCCTGTGCGGCAGCAGAGGAAACCTGCGTTTTCGGGGCCTGGGACCGTCAGATGTGGGGGAGCAGTCCCTCCAGGCCGGTTTCTGCCCTCTTGTTGCCTCTGCATGCTTGTCAGGCTGGCTTTTTCTCTGGGAAACCACCGGAGCTGCGAAGGGCGACGGAGGGCCCTCCTCGCTCCCTTTCTCTGAGGACTTCTGGGGCAGCCCTTGCGGTATGGCGGAACCCCTCCTACTGTTCACGGGCGGGAAACCTCGGGTGGAGCTATACGAGCTCGTGATGGCGTTTCTTTTAGGGCAGGAGCTCATACAGGAGGTGTGGAGTGTCCTGTTGGATCTGTCTTCTGCCCTCTTGGCGTGGAGGTTTCTCTGCAGAGGTCCAGGCCTGGGCACGAATAAAGAGACCCCCAGGGGCCTAAATGCAGATCGTGCGCCCCCGGTGCCATTGGGGCCGGTTCTCTGGTCGTCGTTCCCCCCTATGACTGTGGGGACTTCTTCCTGCTTGGCCATCCCTTTCCCGCTCTCTCCCAGGGTCCTCAACGCCGTCTGCTCTGTGCTGCAGTTCGGGACACAGCTGGGTGTCGTGGGCGGCACTGGCTGCCCCCGCGCCACACTGACAGTGACTGTGTCCACCGCGGACACTGAGCTGCGGGACATCGTGGAGGTGAGAGCACCCATCACCGCCTTCTTCCGATGGCCTCGCCTGCAGATGGAGATAAGGACCCTCAGAAAGGAGCGCAGGGCCTGCGGGATGGTAGAATGGGGTCTCGGAGACTCTGTGGCAAAGCACAGATGCGGAGTCACTGGACACTTGTGGGCTGGCCTGCGAGTGGATAGCCGGCCATAGACAGCTGGGTGACCCGGGCCTGCCAGGGGAAGTCGGTGGGCGCGGGGAGCGGGCTGGGGGCAGCCGAGCCCTCCTGGCAGGTGCTGGTCCCCCAGTGCCTGGGGCGGGGGTGAGGGGCAGGGTCTACCCAAGTAACTGCCCATAGAGAACTTGGGTGAGATCGGTCCTCGGCTAGAGGCCGAGCGCCGAGCACTCTCCTTCAGCTGGCAACTCGGCCCAAAGCGGAGTGCGCACCGTTTGGCCTGTTGCTGGTATTTATAGCCCTGCAACCTGTGAGCGAACAATGGGCTTGCGTCTGCGGGACGCAATAAAGAGGTTAGAGAGGGGTGGCGCATGCGCAGAGTACACGTCACGCCCGGGGGCGCACCGGTGAGGATACGCGCCTGGACCGTCTAGCGCTTCTGAATCTCCCGGGGTCTGAGGGTTGGAGGTGTTTGCCTTGAGGGTGATGAGCTTCCTGGCAGGACAGCTGGCCCTTCTCCCCTGGCCTGGCCCCAGTGCTGTCGGGGGAACTAACCGTACTGGACGGGGTCCCTGCCCAGCAAAGCGGAGCAAGGCTGCTGGCTGTGCAGCTCCCACAAGAGGCGGCAGCTTTGGCAGCAGCGCCTCTGCGTCCTCCTGCCCTTTCCCCTGGCGGCACTGGAGGGGAGAGCCGCTAAGAACGGAAGTGCCCACACCACCCAGATCCTGCTGGGGTGACACCTGAAGTGGTGGCCAGGGCTGGCTGAGAGGACCATACTTACCATATGACCCCAAAGCCCACTCCTAGGCAATTAACCAAGAGAAAATCTTTTCACAAAACACGTATGTGAATGTTTTAGCTATCTTGTCCACAGTTCCTAAATATAGGACTATTGAGGTGATCCAATTTTCTTGAGTTTGTCATTTTTTAATTGTTCTTGGAATAACACTATGTATACGTATTGTTTCACAGTCTAGAGTTAATATTTGACCCATTCAATAAAATTCAGAAGCCTTACAACCATATAGATTCTTTTACCTTCCACTCTTTGTCATAGCTGTCATATGGGTCACCTTTATGTGACTTGAACGCCACCCTCTGAGACTGTGGTATCCTTTTTTCATACATATACAGGGAATTCCCTGGCGGTCCAGTGGTTAGGACTCAGCACTTTCACTGCTGGGGCCCCGGGTTCAGTCCCGGGTAGGGGAACTAAGATCCCGCAAGCCACGCAGGCGCGGGCAAAAAAAAAAAAAAAAAAAAAGTCATACATATATAAAATAATGTAAGAAGATAATTTTTGCAGACACGTGCCGTTGTTGTTGCCCTTCCTTTGTTCCCGAAGTTGCAAGCTTACTTCTTTCTTGGGTCATTTCACTTCAGCCTGAAGAATTTCCTTTCATGTAATATTTTTATAGCAAATTGTCTGGTGATGAATTCTCTTAGTGTTCTCTCATCTCCATCAGCCTTCGTTTTGGCTTTTGTTTGGCTTTCAGTCTTTAAGGATATCCCTGCTTTAAGGATATAATATCCTGGTTTGGTCTTTTCCTTTAATACTTTAAAGATGTTATTCCATTCTTTTCTGGTCTCTATGTTTTCTGATGAGAAATCACAGTCCTTCAAGTTGGCATTCTGTGATGTATAACAGGTCGTTTTCTTTTGTCTTTTCACTTTCTTAATGGTGTCCTTTGAATCACAACAGTTTTACATTTTAGTGATGTGTCATTTATGCATAAGGGAGTCTTACTGGCTGGGAATTATTGAGACATTAAATCACATCCTCCTCAGTATTTTGGTTATATAAATTAAAAGCTAGATGTGAAAGGGTTAGGGAAAGATTTGAATTAGTTCATTTCAAACTTTGCTGTAGATGCTAAAGAACTCATCAGGGACATGTCATTCCCCTGTTCAAATACTTCTTTTTTCTTCTTCTTATTTACAACGTTGTGTTTAATTTCTGCTGTACAGCAAAGTGACTCAGTTATACACATGTATAGTCTTTTTCATATTATTTTCCATTATGGTTTATGACAGGATATTGAATATAGTTCCCTGTGCTATACAGTAGGACCTTGATTTTTATCCATCCTATGTACAATAGTTTGCAGCTTCTAATCCCAAACTCCCCATCCTTCCCTCCCTCACCCTCCCCTTGTCAACCGTAAGTCCTTTCTCTGTATTTGTGAGTCTGTTTTTGTTTCCTAGATATGTTCATTTGCACTTGTGCCTCCCTCAGAGGGACGAGAGGCGCCGCAAACTGGAAGTCTTGTAATCTTTCATAATTAAAATTAATGTTTGCTTCTTTCCTCTGCAAATAGTTCCCTTTCATCTTTCTTTGTTGGAAAAGGGAAGAGATGTATTCATGGAGTCCTTCTGCCTTTTTTACAGCAGAACGTCACAGGTTGCTCCAGGAGATGTCACATCCTAGAATTAAAGCTTTCCTTGTTTGACCCATTCCAGAAACTTTGATGCCAAGCCCATACTCTTTAGGGGAGATATGTATGTAGGTGATTTGCCTAGGACTCTGAAAGTTAAAAAGTAGAAAATAAAAAAGGGATTTGCTGCATTAGAAAAGACTAGTGCGTAGAGTGTGGGCTCCTGTTGTACACTCGGGATGACCTAGCCCCCTCCAAGTCAGAGGTGGGTGAGAAGTAGCAATTCCAACAGACAAGGATGATCCTCCCTATTTATCCCTACCTTGGGCTCATTTTATCCTGGGCCGCATCACTTAAACTCAAAAGACACTTTTAATATTCAGGGGTCAGTCCTTGTAGCCATCACATTGTGCTATTCTCCACACCCTATGCGTGGGTCCACAGGAAACTGTAAACAGGTCTGGCTTTCCATGTCACCACTCACACAAGCCAGTGCTTTTCCACACTTGATCTACAGATCACAGACACGTGAGGATTATGCAAAAGAACAAGAACAACGCTTTATTGTAAGTTATGAAGACAACACAAGGGTTCTGGAAGGAAAACAGGGAGAGGGGAGGAGTCAGCTACAGGCAACAGGGGGCATCCCCTTGTTCCAGGACTGAAGGGGACGAGGCTAGGGCCTCTTGTTTACTGTCCTGAGGACTCTGAGCGCTGGGATGGGACAACAGCCTCAAACCATCCACCTTTGGGGGGAAGACTGCAGGCCGGGGGTGGGAACGGAATGCGGTATCTCTGGGTGCCCGGTTTGCTCCAGGATTACAGAGGTTAGGGCTAAGACGTCCGTTTCACATCGAAACAGGGTCCACACGAGGCCCTGCCTGGGAGGACCCTCCCCAAACTTATTGGCTCAGACCAACTTTTTCCTCTTACGCCCCGAGGTAATGATGAATCTCGGCCTGGAGGAGAATGACTTGGTCCACGGCCCAGTGGTTTTATGTCCAGCCAAGCGCCTTGCCCTAACAGCGAGGCGGCACCTTGCTGCGCCCACTGCGGAGGTGAGGCTGCTAGGAGTAGAGGCCGGAACCAACACGCCCCTAAAGGCAGCCTTGGCTGGGCGTGGGCTGGGCCCTCCACTGGAAGTAGGGGGGCCCTGCCTGGGTGTGCCCCCAGGGATGTGACTTAAGATGGGGGTGGGCAGTAGTGTCTTCAAACCGACGCTCATTCTTATTGCCGTGGACTCTGCCGGGGTCCCCTGGTTCCTGCTGTGAGGCTGAGCGCTGAAAAGAGGCAGCTCAGATCTTGGGCAGCCGCTGTGCTCCCAAAACGCAGCTGGGTGCTGGCATGGGTGCCCACGGTGGAATTTGTGGATGAACCACCCCCAGAAGATGCTTCTGCGCAGCTGCGCTTAGCTGGGGGAGCTGGAGCAGAGGCGAAGGCTGGAGCTGTCCTTTTCAAATACCGGCGAGAGCTGTCATAGGCGGGGGTTCCTCGCTGCTGCCGATCAGGGGCCCCAGAGATGGAGCAGGGAAGGGAAGCCGCAGCAGCGGCAGGAGCGGGCCCGTCAGGAGCCAGGCTTCCGAGGATGCGCCGGAGCGCTGCTTCCTTCTCGGAGTCTAGGTCTTCGGCGGTGACCCGGAAACCCAGCTGAGGGGGTGAGGGCAGCCTCAGAGGCTCCCCTCGCCTGTGCGGCAGCAGAGGAAACCTGCGTTTTCGGGGCCTGGGACCGTCAGATGTGGGGGAGCAGTCCCTCCAGGCCGGTTTCTGCCCTCTTGTTGCCTCTGCATGCTTGTCAGGCTGGCTTTTTCTCTGGGAAACCACCGGAGCTGCGAAGGGCGACGGAGGGCCCTCCTCGCTCCCTTTCTCTGAGGACTTCTGGGGCAGCCCTTGCGGTATGGCGGAACCCCTCCTACTGTTCACGGGCGGGAAACCTCAGGTGGAGCTATACGAGCTCGTGATGGCGTTTCTTTTAGGGCAGGAGCTCATACAGGAGGTGTGGAGTGTCCTGTTGGATCTGTCTTCTGCCCTCTTGGCGTGGAGGTTTCTCTGCAGAGGTCCAGGCCTGGGCACGAATAAAGAGACCCCCAGGGGCCTAAATGCAGATCGTGCGCCCCCGGTGCCATTGGGGCCGGTTCTCTGGTCGTCGTTCCCCCCTATGACTGTGGGGACTTCTTCCTGCTTGGCCATCCCTTTCCCGCTCTCTCCCAGGGTCCTCAACGCCGTCTGCTCTGTGCTGCAGTTCGGGACACAGCTGGGTGTCGTGGGCGGCACTGGCTGCCCCCGCGCCACACTGACAGTGACTGTGTCCACCGCGGACACTGAGCTGCGGGACATCGTGGAGGTGAGAGCACCCATCACCGCCTTCTTCCGATGGCCTCGCCTGCAGATGGAGATAAGGACCCTCAGAAAGGAGCGCAGGGCCTGCGGGATGGTAGAATGGGGTCTCGGAGACTCTGTGGCAAAGCACAGATGCGGAGTCACTGGACACTTGTGGGCTGGCCTGCGAGTGGATAGCCGGCCATAGACAGCTGGGTGACCCGGGCCTGCCAGGGGAAGTCGGTGGGCGCGGGGAGCGGGCTGGGGGCAGCCGAGCCCTCCTGGCAGGTGCTGGTCCCCCAGTGCCTGGGGCGGGGGTGAGGGGCAGGGTCTACCCAAGTAACTGCCCATAGAGAACTTGGGTGAGATCGGTCCTCGGCTAGAGGCCGAGCGCCGAGCACTCTCCTTCAGCTGGCAACTCGGCCCAAAGCGGAGTGCGCACCGTTTGGCCTGTTGCTGGTATTTATAGCCCTGCAACCTGTGAGCGAACAATGGGCTTGCGTCTGCGGGACGCAATAAAGAGGTTAGAGAGGGGTGGCGCATGCGCAGAGTACACGTCACGCCCGGGGGCGCACCGGTGAGGATACGCGCCTGGACCGTCTAGCGCTTCTGAATCTCCCGGGGTCTGAGGGTTGGAGGTGTTTGCCTTGAGGGTGATGAGCTTCCTGGCAGGACAGCTGGCCCTTCTCCCCTGGCCTGGCCCCAGTGCTGTCGGGGGAACTAACCGTACTGGACGGGGTCCCTGCCCAGCAAAGCGGAGCAAGGCTGCTGGCTGTGCAGCTCCCACAAGAGGCGGCAGCTTTGGCAGCAGCGCCTCTGCGTCCTCCTGCCCTTTCCCCTGGCGGCACTGGAGGGGAGAGCCGCTAAGAACGGAAGTGCCCACACCACCCAGATCCTGCTGGGGTGACACCTGAAGTGGTGGCCAGGGCTGGCTGAGAGGGCCATACTTACCATATGACCCCAAAGCCCACTCCTAGGCAATTAACCAAGAGAAAATCTTTTCACAAAACACGTATGTGAATGTTTTAGCTATCTTGTCCACAGTTCCTAAATATAGGACTATTGAGGTGATCCAATTTTCTTGAGTTTGTCATTTTTTAATTGTTCTTGGAATAACACTATGTATACGTATTGTTTCACAGTCTAGAGTTAATATTTGACCCATTCAATAAAATTCAGAAGCCTTACAACCATATAGATTCTTTTACCTTCCACTCTTTGTCATAGCTGTCATATGGGTCACCTTTATGTGACTTGAACGCCACCCTCTGAGACTGTGGTATCCTTTTTTCATACATATACAGGGAATTCCCTGGCGGTCCAGTGGTTAGGACTCAGCACTTTCACTGCTGGGGCCCCGGGTTCAGTCCCGGGTAGGGGAACTAAGATCCCGCAAGCCACGCAGGCGCGGGCAAAAAAAAAAAAAAAAAAAAAAGTCATACATATATAAAATAATGTAAGAAGATAATTTTTGCAGACACGTGCCGTTGTTGTTGCCCTTCCTTTGTTCCCGAAGTTGCAAGCTTACTTCTTTCTTGGGTGATTTCACTTCAGCCTGAAGAATTTCCTTTCATGTAATATTTTTATAGCAAATTGTCTGGTGATGAATTCTCTTAGTGTTCTCTCATCTCCATCAGCCTTCGTTTTGGCTTTTGTTTGGCTTTCAGTCTTTAAGGATATCCCTGCTTTAAGGATATAATATCCTGGTTTGGTCTTTTCCTTTAATACTTTAAAGATGTTATTCCATTCTTTTCTGGTCTCTATGTTTTCTGATGAGAAATCACAGTCCTTCAAGTTGGCATTCTGTGATGTATAACAGGTCGTTTTCTTTTGTCTTTTCACTTTCTTAATGGTGTCCTTTGAATCACAACAGTTTTACATTTTAGTGATGTGTCATTTATGCATAAGGGAGTCTTACTGGCTGGGAATTA
Source organism: Mesoplodon mirus (assembly GCF_964341445.2). Classification (NCBI taxonomy): domain Eukaryota; kingdom Metazoa; phylum Chordata; class Mammalia; order Artiodactyla; family Ziphiidae; genus Mesoplodon; species Mesoplodon mirus. The sequence continues at coordinate 33,028,604 of NC_138989.1, forward strand.
TTGAGACATTAAATCACATCCTCCTCAGTATTTTGGTTATATAAATTAAAAGCTAGATGTGAAAGGGTTAGGGAAAGATTTGAATTAGTTCATTTCAAACTTTGCTGTAGATGCTAAAGAACTCATCAGGGACATGTCATTCCCCTGTTCAAATACTTCTTTTTTCTTCTTCTTATTTACAACGTTGTGTTTAATTTCTGCTGTACAGCAAAGTGACTCAGTTATACACATGTATAGTCTTTTTCATATTATTTTCCATTATGGTTTATGACAGGATATTGAATATAGTTCCCTGTGCTATACAGTAGGACCTTGATTTTTATCCATCCTATGTACAATAGTTTGCAGCTTCTAATCCCAAACTCCCCATCCTTCCCTCCCTCACCCTCCCCTTGTCAACCGTAAGTCCTTTCTCTGTATTTGTGAGTCTGTTTTTGTTTCCTAGATATGTTCATTTGCACTTGTGCCTCCCTCAGAGGGACGAGAGGCGCCGCAAACTGGAAGTCTTGTAATCTTTCATAATTAAAATTAATGTTTGCTTCTTTCCTCTGCAAATAGTTCCCTTTCATCTTTCTTTGTTGGAAAAGGGAAGAGATGTATTCATGGAGTCCTTCTGCCTTTTTTACAGCAGAACGTCACAGGTTGCTCCAGGAGATGTCACATCCTAGAATTAAAGCTTTCCTTGTTTGACCCATTCCAGAAACTTTGATGCCAAGCCCATACTCTTTAGGGGAGATATGTATGTAGGTGATTTGCCTAGGACTCTGAAAGTTAAAAAGTAGAAAATAAAAAAGGGATTTGCTGCATTAGAAAAGACTAGTGCGTAGAGTGTGGGCTCCTGTTGTACACTCGGGATGACCTAGCCCCCTCCAAGTCAGAGGTGGGTGAGAAGTAGCAATTCCAACAGACAAGGATGATCCTCCCTATTTATCCCTACCTTGGGCTCATTTTATCCTGGGCCGCATCACTTAAACTCAAAAGACACTTTTAATATTCAGGGGTCAGTCCTTGTAGCCATCACATTGTGCTATTCTCCACACCCTATGCGTGGGTCCACAGGAAACTGTAAACAGGTCTGGCTTTCCATGTCACCACTCACACAAGCCAGTGCTTTTCCACACTTGATCTACAGATCACAGACACGTGAGGATTATGCAAAAGAACAAGAACAACGCTTTATTGTAAGTTATGAAGACAACACAAGGGTTCTGGAAGGAAAACAGGGAGAGGGGAGGAGTCAGCTACAGGCAACAGGGGGCATCCCCTTGTTCCAGGACTGAAGGGGACGAGGCTAGGGCCTCTTGTTTACTGTCCTGAGGACTCTGAGCGCTGGGATGGGACAACAGCCTCAAACCATCCACCTTTGGGGGGAAGACTGCAGGCCGGGGGTGGGAACGGAATGCGGTATCTCTGGGTGCCCGGTTTGCTCCAGGATTACAGAGGTTAGGGCTAAGACGTCCGTTTCACATCGAAACAGGGTCCACACGAGGCCCTGCCTGGGAGGACCCTCCCCAAACTTATTGGCTCAGACCAACTTTTTCCTCTTACGCCCCGAGGTAATGATGAATCTCGGCCTGGAGGAGAATGACTTGGTCCACGGCCCAGTGGTTTTATGTCCAGCCAAGCGCCTTGCCCTAACAGCGAGGCGGCACCTTGCTGCGCCCACTGCGGAGGTGAGGCTGCTAGGAGTAGAGGCCGGAACCAACACGCCCCTAAAGGCAGCCTTGGCTGGGCGTGGGCTGGGCCCTCCACTGGAAGTAGGGGGGCCCTGCCTGGGTGTGCCCCCAGGGATGTGACTTAAGATGGGGGTGGGCAGTAGTGTCTTCAAACCGACGCTCATTCTTATTGCCGTGGACTCTGCCGGGGTCCCCTGGTTCCTGCTGTGAGGCTGAGCGCTGAAAAGAGGCAGCTCAGATCTTGGGCAGCCGCTGTGCTCCCAAAACGCAGCTGGGTGCTGGCATGGGTGCCCACGGTGGAATTTGTGGATGAACCACCCCCAGAAGATGCTTCTGCGCAGCTGCGCTTAGCTGGGGGAGCTGGAGCAGAGGCGAAGGCTGGAGCTGTCCTTTTCAAATACCGGCGAGAGCTGTCATAGGCGGGGGTTCCTCGCTGCTGCCGATCAGGGGCCCCAGAGATGGAGCAGGGAAGGGAAGCCGCAGCAGCGGCAGGAGCGGGCCCGTCAGGAGCCAGGCTTCCGAGGATGCGCCGGAGCGCTGCTTCCTTCTCGGAGTCTAGGTCTTCGGCGGTGACCCGGAAACCCAGCTGAGGGGGTGAGGGCAGCCTCAGAGGCTCCCCTCGCCTGTGCGGCAGCAGAGGAAACCTGCGTTTTCGGGGCCTGGGACCGTCAGATGTGGGGGAGCAGTCCCTCCAGGCCGGTTTCTGCCCTCTTGTTGCCTCTGCATGCTTGTCAGGCTGGCTTTTTCTCTGGGAAACCACCGGAGCTGCGAAGGGCGACGGAGGGCCCTCCTCGCTCCCTTTCTCTGAGGACTTCTGGGGCAGCCCTTGCGGTATGGCGGAACCCCTCCTACTGTTCACGGGCGGGAAACCTCGGGTGGAGCTATACGAGCTCGTGATGGCGTTTCTTTTAGGGCAGGAGCTCATACAGGAGGTGTGGAGTGTCCTGTTGGATCTGTCTTCTGCCCTCTTGGCGTGGAGGTTTCTCTGCAGAGGTCCAGGCCTGGGCACGAATAAAGAGACCCCCAGGGGCCTAAATGCAGATCGTGCGCCCCCGGTGCCATTGGGGCCGGTTCTCTGGTCGTCGTTCCCCCCTATGACTGTGGGGACTTCTTCCTGCTTGGCCATCCCTTTCCCGCTCTCTCCCAGGGTCCTCAACGCCGTCTGCTCTGTGCTGCAGTTCGGGACACAGCTGGGTGTCGTGGGCGGCACTGGCTGCCCCCGCGCCACACTGACAGTGACTGTGTCCACCGCGGACACTGAGCTGCGGGACATCGTGGAGGTGAGAGCACCCATCACCGCCTTCTTCCGATGGCCTCGCCTGCAGATGGAGATAAGGACCCCCAGAAAGGAGCGCAGGGCCTGCGGGATGGTAGAATGGGGTCTCGGAGACTCTGTGGCAAAGCACAGATGCGGAGTCACTGGACACTTGTGGGCTGGCCTGCGAGTGGATAGCCGGCCATAGACAGCTGGGTGACCCGGGCCTGCCAGGGGAAGTCGGTGGGCGCGGGGAGCGGGCTGGGGGCAGCCGAGCCCTCCTGGCAGGTGCTGGTCCCCCAGTGCCTGGGGCGGGGGTGAGGGGCAGGGTCTACCCAAGTAACTGCCCATAGAGAACTTGGGTGAGATCGGTCCTCGGCTAGAGGCCGAGCGCCGAGCACTCTCCTTCAGCTGGCAACTCGGCCCAAAGCGGAGTGCGCACCGTTTGGCCTGTTGCTGGTATTTATAGCCCTGCAACCTGTGAGCGAACAATGGGCTTGCGTCTGCGGGACGCAATAAAGAGGTTAGAGAGGGGTGGCGCATGCGCAGAGTACACGTCACGCCCGGGGGCGCACCGGTGAGGATACGCGCCTGGACCGTCTAGCGCTTCTGAATCTCCCGGGGTCTGAGGGTTGGAGGTGTTTGCCTTGAGGGTGATGAGCTTCCTGGCAGGACAGCTGGCCCTTCTCCCCTGGCCTGGCCCCAGTGCTGTCGGGGGAACTAACCGTACTGGACGGGGTCCCTGCCCAGCAAAGCGGAGCAAGGCTGCTGGCTGTGCAGCTCCCACAAGAGGCGGCAGCTTTGGCAGCAGCGCCTCTGCGTCCTCCTGCCCTTTCCCCTGGCGGCACTGGAGGGGAGAGCCGCTAAGAACGGAAGTGCCCACACCACCCAGATCCTGCTGGGGTGACACCTGAAGTGGTGGCCAGGGCTGGCTGAGAGGGCCATACTTACCATATGACCCCAAAGCCCACTCCTAGGCAATTAACCAAGAGAAAATCTTTTCACAAAACACGTATGTGAATGTTTTAGCTATCTTGTCCACAGTTCCTAAATATAGGACTATTGAGGTGATCCAATTTTCTTGAGTTTGTCATTTTTTAATTGTTCTTGGAATAACACTATGTATACGTATTGTTTCACAGTCTAGAGTTAATATTTGACCCATTCAATAAAATTCAGAAGCCTTACAACCATATAGATTCTTTTACCTTCCACTCTTTGTCATAGCTGTCATATGGGTCACCTTTATGTGACTTGAACGCCACCCTCTGAGACTGTGGTATCCTTTTTTCATACATATACAGGGAATTCCCTGGCGGTCCAGTGGTTAGGACTCAGCACTTTCACTGCTGGGGCCCCGGGTTCAGTCCCGGGTAGGGGAACTAAGATCCCGCAAGCCACGCAGGCGCGGGCAAAAAAAAAAAAAAAAAAAAAGTCATACATATATAAAATAATGTAAGAAGATAATTTTTGCAGACACGTGCCGTTGTTGTTGCCCTTCCTTTGTTCCCGAAGTTGCAAGCTTACTTCTTTCTTGGGTGATTTCACTTCAGCCTGAAGAATTTCCTTTCATGTAATATTTTTATAGCAAATTGTCTGGTGATGAATTCTCTTAGTGTTCTCTCATCTCCATCAGCCTTCGTTTTGGCTTTTGTTTGGCTTTCAGTCTTTAAGGATATCCCTGCTTTAAGGATATAATATCCTGGTTTGGTCTTTTCCTTTAATACTTTAAAGATGTTATTCCATTCTTTTCTGGTCTCTATGTTTTCTGATGAGAAATCACAGTCCTTCAAGTTGGCATTCTGTGATGTATAACAGGTCGTTTTCTTTTGTCTTTTCACTTTCTTAATGGTGTCCTTTGAATCACAACAGTTTTACATTTTAGTGATGTGTCATTTATGCATAAGGGAGTCTTACTGGCTGGGAATTATTGAGACATTAAATCACATCCTCCTCAGTATTTTGGTTATATAAATTAAAAGCTAGATGTGAAAGGGTTAGGGAAAGATTTGAATTAGTTCATTTCAAACTTTGCTGTAGATGCTAAAGAACTCATCAGGGACATGTCATTCCCCTGTTCAAATACTTCTTTTTTCTTCTTCTTATTTACAACGTTGTGTTTAATTTCTGCTGTACAGCAAAGTGACTCAGTTATACACATGTATAGTCTTTTTCATATTATTTTCCATTATGGTTTATGACAGGATATTGAATATAGTTCCCTGTGCTATACAGTAGGACCTTGATTTTTATCCATCCTATGTACAATAGTTTGCAGCTTCTAATCCCAAACTCCCCATCCTTCCCTCCCTCACCCTCCCCTTGTCAACCGTAAGTCCTTTCTCTGTATTTGTGAGTCTGTTTTTGTTTCCTAGATATGTTCATTTGCACTTGTGCCTCCCTCAGAGGGACGAGAGGCGCCGCAAACTGGAAGTCTTGTAATCTTTCATAATTAAAATTAATGTTTGCTTCTTTCCTCTGCAAATAGTTCCCTTTCATCTTTCTTTGTTGGAAAAGGGAAGAGATGTATTCATGGAGTCCTTCTGCCTTTTTTACAGCAGAACGTCACAGGTTGCTCCAGGAGATGTCACATCCTAGAATTAAAGCTTTCCTTGTTTGACCCATTCCAGAAACTTTGATGCCAAGCCCATACTCTTTAGGGGAGATATGTATGTAGGTGATTTGCCTAGGACTCTGAAAGTAAAAAAGTAGAAAATAAAAAAGGGATTTGCTGCATTAGAAAAGACTAGTGCGTAGAGTGTGGGCTCCTGTTGTACACTCGGGATGACCTAGCCCCCTCCAAGTCAGAGGTGGGTGAGAAGTAGCAATTCCAACAGACAAGGATGATCCTCCCTATTTATCCCTACCTTGGGCTCATTTTATCCTGGGCCGCATCACTTAAACTCAAAAGACACTTTTAATATTCAGGGGTCAGTCCTTGTAGCCATCACATTGTGCTATTCTCCACACCCTATGCGTGGGTCCACAGGAAACTGTAAACAGGTCTGGCTTTCCATGTCACCACTCACACAAGCCAGTGCTTTTCCACACTTGATCTACAGATCACAGACACGTGAGGATTATGCAAAAGAACAAGAACAACGCTTTATTGTAAGTTATGAAGACAACACAAGGGTTCTGGAAGGAAAACAGGGAGAGGGGAGGAGTCAGCTACAGGCAACAGGGGGCATCCCCTTGTTCCAGGACTGAAGGGGACGAGGCTAGGGCCTCTTGTTTACTGTCCTGAGGACTCTGAGCGCTGGGATGGGACAACAGCCTCAAACCATCCACCTTTGGGGGGAAGACTGCAGGCCGGGGGTGGGAACGGAATGCGGTATCTCTGGGTGCCCGGTTTGCTCCAGGATTACAGAGGTTAGGGCTAAGACGTCCGTTTCACATCGAAACAGGGTCCACACGAGGCCCTGCCTGGGAGGACCCTCCCCAAACTTATTGGCTCAGACCAACTTTTTCCTCTTACGCCCCGAGGTAATGATGAATCTCGGCCTGGAGGAGAATGACTTGGTCCACGGCCCAGTGGTTTTATGTCCAGCCAAGCGCCTTGCCCTAACAGCGAGGCGGCACCTTGCTGCGCCCACTGCGGAGGTGAGGCTGCTAGGAGTAGAGGCCGGAACCAACACGCCCCTAAAGGCAGCCTTGGCTGGGCGTGGGCTGGGCCCTCCACTGGAAGTAGGGGGGCCCTGCCTGGGTGTGCCCCCAGGGATGTGACTTAAGATGGGGGTGGGCAGTAGTGTCTTCAAACCGACGCTCATTCTTATTGCCGTGGACTCTGCCGGGGTCCCCTGGTTCCTGCTGTGAGGCTGAGCGCTGAAAAGAGGCAGCTCAGATCTTGGGCAGCCGCTGTGCTCCCAAAACGCAGCTGGGTGCTGGCATGGGTGCCCACGGTGGAATTTGTGGATGAACCACCCCCAGAAGATGCTTCTGCGCAGCTGCGCTTAGCTGGGGGAGCTGGAGCAGAGGCGAAGGCTGGAGCTGTCCTTTTCAAATACCGGCGAGAGCTGTCATAGGCGGGGGTTCCTCGCTGCTGCCGATCAGGGGCCCCAGAGATGGAGCAGGGAAGGGAAGCCGCAGCAGCGGCAGGAGCGGGCCCGTCAGGAGCCAGGCTTCCGAGGATGCGCCGGAGCGCTGCTTCCTTCTCGGAGTCTAGGTCTTCGGCGGTGACCCGGAAACCCAGCTGAGGGGGTGAGGGCAGCCTCAGAGGCTCCCCTCGCCTGTGCGGCAGCAGAGGAAACCTGCGTTTTCGGGGCCTGGGACCGTCAGATGTGGGGGAGCAGTCCCTCCAGGCCGGTTTCTGCCCTCTTGTTGCCTCTGCATGCTTGTCAGGCTGGCTTTTTCTCTGGGAAACCACCGGAGCTGCGAAGGGCGACGGAGGGCCCTCCTCGCTCCCTTTCTCTGAGGACTTCTGGGGCAGCCCTTGCGGTATGGCGGAACCCCTCCTACTGTTCACGGGCGGGAAACCTCGGGTGGAGCTATACGAGCTCGTGATGGCGTTTCTTTTAGGGCAGGAGCTCATACAGGAGGTGTGGAGTGTCCTGTTGGATCTGTCTTCTGCCCTCTTGGCGTGGAGGTTTCTCTGCAGAGGTCCAGGCCTGGGCACGAATAAAGAGACCCCCAGGGGCCTAAATGCAGATCGTGCGCCCCCGGTGCCATTGGGGCCGGTTCTCTGGTCGTCGTTCCCCCCTATGACTGTGGGGACTTCTTCCTGCTTGGCCATCCCTTTCCCGCTCTCTCCCAGGGTCCTCAACGCCGTCTGCTCTGTGCTGCAGTTCGGGACACAGCTGGGTGTCGTGGGCGGCACTGGCTGCCCCCGCGCCACACTGACAGTGACTGTGTCCACCGCGGACACTGAGCTGCGGGACATCGTGGAGGTGAGAGCACCCATCACCGCCTTCTTCCGATGGCCTCGCCTGCAGATGGAGATAAGGACCCCCAGAAAGGAGCGCAGGGCCTGCGGGATGGTAGAATGGGGTCTCGGAGACTCTGTGGCAAAGCACAGATGCGGAGTCACTGGACACTTGTGGGCTGGCCTGCGAGTGGATAGCCGGCCATAGACAGCTGGGTGACCCGGGCCTGCCAGGGGAAGTCGGTGGGCGCGGGGAGCGGGCTGGGGGCAGCCGAGCCCTCCTGGCAGGTGCTGGTCCCCCAGTGCCTGGGGCGGGGGTGAGGGGCAGGGTCTACCCAAGTAACTGCCCATAGAGAACTTGGGTGAGATCGGTCCTCGGCTAGAGGCCGAGCGCCGAGCACTCTCCTTCAGCTGGCAACTCGGCCCAAAGCGGAGTGCGCACCGTTTGGCCTGTTGCTGGTATTTATAGCCCTGCAACCTGTGAGCGAACAATGGGCTTGCGTCTGCGGGACGCAATAAAGAGGTTAGAGAGGGGTGGCGCATGCGCAGAGTACACGTCACGCCCGGGGGCGCACCGGTGAGGATACGCGCCTGGACCGTCTAGCGCTTCTGAATCTCCCGGGGTCTGAGGGTTGGAGGTGTTTGCCTTGAGGGTGATGAGCTTCCTGGCAGGACAGCTGGCCCTTCTCCCCTGGCCTGGCCCCAGTGCTGTCGGGGGAACTAACCGTACTGGACGGGGTCCCTGCCCAGCAAAGCGGAGCAAGGCTGCTGGCTGTGCAGCTCCCACAAGAGGCGGCAGCTTTGGCAGCAGCGCCTCTGCGTCCTCCTGCCCTTTCCCCTGGCGGCACTGGAGGGGAGAGCCGCTAAGAACGGAAGTGCCCACACCACCCAGATCCTGCTGGGGTGACACCTGAAGTGGTGGCCAGGGCTGGCTGAGAGGGCCATACTTACCATATGACCCCAAAGCCCACTCCTAGGCAATTAACCAAGAGAAAATCTTTTCACAAAACACGTATGTGAATGTTTTAGCTATCTTGTCCACAGTTCCTAAATATAGGACTATTGAGGTGATCCAATTTTCTTGAGTTTGTCATTTTTTAATTGTTCTTGGAATAACACTATGTATACGTATTGTTTCACAGTCTAGAGTTAATATTTGACCCATTCAATAAAATTCAGAAGCCTTACAACCATATAGATTCTTTTACCTTCCACTCTTTGTCATAGCTGTCATATGGGTCACCTTTATGTGACTTGAACGCCACCCTCTGAGACTGTGGTATCCTTTTTTCATACATATACAGGGAATTCCCTGGCGGTCCAGTGGTTAGGACTCAGCACTTTCACTGCTGGGGCCCCGGGTTCAGTCCCGGGTAGGGGAACTAAGATCCCGCAAGCCACGCAGGCGCGGGCAAAAAAAAAAAAAAAAAAAAAAGTCATACATATATAAAATAATGTAAGAAGATAATTTTTGCAGACACGTGCCGTTGTTGTTGCCCTTCCTTTGTTCCCGAAGTTGCAAGCTTACTTCTTTCTTGGGTGATTTCACTTCAGCCTGAAGAATTTCCTTTCATGTAATATTTTTATAGCAAATTGTCTGGTGATGAATTCTCTTAGTGTTCTCTCATCTCCATCAGCCTTCGTTTTGGCTTTTGTTTGGCTTTCAGTCTTTAAGGATATCCCTGCTTTAAGGATATAATATCCTGGTTTGGTCTTTTCCTTTAATACTTTAAAGATGTTATTCCATTCTTTTCTGGTCTCTATGTTTTCTGATGAGAAATCACAGTCCTTCAAGTTGGCATTCTGTGATGTATAACAGGTCGTTTTCTTTTGTCTTTTCACTTTCTTAATGGTGTCCTTTGAATCACAACAGTTTTACATTTTAGTGATGTGTCATTTATGCATAAGGGAGTCTTACTGGCTGGGAATTATTGAGACATTAAATCACATCCTCCTCAGTATTTTGGTTATATAAATTAAAAGCTAGATGTGAAAGGGTTAGGGAAAGATTTGAATTAGTTCATTTCAAACTTTGCTGTAGATGCTAAAGAACTCATCAGGGACATGTCATTCCCCTGTTCAAATACTTCTTTTTTCTTCTTCTTATTTACAACGTTGTGTTTAATTTCTGCTGTACAGCAAAGTGACTCAGTTATACACATGTATAGTCTTTTTCATATTATTTTCCATTATGGTTTATGACAGGATATTGAATATAGTTCCCTGTGCTATACAGTAGGACCTTGATTTTTATCCATCCTATGTACAATAGTTTGCAGCTTCTAATCCCAAACTCCCCATCCTTCCCTCCCTCACCCTCCCCTTGTCAACCGTAAGTCCTTTCTCTGTATTTGTGAGTCTGTTTTTGTTTCCTAGATATGTTCATTTGCACTTGTGCCTCCCTCAGAGGGACGAGAGGCGCCGCAAACTGGAAGTCTTGTAATCTTTCATAATTAAAATTAATGTTTGCTTCTTTCCTCTGCAAATAGTTCCCTTTCATCTTTCTTTGTTGGAAAAGGGAAGAGATGTATTCATGGAGTCCTTCTGCCTTTTTTACAGCAGAACGTCACAGGTTGCTCCAGGAGATGTCACATCCTAGAATTAAAGCTTTCCTTGTTTGACCCATTCCAGAAACTTTGATGCCAAGCCCATACTCTTTAGGGGAGATATGTATGTAGGTGATTTGCCTAGGACTCTGAAAGTAAAAAAGTAGAAAATAAAAAAGGGATTTGCTGCATTAGAAAAGACTAGTGCGTAGAGTGTGGGCTCCTGTTGTACACTCGGGATGACCTAGCCCCCTCCAAGTCAGAGGTGGGTGAGAAGTAGCAATTCCAACAGACAAGGATGATCCTCCCTATTTATCCCTACCTTGGGCTCATTTTATCCTGGGCCGCATCACTTAAACTCAAAAGACACTTTTAATATTCAGGGGTCAGTCCTTGTAGCCATCACATTGTGCTATTCTCCACACCCTATGCGTGGGTCCACAGGAAACTGTAAACAGGTCTGGCTTTCCATGTCACCACTCACACAAGCCAGTGCTTTTCCACACTTGATCTACAGATCACAGACACGTGAGGATTATGCAAAAGAACAAGAACAACGCTTTATTGTAAGTTATGAAGACAACACAAGGGTTCTGGAAGGAAAACAGGGAGAGGGGAGGAGTCAGCTACAGGCAACAGGGGGCATCCCCTTGTTCCAGGACTGAAGGGGACGAGGCTAGGGCCTCTTGTTTACTGTCCTGAGGACTCTGAGCGCTGGGATGGGACAACAGCCTCAAACCATCCACCTTTGGGGGGAAGACTGCAGGCCGGGGGTGGGAACGGAATGCGGTATCTCTGGGTGCCCGGTTTGCTCCAGGATTACAGAGGTTAGGGCTAAGACGTCCGTTTCACATCGAAACAGGGTCCACACGAGGCCCTGCCTGGGAGGACCCTCCCCAAACTTATTGGCTCAGACCAACTTTTTCCTCTTACGCCCCGAGGTAATGATGAATCTCGGCCTGGAGGAGAATGACTTGGTCCACGGCCCAGTGGTTTTATGTCCAGCCAAGCGCCTTGCCCTAACAGCGAGGCGGCACCTTGCTGCGCCCACTGCGGAGGTGAGGCTGCTAGGAGTAGAGGCCGGAACCAACACGCCCCTAAAGGCAGCCTTGGCTGGGCGTGGGCTGGGCCCTCCACTGGAAGTAGGGGGGCCCTGCCTGGGTGTGCCCCCAGGGATGTGACTTAAGATGGGGGTGGGCAGTAGTGTCTTCAAACCGACGCTCATTCTTATTGCCGTGGACTCTGCCGGGGTCCCCTGGTTCCTGCTGTGAGGCTGAGCGCTGAAAAGAGGCAGCTCAGATCTTGGGCAGCCGCTGTGCTCCCAAAACGCAGCTGGGTGCTGGCATGGGTGCCCACGGTGGAATTTGTGGATGAACCACCCCCAGAAGATGCTTCTGCGCAGCTGCGCTTAGCTGGGGGAGCTGGAGCAGAGGCGAAGGCTGGAGCTGTCCTTTTCAAATACCGGCGAGAGCTGTCATAGGCGGGGGTTCCTCGCTGTTGCCGATCAGGGGCCCCAGAGATGGAGCAGGGAAGGGAAGCCGCAGCAGCGGCAGGAGCGGGCCCGTCAGGAGCCAGGCTTCCGAGGATGCGCCGGAGCGCTGCTTCCTTCTCGGAGTCTAGGTCTTCGGCGGTGACCCGGAAACCCAGCTGAGGGGGTGAGGGCAGCCTCAGAGGCTCCCCTCGCCTGTGCGGCAGCAGAGGAAACCTGCGTTTTCGGGGCCTGGGACCGTCAGATGTGGGGGAGCAGTCCCTCCAGGCCGGTTTCTGCCCTCTTGTTGCCTCTGCATGCTTGTCAGGCTGGCTTTTTCTCTGGGAAACCACCGGAGCTGCGAAGGGCGACGGAGGGCCCTCCTCGCTCCCTTTCTCTGAGGACTTCTGGGGCAGCCCTTGCGGTATGGCGGAACCCCTCCTACTGTTCACGGGCGGGAAACCTCGGGTGGAGCTATACGAGCTCGTGATGGCGTTTCTTTTAGGGCAGGAGCTCATACAGGAGGTGTGGAGTGTCCTGTTGGATCTGTCTTCTGCCCTCTTGGCGTGGAGGTTTCTCTGCAGAGGTCCAGGCCTGGGCACGAATAAAGAGACCCCCAGGGGCCTAAATGCAGATCGTGCGCCCCCGGTGCCATTGGGGCCGGTTCTCTGGTCGTCGTTCCCCCCTATGACTGTGGGGACTTCTTCCTGCTTGGCCATCCCTTTCCCGCTCTCTCCCAGGGTCCTCAACGCCGTCTGCTCTGTGCTGCAGTTCGGGACACAGCTGGGTGTCGTGGGCGGCACTGGCTGCCCCCGCGCCACACTGACAGTGACTGTGTCCACCGCGGACACTGAGCTGCGGGACATCGTGGAGGTGAGAGCACCCATCACCGCCTTCTTCCGATGGCCTCGCCTGCAGATGGAGATAAGGACCCCCAGAAAGGAGCGCAGGGCCTGCGGGATGGTAGAATGGGGTCTCGGAGACTCTGTGGCAAAGCACAGATGCGGAGTCACTGGACACTTGTGGGCTGGCCTGCGAGTGGATAGCCGGCCATAGACAGCTGGGTGACCCGGGCCTGCCAGGGGAAGTCGGTGGGCGCGGGGAGCGGGCTGGGGGCAGCCGAGCCCTCCTGGCAGGTGCTGGTCCCCCAGTGCCTGGGGCGGGGGTGAGGGGCAGGGTCTACCCAAGTAACTGCCCATAGAGAACTTGGGTGAGATCGGTCCTCGGCTAGAGGCCGAGCGCCGAGCACTCTCCTTCAGCTGGCAACTCGGCCCAAAGCGGAGTGCGCACCGTTTGGCCTGTTGCTGGTATTTATAGCCCTGCAACCTGTGAGCGAACAATGGGCTTGCGTCTGCGGGACGCAATAAAGAGGTTAGAGAGGGGTGGCGCATGCGCAGAGTACACGTCACGCCCGGGGGCGCACCGGTGAGGATACGCGCCTGGACCGTCTAGCGCTTCTGAATCTCCCGGGGTCTGAGGGTTGGAGGTGTTTGCCTTGAGGGTGATGAGCTTCCTGGCAGGACAGCTGGCCCTTCTCCCCTGGCCTGGCCCCAGTGCTGTCGGGGGAACTAACCGTACTGGACGGGGTCCCTGCCCAGCAAAGCGGAGCAAGGCTGCTGGCTGTGCAGCTCCCACAAGAGGCGGCAGCTTTGGCAGCAGCGCCTCTGCGTCCTCCTGCCCTTTCCCCTGGCGGCACTGGAGGGGAGAGCCGCTAAGAACGGAAGTGCCCACACCACCCAGATCCTGCTGGGGTGACACCTGAAGTGGTGGCCAGGGCTGGCTGAGAGGGCCATACTTACCATATGACCCCAAAGCCCACTCCTAGGCAATTAACCAAGAGAAAATCTTTTCACAAAACACGTATGTGAATGTTTTAGCTATCTTGTCCACAGTTCCTAAATATAGGACTATTGAGGTGATCCAATTTTCTTGAGTTTGTCATTTTTTAATTGTTCTTGGAATAACACTATGTATACGTATTGTTTCACAGTCTAGAGTTAATATTTGACCCATTCAATAAAATTCAGAAGCCTTACAACCATATAGATTCTTTTACCTTCCACTCTTTGTCATAGCTGTCATATGGGTCACCTTTATGTGACTTGAACGCCACCCTCTGAGACTGTGGTATCCTTTTTTCATACATATACAGGGAATTCCCTGGCGGTCCAGTGGTTAGGACTCAGCACTTTCACTGCTGGGGCCCCGGGTTCAGTCCCGGGTAGGGGAACTAAGATCCCGCAAGCCACGCAGGCGCGGGCAAAAAAAAAAAAAAAAAAAAAGTCATACATATATAAAATAATGTAAGAAGATAATTTTTGCAGACACGTGCCGTTGTTGTTGCCCTTCCTTTGTTCCCGAAGTTGCAAGCTTACTTCTTTCTTGGGTGATTTCACTTCAGCCTGAAGAATTTCCTTTCATGTAATATTTTTATAGCAAATTGTCTGGTGATGAATTCTCTTAGTGTTCTCTCATCTCCATCAGCCTTCGTTTTGGCTTTTGTTTGGCTTTCAGTCTTTAAGGATATCCCTGCTTTAAGGATATAATATCCTGGTTTGGTCTTTTCCTTTAATACTTTAAAGATGTTATTCCATTCTTTTCTGGTCTCTATGTTTTCTGATGAGAAATCACAGTCCTTCAAGTTGGCATTCTGTGATGTATAACAGGTCGTTTTCTTTTGTCTTTTCACTTTCTTAATGGTGTCCTTTGAATCACAACAGTTTTACATTTTAGTGATGTGTCATTTATGCATAAGGGAGTCTTACTGGCTGGGAATTATTGAGACATTAAATCACATCCTCCTCAGTATTTTGGTTATATAAATTAAAAGCTAGATGTGAAAGGGTTAGGGAAAGATTTGAATTAGTTCATTTCAAACTTTGCTGTAGATGCTAAAGAACTCATCAGGGACATGTCATTCCCCTGTTCAAATACTTCTTTTTTCTTCTTCTTATTTACAACGTTGTGTTTAATTTCTGCTGTACAGCAAAGTGACTCAGTTATACACATGTATAGTCTTTTTCATATTATTTTCCATTATGGTTTATGACAGGATATTGAATATAGTTCCCTGTGCTATACAGTAGGACCTTGATTTTTATCCATCCTATGTACAATAGTTTGCAGCTTCTAATCCCAAACTCCCCATCCTTCCCTCCCTCACCCTCCCCTTGTCAACCGTAAGTCCTTTCTCTGTATTTGTGAGTCTGTTTTTGTTTCCTAGATATGTTCATTTGCACTTGTGCCTCCCTCAGAGGGACGAGAGGCGCCGCAAACTGGAAGTCTTGTAATCTTTCATAATTAAAATTAATGTTTGCTTCTTTCCTCTGCAAATAGTTCCCTTTCATCTTTCTTTGTTGGAAAAGGGAAGAGATGTATTCATGGAGTCCTTCTGCCTTTTTTACAGCAGAACGTCACAGGTTGCTCCAGGAGATGTCACATCCTAGAATTAAAGCTTTCCTTGTTTGACCCATTCCAGAAACTTTGATGCCAAGCCCATACTCTTTAGGGGAGATATGTATGTAGGTGATTTGCCTAGGACTCTGAAAGTAAAAAAGTAGAAAATAAAAAAGGGATTTGCTGCATTAGAAAAGACTAGTGCGTAGAGTGTGGGCTCCTGTTGTACACTCGGGATGACCTAGCCCCCTCCAAGTCAGAGGTGGGTGAGAAGTAGCAATTCCAACAGACAAGGATGATCCTCCCTATTTATCCCTACCTTGGGCTCATTTTATCCTGGGCCGCATCACATAAACTCAAAAGACACTTTTAATATTCAGGGGTCAGTCCTTGTAGCCATCACATTGTGCTATTCTCCACACCCTATGCGTGGGTCCACAGGAAACTGTAAACAGGTCTGGCTTTCCATGTCACCACTCACACAAGCCAGTGCTTTTCCACACTTGATCTACAGATCACAGACACGTGAGGATTATGCAAAAGAACAAGAACAACGCTTTATTGTAAGTTATGAAGACAACACAAGGGTTCTGGAAGGAAAACAGGGAGAGGGGAGGAGTCAGCTACAGGCAACAGGGGGCATCCCCTTGTTCCAGGACTGAAGGGGACGAGGCTAGGGCCTCTTGTTTACTGTCCTGAGGACTCTGAGCGCTGGGATGGGACAACAGCCTCAAACCATCCACCTTTGGGGGGAAGACTGCAGGCCGGGGGTGGGAACGGAATGCGGTATCTCTGGGTGCCCGGTTTGCTCCAGGATTACAGAGGTTAGGGCTAAGACGTCCGTTTCACATCGAAACAGGGTCCACACGAGGCCCTGCCTGGGAGGACCCTCCCCAAACTTATTGGCTCAGACCAACTTTTTCCTCTTACGCCCCGAGGTAATGATGAATCTCGGCCTGGAGGAGAATGACTTGGTCCACGGCCCAGTGGTTTTATGTCCAGCCAAGCGCCTTGCCCTAACAGCGAGGCGGCACCTTGCTGCGCCCACTGCGGAGGTGAGGCTGCTAGGAGTAGAGGCCGGAACCAACACGCCCCTAAAGGCAGCCTTGGCTGGGCGTGGGCTGGGCCCTCCACTGGAAGTAGGGGGGCCCTGCCTGGGTGTGCCCCCAGGGATGTGACTTAAGATGGGGGTGGGCAGTAGTGTCTTCAAACCGACGCTCATTCTTATTGCCGTGGACTCTGCCGGGGTCCCCTGGTTCCTGCTGTGAGGCTGAGCGCTGAAAAGAGGCAGCTCAGATCTTGGGCAGCCGCTGTGCTCCCAAAACGCAGCTGGGTGCTGGCATGGGTGCCCACGGTGGAATTTGTGGATGAACCACCCCCAGAAGATGCTTCTGCGCAGCTGCGCTTAGCTGGGGGAGCTGGAGCAGAGGCGAAGGCTGGAGCTGTCCTTTTCAAATACCGGCGAGAGCTGTCATAGGCGGGGGTTCCTCGCTGCTGCCGATCAGGGGCCCCAGAGATGGAGCAGGGAAGGGAAGCCGCAGCAGCGGCAGGAGCGGGCCCGTCAGGAGCCAGGCTTCCGAGGATGCGCCGGAGCGCTGCTTCCTTCTCGGAGTCTAGGTCTTCGGCGGTGACCCGGAAACCCAGCTGAGGGGGTGAGGGCAGCCTCAGAGGCTCCCCTCGCCTGTGCGGCAGCAGAGGAAACCTGCGTTTTCGGGGTCTCGGACCGTCAGATGTGGGGGAGCAGTCCCTCCAGGCCGGTTTCTGCCCTCTTGTTGCCTCTGCATGCTTGTCAGGCTGGCTTTTTCTCTGGGAAACCACCGGAGCTGCGAAGGGCGACGGAGGGCCCTCCCCGCTCCCTTTCTCTGAGGACTTCTGGGGCAGCCCTTGCGGTATGGCGGAACCCCTCCTACTGTTCACGGGCGGGAAACCTCGGGTGGAGCTATACGAGCTCGTGATGGCGTTTCTTTTAGGGCAGGAGCTCATACAGGAGGTGTGGAGTGTCCTGTTGGATCTGTCTTCTGCCCTCTTGGCGTGGAGGTTTCTCTGCAGAGGTCCAGGCCTGGGCACGAATAAAGAGACCCCCAGGGGCCTAAATGCAGATCGTGCGCCCCCGGTGCCATTGGGGCCGGTTCTCTGGTCGTCGTTCCCCCCTATGACTGTGGGGACTTCTTCCTGCTTGGCCATCCCTTTCCCGCTCTCTCCCAGGGTCCTCAACGCCGTCTGCTCTGTGCTGCAGTTCGGGACACAGCTGGGTGTCGTGGGCGGCACTGGCTGCCCCCGCGCCACACTGACAGTGACTGTGTCCACCGCGGACACTGAGCTGCGGGACATCGTGGAGGTGAGAGCACCCATCACCGCCTTCTTCCGATGGCCTCGCCTGCAGATGGAGATAAGGACCCCCAGAAAGGAGCGCAGGGCCTGCGGGATGGTAGAATGGGGTCTCGGAGACTCTGTGGCAAAGCACAGATGCGGAGTCACTGGACACTTGTGGGCTGGCCTGCGAGTGGATAGCCGGCCATAGACAGCTGGGTGACCCGGGCCTGCCAGGGGAAGTCGGTGGGCGCGGGGAGCGGGCTGGGGGCAGCCGAGCCCTCCTGGCAGGTGCTGGTCCCCCAGTGCCTGGGGCGGGGGTGAGGGGCAGGGTCTACCCAAGTAACTGCCCATAGAGAACTTGGGTGAGATCGGTCCTCGGCTAGAGGCCGAGCGCCGAGCACTCTCCTTCAGCTGGCAACTCGGCCCAAAGCGGAGTGCGCACCGTTTGGCCTGTTGCTGGTATTTATAGCCCTGCAACCTGTGAGCGAACAATGGGCTTGCGTCTGCGGGACGCAATAAAGAGGTTAGAGAGGGGTGGCGCATGCGCAGAGTACACGTCACGCCCGGGGGCGCACCGGTGAGGATACGCGCCTGGACCGTCTAGCGCTTCTGAATCTCCCGGGGTCTGAGGGTTGGAGGTGTTTGCCTTGAGGGTGATGAGCTTCCTGGCAGGACAGCTGGCCCTTCTCCCCTGGCCTGGCCCCAGTGCTGTCGGGGGAACTAACCGTACTGGACGGGGTCCCTGCCCAGCAAAGCGGAGCAAGGCTGCTGGCTGTGCAGCTCCCACAAGAGGCGGCAGCTTTGGCAGCAGCGCCTCTGCGTCCTCCTGCCCTTTCCCCTGGCGGCACTGGAGGGGAGAGCCGCTAAGAACGGAAGTGCCCACACCACCCAGATCCTGCTGGGGTGACACCTGAAGTGGTGGCCAGGGCTGGCTGAGAGGGCCATACTTACCATATGACCCCAAAGCCCACTCCTAGGCAATTAACCAAGAGAAAATCTTTTCACAAAACACGTATGTGAATGTTTTAGCTATCTTGTCCACAGTTCCTAAATATAGGACTATTGAGGTGATCCAATTTTCTTGAGTTTGTCATTTTTTAATTGTTCTTGGAATAACACTATGTATACGTATTGTTTCACAGTCTAGAGTTAATATTTGACCCATTCAATAAAATTCAGAAGCCTTACAACCATATAGATTCTTTTACCTTCCACTCTTTGTCATAGCTGTCATATGGGTCACCTTTATGTGACTTGAACGCCACCCTCTGAGACTGTGGTATCCTTTTTTCATACATATACAGGGAATTCCCTGGCGGTCCAGTGGTTAGGACTCAGCACTTTCACTGCTGGGGCCCCGGGTTCAGTCCCGGGTAGGGGAACTAAGATCCCGCAAGCCACGCAGGCGCGGGCAAAAAAAAAAAAAAAAAAAAAAGTCATACATATATAAAATAATGTAAGAAGATAATTTTTGCAGACACGTGCCGTTGTTGTTGCCCTTCCTTTGTTCCCGAAGTTGCAAGCTTACTTCTTTCTTGGGTCATTTCACTTCAGCCTGAAGAATTTCCTTTCATGTAATATTTTTATAGCAAATTGCCTGGTGATGAATTCTCTTAGTGTTCTCTCATCTCCATCAGCCTTCGTTTTGGCTTTTGTTTGGCTTTCAGTCTTTAAGGATATCCCTGCTTTAAGGATATAATATCCTGGTTTGGTCTTTTCCTTTAATACTTTAAAGATGTTATTCCATTCTTTTCTGGTCTCTATGTTTTCTGATGAGAAATCACAGTCCTTCAAGTTGACATTCTGTGATGTATAACAGGTCGTTTTCCTTGACTCCTTTCAAGATTATTCTTCACCTTGCCTTTTTTTTTTTATCAGACTGTGTGTCAGGGTGAGGCTTTCTGAGCCTTGATCTGTGTCTCTAAATCAGTGATATTTTCAACTATTCTTTTCCTCATATATTTTCTTCTGTATCTTTCCTTCAGACCGTCCAGTGGTACAAAAGGTAGAACTTGCAATATTGTTTCTCATGTGTCTTAGACTTAATTTTTGTTCAGTCATTTTTCCTCTTTGTTTTTCAGATTGTGCCATTTCTATTCATCCATTAGTGTTCTGAATCTTTCCTCTGTTTTCTCGATTCTGTTATTCAGTCCATCCAGTGAATGTTTGCTTTTGGATAATGCATGTTAAGTTCTAAACTTTCCATTTGCTTCTTTTTCATAGTTTTTACTTCTCTCTGAAGAACTTCTTTCCATTAATTTCAAGAGGATTTACCTTTACCTCATTGAGGATGGTTGTAATTGATGCTTTGTCTGCTAATTCCTCCATGTGGGTTATTTTAGGGCTGCGTTTGTTGATTGCCTTTTTCTCTTGAGAATTTGTCACATTTTCCTAGTTCTTTGTATGCTCTGTTGTGTGATTTTGGGTGGTATCCTGGAACTTTTGCTTATTTTGTTTCGGGAGTCTGGTTCCTATTAAAATCCTTTGGAGATTGTTACTTTTTCTTTTTCTGTTGTTTTTGTTAAGCAATTCATGAACCTATGGTCCAACAGGTATTGTGCCTTGTCTTCTGAGTTGTTCCAGTCTTGGTGCAGTTTTCAGGACACTGCTGTGCTGTTTGTGTCCACGTGGTGCACGTACCACTCGGGCGTTAATCTGGGAAGTGAGTGGCAGTTTATACTGTAGTTCACTTCTGCAAGCCTCTACTCTGCCTCGTTGGGTGTGTCTGTGCATGAGGCTCAGGGGGATCCCAGGACTTATGTTGGCTCATACACAGACTTAAATAGTCTCCTCCTCTAGCTCTCTCCTCTTTGGGCTTCTACCCACATTCTCAGATTTCAGGGGCCCCTCCTACATGTTCCTCAAAGTGTTTCAGCCTCCATGCTGTCATGCAGTTCCCTATGGCCAGGTTGACCTTTCAGGTGAAATAGCAAGAGAAAAGAAAGGAAAATAACGGGCATTCCCCCACACTCTTCAAACAATAGGAGCCTCTTAACCTGTTCCTTTGTCCAGAGACACAGGCCATTTCTCAGTGAAGGCCTCTGCCATCACTGAGGTTGCAGGGGAGATGTGGTAACTGGGGAGAAAAAGACCAATGGGGATGACCCCCTTACTCCTCAACATACAAGTCCCCCACTTTCTCACCTATCTGGCTAGAAATAAAAGGTTGATCCCATGGTTTTAACTTTCAGCTGCTGCTGGACTTAGTGTGCCTTGCGTAAGCTGGGAGACAGAGGCAGGAAAAAAAAACCCATAATCACCCTGTTACGGGCTGTTATTCAACTTTGGACTTCCAGGCCCCATCTGCCTGTTAGTGTTCACTTCTTAAGAGTTTCAAGTTCATGCTTTTTGTCCTCTATCTTGCTCCATGCAGCTCTTGAACCCTTGTAATAAGACCACATTTCTCGTGACACATGTAAAAATTCTAACATTTTGCAGATACTGAATTAAAAATCTATTATTTACATTGACTTCACCATTTTCATTTTCCTGGTGTGTTCATTAGAGAATTCAAAATTACATATGTGCCTGGCATTATGTATTTTTTGGTGAGCAGTGATCCAGAGGATGGAAATGTATGCCTCCTTCGGCTCCTTAAACTCAACCCCACTCTGGGGCAATGTCCCAGCCAGGCAGAAACTGCAGGTGGAGCTGGAGACCTTGAAAAGTTTGGCTATACTTCCAGCTCAGCCCAAAGCCCAAGGATGATTCTGGACTTTTATTCTGACTCGTGCATTTCAGATCTTTCTGGGTTTGGACCTGGTATATATGCCCCTCCCAGCCCGCCCTGGCTGCCCCTTCAGTTGTCACCCCAGAAGGATCGGGGTGGCTTGGGCACTTCAGCGGTTTTTGTTTTTGTTTTTGTTTTTGCACTTCTGTTCTTAGCAGCTCTCCCCTCCAATGTTACCAGGTGGGAGAGCAGGCGGACGCACAGGCGCTGATGCCAAAGCTGCCACCTCGGGCGGCAGCTGCTGAGCCAGGTACCCTGCTCTCCAGCTTTCCCGCTCTGGTGGCCGGGGACCCATTCTGTACAGTTAGAGCCGGCCAGGGGAGAAGGGGCAGCTGCCCTGGCAAGAAGCTCATCACCCTCAAGGCAAACACCTCCAACCCTCAGACCCCGGGAGATTCAGAAGCGCTAGACGGTCCAGGCGCATATCCTCACCTGTGCGCCCCAGGGCCTGACGTGTACTCTGCGCATGCGCCACCCCTCGTTAACCTATTTATTGCGTCCCACAAACGCAAGCCCATTGTTCGCTCACAGGTTGCCGGGCTATAAATACCAGCAACAGGCCAAACGGTGCACACTCTGCTTTTGGCCGAGTTGGCAGCTGAAGGAGAGTGCTCGGCGCCCAGCCTCTATCCAAGGACCGATATCACCCAAGTCCACTACGGGCAGTTACTTAGGTAGGCCCTGCCCCTCACCCCCGCCCCGGGCACTGGGGGACCAGCACACCTGCCAGGAGGGCTGGGCTGCCCCCAGCCCGCTCCCCGCGCCCACCGACTTCCCCTGGCAGGCCCGGGTCACCCAGCTGTCTATGGCCGGCTATCCACTCGCAGGCCAGCCCACAAGGGTCCAGTGACTCTGCATCTGCGCTTTGCCACAGAGTCTCTGAGACCCCATTCTACCATCCCGCAGGCCCTGCGCTCCTTTCTGGGGGTCCTTATCTCCATCTGCAGGCGAGGCCATCGGAAGAAGGCGGTGATGGGTGCTCTCATCTCCACGACGTCCCACAGCTCAGTGTCCACGGTGGACACAGTCACTGTCAGTGTGGCGCGGGGGCAGCCAGTGCCACCCACGACACCCAGCTGTGTCCCGAACTGCAGCACAGAGCAGACGGCGTTGAGGACCCTGGGAGAGAGCGGGAAAGGGATGGCCAAGCCGGAGGAAGTCCCCACAGTCATAGGGAGGAACGACGACCAGAGAAGCGGCCCCGATGGCAGCAAGGGCGCACGATCCGCATTTAGGCCCCTGGGGGTCTCTTTATTCGTGCCCAGGCCCGGACCTCTGCAGAGAAACCTCCACGCCAAGAGGGCAGAAGACAGATCCAACAGGACACTCCACACCTCCTGTATGAGCTCCTGCCCTAAAAGAAACGCCATCACGAGCTCGTATAGCTCCACCCGAGGTTTCCCGCCCGTGAACAGTAGGAGGGGTTCCGCCATACCGCAAGGGCTGCCCCAGAAGTCCTCAAAGAAAGGGAGCGAGGAGGGCCCTACATCTTCCTCTGCACCTCCGGTGGTTTCCCAGAGAAAAGGCCAGCCTGACAAGGATGCAGAGGCAACAAGAGGGCAGAAACCGGCCTGGAGGGACTGCTCCCCTACATCTGACAGTCCCAGGCCCCGAAAATGCAGGTTTCCTCTGCTGCCGCACAGGCGAGGGGAGCCTCTGAGGCTGCCCTCACCCCCTCAGCTGGGTTTCTGGGTCACCGCCGAAGACCTAGACTCCGAGAAGGAAGCAGCGCTCTGGCGCATCAACAGTGCGCTGCGGGGTGAGACCTAGGCCATCGGGGGCCAGGGCGCCACGCAGCCTTCCTGTCCCTTCCCGCTGCCTACCGCAGGGGCTGCTTCTCCGCAGAAAATGTTTCATAGTTAATTCTATTTTAATATGATCATGGTACATTAAAATGTGTTAGTGCTTGCCTGTGAACACTAAGGTCACTTGATTTGTAATTTTCTGTATTGTTCTATATTTTTGTGACTAAAGGCATTACTTGGGGGAATTAAAAGAATATCTTGAAGCGATTTGGGCTTTTGATCTGCCACTAGTTCCTATTTAACCTTAATTCAGGGGTCAGATTCTTTGACCCAAGGAAACAGAATAGTATAAAAAGAAAGAATGTGAGTGTCAGATGGTGGCAGTGATTAAGTATAGCAAGAGATGCCTTTGCAAAAGTTACTGTTGGTCCCAGAAGACTTAGCTGTGTGACCCTGGGCAAGTCACTTCACCTAAATCTCTGAACTATAGGGCTGTGGTGATGATTTAAAACTGACTGGGCACAGTGGACAGTCGGAAATCCTGGGTTCTCAATAAAGCCACTGCCTTGCTCCTTGGTCCTTTGGAATTACTATATTAGTAAAATGTATACTTGACAGTAATTTTAGCTTAAAGTTTATTTTGTCTATTTCATCTCAGCCTTTTGGCTAAGATCAAGTGTAGTATCTGTTCTTGTCAATTTAAAGTTTAGTTTCTCTGATATCATTGCAGCTGTTCCCACTTTTGCTTTCCACTTGCATTGACTATCTTTTCCATCCCTTCACTTTGAGCCTGTATGCGTCCTTAAAGCTGAAACGATTCTACTGTAGGCAGCATACAGTTGCATCTTTTTTTAAAAATCTATCCATATGCCTTTGGATTGGTGAATTCAATCCACTGAATTTAGAATTATTGAGAACTTACTAATGCCATCTTACTGTTTTCTGGTTGTTTTGTATTCCCGTTGTCCCTTTTCCCCTCTGTTTCTGCCTACCTTTGTAAATTGGTTATTTTCTGTGGTGGTGTGCTGTTTCCCCTTTGTTTATCTTTGGTGCATCTGCTCTAGGTTTTGCTTTGTGGTTACCATGAAGCTTACATAAGACATCTCATAGATTAATCGTCCATTTTAAGTTGACAGCGTCTTAACCTCAATTGCCTACAAAAACTTTACCTTTTTACTCCCCACTCTTCATGGTTTTTATGTCGTTATTTACATCTTTTTATATTGTGTGTTTGTTAATACATTACAGTAGCTATAATTATTATTATTATTTTTTTTTTTTTTTTTTTTTTTTTTTTTTTTTTTTTTGCTGTACGCGGGCCTCTCACTGCTGTGGCCTCTCCCGTTGCGGAGCACAGGCTCCGGACACACAGGCTCCGCGGCCATGGCTCGCGGGCCCAGCCGCTCCGCGGCATGTGGGATCTTCCGGGATCGGGGCACGAACCCGTGTCCCCTGCATCGGCAGGCGGACTCTCAACCACTGCGCCACCAGGGAAGCCCGCTATAATTATTTTAAACACTCGTTTCCTTTGACTTTTATAATTAAGTGGCTAACACACCTTCCTGTTACAGATTTAGAGTTTTCTGATTGTATATTTACCTTTACCAATGTGTTGTATACTTTTATACATTTTCATGTTGCTGATTACTGTCTTTTCATTTCACCTTGAAGAGTTCTTTTCAGCATTTCTTTCAAGGCAGGTCTAATGGTGATGAACTCCCTCAGCTTTTGTCTGCCTAGGAAAATCTTTATTTCTCCTTCATATCTGAAGGATAACTTTGATGGATAGAGTATTTTTGGTTGGCATTTTTTTTTCTTTCAACATGTTGAATATGTCATTCCACTCTCTCCTGGCCTGTCGGGTTTCTGCTGAGAAATCTGCTGATAGTGTAATGGGGGTTCCTTTGTAAGTTAAAATCTTTTTTCCCCTGACTGCTTTTAGAATTCTTTATCCTTTGATTTTTGACAATTTCATTATAATGTGTCTTGGAGAAGGTCTTTTGCATTGAGACAGTAGGAAGCTCTTTTAGCTTCAAGAACTTGGATGTTGTTGAGATTAACCTGGTATAAATTCAAGTTAGAGTGTTTTAATTTTAGGATGTTAAAGGTAATCCCCATGGTAAACACAAAGAAAATAGCTATAGAATATACCCAAAAGGAAGTGAGAAAGTAATTTAAATGTTTTACTGTAAGAAATCAGCTAAACACACACAACAAAAGATAGGAATGCAGGAAATGAGGGGCAAAAAACCTTTGGGCTTATGGAAAACAAATAGCACAATAGCAGAAATAAGTCTCTTTTTTTGTCAGTAATTACTTTAAATGTAAATGGATTAAACTCTCCAATCAAAATACAAAGATGGGCGGAATAGGTAAAAACATATGATCCAACTATATGCTGTCTACAAGAGACTCACTTGAGATCAAAAGACTCAAACAGGTTGAAAGTTAAAGGATAGAAAAAGGAATTCCAAACTCAGTGAGAAAACTCAAATAGTAACCAAAAGAGAGCAGGAGTGTCTATACCAATATCAGACAAAATAGACTTTGAATTTAAAATGGATCAAAGACTTAAATATAAGAGCTAAACTATACAAATTTCTGAAGAGAAAAAGGGATAAATCTTCATAGTCTTGGATATGGCAACGATCTCTTAAATATGATAGCAAAAGCACAAGCAACAAAAGAAAAATAAATAGGACTTTATCAAAATTAAAATCCTTTGTGTTTCAAAGAACACCATCAAGAAAGACATAATACAACCTTCAGAAGGAAGGAAAATGTTTCCAAGTCATATATCTGATAAAGCCTAGTATTCAGAATATGTAAAGAACACTGGCAACTCAACAATAAAATGTCAAATAACCAAATTTTAAAAATGAGAAAAAGAATTTGCATAGATACTGCTCCAAAGAAGAGACACAAATTGCCAATAAGCACATGAAAACATGTCCAAAATTATTAGTCAAAATTATGCAAACTGAAACCACAGTGAGATACCACTTCACACCCACTAGTATGCATATAATTTTAAAAAAAAACAAGGGTTGGCAATGATGTGGGGAAATTGGCACTTTCAAGCATTGTTGGTGCAAATATGAAAAAGAAAATAGTTTGGCAGTTCCTCAAAAAGTTAAACACAGAGGTACAATATGGCCCAGGAACGCCACTCCCAGGTATATGTCCAGGAGAAATAAAAAACATATGTTCACACAAAAACTTGTACATGAGTGTTATATTGTCGTATCATTATTCATAATAGCCAAAAAGTGGAAACAACCCAACTATTCGCCAACTGATGAATGGAAAAATAGAATGTGTTATATCCATACAATGAATATTATTCAGCCATAAAAAGGGTGAAGGACAGTTACATGCTACAACCTGGATTCACCTTGAATACATTTTGCTTACTGCAAAAGTCAGACACAGAAGTCCGCACATTGTGTGGTTCTATTCATATGAAATGTCCAGCATAGGAAAATCAATAGAGACAGAAAGACCCAGGGCTGGGGTGAAAGGGGAGGAGAGAATGAGAATGACTGATACTAGGTATGAGGTTTCTCTTGGGGATGATGAAAATGTACTGGAATTAGAGATGTTGATTGCAAAACCTGAGTATACTAAAAGCCGCCAAATCACACAGATCCAAAAAAAATGTGAATTGATGGAATGTGAATTATATCTCAATAAAAAGATAATATGACTTAACATTTTTATAGTCATTACTCTTGATCAGTTTCATGATGGAATTCCCACAGTGACTTCAATGGAGTGGCTTGTATGGGATAATATTTGAGGCTCAACCCTTTGGGACTAGATGTTCATTTTGAGCTGTTGAATGACGGTGAGGGCCAGCCAGTATATTTTCTTCACTGAGGATCAATCTCCATATGTATTCTTGGTTTGAATCCTTGTCTTTTTCTCTTCATATTCCTGAAACGAGTTCCTAGGAAATACATTCACAATAGCGAGAGGTGTTGACATCTTCCTGGCAAAAGTCTTAACTAATTCACAGGTCAAACTTCAGATCTCCTTATTACCAGCTGCCCGGGGAGCCCCCTGAATCAAAGTAGGGCTTACAAAGATGGACCTTGCATTTTAGCGTGCACTTAAAATGCCCAACAGGCTGATCGCATGGGGAAAATAACTTTATTTATATGAGACAAGTACAAAGTCAGCACAACACAATGAGGGAGAGTATGGGTGCTGGTGCCTGATGGCCTGAAATCAAATCCTATTTGAAAGCCACATGTACCTGGGAAGGTTAGTTACTTAGCCCTTCTGTTTCTCAGTTCCCTGGCCAGTGATATGGAAATATTAATAGGACCTGCTTATTTGTATTATGTTCTGAGGCTAAAAATTAGTAAATACAAAGCCTGAAGAAAAATGATGGGTACTTCATAGGTGCTACCTAAGTGTTCAAATATTAAATGTCTGGAAGAATAAGCAAGAAATGTAGTAGTGCTGCCTCCAGAGAGGGGACCTGGATGCCACAGGCCAGGGGAGCGGGGAAGGTTATGGGTGTGATGCTTTAGAGCTTGTGAAGAATATCTGTTATCATCTCCTGTGATCCCCACATCAGCTCTGTGGGGAACTCACGGCAGGTGCTGTGATCCATATTTAATGGTACATGGCACTAAAATGTTGAGAGTTTAAGTGATTTTCCCAGAGTCGCAAAGCTGATGACAGATGGATGTGGGACAGGAATGTAGTTGATTCCCTGGGACAGAAATCCCTGAACCTCTGAATCCTCTAGATGGTGCCCTGGACTCCTGAGCCCAGGGCTCTCCTCCCTCCATCCCCCCAATCCTCCTGCCTGCCCCATGGTTGCTCCAAGGACAGGAGGGGTCTGAGCCAACAGGAGGGCCCGTGCCTGACCCGCTGCCTCCCTTACATGTTGATCCCTGACCCCACAGCTGTTAAATATCCCTGAAAGAAGGTCCCTTGAAGGATCAGGGGGTCCCATCTACGTCCCTCCTCCCTCAGCATCTTCACACACTGGGTGAGCCTCCTGGTGGTCTGACCAGTGGTCGGCTTGTCTCCACGTGGCTCAGAGCCCTGGTCTCTCCAAGCCAGCTGCCCACACGGCATGTCTCTCACAGATGAGCTGGGTCTTCAACAACCAGCGCCGGATGCACGGTTAGTGCTGATTAATGACAGTGGCCTGCTGGGCTGTGCCTGGTGGTTTAGTGGGTGAAGCTGGCGTGCCCCACTGTCGCCTGACTATTGACGTGAGCACCGTCTGAGTAGCCTGGGCTACGGCCTGGCTGGGGAGGGGCCGTGGCTGCACTGGCTCTGCGGGCGCACCTTCCCTGCTCTTCCTTCCTCATGAAAATCCAGCCCCTACAAACTCCTCATCCATCCCTAGACCCTGCCGTGGCACAGGAGAGAGGCCCATGTCCTCCTAGAGGGACCCTGCCATAGCCACAGCCTAGAGACCCCATCCCAGGACTGTCTCTGAGGGTGACCCAGGCCCTCCTAATCTCTGTCACCAAATAAATGTTCATTCCACTAACCCGAACCGATGGCATTGTCCCTTCTCTCCACGTTCCCAGGGAGCGCCCAAACACCCAGTGATCCTGTCCACATCAACCACTGGAAATACCGCCACGAAATCCCAGTTTCCTTCCTTTCTGAAAACCTCTAGATTTACACTGCTAATATTTGCTTTTGGATTCTGACATCGACATTCAGAAGTGTTTAGCCTGTGATTTCTCCTGTCCTGTAATATCTGCTGCTGGGATGACATCAGTATTCTCCTGGTCCGATGAAAGCAGTGTGGGTGTGTTCCCTCTGTATCTGTTCTCTGGAAGAGTGTGTAGGAGACGGGCATCATTTCTGTCTTAAATGTTTGGTAGAAATCAGAGGAAGCCACCTGGGCCTGAAGTTTGTATTGTGGGGAAATTTTTTGCATCTCTTTCTAATTGAAATTTACTTGGTGTATTGTACAGGGCACAGATCTTAAGCGTAGAGCTTCATGGTTTCTTGTAAATATAGACACATCTGTTACCAACACCCAGTTCAATATACAGGACGTCCCCAGCACCCTGGCAGCCCCCTGTAGAAGGGGAGAAGAATAAGTGCTAACTTATTCAGTTATAAGAATGAAATCAGTTACTCCATGTATATTCCAAGTGCAGTGATTTACACACAAACAACTCAAAATTAGTGTGGCAGCACAATCAGAAAGTAGTGGAGGGCGCTGGAGGGCTGGGAGAATCCAGTCCCTTTGGGATTTCCACTGTGGAGGTCTGGGGCCAGAGTAAGGAAGCTGAGAAGAGCTTTTCAGAAGCATCTGGGCTTTTACAGAGGGAAAAACTACTGCTCCCCAGAGTGGAGCGCCCATTGTAATTCACTGAGCCCTCCGTTTGTGGAGGGTGCTTTTCTACACTTGTGTGTTATTTTACATAGAAATGTTTAAAAAATAAACCAAGGAGGAGATCAATTTCGCTTGATGTAAGAGCCTCCAGGGTTAAAAATAAGACATATATCTAAAATTAATGCTAAATCTGTACAGCTCAGACAGGAAGTAACCGGCACTCACTAGCTGACTCAGGAGCGGAGCGGGAGCAGAGAGGCGGCCCTCCTTCCCTGGCCTCGTGTCTCATTTAAGCTGCCAGACGCTGCACAAGCTCCATCCCCTCTGAGTCTCAGGCTGAGGCCTCCAGGTCAAGGTCTTCACAGGTGTCAGACCAGAACCTGCCACACACAGGCAGGGACTGGAGTCAGTGGGGAGGTGGGCTCCCTGGGGTCGGTATGTGGGACCCAGGGGGCTACTCAGACCCTGGAAGTGACTTTGGGCCCTGACATCCCCAGGGCTCACATCCCCAGGGCACTGGGGCCTGTTTGCTGCTCTTTGCCGAGTGTGTTCTGGTAGCAGGGAGACATGTCCTACAGGGGCGATTTAATCTGGGCATTTGTCCCGGCGGCGTTCAGGGGACCAGCTAGGTAACAATAAAGACAAAATGGTAGAAATAATGAGTTTGTTAGCACTTCGAGTATTTCACAACAAAGCAGTTACTGTATTTATAAAGGAAGAAACACCATTGGGTTTAATTTAGCTGCCTGGCTGTTTATGGTTTATACAGTGCAGTTATAGTGTGTTCCTTGTCCATATGCTTGTTTTAAAATGTTTTACCTCATTATTATAAGAAGTTTTAAATGCAGTGAAATTTCAAGTCAGAAAATTCTTAGAAAATTCATGAAATAGAGAGAAATTAAGATAGCAATACATAAAAGAAATTTTGAAATAGTTTTTTAATTTGGAAAAGTTGAAGTCGAGGGTAAAAGCAGATGCTTTGGGGCTGCTCAGATAAGACTGTTGACTAAGTTTCATCACCCTTGATACTTTGGAATCGAAAAGGTCATTTTTCTTTTCTCCCTTTTCTCTCCCTTCTCTGTAATGAACTTGCAATATTGCCAACTGTCGTTACAAGAACCCCAGGCAAGTCTGAGGAGAGAGGCCACATAGAAAGTAAATTTGTGTTACCTTTTTTCCCATGAAAGCCTCTTGCTTGTGAAAACAAGCCCAATACTTTACTCATTTAGTAAAACAATGAAAATTAATACTTGGTAAACGGTCAGAAAATGTACATATGTATGTGTTCTTGCATTATTTCCCTTAACAATCTAATTCTCCCAGACTTAGCTTTTTACTAGCCACGGGTCTATAATCCAGAATTTTTAGGAGGGAAAAATATATGTTATTGATTTTTTAATAGGTAGTACATGTACTTGGTACAAAATTCAAAAGGTATGAAGAGTTCACAGGGAAAATATGTCCCCTCCTTGCCCTGTTCTGCAGCCCCAGCTCACGCCTGCCCTGGGCCAGGGCTGTTCTCTCCTTATTGAGAGAGAGAGAGAGACAGAGAGAGAGACAGAGAGAGATAGTGTGTGTGTGTGTGTGTGTGTGTGTGTGTGTGTGTGGACACAACTGATGGCCAGCCATGCACATGGTTAGCCACTTCCCTCTGTTTGTTTAGCAATAACTTTTGGCAGACGGTTCGCATCAGTGCATGGGGAGCACCCTGGCCCTCGCTCACCACGTGGATGGACTCTAACTTTGTCGATAGCCATCCAGGTGGTTTTCCACGTTTGCCATGTAAAGAATGTTTAAAAGAGTGTTCCACGTTCATTTCACACTGTGAGAGTCTACAGGGTGGGTTCTAGCAGTGGAATTGCTGGTCACTGGGGATGTGCATTTTAAATAATGCCAGATTTTTCTCCGTAAAACTTGTACAAGATACCTCCACCAGCAATGTGTGAGAGGGCTTCTCTTCCCACCTACTGTATTGGGAAACTTTTTCATCTAAACCAATAAAATAGGTAAAAAAAAAAAAAAAAAAAAAAGGCTTAAGACTGAAAATGAGCATCTTTTCACATTTCAGGAGCCATTTGTACTCATTTCTCTACGAACACTCGTTTAAATCCTGTTCCCACAGGATTTAGTTGTGTCTCTGTGTGTGTATATACAGGGAAATTAGCTCCTTTTATGTATTGCAAATTGTAACTACTTTTTCTCAGTTTCCATTTGTCTTTGGAATTTCTAATAGTACTTTTTATGTTTTTTTAATATAGTTTTTGGATTCAAGTATATCAGTGTTTTCCTTTGTGGCTTCTAGTTTTATATCACACTTGGGCTTTTCTTTCCTGAAAAAAGAAATCCTCCATTTCTTTATTTTATTGCTTCATGGTTTTCAGTTTGAAAGTATTGCTTGCTCCCTTTGGCCTCTGTACTTGTGCAAGGTTAGAGGTGGAGAAGTAACTTACCCTTGTCCTGGCTGTTTATCCAGGCATCCACACTCTGCTGATTGAGTGGTCCATCTTTTCCCCACTGACTTGAAATCTCACCTTCATCATATACTAAATTCCCTTATGTATTTTATTTACTTGCATTGATCTGCTTGTCTGTGCCTGTGTTTGTACCACATTGTTTTAACTGCTGCAGCTTTATAGTAGGTTTTAAAATCTAAATAGCAGCTAGGCTCCTCTTAACATTCTTCCTTTTCAGAATTTCTCCAGCTACTCTTGCTTGTTTGTTTTTCCAAATGTACTTCAGCATCAGTTTTTCTGTTATGACACCAAAATCCTGTTGGTAATCTTACTGAGATTGTATTAAATTTATGGTTTAAGTTTAAATTTTTCCCTTTATGAAGTTACACATAATAAGCCTTTCCCACACTCAAATCTTTCCTGTCCCTTGATAGCATTTTCAGTTTCCTTTGCGTAGAAATTGCACCCTTCTTATGAATTTAATTCCTAAGCATTTCATCATTTTTGTAGCTACAATAAATGGAATCATTTCTTTCTTGATACCCTGGAGCTAGTGTTGTTTGTATGTAAAAGCTGTCAATTTCTGTACCGTAATTTTGACTTTGCTACCATGTCAAATTCTCTTCTTATGTGTAATTTTTTCATGTAATTGTTTTCCCAGTAAATAAGTGGATCATCTACAAATAGTTATCATTTTACCAATTAAAAGCTGTTTTTTCTGATTTTCCCTGAACTGACTAGCTTAGCAACTTTTGGATGGTGGACATAAGGCTTCTCTCTGGCGAGGAGGAAGGGGGTCTCTCTGAGACCACAGAACCCCATCTCCCCTGGGACCAACAAGGACCCTGTTACTGCTTTCTCTTAGTCCTACCTTTGCTTTTATCTTAATTTTGTTTGGTTAGTCTCTTACTTACTAAAAGATATTAGAGTAACTCATTTCTCCTATTTGTTCAGTGCTAAAGAAGAGTGGGATAGGAGCTGGTCATGGTTTTTGCGATTTAAACTTTTACTTTATTAGTTTCCTTATAAATTCTGTTTAACATGCAGAAGCTTTAAATTGCCCAGTTTAAAATACATGGAGGATTCCTGTAATATTGAGCACTGTCATTACCTGGAAATTAATAGTCTTGGGAGGAGCCAGTGCCCTTCCTTCCATGACTTCTTCAGGCAACTCCCGTATGCATGTGCCCTGGTCTCAGCAGTGGGAACCTCAGCTGTGCACTGGGGGGCATGCAGGGCAGTTACGATCCCCTCCTGAGAGAGTACTGATAAGCTTAGTTGTATTGCAGTTGAATTGAACAGAGGGTGAGGAGAATTAATGCAAGAAGTTACAGATTTCATCTTAGCTCAGAAATCACCTTGCTGTGCAACCCTGACAAATCGTTTAACCTCTCTGCTTTGATATTTTCAATTTGGGGATGTGACTGTTATTAAATACTCAATTAATTAATATTTAATATCAATTAATAATTGATCTTAATTAAAAGTAT
The DNA here is from genome assembly GCF_964341445.2 of Mesoplodon mirus. Classification (NCBI taxonomy): domain Eukaryota; kingdom Metazoa; phylum Chordata; class Mammalia; order Artiodactyla; family Ziphiidae; genus Mesoplodon; species Mesoplodon mirus. The sequence continues at coordinate 33,061,859 of NC_138989.1, forward strand.
TCATCCCTATACTTACATTTGTCATCACATTCTACAGTCATTATTTCTAGGCCTCACTTAACAGCCCTTGGTGTTGATATTGTTACTCACTCTGGTTATTATGATCCCAATATGACATTTTAGATAAGGAAATGGGTTGGTCTTCAGGACTTCTCCCAGGGAACTGCAGCGGACTGAAGGAGCAGCTGGGCCAAGAACCCACAGCCATAGGTTTTCCCTCAGCCGCTGCCTGTAGCTCAGCGTCCATCCATCAGGCGGCCTCTGCAATGTACTGTCTACCACCTTCTCAGAAAGTAGATAAGGATGGACTCTCACCTCTTGCTAAAGTCATTGCAAATTGGAAATGTTAAATAATATAAATCAGGGCTTCCCTGGTGGCGCAGTGGTTGAGAGTCCACCTGCCGATGCAGGGGACACGGGTTCGTGCCCTGGTCCGGGAAGATCCCACATGCCGTGGAGCGGCTGGGACCGTGAGCCATGGCCGCTGAGCCTGCGTGTCCAGAGCCTGTGCTCCGCAACGGGAGAGGCCACAGCAGTGAGAGGCCCACGTACCGCAAAAAAAAAAAAAATTATATATATATATATATATATATATATAATATAAATCAAAGTAGACCTCCTATGGATAAGACACTGGCATTGAAAAGCATTGTGAAGGTGTATACAATATTTTAATTAAAGAAAGTAAACCCTATTTGAAATAAAAGTCAAAGGGAGCAGTCACCAAGATTTCCTTTAAATTATATAGAACAAGTCATTTCCTTTCCTCTAATCAAGTACACAACTATTTGTCTCTTGTTCTAGCTGCACTTTTCTCATGATGGCCTATCTTTACATCCCTGTATAAGACTAGAAAAGGGTCAAGAGAAGGAAGAAACATGTGTAAGAAGTCAGTAACACCGTGCTGAGTCTGCAAACTCACTGAGTTCTTGTTTATCTGCGGCTGACATTATTTAAATCATGTTACTTAACTAACACTCCTTATCCTACCAGACCTGAGACAGAGGAGAGGCAGAATATGCGCCAACACTTTATTTATTTTTTTATTCTTTTTAATTTATTTATTTGTCTGTGTGCGGTCTTTGTTGCTGCGCGTGGACTTTCTCTAGTTGCAGCGAGCAGGGGCTACTCTTCGTTGAAGTGGCTTCTCTTGTTGCAGAGCGCAGGCTCTAGGCACGCAGGCTTCAGCAGTTTTGGCACGCAGGCTTCAGTAGTTTTGGCACTCAGGCTTTAGTAGTTGTGGCTCATGGGCTCTAGAGCACAGGCTCAGCTGTTGTGGCTCACAGGCTTAGTTGCTCCACGGCCTGTGGGATCTTCCCAGACCAAGGCTCGAACCCGTGTCCCCTGCATTGGCAGGCGGATTCCTAACCACTGCGCCACCATGGAAGCCCACCACCAACACATTAAAATACGGAGGAGGAGTCCTGAAACTGCTGAGCAGTATGAAACTACACACAGTAAAGGTTTGGAAGCGTGAAAGAGTGAATGTTTTTAGACACAGTAGAAACTGGAGTATGTGCTTACACAAATGGGTTAATCAGACATCAGTAGCATGAAAAGATTTAGGCTCGTCTTGAGGTTATGATTCATTTTGGTTTTTTTTTTAAATTAATTTTTATTGGAGTATAGTTGTTTATAATGTTGTGTTCGTTTCTGCTGTATAGCAAAGTGAATCAGCTATACATATACATATATCCACTCTTTTTGAGATTTCCTTCCCATTTAGGTCACCACAGAGCATTGAGTAGAGTTCCCAGTGCTATACAGCAGGCTCTCATTAGTAATCTATTTTATACATAGTAGTATGTATATATCAATCCCAATCTCCCAATTCATTCCACCACCCTCCCCCCGCCCCCGCCTTGGTGTCCATATGTTTGTTCTCTACATCTGTGTCTCTAAACTGTGTCATTTTTCTAGATTCCACATATAAGCAATATTATACGATACTTGGGCATCCACAATTATGATTCATTTGAAAAGACCAGGTGAAGCTTGGGTTTTGTGAGAAGGTAAGGGCTGTGGCATGGGGTCGGGGCCAGCGGATGCCCTGTCTGCGTTTAGAGACCTCCAAGGAGAGGCAGAGGTGTGTTCTCTCCTTCACCAAGGAGCAGCGGCTTTCAAGTATATTTCTTTGTCTCATTTACCATAAGATCAATGCCACGGATATCTTGTGGATCTTAGCTAAGTATCCTAGTTCCGGAATGTTATTTTTCCAGGATTTTGTTTTGTCTTTACCAGAACCAAACCAGAATCCTTGTTTTCTAATGCCCTCCACAGAACTGTAAAGTTGCTGAGGCATTTGGAGAGATCCCATAAATATGATCACCCTGAGGAAGAGAGGTGTATTGATGGGTAATCATGAGTAAACAGGGAAAAGAAGAGAAGCTTCTCAAAAGAGAGGGCTAGAAATTATTTTTTAAACACCCTCTGTGATTATTTAGCTAAACGCGGGAGACGTACTGAACTTTATTCTCAAGTGTGTGACCTTTTCACAATCATAAACTGCGCACTGGAATGTGCCAGAATGTGCAGTAGTTTTAATTAGCCATCTTATATAAAACCAACAATCAAACTGAATATGAGGATGCTTTTTTTAATACCCATTGATTTGAGTAATTAGAAAAAAAGAATTGTAAGCAACATTCTTCTGCTGAGTTTATCCTGGCCTTTTTAATTTTAACTAGAGCAGGGCACAAAAAAAAAAAGTAAATGACACTATTTGGTTCTATTCCTTACTTTAGAAAAATGAGTATGGCCAGCTCTGATTAATTAGCAGAGGCATGCTTATGTAACAGCATCTTTCAGCCTGTGTACCTTACAGTGGAAAAGGTAGGTGGTTTGTGTTATTTTTTTCTCTATGGGTTTTAGGGACTATGATTTAGCAAGGCAATATTCTGGAATGTATTAGGAAATAACAATGACAGATCCACTTTGTATTTTGTGCCCTGAAAAGCTATTTATGTAGATGTAAATGCTATGTTTGTAATATAAAAATGCTTGGAAATTGCCTGCCCCTCATTCAGTGCTTGTGAGAGGAGAGTAGGAGAGGGGAACTCAGGACACCCTAACTGGGTTGTGATGACTAATTCTCTATAAAGAATGTATGGATAAGCCCCCATTTGAAGGAATTCCATAGATGACCGTCCAAACTTCAAAATAAATAAATCAGGGTACTTGTGAACATTGCAAAAGGGTACTGTCCAATGAAAAATAGGGAAACCTTACAGCAGAGTAGTAACAATTATCCATTTTATGTAAATGAGAAACTGAGAGTTTCTGTAAATCTGTGGTAGGTACCAACAAAAATCCACACTCTGAAGAAAATGTTGATTCACAGCCACTTTTCAGTTGCATAAAGTGGAGGTACATTTATTTTTAAGCTCAATGTGACTTTTTTCAACGTGGGGAATATGATATGAATAAGGCACACTGGTAAGTTTTGGGATTTTTTTTTATTATTTACTTACTTATTTATTTTTGGCCGTGTTGGGTCTTCGTTGCTGCGTGTGGGCTTTCTCTAGTTGCGGTGAGCAGGCTTCTCATTGCGGTGGCTTCTCTTGTTGCAGAGCCTGGGCTCTAGGCGCGCGGGCTACAGTAGTTGTGGCACGTGGGCTCAGTAGTTGTGGCTCACAGGCTCTAGAGCGCAGGCTCAGTAGTTGTGGCGCACGGACTTAGTTGCTCCGCGGCATGTGGGATCTTCCCAGACCAGGGCTCAAACCCGTGTCTCCTGCATTGGCAGGCGGATTCTTAACCATTGAGCCACCAGGGAAGCCCACACTGGTAAGTTTTTTAGATGAGAAGAGCAGACTTGTAAAAAACATAATGATTGTGTACTTGCATTGGCATTGTGTAGGGATGGAAGGCACCTTGGGTTCGCATCATCAATCTGCCACTTTTAAACTATACACACATGGGAAAGCGTCTTCACTTCTCTGAGCCTCAGTTTCCACCTGAATGAGGGATGGTCACACTCCCCCTGGGACTGAGGACCCAGAGATGCTGTGGGAGGGGACAGCCCAGCACTTGGCACATGGTTTATTATCATTTTATATGAAAATGGTTTTCAGTTAAAATTACTTTTAACACATCTTCCAAGCAATTCTAATAGGTCACACCCCCCCTCTTATTTTTAAGTATTTCCCACAGAGTCCTGGATAGTGTTTGGCTCAAAGTGGTACTTTGTAAATACTTGTTGCGTGTTGACTTATTTAATCCTAATTAATTTATTTTCTCATTGCTCAGAAAGCCAAATTCTTTCACAGAAAATCAGCCATTTATACCTACTTTTTTCCCAAGGAATCGAAGCTGACTCACTTTCTATAGGTCTTTACTTTCCTTTCCGTTTGACATTTAGGGGCTATAAGAAGTGGAGCTTCCTTTCATCTCTCTGCATATCTAGAATCAGTGCAGTCATATGCAAAGAGCCTTGTCCTCCTTTCTCATCTTTTCTAGTTGTTATTGTCATCCCCAAAGCTAATAAGGGCAGCTGCCCTGGTGTCTGCTTGCCCACGTCCGTCAGTCTGCGTGGCCACAGAAGTGCCTTCTTCAGACTCTCAGTACAGCACACCCTCGCTGGGAACCCCAGGACCAGCGCCCAGGGAGGCCTTACCCACCTGGAGCCCCGCCCACCTCCAGGCACCCCATGATCTCGTTGAGTCCTAACGGCGTCCCACACGCCCGGGTTTGCCAGCGAGCCATGAGAGGCCTAAGGGCATGGTCACCCGGCTCGAAGTGAGGCTACAGGAGCCACTGCTGTGCCGGCAGCCTGGCAGTGACAGCTGTGCTCTCCCCGCAGAAGGCACTTGTTGACTCGGAAAAGTGAAAAACAGTAAAACATTGGGAGATACACAGGCTCCGGGTTTGGCTTCTGGCTCACTGTAGCTGGGTGGCCCCAAACCAGGTCACTTCATCTGCTTGTTCCTTAATTTCTACTTGACCTACTTGGCCGTGGAGAAGTGTTTGGCCCTGTGAGACCACTCCCACCTTCTTGAGAAATTCTACTCTGGCTTCCTGGACGTGGCCCTCTCCTCAGTTTTCTTCTCTGGCCTCGTCTTCCTTCTCGGGGGCCTCTGATGCCTCCTTTCTCTCCGTCTGACTGTAGATACTTCTCCACGGAGCTCTCTTCTCCACCCATCTCTGAGAAATTCCACTCAGTCTGATAGCTGGTAACTTCCAACGTTCTGTGTCCAGTTCACATCCCACCGTGGGTCTCCATCTCTTAGTGACCGAGTCCACTCCAGGCATGGCACGGGTCCTCAACGATGCTCATTCTCCTGTCTTCCAATCGAAAACTGTCTCTCCAGCTGCCCGAGCCGGAGTCCCAGGATGGCCCTTCAGTCCTCTTTCACTGACCACCTCCATCCAATTAGAAACCAAACCTGCAGATCCTGCATCCAGAGCCTTCTCTCCATCTCTGCTGTCAGGCCCTCGTCCAGCCCCCAGGATCTCTCCCCTGGACTCCGAGCCTGTCTTCTTATCTGGTCTCCTGCCTCCGCTTCCTCCACTATGTAGTTCATTCTCCCTTTTGTGTTAAAGTAACTTTCAAACCTAATCGTATCACTCAGTGTGTGAATCCCTTCAGCGGCCTCTCCAGTAACCTTAGAATAAACGCTTTCCAGGACCTTCCTGGTCTGGTCCTGCCCACACCTGCAGCCCCAGCTTTCTCCACCGCCTCCTTCTCATTCTTCCTCTCACCTCCTGCCTTTGCTCGTACAGTTTCCTCTTCCCAGCATCGTCTCCCCCTTCTTCACCTCCATGCAGTCCCTGGCTAAATCAGCGTCAAGCTCTCACCTCAACAGAGACATCTTCCCTCTTCAGCCACTGTCCCCACTAAAGGGAACCACGTCCCTTCCTGCCCTCTTTTCTCCCAGTAGGATAAGAACAGTCCCACGTTTTAAGCTCATAGACTCTGTAACCCCTTTACCTTTCCTCTTGTAGCATTTAATATGCTCCGTTGCTCGTTTAACTGTCCATTCCTCCCCTGGAATGTGAGCTCTGTGGGGACAAGGGCCACATGCATCTTGGTCATTCCTGCATCAGCAGCCCTAAGTGAGCGTTTAGCACACCGTGGTCGTTTAGGAAACCTTGAGTGAGTGGATGCTGCCCCCTGGGTTTGCAGAGATGGACAAGAAGACGTGCAACCTGCCTTCAAGGAGCTTGTAATCTCATGAAGAAAAGTTTATAAATAATTACTGCATAATAGACGCAGTCATAGAAACACACACACCATCCAGATGAGCACAACCAAGGGAACTGCTGGCTTTGTCTGAAGGCTTGAGCTGGTCTTTCAAATGTGAAAGGAGCCAATGTAAGGTGGTCCGGCTTTGGACTTGGCTTTGCCACGGATTAGCCTTTTCATCTTGGGTAAATGGCCTATAGTCTCTGAACCTTAATTTCCTTCTCTAGAAAAGTGAAGATAGTAATACGTCCCCTGAAAAAACTGGAGGGAGGATTAAATAGAGAGACTTAAACGACAAATACAAAACATGGCACCTAGTATAGGTAGGTGCTCAGTAGGTAGTGACTATCTTATAACTGGAATGAATTTAAATGTGTTTATTCAATGCTTCTTGAATGAATGCCCCTGAAGACAAGTGAGGAAAAAAGAACCTATTTCTTGAATGTGACTAAAATGACAACTTCAGCCTAGGTGTACATGAGGGAAGTTTCTGGCCTATGGCCTAATATATAATTTATCATTTGCCTCCACTAAACCATAATAAATTATTAAGGACCAAAGGGGCAGCCTTTATATTAGAAACCTCCTCTTAATACAACCCGAGGGGACTATCTGCACTACCGCCTTTGGGCAGAGAGTGATTTACCAGCACCAAGCCATCTTTATTTGTCCACGATTTTGATTCTGCAAAATATTACACAATAAGCTGCCCTTTCCTGGACCTCAGCCTCTCCAGCCTGGGATACTTAGAGACACTTTAAAAGTATAACATCTGTGGCTGTCTGTGCAGCAGCAGAAATGTATTTGAAGACACGTGCTACGAAATATAGTTCTGACCAAAAGCTGTATAGGTAACAGCCACATGTTACATTTTATTTCCTTGGGAGAAGAGCTGTGTCCTAGAAGTGTATTCTTTATGTTGTTTGCAATCTAAAATATCTGAGTACTTTAATCCTAAGAGGTAATATAAAATTTCTGCCACCCACTTCTGCATCACTTTCCTAAGGCCAACTAGTTGATTGCAGTTAGTTTGGGGTCCCTGAGAAAAGGTTAAATCATTATGAACTTGCACAGCTTTAGGCAACTTTGCTGGAATCCTCGCAGCCCTCTCTCGGTAGCATAGCTAGTCAGAATCTTTGCTCTCAGACGTTTTCTAAACCTTAACTCTTGGAGCCCAGGCATACGGTTGGTTTGAGGTTCTCTAAAGGATTAGCCAGTTATCTAAGAATCAGTGTTCCTAGTTAGAAATCGTTTGTTTACAGGAAGTACAAATTCCAGTTTGCCCACAGAGTTCAGGGTGGGGAGAAAATGGTAGGGCTTTTTCCTGTTTTAGCACTTTTTTTTTTTTTTTTTTTTTTTTTTGCGGTACGTGGGCCCCCCACCGCTGTGGCCTCCCCCGTCGCAGAGCACAGGCTCCGGATGCGCAGGCCCAGCGGCCATGGCCAATGGGCCCAGCCGCTCCGCGGCACGTGGGATCCTCCCCGACCGGGGCACGAACCCGCGTCCCCCGCATCGGCAGACGGACCCCCAACCACTGCGCCACCAGGGAAGCCCTGTTTTAGCACTTTTTATAAATCACATTGCATGCTCACAACACATGAAATATCTCTTCTCACTTTCAGATGTAGTAGATGCCGCTGAATTCTATAGTAAATAGTCAGTGGTAATCGCCCTTCTAGAATCTACCACTGTTGTGTATCAGGACTTGGATTTGGATGTCCATGGAAAGAGGACCTGGATATGATTCTTCAGAGCCTCCCATGGTTCTACATGGCCTATGCAGTGGTCCTCATCCTCTACATCAGAACCACCTGTGTAACCTTTTTTCAATGCACATGCTCAGGCCCCACCCAAGAGATTATAATTTGGAAACGGAGCCAGACCTATGTGGCTTCTGCACACCTTTCCCGGTCCCGCCCTCAGCATCCAGGGCTCCCCCTCGTGTGCCTCTCTGCTAGTGTTCCGGCTCCTGCCCATGGTGTGTATCGGGCAGGGCCAGGTCATCTTCATTTCATGTAAAATCTAGAAAAAGTAAATAAAATTCCACAGCTGCTGTCCCGTGACTCAGTGTCAGGATCCAGGGTAGGTTGTTTTCCCCTCTTCCTGGGCCGCCATGGGGCCGGCATCTCACACTGTCCAGAGCCGTCCGTTTGAATTTAAACTGCCTTAAATCCATTTTACATGTTTCTTTCAACATCAGCTTTTGAAATATTTTTCCGAGGGGAAAAAAATGTATTCTTCTGTTGAGGACAGCCAGCGCTTGTTGTGTTTTCTTTTCTTTTTGCCCAGTTTCTAACATGGGCAGAACCGGGGCCCTGCGGAGTGTGTGCTCCTGAGACCCTGCCCCCCAGAGACCCGCTTACGTGGGCCGTGGGCCTGCCCCTCGGCCCCGTGCCTCAGCTCTGCGAGGGGACTCGGGGGCCGTGGGGACCCAGCTCCACCTGCCTCCCGGCCTCCGCCTGCACCCCTGCCCGCGGCCCAGCACCCTGGGCTGCCTGCCGCTCTGGGCTCCGCACTGGGGTTTCTCTGCCTGCGGCCCTGCGGGGGCCCCGAGGGGGCGGCTGCAACAGTGTTGCAGATTCAGATCCCCTCGGAAGAGGGAGTGTGTGTACCAGTGATCCGCCAGGTCCCTCTGATCCGGGGGACCTGAGGATGGGGAGGTGGGGGGAGAAGAGAGTGGGTCAGGGGTGGCACAAGAGGACAAGCCCGTCTGGAGAGTAAAGTGCGGCAAGTCGTCTGTGCAAGGGTGCAGACCACGAGAAACTGCACGCGCAGTACGTCCTCACGTCGTCACCACTACTCAGGAGAAAAGCGGTTCATCCTGTTGATTTCCGGCAAAACGGACATCAGAATCAGACACTTGTGTATGTTTTCAAAATGTATTTTCTATGCCAGGGGCTTGAAACCTGCAATTCTTCTTTATGACCTTAGTGACAACTCGCCTTGTTCCTTGAGGTTTTTCTTCTCCTCTCTGATCTTTATCTCACTGACAGGCAAATAAATTAACTAAATTTCCCAGAGCACTGCTGTGTCCCTGCCGGACAGCTCTCCAGGGAAACTATTCTTCAACTCTCCATGTATATTCTTTGACCGTCTTTACATCACATTTCTGCTTCCCCGTAATCTGCATCCAGTTTATAGATGTTAGTTATGCCACACGCAGCACTGCCACCTGAACTAGCCTCGGAGATGTCCAGCCGGCACTTTGGGGTAGTGACCACAAATTCTGTTTTTAAGGAAAACCTGGTTTTACTGTGCGTCAGGCCAAAGGACAAAAGAAAAGGTTTCCATCCAGAAGCGAAGTTGACTACTAATGGGAATCAGAAAGGCAGCCCAGGCCATTGTTTAAACCGGATGTAATGGTTTTTCCTTGACTTAAAAATCTCTTTAACAGTTCTCCATCAGCCAATCATTCTATTATTTTGGACCATGTGTTTGTATTATCACAAGAAATTATGAACATGGGAGAACAGTTTGACCTCTGTCCTCTGTGTCCAAGAGGTCACTTGTGTTCCTGAAGCCCCTGTGTTTACATTGAGCCTGTCTGTCAATAGCCAGGAGCACTTGCTCATTGGAGATGGTGCGGGTAAGGTGGAGGCACCTGGAGGATTTGGTATGTTGCCACCTTCACGAGGATAAATAAATGTGTGTATGTAGGGGGGTGTTGAATAGATTGAATAGCAGGTGAAAAGACCTTGGTGACCTGGAAATATGGGAATGGATTAAATAACCATGCAGGCGTGGATCAGTCAGAATACAACCAAATCTACATCTCTCCACACCGACTTGTCACCCAGCCCCTCTCCTAATTTGCAGCTGAAATCCACAGAACTATCTTTGTCAGGTATCTGCCTGCCGGAACCTTCACCTCACCGGCAAATACTGTAGTTATTTGGGGATGACAAGGGAATCTGCTTCTACGTCTTGATCTTTCTTAAATGTTTTATGTCTTTCTCAATATGCATTCAGGGCTGACAGACTAACTGAGGACTTGTCACATGCCACTTTAGCCTGTCTCCCTGTGTATCTTCAGCCAACTTTAAAAACACATATAGTGGTAATTAAGTCTTCTTTAGAAATCATTTCTTACTGGTAATGTGCTTTTCAGTTCCCTCAATGAGACGCTGTAACTTGATCAATTATTCCGTTGGCAGCAGTTAACAGCAACAGAACCCGCATAATTGTAAACCCGTCCCTCGCTGGTACTTAGCAAAGTAATTATCCAGCTTGATTTCCTCACTTCAGAATAAGGAGGCCGACATGAGCAGATTTTCAGAAATTCTCCTTTATTCTGTCTTTTGGGAGGAGTCACTAGTCGCTTGAGAAATGAGAGCCTGAGATGATGGAGCCTTAGAGAAAGGGCCTTGTTACTTTAGAGCCTCACCTCCTGCTAATTTTCATTGAATTTGGACTAGTCCTGAGGCCCTGTTGAGTATAAACCCCAAGAGAAGATCCTAAATTTCCCTTTGTGATGAAAAAGTTTCTGTTTATTCTACTTCCATTTTGACTTTTTAAAGAAAAAAAAAACAGAATTATTCAGGGAAAAAATATTATATTATGTAAATAAAAGGAGACAGATGGGTTAAAGGGAGAAAAGACTATTTCCATTTTAGCTCAGCTTTGGAAATCTAGGCCAACACTGATAAAAATTGAAGAAACACAGCTTGAAACCAGATCTGTCTTACAAGAGAAACGGTGCAGGTTTAAGTCTTTGACACAGGTGGCTCTGACTGGAGAAACCACTCACCCTGGCTCCGTAGACGCTGCTTTTCTATTAGACTTTTCCAGACTTGGGTTTTTTTTTTAATAATTTAAATCATCATTCATGAAAATGCATCACAAATGGTATTTTATGTGACTTTTGGAGGACGTTTCAGAGGCATAAAACAGAGCTGCTAGACCCTTCACACTCATCCTGTATTTCTTGTTCTCGACATTTTAAAACCTAAACTCTCAGTTGCTGACATTTTCATTAGCACTTATTCCATGTTCTGGCTTTTAAATTTTAATGCCTGTCTTATAAAGAAAGAGAAAGTAGAGGCTTCTTAATCAGAAGTGTATTATTTTCAATTTACCATCTTCAAAAAAAAAAAAAGAGAGAGAAAGAAAGAAAGAAACCCTTGTTGAATAGTCATGACTGGGATGTAAAAGAGCCTTGGAAAACATGATGAGATGGAGGGGACAAACACCGACTCTGTGTATCTGAGACACAATTTAGTCAGACATTAAATCCTTTCGTACACTTTCTTTCCTTGAATATGTGATCAATGTAACTCCACTGTCTTCTAGTTTTTTTTTATTGTGATAAAATACGCATAACAGAAAAGTCACCATTTTACCCATTTTTAAGTACCCAGTTCAGTGGCATTAAATAAATTCACATTGTCGTGGGATCCTCACCACCTTCCATCCAACCTGGAGCTCTGTCTTCCTCTAACAGTAATTGTCATCCCCCTCCCCCCGAGCCCCAGGTCACCACTGTTCTACTTTTGTCTCTGTGTGTTTGACTGTTCTAGGTATTTCATATAAATAAGAGTCATACAGTATTTATCCTTTTGTGTCTGGCTAATTTCACTTAGCATAATGTCTTCAAGATTTATCCATGTTGCACTATGTATCAGAATTTCATTCTTTCCTAAAGCTTAATAAATCTCCACTGTATGGATCTACCACGTTTTGTTTATTCATTCATCCATCAATGGACACTTAAGTTCATGTCATCACTGAACAGAGATCATTTCATTTCTTCTTTTCCAATTTAGATGCTTTCTGGTGGGTTAGAAAATGTTCTCTCCTCTTCAATTTTTCGAAAAGTTGGAGAAGAGTATATGTAAGTTCTTCCAATGTTCAGTAGAATTCATTAATGAAGCCATCTGGTCCAGGGCTTTTTTGGTTGAGGAGTTTTTGATTACTGATTCAATATCCTTACTAGTTATAATAGATCTATTCAGCTTCTCCATTTCTTCATGACTCAGTCTTGGTAGGTTTTGTGTTTCTAAGAATTTCTTCACTTCATGTTATCAATTTGTGGGCATACAGCTATTCATAGTGGTCTCATAATCCTTTTTATTTCTGCAGAGTTGGTAGTAATGTACCCACTTTCATTTCTGATTTCAGTAAGTTGAGTCTTCTCTTTCTCAGTTAATCTTTTCTGTTTTGTTAATTTTTCCAAAAAACCAATGCTTGCTTTCATTGACTTTATTGTTTTTCTCTTCTCTATTTTATTCATCTCCACTCTAATCTTTATTATTTCCTTCCTTCTGCCAACTTTGAGTTTAGTATGTTCTTCTTTTTCCAGCTCCTTAAGTTGTAAAGGCAGATTGTTGATTTGAATTTTCTTCTTTTTTTTAATGCAAGCATTTACAGCCATAAATTTTCCTCTTAGCACTGTTTTCACTGAATCCCATAAGTTTTAGTATGTTGTGTTTTCATTTAAATTTGTATCTTTAAGAGACAAATACTTGTATTTTCTAATTTTCTTTGTGATTTCCTCTTTGACTCATTGATTACGAGTGTGTTGTTTAATTTCCACAAATGTGTGAATTTTCCAGTTTTCCTGCTGTTACTTATTTCCAATTTTATCCTATCGTAGTCAACAAAGATTCTTTGTATGATACCTGTCTTTTAAAATCTATTGAGACTTGATTTGCAGCCTAACATAGGGTCTGTCATAGAGAATGTCCCATATGAACTTGAGAAGAATGTGTATTCTGTTGTTGGGCTAGTGTTCTGTATATGTCTGTTAGATCTAGTTGGTTTATTGTTCAAGTCCTCTATTTCACTACTTATCTTCTTGTCTGGTTGTTCTATCTATCATTGAAAGATGGGTATTGAAGTCTCCAGTGATTATTTTAAAACTATCTGTTTATCTCTTTAATGCTGTCAATTTTTGCTTCATATATTTTGAGAGTCTGTTATTAGGTATGTAAGTGTTTATATATAATTTCATATATATGTCCTTTTTCTCTTGTAACCCTTTTTGATTTAAAGTCTCTTTTTTTCAGATAGTAGTATAACAACCCCACTCTCTTTGGTTACTATTGGCATGGGATATCTTTTCCCATTCAAACTATTTAGGTCTTTGGATCTAAAATGAATCTCTTTTTAGGCAGCGTATAGATGGATCGTGGGTTTTTACTTATTCTGCAACCTCTATTTTTTTGATTGGAGAGGTTTGTCATTTTACACTTAAAGTAATTACTGATAATAAGGGATTGACTTTTGCCATTTGCTATTTGTTTTCTATATACTTTATAGGACTTCTGTCCCTCATTCACTGCATTATTGTATTCTTTTGTGTTTAGCTGATTTTTTGTTGTGAAATGTTTTAATTCACTTTTCATTTCCTTTTGTGTATACTCTGCAGCTGTTTTCTTTGTGGTTACCATGGGGATTACATTTAACATCCTAAATTATAACACTCTAATTTGAATTTACAACAACATAACTTCATCAGCATATAAAAACTCTGCTCCTGTGCAGCTCCATCCTCACCATCTTTCAGTTACTGACATCACAAATTACATCTTTCTGCTCTGCATTCAAAACCTTGGATTAATAATCGTTTTTGATGTGCTAGTCTTTAAACTCATGTAGAACATAAGAAATAGAGTTACAAACCAAAATTACAATAATACTTAATATTTGTCTGTGTATTTATCTTTTCCAGGGAACTTTATACTTTCATATGCCTTTGAGTTACTGTCTAGCATCCTTTCATTTCAACTTGAAGGACTCCCTTTGACACTCCTTGCAGGGCAGGTATAGTGTCAATGAATCCCCTCAGCTTTTGCTTGTCTGCAAACATCTTAGTTCCTTCCTCAGTTTGGAAAGACAGTTTTGAAAGAAAGCCGGATGTAAAATTCTTGGTTGGCAGTTTTTTCTTTCAGCTCTTTAAATATATTATCTCACTACCTTCTGGCTTGCAAGGCTTTTGCTGAGAAGTCCTCTGATAATCTTCTAGAGAATCCCTTGTACATGATGAGTTCCTTTTCTCTTGCTGCTTTTAAGATTCTTGCTTTGTCTTTGGCTTTCAACAGTTTCATTACAATGTGTCTCAATGTGTCTCTTTTAGACTTTATCCTACTTGGAGTTTATTGAGCTTCTTGAATTTGTAGATCCATATCTTTCCTAAAATTTGGGAAGTTTTCAGCCATGATTTATCCAAGTATTCTCTCTCTCTCTCTCCCCTCCCTCTTTCTTTTTTTTCCTTCTGGGACCCCCACAATTCATATGTTGGTCCACTTGATGCTGTCCCATAGTTCCCTTACACTTTGTTCACTTTTCTTCAATCTTTTTTCTTTCTATTCCTCAGAACTTGATAATTTCAATTTTCCTATCTTCAAGTTTACTCTTACTTTTACCTGCTTAAATCTGCTTTTGAATTCCTTTAGTGAATTTTTCATGTCAATTATTATACTTTTCAACTCCAGAATTTCTTTTTAGTTTTTTATGATTTCTATTTCTTTATTCATATTTTCATTTTGTTAATACATTGTTTTCTTGACTTTGTTCACATCTTCCTTTAGCTGTTTAAGCATCTTTAAGCATCTAATAATCTCTTTGAGCATCTTTAAGATGGTTATTTCAGAGTCTTTATCTAGTAAGTCTGCCATCTGAGCAGGGTGGCAGACTTACTAGACAGTTTCTTAGGGACAGTTTCTGTCTGTTTATATTTTCCCTTTGAATGGGTCATACTTTCCTACTTCTTTGTATACCTTGCTGTTTTTTGTGGGAAACTGGACGTTTGAATCTCATACTATGGTGTCTCTATTAATCACATTTTTTCCCCTCGCCCAGGGTTTGCTGTTTTGTTTTTGTTTTTAATAATTGTAGAGTGTTTCTGTACTGGGGATCAACCTGAGGTATAAACGTAAGGTTTTCTAGGGTTTTTCTGAGCCACATCTTTCCCTGGGTATGTGTAGTGACTTTCTAAACTCTCCCTTTATGCAGTTGCTTTTGAATGCTCTAATCCTTAAGTACCTGGCTCCCAAAAGGGATAAAAGGGGGAGAGGAGAATGAAGGGAAAAAAACTGAAAGGCACTCCTTCTTTAAATACCATGAAAGCCACTTCAGCCAGTGAGGGTTGCAGCAACAGCATCTGCCTCCGTGCCCACAGCTCCACAGTCAGAATCGGCCAGAACACAGAGTCCTGGTATTTGGAGGACACGGTCCTCATTGCTCACCTGGCTCCTGCAGGTCACATGCAAGCTGGTCCAGGAATGTGGGCACAGCTGCCTGCCACAGGACTGAGGGTGGGGAATGGGTAGCCACCACTGTGCTAAGAGCCAGAGTTAACCAAAATTAACCATGATTTACCATCCAAGCCTCCCCTGGAAGCTGCAAGCCTTCAGATAGACTCCAGCGTTCCAAAATAGTTACATCAGACATTCTGCCAGTGCAATTGCTGTCTAGAGAGGAAATGGCTTCCTGGCACTTCCTACTCACCATCTTCCCTGCCATTCCTGGGTTCTGTTTTTGGAAATCTGAGGAGAGAGCGGAGGCTTTCCTAGCTGCCCAAATCAGTGTTTATCTTTAAACTGCAATAGCTTTACTAAGATACATCCTGGTATTGTATTCTCATTCACCTGAAGTGGCCCATGGTAGCCCTTTCAGTGTATAGATTCAAGCATGTTTAAGCGTATAGATTCAAAATGTTCAGGAAAGGGTATCTTTTATTATATATACAAGTATTTATTTTGTTTTACTGTTTTGTTTTTTCTCAGAGACACTAGTTACGTATTTGGTGGATCTCCTTCTCTAATCTTTCCTTAAAAATTCTTTTTTTATTTCAATTTTACTTTGCTAGAATTTTTCATTTTTATCTTTCATGTCTTTTGCTCTGTATTATATACTAGGTCTCTTCTCCCTTTCTGCTCCCTCCAGCTTCATCTTCATTCCTGTTACGTTTTATTTTTCCTTCTACTTGTTGTTTGTGTTCTGCCTCTCTTCCTGTTAACTTGCTATCTCTTCTTCAAATGATTGCATTTCTACTTTGTGTAGAAATGGCTGATCTCTGAGGTTCTATTTTCCTTTTATTTTCATAAATAGGAAAGGCCGTGGTGTAAATAACTTTTCAGAAACAGCCTATCTGTAATGCGTTGAATTTTTTAAAGAACAAGTTTTAGGTTCCACGTGCAGTGCTCCATGATGGGAAGGCTGGATGCAGGTGGAACACACACCATGGTGGGAAGTGGGATTTAATCAGTTCAGTGAGCCCACTGCTGTTTTACTTTAAAGTCCTCGATTGCACCTTTACCTTGCACATCCCTGCGTGGTGTGGCCGCCCCTGCAGAAAGCACAGATGGTGACTGTCAGACCCATGCATCAAACCCGTAGCCCTCCCGGAGGCAACCATTTCCTCCGGCTGGCATTCTGAATGTAGCGATTTTCCAACCATTTTGAAAATGAGCCTTAAATATACTTTTGGAAAACCACATTTCTGGATGCACCCTGTTCTACCAATAACAAAGTCTCACTAAATCAGAATGATGAAAATGAGCCTTATCTCCATTTGGGGAAAACAACTGAATTGTGGACCGTTTGTAAAGGCAGGTAAAGGTGTGACATCTATATGGACAATAAGACCATGATTTTTTATGAGGAAGAGAAAATGGACTGTTTCAAGGCAATTCCAGAGAGCAGAAGGGGGCCAGTGGAGAGAAGTGTAGGAGGCAATTGCACTTCCCCCTAAGGAGAGCCCCGCTGGCAGGCGTGGCTGTGCTTGGCAGACCCTTACCTCGCGGGGGTGATGCTGTCGCCGGAAACTGGCTCCTGCATCACGAGAAACCCCAGACCCCTTTCCCTCCAAGCGGCCATCACTGAGTCTGAGCCCACACTGCTGGCTCCAAATCCTGCAAATCAACCCTGGACCCTCGGGCGACTTACCCAACCCCACTCTGCCTCAGTTTCCGCCCCTGTAATAGGCTTGATAATTTTGAGAGGTTGATATTTGGAAAATTTTTTAGACTTAGAACAATGAGTAACAGGGACATAATAAGCGCCGTGTAACTGTCTCTTAAATGTGAAGAAGGAAGATCTTTTCTAAGGTGTCTGAGAGACACCAGAGATCGTTTTTGAGCACATCTCTTGCGCTAAGCAGTAAACGAGGTGGGCCTGGGCCCAGCCGCCACGCATCTCAGAGCTCATGCTGGAGAAGGAGTCAGGCAGGTGCCCAGTGTGGCCTGGAGAAGATTTCGGGGACAGGAACTCAGGGCAGGGCACTCCCAGCAGCTCCTGGAACCCAGGGGAAGGGCAATAAGGGCCCAGGGACCAGGGTGAGGGGAGATGGTGGGCTCTTGTTCCTGGGAGAGGAAGCGGTATGAGCCAGGGTGGCTGGGCCCACGATTCCGATCCCCTGTCCTCCCTGCTGCGGGCACTCGGAGACGCCGCTGACTTCATTTAGGGCTGTGGTTCTTTACAGCCGCTGACTCATTCATTCATTCATTCACTCGTTCACGTAACTTTACTAACAAGCTAAGGGTCTAAAACTCCTTAATGCAAAAACATGTATTTTTTTAAATTACCCAACAAAAACTTTATTCAGTTAGAAGTATATGTAAGTTTTTGGAATTGTTGCAAATTCCATTCTTGTGCTGTCTGAATAAAACTGTTAGGGAGAAAACAGTTTTTATTCAGGTTGTGTCCTTGTAGAAATAATAGCTATTATCACAATTCCACTTTTTCATAATTTTTACTACACAGATTAAACTAGCCACAGAAGTTGTATAAATGATGACTATTATTATAATGCATACTTCTGTAAAATTTTTGTTTGAAGGATCTCTCAGTGGAACTATTTTCTTTGGTGAGCTGCAAATGGCTAAGTTCATTTGGTGTAAATTAACATCGCTGATTAGGCCTAATCTTAAGAAAGTAGAAAAACAAAAGACAAACAGACACAAACATCAATGTGCTTAAAAAGAGTTTGTCCAGGTTACAGCCCATCACTGAAATGTGGGGAAAAAATAGTTTGGAAATAAAGGCTGAAATACCAAAGGCTGTACTGTCCTTTCGCTGCCCTCGACAGTGGGCATATTTTCTTTGAAACTGAGTGAAATGTTCTAACCTTTGTTGGTTATTTCTTGGAGACCTGCCACCTGGCCCATCTCCCCAGGCTGGGCTTGTCCCCACGCTTACCTAGAACATTCATTCCATTTGGAAAGAATTCCTTGGGGAGCTGGAAGTCACCAGTGAGAGGCTTATATGGGAACAATGTCGTGTGGAAACAGGACCATCAACGAGTCATTCTCGTGCATCACAGACACCCTCAAACACCTCTGACGTGCACTCAGGATACAGAACAAGGCCACAAGGCCCAGGAGCCACCTTTCCCAGAACTTTCAGTCACAGTGGCCACCTGACCTGCTCACTCTGCTCTCAGCTTCACACTCAGTGTGGACAGATGCTGAGATGAGATCAGAGAGGTAGGGACATCAATGAGTAAGTTAGGGAGAAAGAAAATATTATGTATTTAATCCTAGGTGCCATGTATTTTACACATGTATCTCATTTAATCTCCACAACCACCCTTTGCTGCTCTTATCATGTGAAGGGACCACTGGGACCCTGGGACAGAAGGGCAGCCCACCTTCCTTCATTGAACAACAAAAAAAAATGAAACAGGGCTTCCCTGGTGGCGCAGTAGTTGAGAGTCCGCCCGCCAATGCAGGGGACACGGGTTCGTGCCCCGGTCCGGGAAGATCCCATATGCCGCAGAGCGGCTGGGCCCGTGAGCCATGGCCGCTGAGCCTGCGCGTCCGGAGCCTGTGCTCCGTAACGGGAGAGGCCACAACAGTGAGAGGCCAGCGTACCGCAAAAAAAAAAAAAAAAAAAAAAAAAAAATTGAAACATACTGAAGACTGAAAAGGATTCCCAAGGCATCTACGGGACTTTCAGGGCTTGGAATGTGTAATTACTCTTAGGTTGAACTGATGTCTATCTCAGATGAGATGACGCTTTATGAGGAGGAAATGTGAGGTCCAGAGAGGTAAAGTAACGTGCCCAAGGTCACACAGCTTGACTCTGGAATAGCTGGGATTGGAACCCAGATCTGTCTGACTCTAAAATCCATGCTTGCTCTTTCCGCAGCAGTATGCTTTGAGCAAAATAAAATAATTGCTGTGGGAGAAGTACGCACTGCTATGGGAAAACAGGCAGGGGTCCTTTATTCCAGCACAGAAAGCACAGGGATCATGTTACAGGGCCTCCACTGCAGGGAAATGGTGGTTCAGCTCCTTCTCCATCTGAAATGCTGGGCTTCTGTGCAAGGTCTCTGTCCTGTTACAGGAAAGGGCTCTGGCTTGTATTGTTCATGGCCCTACTTCAGTTCCTATTTATTTAACAAATGTGATAAATTCCTCTCCATGCACATAAGCAGAATTAATAATGACAGGATGTAGGGATTAGGACATGCTCACTTTCTTAACAGCAGCCCTCTTTCGTAGGGAAAGAGATCATTCTAGGTTTGTGACTAAATTTCATTTGTTTGGAGGTAAAATTGTTCAGCTTTACTAACGGTCAGGTGCATTCTCTTCTACAAGCCGATTTCAGTTTCCTGAAGTCCCCCATGTGAATTAATAACAACCAGAGATTGCCTTCTTTCTGTATTATTGTTTTCTTCGGGCTTATTCCTTGCAAAGAGACACAGATTCCTTTGGGTAAAAGATTCTCAGGCATCTGTAACTAGGCACTTAAGTGAGACCAGAGTTATAAGGCCATTGCCATCTTAGGAGGTTTATTTTCTGTAGCGGGAATGGAAATTTGAAGGCCCAGCAGCCGGCAGTACACATAACCTTCCCACCATCCTGAACTTAGTTCCTAAACAAGAGCCCTTGGGGGTCTCCTCCCAGCAGCCCTCCATCACATCACTATCACGATGATCTTCTTAAAATCCTCATCTGATCACCTTACTTCCCTGCTTAAAAGCCGCTCCTGGCTCCCCACGGCCAAAGGGACAAAGCCAAACCCCTCCGAGCGACTCTCAGAGGCCTCAACCTGAGACTCCCTGTGTCTTCTGGGGGTACCTCTGACAGCTCCCAGTTAGAAACCGCAAGCCGACCTCACTGCCACCTGCCCTGTGGTCGTGCTTCTTCCCCAGCTGGATGGCAAGACCCCTCTGCTGCCTCGTCCCCTCGTCCTGTCCCCACCTCCAGCGGCGTCCGCCCAGCACTTTGCTTGCCCTGCCCTGGGGATGCTCCAAGTTAATTTCGTTTGCTCCATCGCTTGGCAAGTATTTATTGAGCTCCTAATAGGTGCCAGGCCTTCAGGGAGAATCAGTCTTATTGTTTGGAAGGGTCCTGGGGTTATAACCAGCCTACATGACTTTTAAGGCTTTGCTTCTCGAAGTCTGGTCCTGAGATCTGTCACATGAGCATCACCAGAGAGCTTGTAGTAACGATAGAATCTCAGCTCCGCGCCACCCATTCTGCACTAGCCAGACGCCCACGAGAGCTGCATCGCACGGCAGCGTGAGAAGCTCTGTCCTGAGGCTCTCAGACAGTCAAGTTGGGTGGGTGTGTTGCTTGCGTTGCTTGTATGCTTGCTTTACAGTGGTTGTAAACCTATGGGTTTAAATTGTCCTTCATGTAACAAAGTCTTTTTGAGGGCTTGTTAATATAAGTTATACTCTTTGGTGCCGGAGAGCACCACTAAATTACAAATAAGCAAATGCAGATTTATCTCTACTGTTCAAAAAGTGACAACTTTCCAGACGTTGCTCGTGTTTCCTTCTGCAGATATTTATCCAGTTATCCTTGCAGCCGGGGTATTTGTGCTCGCTCACACATTGTAAATTGGTATTTGTAGGCTTGGCCGTGCAGGTGCTTGTGTGGCCAGCACAGAGTTTTCATAAATGTTTAATTCATTGCAAGCATTTAAAAACCAAGAGGTTTTCACATGAAAACCCGGACTTCTGCCTTCTCTTGAAAATCGGGCAGCCCTGGGCTCACCTTCCTGATGGCACAACAGGCTGGCCCTGGGGGGCCCCTCCTGCAAGTTGGGGGCGTGCTCACTGGTTCACCCAGCCCCCCACCTCGCCAGCCCCTTTGCTAGGCCTGCTCGGCCCCCTGGACTGTGCAGCCTGAGAACCCAGGCAGGAGTTGGAGGCACCAGAGCTGACCCTGCCTCGGGGAGTGTGCCCCTTTATAGTTCCCTTCAGGGTCTCCGTGCAGACAGGAGGAGAGAAGAGAGCGGGACAGGTGGTGAGGGTGGAGATATGGCCCTAGGCTAGCGATTCTCAGCCCTGGTGACAGGAATTTGTAAAAGCACCACTGCCTACTCCCCATCGGCACCCCCAGAAAGTCCGACTTAATCGGTTTGGGCATCACCAGATTTTAAAGTCTCCACAGGTGATTCTAATCTGGCTTCAGAACCACAAAGCTAGTGCATCCACATAACTTGCCAAAAAAAGTGGAATATGCCAAAGTGAAGGGAAAAAATGTATGCATACATACATACGTATACACACACATACATTGACAGGATTTACACCTAAGCCTCCTTACTCTGGACGTTGGTAATTCCAGAGTATTGGATGTTTTGTCTAATGGCCTGCCATTTACTTTTCTTATCTATACAAAGAGTTGGCCAAGCAAATAAGTACTATGAGCAAGATTGCTTTAAAATGCTTTAGAGAAACTCGATTTTTTTTTTAGGATTTAAATTCAAATGCCCGCTTGAGCTAAATATAATTTAAATTCTCTATTACAAAAACAAAAATTTGGAGGATATCAGCAAGCACTGTGAATACATCATACAGGGCCCCTCTGACAATCGTAGAACTGCTTTTATTGCATTGTCTATTATCACATAGCCTAAAATTCTACCAGTACTTTAATTACTTTAGACTAATGTTTATTACTGTTGGAATTCAGCTGTTTATGCCACAGAACTGTTCATCCAAGGATGTCATTAAAGAGAGAATTTCCTCTAATGCTGCAGCGTTGATGGAAGCTCTCCCACCCCGCCCTAGTCCACAGATTTGCTGATGGCCTGCAGCACTCTGGCCAGTGAAATCCCTGCAACTTCAGGCAGATTCTCTTGATGAGGGAGTCTGACAATCGCCAGAGCAATTCATGCGATGACTGTATGCAAGAAATTTCATTATTTCTAATAGCTGATGGTGGTTTAATATTTTAATGTAATTATGCTTGATTATATATTGTAATACGCCTTGGCCAGGCTTTGGATCTGGGTCTAAGTAAAATACAGCTAATGGAAAATGCCCTTCCCATCTTTTTTTTTTTTTTTTTTTTTTTAAACCAGGAATTAAGTCCTAAAGTGAAACTGAATGCAAATCCAACAAGCAATCTCTTGCTGGAGAAAATATTGGTGTAATATATTTGAATGGCCTAGTTTATCAGCTCACTGGGCTAAAATCATACACTGGTTTAGAATTATTTCAGAGTTGCTATTTCTCACCTTTCCCCTAACCTACTTTTGGTCATTTCTGATTTGTTTTATGAGGTTTTATCGAAAGACAGTCAGCGTGGCGGAGATATAGAGAGACATATATCAAATACTGTCATTTACTGTGATCATCGTTAAAGAGGGAGGGGGAGGGGGAACTAATGCCAGGATGAGGGTGGGGTCTCAGTGTGGCTCGTCTGTGCTGCCCACTGTGCGCAGACACCCCACTGGACACCCACAGCAGGAACTGACATACAGCCCCTCCTGCCTGGCCCGTCCGTGTAGCAAAGCAGCAATGTGCTTCCGACGGTGACATTCCCACACTCCTGGGAGGCGGGTGTCGGCAGCCAGGGCTGGACTGATGGAGGGCAGTGGAGAGGTGTTAAGATTCACGTGAATTCCTTAAGGCTTCACTTTCATTCTGCTTTGGAGAAAGAAGCCCATGTGAGAGTATCCTTCTCTTCCTCTGCAGTCCTCGTCTCTCCCGGGAGACGGCAAGAAAGACAGAAAGAAGGGGGCAGCGTGTGGGCCGCTCAGACCCTTCCCCACCCCACTGAGGCGGGTTCCCTACAAGGGCCCCCGAGGCGTGGCACCTGAAGCCTGACAGCCAGCCAGACTCAGGCCTCAGCGAAGGCCCCAGAAACAGAGGGGCCGCCCTGCCCACTCACGAAAGGAGACGCCCATCTGCTCTTTCACCTGGGAGTCACCTGCTCTCTGGCTGGAAGGGAGGGTCGAAAACCAAAAGAAGGGGTCATTCCTATCATTCACACAGTGCTACCCCATCCAAGCCATGTAATTCCTTAACAATCCTGTGTTGTTACTAACTCACGCCATTTGCCAGTGGAGAAATCTGAGGCTCTGGAAGTCACACGTCTAGACAAGGTGCCCAAGGCGAGTGCTCAGGGCAGCCTGTTGCCGAGTCCACGGCTCTGTCCCGGCGTCACAGCAGGCCGGTCACAACCGCAGGCAGCTTTGGCTCAGAGGAGGACAGGCACTCTTTGGCTCAGAACTGTTCGTTTTGCTCTTAGCAGAATTTAACTGCCTATTTTGAAATCTTTTCCTTAAGGGCACATTGTAAAGTTTAGAAAAGGAAAAAAAGAAAAGAAAAACCTTACAGCCACCAGAGATGAAGAGGGGAGATGCAAACTCCCACGAGAGGCTCCCAGGGAATGTTTATTAAAGGTCACCTCATCTGTGATGCTGCAGGCGAACACAGACACATCAACCTCGTAGAGACGAGAAAACAACATGAGGCTGATGGGAAGAGTGGTGAGGTGGGTGAGAGTTGGGGGCCAGCTTTGATCCCCACTGTGTGCTTTGCTGGCCCTGGGACTGGGGACAGGTCTGGACCCCCAGCACCTCCCTAGGCTGTGTGGAGCTCAACCACCATGGCATAGGAGCTGCACTTCTGACTGGGGAGGGATCTCCAGTGAAAGGTGTTCGCGTTCATGTGCCTTTACTGGTCCATAGCCGGAGTGGAGCCGATCAAAGGCTGCATCTCCTTCAGACTCTTACTTTGTTCTCTGGAGCCCCAGCTGTGCCACCAACACCACTTCTGTGAATTGGCTGCTGTCTCTGACCAGGTCACTCTTACTTGCCAGACCTGAGCCAAGACGGTGTGATGGCACCCCTGGCTGCTGGCTGGCCCTGCGGACGGTGCGCACACTCGGAGTCACGTGGACACTCCGCGGCATCCATCCCCCGACCCCGACCACAAAATCCGTCCCTTGAATTAGCCTGTCTCCTGGGGTGCGTATGTACGGCGCCACGCCCCTCCCACCCCCCCGCAAACCCCTTACTCCAAATCCACTCCATTCTGTGTCCTCTACCCTCTTCTCCCGTGCTCTAAACTTGACCCCATAGATGTCACACCTCAAGGCCTAACTCCTACGTCCCAGGCAGGTAAATAAGTCCTCCGCATGGATTCTTACTAAACCTTCGTCTCCAGACCGGCCTTTGCCTATGTGTTGGCAATATTCCTCCATCACTTAAATACCCACCAGTTCCTTCATAAGGCAGAGTAATGTCGGGGTCAAGGGAGGCCAGGAGGCCAGACAGCTCAGCTGCGAGTCTGCTTTCTAGCAGGTGCTTAGGCAAACTCCATTTCCTCTTTGTGGCTTAAAACGGTGCCTGGCACTTAGTGCTGCCTGAGGGCTGGGCCTTGTGGGGTGGGGTCAGCTTGGGGAGGCAAAGGGGAAGAGGACCGGCTTTTAGCAGTTGGGGGCAGGGCGAGCTGAGCGTCTCACCCGGTATTTGATAGGACGCTCTTTACCCACGATGTTGTCTCCCCTCCAGGGCTGTCACAGGCCGACCTTAACTGGATTCGTCTTCTGGTCCCCACTGACCCCTGTATCGCCTGTCAGGTTATTGTCTTTGGTTCAGTCCAATATGTTTTTCCTTCCCAGCTTGTGTTTCTCCTTTGTGTCTTCACCCGTCTGCCCAGCTCTCTCATTTGAACTTTGAGTAGATAAGAGCTTTTTACTTAAACTTCAGAGCAGTTTATAAATAGGCTGCTTAGTTTCAGCCAGCAGGTAAAAGCTTTCGTCAAATTGTTTCTCCTCCCTGCAGCACTGTTATCTGGAGCTCCCAGAAAGGAAAAGTTGTGAATTATATTTTCCTAGTCATTAAGGCAGCATAATTTGAGGCCCAACCAGCAGTTTTCCTTTTCCCCACCTAGAATTTACCAATATGATTTGGGCCACTAATCTACACCTGTAAAATTTTTCCTTCTGAGAAAAAACTCTCCTAACGACCCTTAGATCATTACCCATGATTCAGGAAAACCAAAGTCCAAACATAATTTAGAAACAAGGTTCAGATTCACTCAGTGCAAATTATTTTAGCTTATTAATTAATTTTCTCACCAAGAAACAAACGGAAGCATAAGCAACAATAGCCAACCTTTGAAAGAATAACATGCAGAGATGAGAGGTGGGGAAGGGTTCCCTGGAATTCTCCCCTTCCTGTTCAGAGTCTGAAATAGAATGGCATTTCCCCCAAATAGTCAGTGACGTGGGGAACGTCTGGTGTTGTTACGGTTACATGGTGAAGTGTGTTTAACATTTTCTTTGGACTTGCATTCAACCATCATCATCTTCCACTTTGAATGACTCAGTGGGTACCCCTGAAAAGAGGAGGCCCTGAGAATGGCTGAGAAGCAGCAATTTGGGGTGGTTTATTAAAGTGGCAGCAACGGATCTGAGGTGGGCGCTGTTCTAGAAGAAGGTGGAGCTCAGTGATGGGGTTCAGGGGTACTTTCATCCCGCAGACTTGTTGCCACAATGATTTATCCCTGCATCCCCCAGAGTGTGACACGGGTGTGTCCTGGTAGAGGGACACGACCTTAAACAGAGTTTAACAGATCTTGCTGCCCAGGTTAGAAAAGACTTTGCCGCAGCGCAGCCTGACCACGTGATGGAGGAGTGTCTGGAGTGGGGACACTGGCCATAAGGAGACCTGGGCCAGGAGGGAGGGCTCCTTCTCTGAACGCACACAGGTGACGTGGGAAGCAGGAGGGGTCGTCTGGCCTCAGAAACGTGCTGTTTTACATTTATTTCAGGCACATTTTCCATCACTGCCATTTGTCCTCTGTCAGCATTCCATCTTGTTCCCCATGTTTTCTCTTGCAGATGGTTTATTAGAAGCACTGCAGAATGTTTCTAAATGTGACACGTCACAAGAGCAGGGCTTTGAGAGCGTGCTGACAGCTCACCTGAGCGGGTCTTCTCCACACACCGGCTCTCTTCATCCCTAACACTGCTGTGCCTTTAAATCCACACCCACCCACATAAACACACAGATCTTGGCATCTTGCCTTTTATAGTGGATAATTAAGAGAAGGATTTGGTTGGTAACCACCTTACTCCCATAATTCATTACCAGTGATGGGTAATCCTGTGACCGAGCAATCCGTCACTTTCAATCCTTCAGACATAATCTCATTCTCATGACTTCCACAGGGTCTTCAGTGGAAGGTAGCCTTTCCGACAAGATCACTGATCCCGAAGGCAGTTGTTCCTGCAGAGCTGAAAAACGGTGTCATTTACTTGAGAAGGGGGCTTACCCTGTCGTCACAAAGTCCCCTTCATGTGGGAGCTGAGGCTCCATTTACAACAGACTGTCTGCCTCTCATATGAGCAAGTCAGGGCTCCCCTAACAGAGACCCGTCAGTGTTTCTTATGTCTGTCTGTGCACTGAGGTAAGCGACCCGAGGAAACTGCCATCCACCTGCCGAGGTGATGCAGCCCAGTCCATGTCCTCAGGTGCCCCTTGGTTGTTGTTAGAATGTCTGATATGATAGGTTTGGAATAGTTACTTAGAAGTTTCGTGGAGATACTTGCCTAGTAGGTACTTTTACTGATACGCGTAAAATATATAATTTCCAAATTGTGTACCTTTTGATATAATCACATAAATGGAAAAGAATAGTCAATTAAGTCATTCCAGGAAAAATCATACTACCTCTTATCCCATCACATTCCGACCTCTCTACACAGGCACGTGATAGATGCCAGAGATTTGATCCAATCTCTTGCACTTTTTAAAACTGGAAATTACAGATAGACTGTCATTTCTGCAAGATATTAGGAATGTGTAAAATTAGCATCTAAGTCAAATGTATACTGTAAATGCAGTAGGATCATAAACGTACTTTTCTGAGCCTTAATTTATCCTGGCTAGGTTTTCCAACAGCAGAGAGCATAGTTTTCAATCTGTACTTACTCAAAGCACATGATGGGCTGTGTGCCCGGCGTGTTCGGGCCCCTGCAGACTCCGTGCAGCCCAGTTCCTGACTGGTTCTGTGGGTTTTTCTGGTTCCAGGCTTCCACAGGGAATTCTAATGGAAGGATGTGAATTTCAGGCAGCAGAGGCCCTGCTTCAGACCAATGAATGTTCTTGCCTCCTGTGCTGAGTTATTATCAAAAACAGCCTCTGACTGTGCCTGCAGCTCGGGGGGCGAGGGGGTGGGGGTTGGAAAATCAGCTCAGCACGCAGGACAAAATGAGGAGAAGAGATGGCTCAAGGCCAGCTGTTCAGGCACGTGGGACACACATGTGAGGGCAGGGTGGCAGCTGTTGGGGGAGGGGGCAGCCTGCACAGGTCTGCTCCGGTTGGGGGTGGAGGTCTCCACTGGCAGGGCTCCCACTTTGCAGAAGAAGGTTGAAATGCCGAGTGTCGTGACCGATCAGACTCCTTCATTATCTCTCTGCCTCGTATTTGCCAGGTGCTTGTTCCTGCCGCTTACATGGTTGGAGGGGTTTTTTCCTTTCCTGTTTTCCTAAAACACACACACACGTACACACACACACACACACACACACACAACCTGAGCATAGTAAAAGCTTTCCATTTTCTTGAATGCTAATAAATTGGAAAAGAGGTCGTATATGTCATCTGTGCATATTGACATCGAGGGATTCAAGGGATGTTTAGGGAGAGAAGATAGAAGACTGAAAAGAATAGCCTTTGAATGGCTTAGAACCGAGTTTCTGACAAGACTTGAATCACATGAAGAAGACTATGGAGAGACTGCATGTTTTATCAAGCTCCAGAGAAAAGAGCTTTTCTTAAGTATTGGTATAACATTTCTTCTTATAATCCTAATAATTTTAAAAGAAAAGACTGAAGTCTATAGAATACCAGCATTATTAATTTCTTCTTACAACAAGGAGGACTAGCCTTAACATCGCTTTGTTTTGCCCTCACTTCTTCCAGTCTTCACCCCTCTGTGCTCCCTGTTACCAGCAGGTGAGACCAGGCCAAGGAGCCCAGAGGACTCCATGGGGCTGAGACGCCCTTTAGGTCCATGTGTGCAGG
This sequence comes from Mesoplodon mirus, assembly GCF_964341445.2. Classification (NCBI taxonomy): domain Eukaryota; kingdom Metazoa; phylum Chordata; class Mammalia; order Artiodactyla; family Ziphiidae; genus Mesoplodon; species Mesoplodon mirus. Next base: position 33,090,264 of record NC_138989.1, read on the forward strand.
GCGACAGGCAGGAGGGGTTCCTCAGAACACAAAGCCCTGGGGAGTTCTGGCACGGGTGCAGACCCCGGTGAGGAGGAGAGGGGGGGCAGGGATGAGAATCAAGCCCCAGCCCCCAGCCGCAGCCTCTCCCAGGTGCATCCTTTCAGCTTGTTTCCCTGAAAACAAAGAAAACATTGGAAATAGGTACAACTCCTAAAAAGAGAAAATATCCCATAAGCTGCTTCCTCATTGAATTTGCCCAAAAGTCAAATGTGGAAAGTGAGATGTGAAATACTAGTGTATTTATGTGTTTTCAACAAAACAAGGATCACAAGTAAAATATGTCATCAACACCTAAGAGGGGGGTGCAGTTTTAATTCACGGGGGCGGCCCAGCTTCCACCAGGTCCTCCCTCTCCCAGAGCAGACCCTCCAGGGCTGCCCTGGGCTGGAACAGCTCCCCCGGGACCACTCTCTGAGGGGAGCACAGAGCCCTGTGACAGCACGCCGGCCCCGGGACATGCAGATCAGTCACTCGGGCCCTAGGATGCAGACTCCTGTTTCTGATTCTCTCTGTGACACGTCTGCACCTCCACGAGGGGGACCCTTGGCACGGCCTGGTGCAGGCATCTGTGCTGAGCATCTTGCCAAGGAAGGAGCAGCTCTCCTGCCAGAGCTGAGAAGGACGGCCAGCTGCGCGCGTGCCCAGGCGGTGAGCGGGCCCTCGGCTTGCTCACCCCGGATGGCAGCCTCCTGTCACCTCCTGGCAGGCTGAGCGCCATCCCGGTCCTTCCAAAGCTCCCAGAGCATCTCTGATGAGGCCCCCTTGGGTCCTGGGTCGACTCCCTGTAAGCTTGTTCATTTTGAGTTACATCCGACCATGCTTCTTCCAGAGATCTGTCTGGAGACAGATGGGTCTTAGTCGGTTTTCCTTATTAAGAAGCAACCCTGTCTTCCCGAGAATGACCCCCAAGTGTCACTTCTGCCTCCGCCTTCGGATTGAAATGTAAAGGCAGTGACAGAAAGAACCCGCTTCTGAAGGAGGGGAGGAGAAGAACCCCGCCAGGGTGGAGGGCTCCGCGGTCGGCATCCCAGCCCTGCGTCAGAATCACTTTTGCCAAGTTATTGATTGGGTCTGAGACCGTTGCATTATCTGTAAAAGAGGGTTCATCGCACCGCCCCCATGAAGTCACGTGGGGTAAACAAAATCAAAAGTAAAAGCTTGTTGGGCTTCCCTGGTGGTGCAGTGGTTAAGAATCCACCTGCCAATGCAGGGGACACGGGTTCGAGCCCTGGTCCAGGAAGATCCCACATGCAGTGGAGCAACTAAGCCCATGTGCACCACAACTACTGAGCCTGCGCTCTAGAGCCTACGGGCCACAACTACTGAAGCCCAGGCACCTGGAACCCGTGCTCCACAACGAGAGAAGCCACTGCAATGAGAAGCCCGTGCACCACAACGAAGAGTAGACCCTGCTCGCCACAACTAGAGAAAGCCTGCATGCAGCAACGAAGGCCCAACGCAGCCAAAAATAAAGAAATTTATCTTTTTTAAAAAGAGTAAAAGCTTGTCCCCTTGGTCCCCAGCTGGCCCCAAGTCTGGAGCCCATGGTCCTGGAGCCCCGGCTGCATCCCGTGCGTGCTGTTGGTCATTCTGACTGAGTGCCCCTGGCCGGCAGGCACGGAGCTGTGCCCCGGGCACATGGGGCGTCACCGCAAGCCTAGGAAACCGAGGAGTCCTCTCTCTGGATCTGACCTGGGGATTCTCTGATCAGGTTGAGGACCCACAGACCCTTTGCTCTGACAGTGCGACCGGCAGCTGGGAAGAGGGCACGACAGGGAACAAGGAGGCAGGTCCGGCAGAGTGTCACTCGTGGCACGTCCACAGTGGGCGCTTCAGCTTCCCATCAGGCAGGAGGGTCTGTTCTTCTGCCCTTTCCCATGACCTATACCTGCCTTGTCACTTGTCAGCAAACACCTACGGAGCACCTTCTATGGACCAGGTGCCATGCTGGTGAGCTAGAGAAATAGCACCAGGCATCTGCCCCCCAGAGGTCGGCCGGCCGTGTAATGTTTTAAGGTTTGTGCCTGTATCAGTTCACTGCCCTCCCAGCCTCCACGTGATAAGAGCGCGGCTGGCAGACCGACCTGGGCTTTGGCCCCGGTCGCACTGTGCTGCCAGCCTAGGAGCAGGGACCACACGCTGCCCTCAGCTCGGGGGGCTTCGCTTCCAAATCCATTTCCCTCAAGGATGTGCTACCATCCACTGCTGGAGTTAAAGTTTCTTCACGCACAGTAGTGATTTCTTTACGTATGTAAAGACAGCAGGGGCTTCCCATTTGTAAATCCAACCCAGCCGGGCTCGTTCTTTGGTAACTACCCGAGGAAGAGGCAGGGAGGTCCCAGGAAGGGGAGGCCGGCTTTGAGAAGAGCAACTCCAGTTGTCGGTCAAGTTGATGCTAGTGTTCATTCAGTTCTGGTCTCACCTTTGCATGTGGAGGAAAACAGTCTTGCAGAGGATTCAAAAAAAAAAGAAAAGACATATTGGGTGATTGAGATGTAGTATTCAATCAGAAGAACTTAATTAATGATGTCTCGAGCTGTGTGAAGCAGATATTAAACTAAAAGGTCACCCTTTAGCCATCAAAAAACATGCTGCCCTGAAGTCTTTTGTTGTATGACTAACATAACAGAAGTTAACATGGATTTTGTTGCATTTTTGTTAAAATGAAACCAGGGAATATCTGCTTCTCGCATACCAAATTAAGGAGTAAGTGTCCAAATCACAAACAATTCCCAGCCTTTTCAGTAATGAGTGTACTTGGCAAATGAAAGCCCACAGGATGGAAACTCATTGTTTACTGGCACAGACTAAGTTAGCATTTGCCACTGCATTACTTGTCTCTGCAGTAAAATTCCTTAGATGGTCCAACAGCCCTATCAGGTGGCAAGCACCTGTGCTGCTGGGTACCATGTGTCAGGTCTGCGTCACCCCGTGGGGATGTGAGGTTGCATTGGAAATGACTGCCCTTGAACCGATGCTCCACTCACGGAGCTGCAGAGCAAACAGACGATTTCCATAGAGGGCGGCAAGGTGGGGATCCTATGGGAGGCACCCCGAGGAGGCAGGGCTCATCCCCCAATGGGCTGGGAGAGGGCTGTGCACAGGGGAGAGGCCTGAGGGCCTCGTGCCAGGGAGCCCTGAGCCTCTGGGACTGGGAACCGATAGACTGACTCCTGGGATTCAAGACCCCTTAAAAGAGTGTTTGCGGGCTTCCCTGGTGGCGCAGTGGTTGAGAGTCCGCCTGCCGATGCAGGGGACGCGGGTTCGTGCCCCGGTCCGGGAAGATCCGGAGCAGCTGGGCCCGTGAGCCATGGCCGCTGAGCCTGCGCGTCCGGAGCCTGTGCTCTGCAACGGGAGAGGCCACAACAGTGAGAGGCCCGCGTACAGCAGAAAAAAAAAAAAAAAGAGTGTTTGCTGCAGAGGACCAAAAGAAGAAGCTAAAACCCCGCCCTCAGGACCAGAAGCAGGAACAGTAGATCCCTTCCTGCGGGGAGGGCTGGGCCCGGCTCTGCGAAGTGTCCCTTGCTTGTTCAGTGACTTGCTCTGTCGGGACCTGGCTGTGTCTGGCAGCATGCACCTCAGAAGCACCTGTGTGGATGGAGCCTGGGCCAGCAGGTGCAGGCGGGCAGGAGAAGCACCCTGAGGTGGCCCCCGAAGGAGGGAGGACGGGGCCAGGGAGGAGGGACAGACGAGCTGGGGGAGAACTGGAGACACCGTGTCTTGCACAGGGTGGACACAGCTGGGTGGTGCTGAGGGGGGACCGCGGGAGCCCCTGGGTGACGGGGGGCGCCAAAGGCAGGGTGTGAGCCGGATGCTGCCTGTAAGGGTGGCTGAGAGGGGCACCCGGGGGAGGGCGACCTGCGGTGGGTGGACGAGGGCAGGTCCCTGCTTTTCACTGAATGAGCGGGCCTGGCCGAAGAGGAAGGTCAGTGGATTCTGAGCACAGGTCCCTGGTGGTAAAGCCCAAAAGGTGGGGCTTCCGAGGAGCCCAGGCCTCTCCGTGACCGCCTGGAAAACTGTAATGACGATTTAACCGAATATATCCAAAATATCGTTTCAACATGTGAATCAAGATGTGAGAAACTATTAAGGAGGTATTTTACAGTCTTTCTTTTTGTACTAAGTCATCAAAATCCAGGATGGAGTTTACACTTCCAGCACCTCTCGGTGTGCACCATCCGCCACTCAGGTGGCTGCAGGTGGCCCGCGGGGAAGGGACAGTGTGCAGGTGTAGACCATCCAGGGCACTTCGTCCCACCTGTGACTCAGGAGCTGCTCCCACGAAGGCACAGAAAGTTGTCTCGCCGATCACATTGGGCTCCTCTTGTCCTGTTTCTCACTGTTGTTTCGGGGAACAAATGGAAAAGAGGAGGGTCTGAGTCCAACGCCATCAAAATCAAGAGAAGATGATGCAGCCCAGGAATGAAGGCTCCAAGCATGGTAACTACAAAGACCTTGAAACTCGGTGATGGTGGGGAGAAGAAGCATCGCCAAGTGCAGGGCCTGACTCTCCCTGCTTCTGCGGCGGAAGTCACCACCGGAGTAGGGCGCCCACCACAAAGGGAGCGGATGCTCAGTCGGTGCCGGGTAAACTGAGGAAAGCCAGCGGCCGTCCCAGTCTATACAGCAGGCGAGAGGCATCATGGAATTGGATGTTGGGACCCATCGCCATCTTATTTTTTACTCCCTCCTCTTTGGAATGGAGAGCATGGTGGAATTCCTGCCCCTTTCATTGAAGCGGGTACTTGTGAAATAGCCCCTGTTTCTAGTGGGATTAAAAATAACTCAAGGCCCAGCCGTGCAGCCTCTGGTTACCATTTTTGACTCACTTGCTTCAGTTTTGTTGTGTGAGCCTTTGTGAAGAAACAGCCGTGTTTACAGAGCATTTCCATAAAGGATTTTTCTCCTCCGGGGGCTAGAACAGAAGTGGGAAGGACGAAGAGAGGGTTAGAGAAGAGCTCAGGGACCCGCTTTCCTGTTATTTTCAGATGAATTAAAATCCTTTAGTCTCTAAAGACTTTCTTAGGTCTGGAATCTGGAAGCGCCCTGTGCTGTACACCAGGCCATGGGTCTGTTAGGTCCTTTCACCCCGAAAGCCGCCCCTGAGTCACATGCCATCCAGAGCTGGCCCATCCAGCTGTACATGGACTTGCAGAAGATGGCCTGCATGGGCTGGGGTCTTCCGTTCAAGGGCAGATAATAGCACTCACCACGGAGACCTGTGTCATCAAGAAGTCAGCTGGATTCCAAGCGAGTTACTGCATCTGCGAGAAAGGTAATGACATAGCGCTTTGGGAGATGGAACTATTTTTTCACTCCTTTCTGAGGGCTGCTGGATGGACTCAGACCCCCGGCCAAGTCTTGATGCTCTAGTCGGGGCCTCCCTAGACCCTGCAGCTGGACACAGAGTTGCTGGCCATGGGCATTTGAGAGTGCTCCATCTCAGAGCACCTTGACTGAAGTCATTAAACACTTCATTATATTTTTTAAGGCATAAAACCCAAAAGAAATACCCAGGGAGAGAAAAATAGCACAAAAATTCTTCCAACCAAACTATTCTACAAATGGCAAACCACCGAGGTGACAAGCATTCCATGCTGTTTTTTGGAAGGGGAAATACATCTATCTTATGTGTAGGCATATACTTGTTTACTGTCACTCACACATTGGTGTTAGAGGCAAAGCCAGGATTACACATACATTTCATTTTCTGATGCAATAGACATTTTGATTAAGTAAACTGCTAAGACCTCCAGTGGTCGGGCTGCTTTTGCAGGCTGAATTTTCTTGGCTGACTCTTAGGGGAGCTGGGTAGGAGGCACTGCTGCAGTGAGGAAACACAACTGGGAAACGCCCAGAAAGAATCCCGCTGCACACAGAGCTGGAAGCTGGGCCCGGTGGGTGAGATGTATGTATGTTACCCAGTTAGGAGAACCTTTCTGCCCTCTCTTCTTGGTGGGCATCCTTTCCTAATCTAGAAGGCTCTGTTTATTCATAGTGCCCCAGGATAGAATAATCTGATCCTTTTGATTTTATGAGAATACAGTAATACCTTCATCACAGGCTCACGAGCTTTAATTTATTTACAACGATGTAGTGATGTGAGCCATGCTGGGCTTGGTAAAAAGCTAAAATCGGTGTGTTCATATTCGATAAAAAAAAAATGTATGCAAAATTTTCAGTGGATATTTTCAAAAGTCTAATTTTATGCACAGAATTTAAAATAATGCAGATCACCCCACATTCTAAAGTCTGTCAAGAGCCACATAATTTCAAAGCTGGCAGGCTGAGCGTGTGTTCACAGCATGATCTGTTGCCACACGTGGGCACTGGTTTGCCTGGGAGACAGACGCCCGCCCTCCGTCGGCCTCAGCCAGGGGATCCATGCGCACCAGGACTCCACAGATGACTTTGGTGACCCCTGCAGTGTCATTCTGGGGCCACTTGGGTGTGAGATCTGAATGTGGCCCTGAGGATCCTGAGTTTCGGTCTGAATTTCAGCTTCCATAGGTTTTAGGAACATCCAGCCACAATGGCTTTGGAAATCTAAGTCCCCACCTTCACTATCGTCACAACTTAGAGTATCTCTGTATCTTGTAACGGTACAGTGGTCCCTCCTCAGCCGTGTTTTTGCAATCCATGGTTTCAGTTACCTGTGGTCGACTGTGGTCCAAAAATATTAAAGGGAAAATTCCAGAAAGAAACAACTCATACGTTTTTCATTGGCTGCTCTTCTGAGTAGGGTGTTGAAATCTCCCACCATCCTGCTCCCACTGGGAATGAGAATCATCCCTTTGTCCCACCCTTTGGCCACTTAGTATCCGTCTCACTTATGGATCTACTATCGTGTTATCGAAGTGCTTGTGTTCAAGTGACCCTTACTTTACTTAACAGTGGCCCCAAAGCACAAGATAGTGATGCTGGCAGTTGGGATGTGCCAAAGAGAAATCATAAAGTGCTTCCTTTAAGTGAAAAGGTTAAAGTTCTCAACTTAATAAGGGAAGAAAAAAAACTGTATGCTGAGGTTGCTAAGATCTCTGGTAAGAACGAATTTTCTATCCATGAAATTGTGAAGAAAGAAATTTGTGCTCGTTTTGCTCTTGCACCTCAAGCTGCAAAAGTTATACCCACAGTGCCTGATAAGTGCTTAGTTAAGATGGGAAAGGCACTAAATCTGTACAATATGGTATTTTGAGACAGATTGCATTTACAAAACTTTTATTACAGTATATTTTTATAATTGTATTTTACTATCAGTTATTGTTGTTAATCTCTTACTGTGCCTAATTTATAAATTAAACTTTATCATAGGTATGTATGTACAGGGAAAAAACATAGTATATATAGAGTTTGGTAGTATCCTGGGTTTCAGGCATCCACTGGGGGTCTTGGAACATCTACCCCACAGAGAAGCGGGGACGGCTGTAGCGTTATGTCTGATGTGCACTGAACACTTATGTGCTGGAGCCGTTCTAATCCCAAGAACTCAGTGAACTGTGAGTACTGCAACTACCCCCTTTTTTTTTTTTTTTTTTTTTGGCGGTATGCGGGCCTCTCACTGCTGTGGCCTCTCCCGCCGCGGAGCACAGGCTCCGGACGCGTAGGCTCAGCGGCCATGGCTCACGAGCCCAGCCCCTCCGCGGCATGTGGGATCTTCCCGGACCGGGGCACGAAGCCGTGTCCCCTGCATCGGCAGGCGGACTCTCAACCACTGCACCACCAGGGAAGCCCTACCCCATTTTAAAGATGGAAAACCTTGGTACAGAAGAGTTAAGCATCTCATCCAAGGTCACTCAGCAGCTGCATGGGACCAGGAATCATACCCAGGCAGGGTGGCGGGGATCAGCCCTTCCCCCGATGTCACCGTCCTCTCCCTGGTAGACTGATTATCTACCCCAAACCCTCAGCTCCGGAAGAAATCAGACCCAGTAAATGGTACAAAGAAGGCAAAACAACCACCACGAAACACTCCAAAATGCCTCCCCTCTCTCGTGTTACTATGGAGAATTCGTCTTGCGTTGTGTTGATTTTGAATAAAGCCACTTCCGTGCATAGAGTGTCCGCCTGACCTCAGGAGCTTAGAGCGGCACCTGTCACTGAAGGCACATTGTCGTCCCCTCCCACCAGCTCTGCGCTGTAGGTATTGTCACCTCCAGTCGTATCGTAGCGATGGCAGCTGGTTATTGCAATGTCCCTGCTCAGGCCCTCCCTCCCTAACCTAACTCACGTCTTTTAGAGCAGGAAAACTCAACTCCCGGCTTTCCGACTCACGCTGTAAAGCTGAGAGTAGTAAAAATGTTATCCGTGGTCAGCATGTGAGTAGTTCTGGCGGGGCGCCCCCAAACTGGGGCTGCCGGCACACAGGCAAGAGCCCTCCCCCAGGAGGGGATCTCACCCAGCTGGTGGCTGCAGACCTTTGCCTGCTGTCCCCCCCGGGGGGGGCCGCCCACTCTGGCATCCAGAGCCTGATCCCCACCAAGCTCTGCTCAGCCTTCCAGAAATCCAGCCTCAACCTTCCTCAAAACAAATAGATTGATTTAATGGGGACAAAGAACGAATTCCAAAGCCACTGAGAGCATAAAGCCGCCTGAGCGCAAGTGCACGGCACCCAGCCGGCTCCCTCCCTGCCTTGAGTGGTGACCTCAACGCCATCTTGCTACTAGAACTGAATCCCCGTCCTACGGGGCCAGAGCCGTGGGCAGCAGTGGACGGAGGAACCCAGTGCCGTTCGGTGGAGCTGACAACCGCACCTTGGGTTCATTTCCAAGTGGCTGCCTCAGCACTCAGGCAATCTGCTTCCAAAATTACCGTGTGGGAAATTCCCTTGCTTGGGAGCACAGGGGGTTCTTTTGCATCTCGGAGGCCTTCAGCCTTTATTTGTGAATCACACACAGGAACTCAATCACCATCACTAGACATCTTCGTTCCTTCCAAGCATAAGACTGATTCCTCATGGCTTTTCAGAGTCCTGTACGTTTCAGAAACTACACGTGATTGGTTACCTAGGGCATGGGTTTGGGACACATATGTGATTTGTCTTTTAAGCCCATGCCATTTCAGCAAGAGCAACCAACTGATGGATGCGGCACTTTTCCAGAATAAAGCCCGGCTTTGGCTCAGGTCTTAATCCCTAAGAGCACAGAGCTCTAACTCCTGGCTTCCATGGAGAGCTTGGCGATTCTGCGTGGCTGGAGCTGCAGATGCTCTGTGACGCTTCCTCCCTGGGTTTCCAGGGCTTGTTTTGTACCTGCTCCCGTCCAACCTGACAGCTTCATTAAGGAACACTCACATCTGTAAACCTACTGGCTTTGTGAAGATGTGAAGTTTCAGCCTTACGTGCTGCTGGCTGAACTACACGGAGGAGATAACCTATTTACATACTTAAAAGGTCAGTGTCGCACAATCCGCAGTTAGAGATGAACTTGCTGCTGCCTGCAACTGGAGCAGAAGAATTTGGGAGAAGGCCGCAATTTTTCCGTCTGTTTATCTGTGTGGACCACACACGTGGGTAAAGATGCTGGATGTCTGTGCTCAGCGGTCGGACAGAGATGGACAGGCCCCCTTGTACTTTAGAACCTCTCTGGTCACTAACCAGTAGGCGATTATGTGAACATGCAAAGCGCAGGACAGCCTCACCTACTAACAACTGTTAATTAATTTGAGATGGAAATACTTGCGTAATACCTCTTCAGACATGGTCAGTAAAACACAAGCCTTCACAATAGACTTTAAATGATATAGCTACTGCTTACTTACCTGCCATTTGCATTAGGAAAGGTAGATTTTTAGAGGGTGTAGAACATTTCCTTTTGTGGTCTTTCCTTTCAAAGTCTTAAAATATCAACAGCTTTATTCAGCTAATGTGTGTTGAAAGTATCTTAAAAGATGTCGTTATAAAGGCATGAATTTTCTCTAGAATCTCGGTAGTGGTTTTGTCCTTATCCATTTGTACATTCAAAGCAGAATAATGAGGGAATTGAGATCCATGGCTCCATCTAAATGTCAGGATATAACAGAAGATTAAAGTCCCTCTTGAAGGTGGAAAACAAGTTCAGAAAGGCTGGGGAGGAGTGTGGGTGGAAGTGGAGTCTGACTCCTTGGAGACACCGGCCAGTGCCCTTGGAGCCTTAGGACCCTGGCCACTCAGAGCTTTGCTCCCGAGGGAGGGCCCAGTTAGGAGGGCTTGGGTGGGTGGGTGCGTGGGGCACCAAGCTCTCAGCTGCAGCCTCTTCCCCAAGCCCGGCAAGGCCAGCGTGCCCTGCAGGGACCAACAGTAGCAGCTGCCACCTAGGTTCTCCTGGGATCCTGAGCTGAATTCCACATACGGTGTCCCCCAGGAGACCCTTGAAGCCAGATGTGGACCTGGGCCCATTGTGACGCAGGCAGCAGCTTCCAGGAGGGAACCGGGCTTCGTGTGCGGGCACATCCCTGGTGGCTGGTGTGCCCGTCCACTTAGAGCCACGTCCAGCGGGGCTCTGAGCCTGCTCTGACTCGGACTCAGGGAGAGAGAGGCCAGTGCGGTGACAGGCCGGCTCCTCGCTGGCATCAGTGGGTCACAGAGATGATTCAATCCTGCTTAGCAAACGGCCACAGTCTCGGGCCTTCATAACTCCTGTTTCTCCTGACTGTGGTTTTGAAATAGAGCAGCGGTGTCGCTGTGCTGGGGAGGGCCTGCTGGGCAGTGATGCCGTCTGTCCGAGGTTCGTCCCGGGTTCCAGGGGGTCTGACTCGGGCCTCGGCAGGGAGGGGCCACCAGGATGCTGCCCCCCTCGCCCGCCTGCCTGTCTGGCAGAGCGCTTGGCCGCGCGGACGCAGCAGGCCCTGCACCAGTCGGTCTTCATGTCGTCCTCGTCCGCCCAGCCTTTCCGGGACCTTCCCCTGGGCCGCGAACAGCACCTCAAGCTGCTCCCCGGCGTGGCCGACGTGCAGGCTGGCAAGGTGGCCCGGTGGACGGTGGATGAGGTGAGTGGCTGCCCGGGGCCGGGGTTTCTCTTAGGTGCTGAGTCCAAATTCCAGATTCACGCTTGAGGGAGAAGCAGGCTGACGCTCAGGACGTCCGGGAAGCCCCTTAGTGGGGCCCTGCCCTCCCCAGCCTTCTCCCAGCGCCGGCTCCACTGCCTGCCCCCCGGGGTGGGGTGCTGATTTAGGCCTCCAGCCCCGCATCACAGGTTTGCTCTGAGGAAACACAAACGTGTGGGCCTCCATGCCTGTGTCCTGGCAGCCCCGGGCGATGCCCCCCACCCCGCATGCTCTGTGCCCAAGGGGCTCCCTCTGCCTGGTGCCCCCGAGGCCCCGGGATCCCATATTCTCACGCCCAGGCAGCACCGTGCTGCCGTGTGTCCATCCGCAGCCACGGGGGATCAGGTCAACCTCAGGTTTATTAATAAATTAGGTCACAATGTTGCATAAGATGCCAAACCGAGGGGAAAGTGGATTTGATTGTAATATAAACACACCTTACAATGTTGGTTTTACATAAGAATCGGGTAAGTGCCATTGCTTCCTGTGATGCTGTGGAAATGCTTCATACTTAAAGCAACACACTCTTTGACTGACAGTCCTTTTGATGAAGGTATTGTTCTCACTCATCAGGCCTTAAGTTTTGGGGTTTTTTTTTAATGAAAGAAAAGCCTGGGTCACTCCTTTGACAAGACAGAGTAGGGCTGCAGTTAAACTAGTCACGGACACTCACTGAGCATGTCCAGCATGGACTCCATCTCGCTCAGAGGCTTCCTTTCCAGCCCCAGAAAAGGAGCAGGCGACTAAGGCCCTGCAGGGGTCAGAGGTCCGGGGGGCCTCCCGCCCCCCTCCTCCCAGGCAGTTCACAGAGTGTGCCTGGTGGGTTCCCCCGACCTGGCACCCTCCGCATGGACGGGGCCCAGCACACCCTCCCCGCCCGCCTGGTCCCTCTCCTTCCAAGGCTCTGTGGGTCCCGCAGGACAGAGAGGTGACAGGACATGCCAGGTGCTGCGGGGTTGTTTGGGGGTAAATGTGACCCTGCTCCCTAGAGAGTATTCATGGTCTGCGCCCGCCCATCTGTGAACTTTTACCAGTTTACAAAGCCGACTGAATTAAAACCTATTGTGTCTGTAATCAAAGCACTGCTGGTTTTGCCCTTGAAATAACAACCCAGGGTTCAAGGGCAGTCTCTCTCTCTTTTGACCTTCAAGCCATTCATCTGAGGTTCTGCACCGTTTAAGTTGGATGACAGTGGCCCCTCTTCCCTCCTCTTCCTGTGCTCCTGGCCCCTGGCGTGTCACTGTCCTGCTCAGACGTCCAGCCCAGCCCCACGTGTGCAGAGCGACTGCATCCCGACGGAGTCCCTTGGGCAGAGCAGGGCGAGCTCTGCACAGCATCCTGGTCCCCAGACGAGCCCGTAGGACCTGCCTGGCTGTCCGCCCGCCCCTGACCTTGGGCCCCACGCCCTGCGCCTCCCTAGTCCCCGTGTACTGTTGTCACGTGCACGGTCACTGCCCAGCGCAGGCTCTCCTCCTGCAGGAGCCCTCAGGCTGCTCCCACGTCCCTCGGGGCCCCCGTTTCCTCCGAGAGTCTCCGTGGCTGCACCTCGGCTGCTCACTGCTGGCCCTGTACCTCCAGCACGTGAGCGGAGACCTTCCTCACTCGGCCTGCGTCCTGAGAGCTTCTCACTGCGCCTGGCACTGAGGAGATCACCCAGTAAGTGTTTGTTGAGTGAATGGCAAGGGCATCTGAGCTGCATTTTGAAACAAGAGTGCAGTAAGTCCAAGCAGAGAAAAGACGGGATGCCATGCGGGGGAGGAAAACTATAGAAGTGGGGGTGAGTGTGACACGTGCAAGGATGACAGACACACATGTGTCCCTTACTGACATTAATGATGGTAGTGAACAGTGTTGATGTAATGATAGTGAGGCATGCACGCTTATTTTGCCCATTTTACAGACAGGGAAGTGGAGGCACCAGAGACTAAGGAAACCCTTAAGGCCGCACGGTCAGAGCCAGGTCCTGAGCCGACGTCTCACCGCACCCCAAGCACACTGCCCACTGGGGCTTGGGGAAGGCGACCTGTAGCAGGCGGGAGATGGGCCAGGCGCACCAGTCAGGCAATACCAGGTTCTTAGGTTCTAAGGCAGAAAGTCATGTTGTGAAGCTGGTGCTTCAGGGAGATGAAAACAGCACAGGCCAGCAAGGAGGGTGAGAGTAAGAAGGGGCCGGGCTGGGCGCCACTGTCCAGAGCCACCCGGGCTCAGCAGACGAAGCCACAGCACAGGAAATAGAGGAGGCACAAGACGAGGAGGTGAAATGAGCCAGCGTGGTTCCATTTACACTCTCAGCGCTACGCAGTTTGGTAATTAGGATAATGATGTGTGAGAACTACAAGGCCCGCACACTTCATTGGAAAGAATGGAAAAGTAGTGGTGCCGTCAAAGAATGGGACTCTGGGGACAGGATCCAGCTTGGGAGCCAAGGAATAAGAGGATGAATTTATTCTGGGACCTTCTGAGTTAGGGTTCCCTCAGGTTACACGAGACAGGGCTTCACCAGGCACGATCCCCAGAGAGCACGGCCAAGGATGGAGGCCGGTGGGTCCACGGCGGAAGTGCAGGAGGAGGGGCGAGAAGTTGGGGGGAGGCCGAGGAAGAAGAGTGTCAGGCGGAGGCTGGAAGTGAGCGTCCCAGGTCACAGGGTTCCCGGCTAGTGATGTGGGGTTGGGCTTCAGGGGATTGGGGAAAATTGTGTACAGAATGTGTGTTTTTCCCCATAAGAAGAGGGCCACAGCTTTTATTAACTTCTTGGGGGGTGGGGGGAGCATCACCCCAAAGGAGCAGGGATCACACTATTTAGGGAATAAATAGGAAATTCAAGGGTGGGGCCTCTGATCTGACCAGTTTCAAGTCTGACACTGAACAAAGTGAAGTTTGGAGGGTGATTAAAGGGAAGTACCTGGTCCATCGTTAGATGGGGCGGGTCTCAGAAGGAAGAGACTCACTAGGGGGCGGGGAGGACCGAAGATGGCGCGGAGGATGATCAGGAAGCTGCGATCACAGTTCTGAATTCTCTGTGATGGGTACACACGGGATCCCAGCCTTTTCCTGCCCAAGGTGACCTTAGACATTTTCTAGATTAAAACGAATGCAGCCTTCGGAGAGGCTGGCTTCCTGGAGCACTTCGTTGACCGCGGCTGCCCATGGGATGCATCCCAGAGAAAACAGTCTGGGTTAGTCCCTAACACTGATGTACCTTTGTCTTGATAGCTCCCGAATTAGATGCCCTTGAGGACGAGGACCACATCCTAAATTTCTCTCTGTATTCTCACATTCTGTAGCACATTTCCTGGCACAAAAACTGGTCCTCAAGAAGAAAATTTGGGTGGTCAAAGTGTGGGCGTTGTGATGGGTTTGTATCATTGAAAATAAGGGGGCTCCCTAGGGGGGATCCCAGTGAGTACCAGCCACAGGGGCCACTGTGTCTGCTCCAGATGCTGCACTAAGAGTGGCGAGTCGGGTCATGAGGACTTGAGAAGGCAGTTCAGGGCACGCGTGGCGGGGCTATGCCTTTCTGCTTTGTTCCCACAGGGCAGGAATGGGAGCTCAGGGGCCAGGGACAGGGTGTGTGGAAAATGACTTGTGGGTCCTTGTGCTAAGTGCCATCCAGGGACACTTAAGGCGGGTGAGTGTCTCTGGCAGGAGATGCAGCACAAGGACAGTCCCTCTTAGCCGTCCTGGCTGGGAGGAGACCTCCGCTCCAGAGTTGTGTTACCTGATGGACCTTTGTCACGTTGCCTGGAGGCAGGGGCTGGCTTTTAACTCCTTTGCTGTTTCTGTGGTGTTTCTGCCAGAGCAATTTCTTTCAGAGCACCGGCAGGCTGTGAAGTTAGTTTAGTGGTTCTAAAAGGAGAGACAAGACCAGATGCAAGTACATCATTGTAGTAGAGGTTATTGTCTTGTGAAACCTTCGTTAGGAATGCGTGAGTGTGTACACGCTCAAGCTGTGGTCCCTGGGGAGCGTATTTCTTACTCTGTGGTCATGGAAATGTTCTATAGAAGGGTACAAGCATCTAAGAGTAGGGACTAAATTATTTTTATATCTTTTTACATCTTTATAGCAAGTACACCAGAGCAGGTGTGTGACAAATGTGCGAGTGAGTGGATGAATTAGGAGACGAATTTTCTGCAGCCCCTCCTGCCAGGCGTCCATGGGCACACGCAGGCCAGATGCGACACGTACACACACTACAGCCGCGGGTGCAACTCGGGGATGCTTGGTGCCCATATGGGTACTTCTATTTCTTACATTCAAAAATGCCTTTTAAAGCAGCACATATAGATCGCCCTGGCCTTATCCAAGGGCTCCCTAAATGTCCATTAGATCTAAAAGATGGTGGTCGCTTTCCAAGCAATCTTTGCCCAGGAGGGAGTGTTTTGAAAAATTCAGGATACTGCTACCTAAGCATAGCAGCCTTATACAATTGGGCCCTGAAAAAGGGCAACTAACGAATTCCACTGATAAGAAATGAGACCCGGGCTGGAAACATGGTCCCCAGTGGACCCGAAGCCAGGACAGTCAGGCACCCGGCGCTGGCTCAGCAAGATGGGAACGTCGGCATCGGGAGAGATTTAAGGAAGCAGCAGCTACACTGAAGGAAGCAGGCCTGCTGGGCTGCCCAAGGATGCCAGGAAAAGGAGGTTGCCTGGGAAGGAAGTTGGGTGGAGTAAAGGGCTCAGCTCAGAGCCTGCACAGTTTCATTTCTTAGTCTTTCCAAACTGCTGTGTCATCCCTGGAACTAACTTACTCCACGTCCTTCCAAAACAAAACCGGGGTGTCTGCTGTGGACACTGTGCTCCCAAGAACTTGGGGAACCAGGTGTGCTGCCCCCGCCAAGGCCAAGGCCAAGGCCAAGGCCGGCCACCCTGGGCTCCAGCAGGGCCGCCATCACCTGGGGAAAACAGCCAAGTCCACACAGCTGTCCTGGGTGGAGGCAAAGGACGGGGTGGCAGCTTCCTCCCCTGTGGACTCATGGAACCGTGTGAACGGTTCTCCGCATTGACCACGACGTGAAGAAGGAAGCACGTGTTGAGGGGGAGCGTGAGAGGGAACCCTTCCGTTACTGCTCTGCGGTCTAGTGACCTTCACCACTTTACAGCGAGGAAATCTGCAGCAAATGGGCTTTCTACTGAAGCTCAAAATAGCATTTATTCTCGGGGGAAGAAATCCTGACTGGCTGTACTGAATAATGATACCAAATCATGATCCAGGCCAGAAGAGTCTGCCTCAGTAGATTTCATGGAACTTGTTCTTTACTTTGGAAAAAGGCAGGTTGAATAGAATCAGAATCTCTTTCCAAAAAGACAGAGAATTTCAGACATGGTGGTAATAAAACTGTCCGAGGAAGACAGCAAGGACCGTGCGAGGACCTGCCCCACAGCGCAGCCCTGTTTACTCTTTGGTTTAGCACATTATTTATCCCCACTTAAAATCCAGTCTACCTCTGACATGGACAGTGATTTCCTGGCTCACGATACTAAGAAGAGGCAACGTGATCCTTTTTTTAAATTTGTATTTGTTTGCCCAGAAAAGGACATTTTAACCTCTGAAAACCATCAGAGCAACACTCAGCCCTGTGTTGAGAACAGAAGTTCCTGGAGCGTGTATTGACGAGAGACTGCCTGTGGGGCGTGTCCCTGTCCCGGAGGCCGGGCATCCGGGGGCCCTGGTGCTGGCATGGCTTCCCCAGGGGAACCAGTGATTGAGAGGCACCAGGGTGTGTCTTTAGCTAATTCCTAGAGCCACTTTTCTATGTTCACTTTCCCTACTGTGACCCACGGCCCCCTCCTGTGACAGAGCCATCCCAGAAGAGCCCTCCTTCGGCGCGGTGGCTCCTACCAGGCGGTGTCGCCAGCACCTGGACTCGTTTTTCGTTGTCACAATCGTGCGCGCTGGGGCTGCTCCCGGCACTTAGCGGGGATGTCACCAAACACCCTGCCGTTTGCAGGGCAGCCCCACAGCGAAGAAGGATCAGGCCCAGCGTTGGAGTCGCGCTGGGCAGGAAACCTGCCCTTGAGCGTGTTGTCTCCGCCCCCAGCTGTCCCCTGTGACCCCACGTCAGGGTTTCACCTTCAGCACCTCCCGCCCCCAGCTCGGGGCCCTGCCCCTGCGGAGCATTCAGCCCTCAGAGCGCCCGGCGGAGGGGCCGCTGCAGCCTGCCCCCCAGCGGCGCCTGGATGGCCTCCCAGGCCTCCCCTGCCTCGTGTGTGTGTGTGTGTGTGTGTGTGTGTGTGTGTGTGCGCGCGCGCGCGCGCGCGCGGGCGTGCCGCTGGGGCGGTGTGGGGGGAGGGCCTTGGCCCTGAGTGCGCATTAGAACCAACCCGTGAATCGAATTGACTGTTTCAGAATCTCTGCAGCGTAAGCTTGGCCTGAGATCGTGTTTAAAGATCTCCAGGTGGCTCCAGTGCATGTCCAGGGTGGAGAAGGGCTGCCCCGGGGCACTCACTGGCCATGTGTGGCCTTGAGGAAGTTATTAAACCTCTTTGGGCTTCAGCTTCCTCATCATTTTTGTGGGAATTCCCTCCGCAGGGAGGTCCGAGTCCCCATTGTTGGCCAGACGCTGGGGGAGACCCTGGAGGCTCGGGTATGGGAGACGGGACCGCCCAGGTCTGGAAAGGCAGACAGTGCCTGTCATCACTGCTGTGCACAGGCCACTGCCGCCTGCCCTCCCTGACCCCCAGGCTAGACAGGAGGGTCAGACGATGGAAGGTTCCAGGATGCCAGGGCTCCACACAGATGGAGGCTGTCATTGGCACCATGGTGGCTGTAACCCTATGTAGGTCAGCCTGACAATGAGGCCAGAAAAGATAGTAGGAGCTGGTCTCACTTCCAAGCTGGCGAGTGCTACTGGGGCTTCATAGCTACTGTTTAAATCCCAAGCGTTTGAGGGATTCAAAGTGTATTTTACTCAAATGTTGAATGACTACAACCCAAGGTATTATTTCCGGTGCACGTTCTGAATCAGGCTTTTCATCTCGCGCTGTAGGTGGCTGAGTTCGTACGGTCTCTGCTGGGCTGCGAAGAGCATGCCAAGTGCTTCAAGAAAGAGGTAGGAAATGGAAAAATTACATATGTTTCTCTACAACTAGGCCCGGAAGTGCTTTGTTTCCATTTACTTAAGTGTAAATAAGGGCAGTTTGGGGGAGGCAAGAGAAAGAGGTCCCGGCAGGAGGGGGCCCAGCGGGGCAGCCTCTGTCTGGGTCGCTGATGTGAGCTGTGCATTGTCGCTGGAGTCTGCAGCCTCATCTCTGCAGCCGCTTGTGAAAGGGACTCTTGGGACACGTCACTTGGTTAATACCTGCATTGTGACTGCAGCCACACTGGGGCAGAGGGGACCTGCCACGGGCCTGCACCCAGGAAAAGGGGGGCTTGTCTGCTCCAAAGTGGAATTAGGACCGCCCTGCCTGTCCTTGCCCTGCCCCTACTCAGGGGGACCCGGAGAAACCACACAATCCTTGAAATTGTTGGTTTCCTCATCTGCCTCCGGGGTTGCTGGTGGGATCAGCACAGAGAAGGGTTAGTAAAGCTCTGTAAACGCTTACTGTTCACATGATAACCATCACTGCTTCACTCTTAGGACTACCGGCCACTTGGCCCGCGAGTCTTGCCTGAAGTTCTGAGGGTTGGGGTATGGCCGTAGGGTGGTGCTCTCCACCGCTGTGGGAATGTGCTCGTTACCCCAAGGGAAGGGGATTCCTCTCTCTAGATGGACGATTCTTCATTAGACAATATATTAGACATGGAAGCTTTTAAAACTCTCAACACCCCACGTGGGGTCCCCAGGGATCCCTCCTTCCTCAGGGAGACACTGACACCATGGTTTGTATTGTTAACTAAAAAGGGTTAGAACCACAGGGCTGGCTGGGTTCATGGAAGGGTGTCACCCCAGCAAACTTCATTCTGTCCTGTTGGTTCTGGAACCTGGACTCCTTCTGAGCCCATCTGTGAAAACAGGCAGCGTGACTGTGGGACAGGCCACAGTCGCCGGGACTCAAACTCTGAGACCACCCTGGGGCTTCTAGAAACCGGAAAAACGGCCTGCACGGTGGCACTGGCCATCACGTGACCTCAGGAAAGCCATGACATTTCAGACCACAGTATGTTTTAAAAGTTAATAAATAAAGCCTTCATTTTGAATGTACTTCTGCTTATAAGGGTGTTTGTCATAGGAGTCATTTTAAATACAGGAGGGTTAAAAGGAGAAAACAAAAACCAAACCAAACCACTGGCCGAAACCCCTTCACATTTGGTATAAAGACTTCAAGTATTTTAACTCTGTGTATGTTTACAGCGATCGTGCACATTTAATTTTACAAATTAAAACAGATCTTTCTGTATCATCAGATCATGTTTCGTTGCGTGACAATCCATGAAAAATTTCCCAAATCATTAACTGTTTCATTGTAACATGAATTTTGGTGACTGCCTGGTCCCTCATCCTAGGTGACCCTGTCATTTATTTCCTTCTGCTGTTTCTGGAGTGCCCGGTTGTTTGCAGTGTTGCACTGTTATAAATAACACCATCGCGTCCTCTTGTTCATTGTTCTCATGGGAAACATTCCTGGAGATTTCACTTGGTAGATGAAAGTGGGTTATTGTTAAGGCCCTTGATACAAATTCAGTCCAAAATTTTAAAAATGTAACAATAGAAATTCAGCCTAGGGACAGTTGATGTACACTGAATTCACATTTCACAGAATGAACCCCTCTTTAATTTAACTTAGCTTCAGCATTCTGGGGAAAACAGAATTTGACGGTGGTTGGACTAAGATGCCGTCGTGGTCTGTGGTCCCCAAGCTCTGGTAGGCCACCGCGTCCCCGTCACACAGCTCAGCACCCAGGGGCCCCTGGAGGGCAACCAGACTTGAACAGCAGGATATGTTTATTTGTGCTGATTTATTGATGTACAGCAGATTGATGGCAAAGCCTTCCTCCTCCTGACACAGAAGGACATTGTCCAGGTGATGAAGATCAAACTGGGTCCAGCCCTGAAGATTTACAACTCCATCCTCACGTTCAGAAGCTCCCAGGACCTCGCCAGGGAAGGTGCTGTCTCGGGCCAGGAAGGCACGGGGAAACTCTGCACCTGATGGGCTGTGGCCACCACGCCTTGTTCTCTCAGCAGGAGCATCAGCCACATGAACTTGATTTCGGTGTGCCCGTGGTCATGTCCAGGTTTGATCTGGACCTTGTAAAGTGGCTGCGGTTTTTATGTTTGGAGGGTGTGATGGCTGGTCCAGCACCAGTGACACAGAGGCCCAGGCACATGCAGGCTTCTGACCGCCCTCATCTCGGCTCTGACGTGCTGCAGCGACCAGACCAGAGAAGCCCACACGCGCGCCTCTATCCTTCTCCCTCGCCCCGGAGGAGGCCACTTCCCATTTGCAAGGATGCAACTCTCCAGTGGTAGAGTATCAGGAAAACGGTTTTCACACACACATTGTTCTGTTTTCACCAGAACGGCTTCTGAGCTGGGCTGCGATTTGCCCTCCGGGTGCAGTGAGTCTAAGAGATAGGCCTGGTGCTTTAAACAGACTTCTGTGAGATTTGTGTACTTTACTCAGGAAAGCGTGGATCGTTAAAAAAAATTAATAATAAGCACATGTTTTCATGATCTATTAATTCTCCTTTGTGTTCCACAAACCATTTCTCAGTTGTGCTGCCAGGGTCTCCCGAGTGTGCCCAGCCAGCCGGGCACCTGGCAGAAGCTGGCAGGAGTCTCCTGAGAACCCTCCACCTGCAGTGTCCCCGCAGGGACCCGTGTCCTCACACAGACACACACCTCCCTCCCCACCACCACCACTTCTTCACAGCTTCCGCTCTGAGGGTCACCTCAGGGGGGCTGACTTGTCCTGCGGGCTGTCTGCGTGTGTGCCACGAGCCGTGTTACATGGGGGCCCTGGGTACATCTTTACAGAGACACTCCATTAAAGGGAAGATTTATAAAGTGGGGAGCTGTATGTCTATGATATGTTCAAACAATTCTTATTTGTTATCAGCCCTTATTTGTTTTGTTTAAGTGACTACATTTGAAGCTGAAGTTACGTGGAGTCAGCCTCACAGTATGGGAGCTCCATCTTTTTGGTTGGTTTTTTTGGGGGGCAGGGGTTGTATTTTTTTTTTTTTTTTGCAGGTGGGAGAGAAAAGAAATACATAAAATGAGTCAGACCTGCAGTACCTACTTGCTTCAGTTAAGAATCTTGCGGTTTAAAAAAAAAAAAAAAAAAAAAAAAAAAAAAAAAAAAGGGCTTCCCTGGTGGCGCAGTTGTTGAGAGTCCACCTTCCGATGCAGGGGACACGGGTTCGTGCCCCGGTCTGGGAGGATCCCACATGCCGCGGAGCGGCTGGGCCCGTGAGCCATGGCCGCTGAGCCTGCGCGTCCGGAGCCTGTGCTCCGCAACGGGAGAGGCCACAACAGTGAGAGGCCCGCGTACCGAGAAAAAAAAAAAAAAAAAGAATCTTGCGGTTTAAGAAAGTTGCTTGGAGAGTTTATCAAACTTCAAGTCACCGAAGGAAAAAAAATTCTTCTCTAAGAGGTGTACTTATATTTCATTCTTTAGATCCTCACCTTAACTAAATGGAATTTTAATGTATTATTGGTTCATGTGCATTTTTCTTTCTGTAATGTTTTATTTGTTGTTTGGGTTTTGTTTTGTTTTTTTGACTGCCACGTACAATTAAAATTCCTGCTTCTGCTATGTTAAAATTTTAATATATTTTAAATGATAATAAACAGATAAAATAAGACCTCCACCTCACTGCTTTTATGAATATGTTGTAATAGCCTGGAGGCTGTCTTCCCAGCTGGGAAGGAACAGAGGCAGTGGCCCTGCACCCGTCGGCTGGTAGAGAAATCGGCCGCTTCTGAACACTTTTGGAGTATGTTTTCTCAGGGAAGTAAATTTAGGTGTTAATGATTTGAGTGTTTAAGTCTGAGTTTTTTTAAAATTAAACAGAACCTCAAAATTGCTCATTTATGTAGGCTCCATGGAAGACATGAGATTTGTGGTTTGTATATTTAATACATGTCATTTTAAGAGAAGGATCTAGAACAGGACAGATAATTCCAAGCCAGATTAGGGTTGAACTGTTGTGTCCCTAGAAGACAGTATGATGGGACAGAAAGAGCTTGATCCAGGAGTGTAGCCGCCTGCTGCAGCACACTTTGTCATCCAAGTGCCTCGACCTTGACATTCAAATGGCCCCACCAATGTGAACAGTACCTTCACCAGGGCAGCTGCCTGAGCCAGGAGGCTAGAATCCTCTGACTCTTTGTCAGCTTCTGGGCTGTAATTCTTCTTCTACCAACACGGCATCACTGGACATGGACATGGGCAGCGAGGTGTGCAGTCGGCACCCAGCACTGGGGCTCTCACGCACCCCCCTTCCCCTCAAGCACAGCTCTGTTCTCTCTCTCTCGTCTCACACACACATAGTCTGGGCTGGACCAAGACTGAACCCCCTCCTCGTCTCCACACTCACCCCTCTTTTGGGCCTCCCCTTTTGCATCTGCTGACCCCTCTGCTGAGGTGTCCCCTCCCCCGTCCTCCAGAGGCTTCCTTACCGCCTTAGCTCCTGGGTTCCCACAGCAGCCGTGCCTCCCATCCTATGCTCCTCAGTCTTTATTGTTATTACTTGCTTGTCTCTCCCCACTAGTCTAGGGTCTGTGAGGACCAAGACCGTGGCCTCTTCCTCTTCACTTCTTCCTGGCATCTGGCATAGTATTTGGCACGTAATGGGCACACAGCAAGTCATTTTTTGCATCAATGAACGAAGCAAACGAATCAAACTCAAATCTAGATTCCAGCTCTGTGACTTCCTAAATAGTTGTAACGTCTCCATAAAATGAGAAAATAATACCTACCCCCGAGGGGTTTTTTAATTTGATTTTGAGGAGGTGTGCATGTGTGACTGCAACTGACACAACACACAAATAAGGTGCCTGACTCCTAACAGTAGCCACTAAATAGGGGTCAGGAAAGTAACAGCAACAGCGATCCATTTTTTAAAATAATCTTGTAGGAATCTCCCGCGTACATATTCAAATTTGCATCAAGCCTGACCCCGAGGGGCCCACTCTTCTTAGTGTGGCTACGTGTTAGGGGCCCAGGAGCACGTGGGGCGGGCCCTGGGATGCTCCTGAGGGCCCTTGATCGGCTTGGACTCCAGGCTACCACACCCAGAAGCAGCGCCAGCCAGCTCCCTCCCCCCTTCCCATGCTCTCCAGAAAGGCTTGGGTCATTAGGAGTTGGTGTCCTTCACTCTGCCAAGAGGGCCCCAGCCACACTCAGCAGTCAGGAAGCATCCAGAAATGCCCGGATGGTGTGAAGGCCTCCACTGCCCCGGGTACCAGCCTCAGCCCTTACTCCCCGTTTCTTTGCCTGAGTCCCACCCGGAACATGAGTGAGTCAGGGACAAAAGGGGAAAAAATGCCATCAGGGCATCAAGAAATACAACTTCTAGGATATTAGAAAGAGTTCCCCCAAAGGACCATTCATACAACACATCATGATGCTGGAAATTAGATCATTAGCAAGAATCCTAAGGGAGCTAGGACTTGTGTGACTATAGACTTTAAACGCCTGTAATTTCAGGTAATTTTTGCAAAAATAAATTTCTGTCACTTCTAACAACCTGCAGACATTCTACGAAAAATCTATCCTTAATCAGTTCTGAACCCCGCTTTCCTCCCTCTGTAATTAGATGCTAACCTTGTATAACCCACATTCTAAACAGATCGCAAGAGTGACAGCCAGGAAATTGACTCCTGTTAGCACAGGGCTCTGGCCTGTGACATCTTCCCCTGCCTGACCGCTGACTCTCAGACATCCGTGGGATTTCTTGGTTGAGTCTCTTGTGTCTATGGAATCTCCATCTGCCGAGGGAGGGCTAGGGCTTTGGAGTCAAGCCCAGGCTTGAATCCTGAGTCCTATGTCTAACCAGGTGCCTGATCTGGAAGCATTTCTTAACCACCCAGCAAATGACCAGCTTGCCACGTTCACGCCTTCCTTTTGAAATAATTTTGATTGCGTTACATTTTGCTCCATCCTTTTGAAGAATATTCAGTTTGTCTTTCCAACTCCCAGGGCGTAAAAATATATTCCTGAATATGAAGTGTTCCTGTGAATACATTCTTAATATTCAAGAATATATTTGTCATGAATATATTTTCTTATAAATTCTTCTTAAAAACGTATTCTGCTTATAAATATATTCATGAAGAATCTATTTGTTAATAGATTTTTGAATATTCAGAATCTTTATAAATATACTCTTCCTATGAATAAATATATTAGTGAATAATATATTCACAAGAAGTCTTTCTTCAAAAATATATCCTTGTTATACTCTCTGTCTCCATCTCTCTCTGCCCTTCAGTTTCTAGCTGCGGCAGGGAGCTGGCACAGGCCAACTCCTTAAAATGCTGCTGGGGGCTTCCCTGGTGGTGCAGTGGTTAAGAATCCACCTGCCAGTGCAGGGGACACAGGTTCGAGCCCTGGTCTGGGAAGATCCCACATGTCGCGGAGGAACTAAGCCTGTGAGCCACAACTACTGAGCCTGCGCTCTAGAGCCTGCAAGCCACAACTACTGAGCCCACGAGCCACAACTACTGAAGCCCGCACACCTAGAGCCCGTGATCTGCAACGAGAAGCCACCGCAATGAGAAGCCCGCACACCACAACGAAGAGTAGCCCCCGCTCGCCACAACTAGAGAAAGCACATGCTCAGCAACGAAGACCAAATGCAGCCAAAAATAAATAAATTAATTAATTTTTAAAAAATGCTGCTGGGGAGACAGAGTGAAAACTGGATAAATATAATTCAAGAGTTAAACGACTAACCATTGGTGAGCCATTTAATGAACTGGTGATCACAACTTGATTTCTCAGTGAGATTTTCTGCTTCCAAGTCTTTGCCCCATATGTCCCTTTGGACAGATGATGGATGTTGAATCCAGTGATAATAAAACACAGCCTAGCTGCCCCTGGATGCCCAGGCTGAGGCTGAGAGGCACAGGGGAGTCCTTAAAGGCAGCAGTAAAGACTCAGTTCCTTAATGGTGAGCCCAGAGGGCTACAGGCATGTTGACAGCATGCGCCGTCCCTCCCATGCAGCCTCAGAACCTTTAGGGGCAAAGCTGTGGTATCCACATCACTGTCTGCTGATGGTGGCCAAAGGAGTGGCACTGAGATGGAAGAAATTCAGGGAAAAGGGATATGGGGTAAAAAAACAAAACAAAACAAAAAAACACCATTAAAATGGGAATGGAAAGCCAAAGGTTGGAGAAATGAGACCGAGTTTAAAATATTGAGAGTTTTTCTCCAAACTGTTCTGTTTCATGGCAATCAGGCTTAGTTGTTTCGTGCAATTTTGCCTACAAGACAACACCCATCCATTTCCCCATTCACTTTGGTTTGAATTCAGATCGTGTTCCCTTTGATTGCAGAATCTAGGCATCAAGGCAAATCAATTCATGACATACACAAAGTGGTGAGAAATCCCAGGATGAACCCAGAATGTTCCCACAATGGCTTTTTCACAATCCTTGAACTGCAACTGATAGCAATTGTGTTAAATATTCATGGGGACAGTTTGGAAATACAGAGCCAGTATTTTACTGTGGAATGCTGGGGGCTGAAAGGTCTTTTAGTGGGAAAAAAATATCAAGAACTACTGGGAAATATTAGCTCAGCTTCATTTTTTAAAAAATAAAGAAATAGAAAGTGTACTTAAAAGATTTGTTTCCCTGAGATGAGAGAATTGCTTCGCCACCTTGTTGTGAGAAAGGTCAGGTGTGAGTGACATGTGCTTCCACCAATGCAGTTATTCATCCATAATCTGCACTTGGGACCCGCATGAACACTGTGCTTCAGGCGCCAGCCAAGGTTTGGTTTTGTTTTGTTTTTTTTCCAAGAAGAAGCAATTCGAGTATCATTTGACCCAGCCTCTCCAAAAGAGAGTCAAGCCAATAAAAAAATAGTTAACTAAAGGAAGATCACTCAGACAGGTTACTTGGTGTTGGTGATTGAATTTTTCTTTTTCATTTTTCAACCAATTTGCAAAGTTTGCCTCTGGAACAGCCAGCTTACTTTTTTGTTTCCTTTTCATTTTTTCCTTAAGAATAGATTTGTTTTTTATGAACCCTATCAGTTTGAAACTTGAGGTTGTCCTTCCTGGGTTTTCAGAGAGATTTACCCCCGTGCCTTTGAAAGTTGAGTAGAAGGAAATTAGTCCAGACACACATCTTATGTTGATTCAGAATATTTTCTTCAAATGAATCAACAAATGCATCTGAACAGAGGTCCTTATCTTCGTCCATTGTGGAAATTATTACATTCATTCATTCAACACGTATTTACAGAGAGCCCACTACGTGCCAGGTGTTCTGAACACTGGGAATGTATCTGCAGACAAATAACTAAAAATCTCTCCTTTCGTGGAGCTTAAACTCAAGTGGGTGGAGACGGACAATAAACCATAAGCATAAAAATATGAATAGGAGGGAGGAAAAGGAGAAAAGTCTAGGGTCTCGTGTAGTGGAAATATGACCTTGCTGGTCCTCAGATCTCAAGGACACACCATCAGGTGGCACCGCTGGGTGGAGTCCCCTGGCACTCAGGTCCATGTAGGATTCACACGACACACACCTGTGCAGCCCCAGGCGTTGCTGCTACTCTTTCTAGGCCTTTCTTCTTGCTCTGCCATAGTAAACAGCAGAGAAGTCCTCATACCTTCCCACAGGACCTAGAACAATCTTCCACCAGAGGTACGGCCCACACACATTGCTGACTGACTGGGTCAAGGGTGGGAATATTATTTGGAGTGCCAGTTTGATGTTAGCAATTAAGTAATCTGTTACCTGGAAATTTCTGGACCTTTTTCCCTCCAGATTCTAAGCAGCAATTAACAAGAAGTAATCAGAGATACTTGTAATGTGATTAAGTAAAATTGTCATCAGGCAGGTAATTTTAAATACAGCCATGCTTTAAATACAGACTCATTAATTTTAGCTCAGTGGTGTTCTAATATTTATTATGCATACAGAAGAATTTTAAATGTGAATATGTTTTCACATTGCTATGCTCGGTAGTCCTGCCACCCCCCGCAAAAAAAAATTATCCAACTAATAATTCCCTCCCAGAGGGAAGCTAAAGGTTAATAATGTGATTGTCGAGTGCAATGCTGAACTAAAAAGGATAACATCTTGATGAAATGGGTCTGATAAGAAGGTGGAAGGACTTGACCTTTTATGTGAGTCAACACAACGCTCCCAAAGTAGGTCCTAAGTCACAACTGGTTTCAATGCCCTCATTTTTCAAATTAATCATTTGGGTGCATGTTAATTTGAAAACTGATTAGCCTTAGAGGATGTACAATTTTAGGAAAAGCAATAGTTAGTTCATGCCAGTCAAGTTCTCTTAACCTGAAAAGTCTATAACAGTGTGTAACAGTGATCTGAGTTGGAATCATGAACTTTCAGAGAAAAGACCAGTTTTTCCATGTCTGGGTAGCTGTTTGACACTGGAAAAGTCCTTTAGAACCTGTGAGCACTCTCAGCTGACTTGGGCTGCAGAAACTCATTTCACAATTCCGTCTACATTCTGTGCAGACAGAAGGAAATACCTTCAGGAGGAAACAATAAAGAAATAAAGAACTCCCGATTTCAAAACCTCAAGCTCAAAGTTCCGTACTCCATTTTTTACTGGTATTAAACTGGTAACAAGTATTTGCTTCCACAAATCTGTTTAGCCCCTATTTTCCATTTCTCTGGAGACAATAACTCATCACACACACCCATCCTCAGAAGCAACTTCATCGCTTTCTCAACTTCAATGAGGATATGAAAATAAAGTAATAGATGAATGGATCGTGACAGAACAGTTGGGTCATGTGACTACACTCTCCTTCATTATCCCATTTCCAAAACTCCTAGTAAAGCAATTATCCAATCTGCTTCACAGGCTCATTCAGGAGCCCTTAGAAAAAAAAGATGATGCCCTGTAGAATTCTCCACCCCATTCAGTGCTTGCCCAGAGTCTTACCCACACCGGGTCAATAGAATTTAATATTTAACAACCGGATGGTGTTGAAGAGGCACTTGAGAAATATTAAGTAAAGTAGAAATAAAGAAAGATGTACTTTTTCATATATTGCTTCGATTATTCAAACTTCAGCTTAAGATGTAAAACAGCTAGTTCTCCAGTCCCTGTAAAATCATCTTTCATATACTTTTGAAGATCCTAATGAAATCACCCTTAGTCTTCTCTTTTCTGGATTAAATCCCCCTACTTTTAGTCTCTTCATCGATTAACTTTGAAATGTTCAAACGCCTGTACTGCTAATTCTGCTTTTTTCTAATCTTCGTCCCTACGTACCTTCACTGCTGTTAGCTTCATCAGAAAGCCCTTCCCTTCGTTATCTCTGCATAGTCCTTGAGAAGCCGGCTGTTGTCTCTGACCTATGGCCTGTTTCTGCTAAAAGTTAATGGTGCCATAGGTCTATTCACCCTCCTCCCTATCAACTCTCAAAACAGTGTGACCTGTGGGGCACAAGGTGGAAACAGCCCAGAAAGCCATGGAATCATGCAGCTATGAGATGAATCCTGGAAGGAGCATGGGAGTCCTGCCATCCTGGAGCAGAATTCCCAGGGACGGTCATTTTGCTAATGGTTTGTAAAATGTTACACAAAACAAGCACCTAAGGAAGAGGCGTTAGGCAAATTAGAATCCAATCCAGTTTTCAGGCTTAAGGATGTCACCTGAGCACTTCTACTGTGTTTCCTATAGCTCCTGTCCCATGTGGCTAGCTGTTTGGTTTGCAGACTTTTCTGTTTAGCCCATTGCATTTGGTTTCTGCCCAATCTGGATTTCTTTCTCACGGAGAATTTGTATGGCCTGGTTTAAGCAACTCTGATGCTTCCTCGCATTCCCTGCAGCACTTTGCTCAGGGCTGAGACTGTGGTCACATAATATATTTCTCAGTTACATGAAGTTGGTTGTATAGAGGATTAGAACATTTTTATGAAGACCTCACTTTCTGAAGACATAACTTGCTTTGAATAAAGCTAACCCATTTGGGCCAAATTCTGATTCTATCTTCCATGAGTATTTATGTCCTGCCAATGGATCCAAGCCGTGACTGTGATAACATTGATGCGACCACGATCAGTGTGATCATGTGGCCCAATGCAAACCAAGCACCGTCCTCACTTGGATGAGTATGTCAGCAAAGAGGGAAGTCCTGCCTTGGCCAGGAGAAGAGAAACAAGTTTATAAAAATAACTCTTGGAAAGACTAGGCAAAGCATTACCTAATAATTAATCACTCATTCTTTCATTCATTATACATTTTTTGAGCATCTACTAAGTCAGACACCGTGCTCATCACATAGGCACCAGAAATTATATACGGTATTTTTGATCTTTGAACTGTAATAATGAATAACTGAATGACTGAATAAATGAACAAAAGTCAGAATTAGAATCTAATTTTTAGACTGTGGAAAGCCTTTAATAGTTCACACCAACTCTGATAGAGTGTTTCAGAAGGTCTGAAATGTTTGAATCACATAAGGCAGTGGCCTTCTGAATTTTTAAAATTTCATCGCACGGAAAGAGAGATGCTTTAGATCACAACCCAGTGCATAAACACACACAGGTTTCTGTCAACTGTAGTTTTTTTTAATTGTTGGTCCCAACCCATTAAATTGTTCTCATGACCATGGGTTGTGACCACAGTTTGCAAAGCACCACCATGGGGGACTACAGCAGTGACCCTCCGCCCTGGCTGCACAGGAGTCACTGGGAGCTTTTTAAAAACAACCAGATGTCTGGGCCCTGTCCCAGACCAACTGAATCCAAATCTGGAGGTGAGGTCTGAGCCTTGGTGTTGTGTTAAAGCTCCCTCTGTGATTCTAGTGAGCAGCGGGGGTTAGCATCACTGCTCTACATCATGGGAAATGTTCTTTTAAAATAAACAACTATCATATTAATCATATCAGTAATACGTGCACATACTGAAAAGTTCAATAGTATAGATGGTTATGAAATAAAAACTAAGACTCTGGATCAACTCCTTACCCCTCACTTCCACTGTCTGGAGTTAAACATTATTAACAGCTTCTTCCCCAAAACTCTTGTTGCAGATACGGGAATCTATATAGTTTCCACAAGTTTACATTTCCAGATAACTTTAATAATAGGTTGCCAAATTATAAAAGTCACTGTTGGTATTTTGATGGGGATTACACTGGATTTATGGATTGATTTAGGGTAAACTGATGTGTTTACAGTATAAAGAACACAATAGATCTTTTTATTTATTCGATTATATTTTTATGTCCTTTAAGAAATTATTACAGTTGTAACCTACACATTTCTTAAGTTTATACCTAGGTGTTCTTTTTTTTTACACTCTTAGAAATGAGATAGTTTGTCTCATTATATTTCATTGCTAAATACTGCTTGTTTATTGAAATGCTACTGAATGTGGATATTAATTTTGAAACCAGTCCACCTAACTGAATTATCATCTGTTGCTAATAGAATTTCCCCCAATTGATCCTTTTGCATTTTCTGTGTAAACACATTGTCTGAAAATAGTAATAATGTTGTATCTCAGTTGAAATATTGATGCCCCATATTTTTCTAGTATCTAACTGTATTGATCAGTACTTTCAAAACAAGTTTTAATTTGAGATGATTCCAGGAAGTAAATCTATTATTATAATAATAATCTATAATAATAATAATCTATATATGATGATCTATTATTATAACAACTTATAGCTAAGAATTATATACACTATATATAGGCATGTTAAGACTGAGGAAAAATATAGAAAACTTGGTAAAATCACTTCAATAATTTTTTTCAGTTACCTTTTTCTTTAAGAGTCTGTCAACTTTAAAGAAAAATATCATTCCTCCGTATTTATTATTATCACAGTTGAGATTTTATCATGGATATTTATAACAGATTTGCCCCCCTTTTTTTTTTTTTACTATCATTGTCAGGTTTGGTTTCAGTGTGTTGCAACTTTATAAAACTAATTTAGGAGCTTTTACTCTTTTTTTAGAGTTTGAAATCATTTAAATAGAGTTTAAATAGAGTTTGGAATCATTTAAATCGAGTTTAAATCATCATTTAAATAGAGTTTGTAATCATTTAAATAGAGTTTAAATCATCCCTTGAATTCATTTCATATAATTCACCTGAAACCATTTTATCTTGATGCTTTTTTGGCCTTTGACAAGTTCCTCGTGTTTCTCCATAGTAATTTATCTATTTAAGTAGAGCTACCAGATAAAATGTGGGACCTCCAGTTAAATTTGAATTTCAGTAAAAAACCAATAATTTTTTAGGATGAGTATGTCTTGCACGAGACTCTTATTTATCTGAAATTCAAATTTAACTGGGGGGTCCTATCTTTCTATTTGCTAAGTCTGGTCACCCTAGTTACAGATTCTCTTGTGGTGTGAACTTCGGTAATAAATATTTTCCTAGAAAATTGTATTTTTCATTTAGGTTTTCAGAGCGGTCAACCTAGCTTTGAGCAAAGTGGTCTCTTGCAGTATTTCCTCATTTATAATTTTGTGTTTTCTCCCATTTTCTTTTTCAGGCCAGTTTGTAGTTTATCTATTTTATTGGTCAAAGGAAAAGCCTCTCTTAGAATCTTTTTGTTTTGCTTTTCTCATCGGTAAATTAGGACTGTTTCTGTTAATGTCTCTCCATCCCTTCCAGGTCCACTCTCTGGGGTAATTGTGCTTCTCCGTGACTGGGAGAGATGCAGGCTGCACCAGAAGTGGGGGAGTTCCCAGCGAGCAGTTGAAACCGTGTGGGGAGAGTGGAAAATGGGAAGAGAAGGGGCTCCCACATTCCCAGACCTGGCAGAGAGGAACGAGTTCATTAGGAAGCCTGAGAAGGAGTAGCAGGCAAGTCAGGCAGGAGCCAGGAGAACATCGAACCTCAGCCCCCCCCAAGTCTCAGCTTATCCGTTCGTGAAATGGGCAGAATACCACCTGCCTCACAGTCCTGACAACGCAGACGAAGCACCACACAAAGCAGGGTCCAGTGAGACTCCTGACCCCAAGGCCGCCCACGGCAGGATGAGGGCTGCTGCGGCCCTGGCCCAAGCCCATCCTGTGTTCTGTCCTCACTCTCTGGGTGGGCCCCGCGCCTGCCTGCGGCGTCAGGGGCTCTCTGCTGGGCCCTGCATTTACTTAACCCTCCATCCTTGCGTCACAAGGGTCACAAGGACCCGCCACCCTGAACCTTAGAGCTGCCACTGCTGCAGGTGACACCCCGCCCTTGCCATCCACTCAGGCCTCCAGGTCCTGGTTTCCCTAGGGCTCATTTTCCTCTGCCGTCCTCTCTTCTCTCCTCAAGCCTGCCCTTCTGATTCAGGACCCGGACTAGGATCCTGGCCCCAGAGCCCCAGGCTGGCCTCGATGTGCCGCCTTCTGGGCTACACCGAGCCTGGACCGCAGCCTCCCGTGTCCATCCAACACACTCCAGGGCTTTCGCTCATTGGGGTCTGAATGGGCCGCACGGGTGTCTTCAGAATCCTGGAAGAAATGACTGATCCCACCCTGTGCTTTGGGAGCTCAAGGAAGAGCTTCTAAGTAGAACTATTACCTACTCTAGGAGATCACTTACCTTTGTGTTGTAACATGGTCTTGACCTCCTTCCTCTTTAAGAAAGTAGATGGCTACTTCCGCAGCAGAAAGAGGAAGCAATAAAAGGTCATCCCGAATAGCCAGAAACCACAGTTGCCACGTGAACGGCTGCTGTGGACGAGAGAATTTGTCCTCAGGGTCTAGACCTTTGGCCTCTTTCCCCTTCCCCTCTTACAAGGGTGATGCTGGTGGATGCTGCTTGCAGCTCGCTATGACGATGTTCCCCGGCGCCATCCAGGACCACAGCACGGACCACGTGTGGCTGTTTACATTTAACTAGTTAAATTCAGAGTAAAGAACACAGCTCCTGACACCTGAAACTACTATACGTGGTATGTCAATTATGCCTCAAAACAACAACAACTCAGTTCCTCAGTCTTCGTAGCCACAGGGCTGGTGGCCACCGTGGGTTCAGCATGGATCCCAGAACACGTGCAGAGCTGCAGAAAGTTCTACTGGGCAGCATTGCCCTGGGCCATCAGCTTGGCCACAGAGCCAAGAACTTTACACAGTCACCCTCGAAAAAGCAAAATCAGGCGGATTAACCCCCACCCCCACCCCCGGGGCCTGATCTTATTTCCAGGAATGACAGCAATTCTCTGCTGCTGGAGATGGACGGCCCGAAGGTACCAATCCAGAAAACAGGCTTTTATGCAAAATATTTCCATGACAAAAGGAAGAAGTCACGTGGTGCTGTCCAGACCACAGTTTCAGGGCTCTTTTTATATTTTTAAAGAGAAAACAAAAGAGGCAATAATTCCTGTTTCCCATTCCATTCTGTTCCTTCAAGGTCCTTGAGCTGCGAGGCAGGTTTAAGAACAATACTCTTTTCTCTGTGTCCAGCCCACCCCCGAGCTCCCCGGGGAGGGAAGAACAGGTGAAAAAAAGGAGGAAGTCACTTTGTCTCTTACAAAGCACTTGTTTAAAGTTACATGGCCTGAACGCCCACAGCAAGGCAGGGCTGGAGTGCACCGGCCGACCGGGTGAGGGTCCTCAAAGCTCAGGCCACGGGTGCAAAGGTGGAGGGAACCCAGCTCTCCCCTCCCCCACTCCCCTCCCCGCATTTCCCTTCCGCAGGCAGAAAGCTGGCCGAGCTCCTTCACTGGACTCCTGGGCTCAGCCGCCAGCTCCTTCTCAGAGCCCAGCGTCATCACTGCACTGCAGTGAGGGCAGTCCAGCAGACGCTCCGTCCCTTCAGGAAAACTAAAATAGCGAAGACTTCTGTTCCAAAGCCTATGCGTGGAACCCAGCCACCGCCTGCCTCGGGCCTGCGGGCGCAGCTCTGGTGAAAGGTCCGGCTGTGTGGATGCCCAGAGCCGGAGACCAGAGAGGTGACCCGCTGGAGTTTACAGGACCATCTGCCCTCTCTTGGAGGCTCTTAGGAAGGAGCACTAGCCGAGCATAAGCTGCTGCTGCTGCTTACAATAACAACAATGATGATAATAATACAGCAGCACTTTTCACTCATCAACTTCCTTAATTCTCACAGCAGCTCTTTTATGATCTTCATCTTGCAGATGGGAAACTGGCAGGGGAAGGTCATTTCACCCGCTCAAGGTCACACAGGTAGCAAGGGAGATCTGAACCCAGGTATTCTGAGCACATGGGCCACTCTGCTAACCGCTATGTTAGAAGCACCGCAACAAAGACCTGCGTGAAAAAACTCTGAGAAGATACCCAAATTTGCCACCTTCCCACTCATCCCCACGCTTCACATTTTTTCTGATGATCTGGCCCAGCTCGAGACTGACAGATGCCGCTGGGGCCAGTCAGCCTTGCCCAGAGGGACCTCTAGGAGACACGTCGGCACTGGGCACTCCCAGCCTCACCCAGCAAAGCCGCCCAAGGAGGGAAGGAGGTGCAGCCCAAATTTCAGGCCATTAGGGGACCAAAAGCACATCCACTGAATAATACAGTGTCTGGTTTCAGGAGAGATACCCGGGTCCAGGCCTTTCTTCCACAAATACTGGTCGAGCACTCAGGATGGGCCAGGCCTGATGCTGGGCCCGGTGGGTGACACGTCCGTTTCCAGGTGACCGGGTGCTGGCGGTGAGCTGCATCTGGGCCCTGCACACCTGCGTGAGTTTATTCCACGGCCCCTCCTCTGATGTTCTTCCCAGCATGGACTTCAGGTTCCCTTCCCAGATTAAACCCCATCAAGCTCAGCAGCAGCAACAGTGAATGTGCAAGGCTGGGGCTCAGGTAGAAGTTTCTAAATGACTCAGTGAACAGAGATGGCTCGGAGGCCTCCACCGTGATCCAGCGTCCCAGGACTTTTGGTGGCCGTGGCACTGGCATCCGTCACCGTCCGCTTCCTTCCCACCATGAGCTCATGAGCTGAGCCTCTGACTCCCGGCTTCAAGAACCACACGGCAGTCCACGGGCCGCTTTCCCCATGCCGCATTAAAGCCAAGGGCACCCAAGTTCACCTTTGGAGGGCTGACCGCGCCTCAGTCGTGGGCCTGAGTAGCAGGGGCGTGGGCCTGCGGCGTTAGAGATTCAGTGACCCCTGAACCCCTGAGCCTGCCCCGTCTGTGCTCCATCTGCCAGGCTGCCCCTTCAGACAAAGTATTCTCTAAATAATTGCTCAACATTTATTTAAAGGCAAGGTTTTCATGCTCCACACAGAAGAACCAAAGTCCCTACAGTCGAGCAGACATCCTCTTGAAAGCAGATTTTTAAATCTGTTAGTTTTTGAGGATTTTACTTCCTCATCCCAGCTGACTTGTCCCAAGATTCCTTCCTGAGAAGAGGGCTTGCAAATATCATTGTTCTCTATCTTGTTGGTGACATTTAGCCTCTCTCTAGGTCAGGGTCCTGGGTCGCTAACTACCTGGCCTCCATCTCAGTGTAGATCAGTGAGCCCCGAATCTGTTGTCCTCAGCCTGTAGTTCCTCCGGACCTATAGACGGAGAAGCTCCCTTTGCTCCCATTTGTATTTCTCTCCAGGTTTGGCATCTTCAACATGCCTGACGCACGCAGCCCCTGTGCTCTGCCGGCCCCCAGCCGGATCCTCAGCCTGGCTGGCATCTTTAGGTGGAAACGCCAGGCAAACTCAGGAGCCCCCTGACTCTGTGTCCACCTGCTTTGCCCAGTGACCGAATCCTATCCATTTTGCCCCCTGAGCAACCTGGGAACTAGCCCCTCCACCCTGGCTGCATTTCCCTACTGAAATGACTGTTTTTCTCACCACAGTTACTTCTCCCACCTTCCTCCCAAGAGAAACATTGATACAGGTTTTGATCACTTTCCTCTCCTGCTGAAGACATTTCCATGGCACTTCATTGTCCCCAACTTAATGGCCCAACTGCTCAAATGCCTTAGAAGATTCTTGTAAACTGGCCTCTTTAAAAAATTATTTCTAAAAGAAAAATACTAGTAATAACCTAAATGTACAATAGGGCAAAAACGTTCAAGTTCTTTATGATGAATCGAAGTGAAAAAAAAATGCTACATAGCCGTATATGTTTTCTGTCATATAATATTAAGGGAAGAAAAAAGTAGGAGACAAAATTACATATAGCAATTTAGTAATATTTTAGATCTGTATAGGAAAAGACAGGAAAGGAATCCGGCAAAATGTTAATAAGTTTTATCTACAAGTAATGGTTTCATGGGTTATTTACATTTTTTTCTAGGTACTTGTCTCTGTTTTCCAAATGTTCGTATTTGAACGTTAGTCAGTAACACTGTTCTAATTGGAAACACACATGGGACACGCAGCCACCCACCCTCCGCTCCCCAGCACCTCAAGATCCAAGTCAGTGGGTATAGGACTGGGGGAGTAAGTGCCAGGGACAAGCTGTGATGCCCCAACAGGGTGTGCCCACCACACCAAAGTCTGCTAAGCACTTCCCCAGTTTCCTTATTAAATCCAGAGACCCCTACCAATACCTTAACCCACCCATCTGTACCTAACCCTGGGACTTCTGTCCCTCAGCACAGGACCTTCCTCCCCGATTCCAGGCAGCCTCATGCAACTTCCAAGCCAACGTCCCTCCACATTCGTGGATGGCTCCTGAAGCCACGTGCCTCCTCACTGGATCTTTATTCATCTTTGTTTATTCAATGTGCCAACCACCTTCTGCCCTGAACCTAATCAGAACCTACCGGGCAGCTGACACAGGAAGGTGGACCCTGAGAGCTGAAAGGCACCTTCTGGATCGTCTGTATCAAAGGAGGCCACACAGGCCACACACAACAAAGAGCAGAACTTCAGCCAGATTGTGCGTCTGGGTTGGATCTGCTGACATAACGGTCTCACATGGTCTCTAACTGGTGTTTCCTTTGAAAGCATTATCTAGTTGTTTTAAGAACTGAAACTCTAACATGCTGATAAACCACATGTCATGAACCCAGGGTGGGCCAGAGAGAAGAATGGAGCATGGTGGGGTGGGGCATGGGAGCGCTCGCAGCGATGGTACGGGTTATAGAAATGCTCATAAAAAAGATACAAACGGGAAGGCACAGACACAGGGAACCACTCGGGATCTCAACCCCTCCCGTGACCTGGACGTTTCCAGTGAGTTCCGCGGGGTCCTCTGGGCCTTCTCCTCCTCTCCAACTGCTGCCCCCATCATCACTGACCCTAAGGCCATCAGTTATGCTCCTAGGGGGACCATGCAGAGGCAGATATCCTGCCCTATTTAGAATCGCCTCCTCCTCCAAAGCCCGCCTGTGACCTCAGTTAATGTGTCCGGCTCAGCTATGCCTTCCCTCTGCCTGCCCTCTTTTCCAGAGTTCTCCTTGGTCCCTCATACAGAGACCTTTAGCGGCTCTGCCCTGCTCCAGACTCCAGTCCCTGACATGTCTAAATCCTGAAGTGATTCAAGCCAGAATTCTTGCTGCATCATTATACCAGTGATGAGTCAAAATTCTGAGTGTATGTGGGTCCCCAGCATCCCTCTCACCCCTGAAGGAAAGTTCTGGCCTTCCCACCAAGTTCACCCTCTCCACCTGCCCTCCAAGGAGAGTCTGCTTTTGCCAGCTCCGTGCTGAACCTTGTGTGATGCAGAATAGGAGAAAGGGGGGCAGAAAGAGAAGAAGCACCCAGGTGGGAATTGAGAAGAACTTACTGATGGTTGAGAGAAAGAGAAACTTCAGAAGAGTTGCCACAGGCCTCGTCTTGAGTTATTTTACAATGTGTCTATTCTCATGGCGTGGTCCTTTTTTGGGGTAGCCTCTCTCGTGTAGTATCGTGTTTAGATCATGTAAGTCGTGGCTTCAATGGGGCTGCATATTATTTTCTGTAAAAATACTAGTGGATATGGGGAATGGTTTATCCCTGTTTTTTTCCCCAAAATTTATCTGTGTCACCGAAAGCATAATAATATGCCATGTTGACAATACTACTTGAATTTGTGGGCAACATAACAGAAGCTAGGAGAAAAAGAAACCTTCTTAAGAAAACCCCTAATGCTTTTGCAGGTTACCCATCCTAAAAATGTTACAGAAGATATCTGAGAATTGACCTTGAAGTCCAGGTCTCGGGCCCAGCATGCGTTTCACTGTGGTCTTCCTTTCTCATCAGCCAAGGGGATCAAAGTTATTAATACACTGTAGGGAGCTTTCTAGCTTCCAAGTGATGTCTTAGGTATTAGCTAATCTGGATGTTCAGAAGTGCCTGGCAAGACATGAGATGTGACCTTAGCTCAATTAGGAGATGATAAGACTCAGGTTCTGGAGGGTGTTAAACAACTCAGTGAAGGTCACATGGCCAGAAGGAGCTGCTGCTTCTGATGGAAAGACCTTCCAGAATCCAGATGAGTCAGTGATCTCTGACGCCCCGGCGAGATTCGGTTGAATGA
Source organism: Mesoplodon mirus (assembly GCF_964341445.2). NCBI lineage: Eukaryota > Metazoa > Chordata > Mammalia > Artiodactyla > Ziphiidae > Mesoplodon > Mesoplodon mirus. The sequence goes on from NC_138989.1 coordinate 33,128,811, forward strand.
TTCAAGTGCCTCTGATGCTGTCAGAGAGTGAGGGTGCTTCTCAGTGGATTGTTAGCAGGAAAGAAGCTATTTAGATTATTACAGATGTTCAGGCCTGAAAATGAAGGAAATCAGGTTGCTGTGGATTTAACGACTTCATACAGAGATTTCATAATGCCTTAGACTCCCCATGTCCCAGGCTCACAGCTCTGTCATCACAAAGACAAGGGAAGGTGTGAGAATCACCGAGGTAACTTTAGGTCTTGAAAATGACTCATAATGGTGCAGTGAGATTTCGGAACCTACCAACTGGGCTGGAAGGAGGAGGCTGAAAATTCTCAAGCCAGGAACTTTGCAAAGTTTCTGACAATAGAGTTCACTGCCAAGTTGCCCCTTTTCCCCAAAGTCACTGGAGTCTGCATTGACAAGAAGAGGAAAAACTGGTCTAGAAACATTTTCTAGTTGATTGGTCCAAAACTGAGAAAAAAAAAAAGCCTCTGAATTTGGTAGCCAATGTTTTGTGACCTGAACAGCCTGGCAGTGCTACTGTCCGGCCAGTTACTGAGGTTCATGTGTAGAACTGTGCACAGCGAGGGAGACCCATGCTTATCTCTTTGATAAATATGCTGTTATCGTAAAGTTATTTGGAAAAACTTTCCCACTCAATACATTAGCAGTTGGAGCCCTGGTTAGGCCAAAAATCTGAGGTATGAGCCTACTCTGTACCAACCTGGAGATGTCCTGAAATCTGTCCGTCCTTCACTCAGTCTACGTGAAGCACAAGCGACTTCTCCTCTTTGGGGAGAGGGCAAAAGGCTGGTGGATTTGGGGCCACTTTGAGGAAGTGGAAGCAAGTGATAAGATAAAAGCAAGAGATGCTTACCTGCACACCTGTGGAATGTTGACTCCACCCTCCCCGCGGGGCCTCAATGACTCACTGGTAACACAGATGCTAGAAGCCGGGATCACTCCTTTTCTCTTCTCTTTATTTTGAGACCTTCTACTCACCTACCAGTCTCTCCTTCTTAAAGCTTTCCCACCCCCCAGAATGGCCTTTTCCTCTTTTCTTCTCCCTCTGAATTTGAAACTCCCAACTTGTGACCTCTGACTTCAAATATTCCTTATGACACTTGTTGAACTGTTGTCTTTTAGTTGAGGCAGAAGCCCATGAAATCATATGGACTTACACCCTCTTTCTCCTTTCCCTTCTAAGGATGGTGGGTTCCCCGAAGGATCCTTGTTTTGCCAAACTCTCAAGAATATCTGGAGAGATGGGAGCGTATGACCCACATGTGGCCTGAGAGAGGAGGATAAAGAAAGGCCAAGAAGGAAGAGGAGGAAGAGACAGAGGATTTTCAGAAAGTTTTGCTTTTTCAGAAAGTTCTGCTTTATAATGTAAGATGCAATTCCCGCCTTTGTCTTCTGGTGTCCACCCTTCAGAAACCTTTATAAAGAATCTCCAACAGGGTCGTGTGTGTGTGTGTGTGTGTGTGTGTGTGTGTGTGTTTTGATGTAACAATGTACTGAGACTGACCTTAAGGTGACTGGATACATTCAAATTATACATGTTCTAGAAATTCTCTCACATAACTTTTCATGTGTGCATGTCTTGCCTTGCTCTAAATTATATGCTTCCTGAAGATGATAACTGAGGCTACACAATCTGTCTCTGTATCTAGCGTACTGCCTGTCACTGTGTCTTACATATGATAAATACTCATTCAACGTTTCATTCCTTGACTGATAGGAAATCATGTTTGGCAAGAATTACTATAATGTATTATTTTTATTTATAATTATTATTAAATTACAGTGAGGAGGCGATATTTAATAGGAGAGAATCAAGAACTTCAGCCAAAGGACACATTTTTGTTGGGAATTTTTAGAAGGTATTCTGTTGGCTGGGGATAACTGTATTCCTACTAACCTTGGAAGAAAAAGCTTGCTACTCAGTGTTACGCTAACAGACACACAGATGCCTATAAGCCGTGGGGTGCATTTGTGGTCATGACTTTCCAAATTGCCAAGCAGAGCAATCTCTGAGAGGACCCTGCCTCCGGCTTTGGAAGGTTGTCTTAGGGGAAATGAACCGTGGTCTAAGAGGATCCCAGGCAGTGGAATGCTGGTAAATCTTTAACAACTGGCTTCAGGAGAAAAAGCCCTGGTCTGTAGTGTGTGCCAGTTTCCATGGTTTAAGTACGCCCATCATGGTGGATCTCCAGCTGCCAACATGACATCAGTGAATGCAGAACTGGAAAGAGACGGGCCAAATCTGCTCTTGGAGCCAGGACAAGTCAGCTCCGGGGCACCCCTGATTCTAAGGCTGTCGCCTTGTGGATAACCAAAGAGCAGGTCTGCAAACTGCAGAGAAAGGCGGGGGTTGTGTGTGTGTGTGTGTGTGTGTGTTTTTTTTTCTTTCAGAAACATGAGGCTGAGACTCACAGAAGTTACAGGAGGCACCAAGAATTATCTTTAAAGCATTACGGAAAGAAAAAGATACATGGAATACAAACATCAGGCCAGTCAGCCAGCTGATAAAGCATCCCCTTGTACAGTATTATAGTTGCAAAGATGTCTCAAATTTCATTACCCCACTGGGCTAATGTGAGTACCAGGAGAGCCAGAACAGCACAATTATAGATGGTTAAGACCTTGGAGGTCGTCCACTAGCTCCTTCGAGGCATGAGATTTTTATTCTGATAAGCGCAGAACAAGGAATGTGCTGGCATCTACACTTAGGTCAGTCATCTGAAGATTTCTCCTCCGCTTGGGCCACATCCTTTGGCATCCGATATGCCTTTAGAACATTAGAACACTCTTCTGTGCCTTGTTCCCCCAGGGCCCAGCTAAGATGTGCTAAAGTGCCCGGGTCTGGTGACCCGCAAAATGGGGAACAAGCTTCAAACAATGGAGAGCTTGTTGCAAGTCAATTCAGTCTGTTTAAAGCAATCTCCTTCTGGTGTGTGTACTGCAAGTGGTAGAAGCGCATGAGTAGGCATGCACCTACACACCTGCTCTCCATCCTCAAAGCCCCGCCCCTCCCCACGCACCCCTGCCTAATTCCCGAACCTACAGAGAGGAGAGATACGGATGGGGGCCCTCGAAGGGCTCCTCTTCATTCTGATCAGCTGATCCTCTTCTTCTTTATTTTAATCTTAAGAAAAATATCCCCCAGGGATCTGAAAACAAAGACTAGATTCCAAAATAATGACTGCGAATGTACAGGGAGCATATCTCTTTTTCAAAGAAGCCCAAAGAATTTCATGTGAAATATGCTCTATCACTGGAAATTATATATAATTTACTTTGGGGGAAATTTTACAGAGCAGAATGTTGCCACTTCCTAGCGTCAACTATTTTCTTCTTTTAAAAATGCTATTTGTGTGTGTGTGTGTGTGTGTGTGTGTGCGATGCCAGTTTTATTTATTTTTATTGAGATATAATTGACATAGAACATTACATTTTCTTCAGGCATACAACATGAGGATTCAATAATTGTATGTATTGTGAAATGATCGATCCTCTGTAATTAATGAATGAAAATGCCTACCCAAAAAGATTATGAACACCTCATTGCTAGTACTCATGCACAACAATCATTAAAAACCACAAAAGAGTTTCCAGGGTTTGGCGTGTAAGCCTGGTGAGGTGCTTTTTAGGCAAAAGAGGTCATGGACGGAGCTGGTTGAGGGGAGAGTGTTGTACTTCAGGGTTCATTCTGTTTCCTATTTCCACCCCTACGTCAGAATGTCTGTCCTTGACCCAGAGCTTGTCGGATTTTCAGAACACAGCCTCCCAGAAGGGAGGACCAGAATCGTGGAGCTCTGTGTGAATTATTAATGGGCATTAATAACAATACCAAGGGGTCACACTGAACGAACTTCTGCGGTTTACGTACTTTCATCACACATACATTCAATGACAGAAGGAATGTTGATCTCGTGTCAGAAAAATGATCCAGAACAACCTTCTGCTTCTGACACCAGAACAAACAGATATTTTATGGAAGAGCTTGGTTGCCCGCTTAAATCCTAACATTTGGGGTTAAGGGTGTACAAAAAAATTCCTAAATAACAAATTTAGCTCTGTATTTCATTTACCTAACTAAACCTTTCCAACCGTATTTATTTTTTTCAGCCAAGATGGAACATATCAGCCAAATTTTAACACTCTCCATAAAAAAAGAAAAAGAATTTCCTGGTAAGTTTAGCCAAAACTTCAGGTGAGTGCTTAGCTAAGATTTAACACAATTTATTGAACTGAACAAAAATGAAGCCAATGGACATAGTTTTATAAATGCTAATCATGTCTTTTAGCTCTAATCTCTATATTACGAAGTTCACAGTTGTTATAGCTTCTTGTCTGATTGTATATTTTGCTGCTGTTTTATTCCTGTTAATGCTTTTTCTCTTAAATTCTATTTTGCCTCATATTAATATTGCTATACTAGCTACCTTTTAAATTTGGTTAGTAGTTATTTACCTGGTTTATCTTTGTTCTTATCTTCATCCTCCACATATGTGTAATATTTTGTTTTATGTATGACTTCTAAAAGCAACATATGGCTGGATTTTTGTTTTATTCATTCCAGTAGCCTCTGCCTTTTGCTAGTGGGTAGCTATAATCATAACTGTAATCACTCTTATATTTGAACTAATATCTACATATCACACTGTTTTCTTTTATCATCCCTTTTGTCCACTTCATTTCCTCTTCCTATTTCTACTGAATATGATTTTCTATACGTCCAACTTTTGTCTCCCATGGACAGTTTGGAAACTAGAGATTATAGTTATATTATTTTTGTAATTACTTTAAAATATATAATGTACATACCAAACTATAAATTTAGCATATTTATCTATTCAGAAGTTTTTTGCATAACTAAAACCATACCCCTAGTTAGTTATCTGTTTTATATTAGTTATCTAATATATAGTTATCTATTTTATAGTCTCTTTTTAATAACATTTACTGACATATTCTATTAATTCCTGTATGTATTATTGTCCCCTCCCCATCTCATGAATTCCCTTCAGGTTCCCTTTCTTCTTGATAATACCTTTAACAGTGAAGGTCTGTGTCTTTATGTGTCTGAAATGTCTCTGATTTGCCTTCAGTCTTGAATGATAGTCTAGGTAGGTATAAAATTCAAGGTTGAAAATGATTTCCATCAGTATTTGAAGTCCACTCTTTTCTGGCATCTACTGTTTTTTGTTTGGTTGGTTTTTTGTTTTTATTTATTTATTTTTGGCTGCATTGGGTCTTCATTGCTGCACACTGGCTTTCTCTAGTTGTGGTGAGCGGTAGCTTCTCTTGTTGCAGCGCATGGGCTCTAGGTGCGCGGGCTTCAGTAGCTGTGGCATGCGGGCTCAGCAGTTGTGGCTCAAGGGCTCTAGAGCGCAGGCTCAATAGTTGTAGCGCATGGGCTTAGTTATTTTGTGGCATGTGGAATCTTCCCGGACCAGGGTTCGAACCCGTGTCCCCTGCACTGGCAGGCAGATTCTTAACCACTGCACCACCAGGGAAGTCCAGTGGCATCTATTGTTGATGAGAAGTCTCTCTTAATTGCTACGCCTATGCCAATAATCTGTCTTTTCTCCCTGGTGATTTCTGTAATTTTCTTTTTGTTCCTGATATTCTATGTTTACACTCTGATGTCAAGCCTTAGATTTGTTTCCATTTAGCTTTGTTAGCATTTGGTAGGTACTTTCAATCTGAGGACACGTCTTTCTTCAATTCTGGAAAGCTCTTAGCCATTAATTCTATCAGTTCATCCACTATGCCTCTGAAATTCTCTTGTGTATTTTGACTTTGGTCTCTCTGTGCTGCATTTAGGGTAATTCTTCAGCACTATCCTCAAGTTCACTGATTCTCTCTTTGTGTCCAGTCTATTGTTTAAATTGTCTATTAAGTTTTTAATTCCAATAACAACACTGTTTGTTTCCAAAGTTTCAAGTTGATTCTTAGTCATATCTACTTGACCTTGTTTTATTTCTGCTTGGGTTTTGTTTCACAATTTTTTGTTCTTTTTATGAATACTCTGTGTTTATCTCTTGCAGCATTCTAAACTTACCTGTAAATGTGTTTCTCAGGCTGACAGACCATTTTAACTCCAGGACTTAATTCATGTTAATTATCAATTTTGTTTTCTTTCTTAGCTTCAAAAGTCTTTGTGCATTTTACGAACCAAAAAACTTTTGGAAGCCAACAGACTTGCAGGATCATTGTGAGGTGTTTGATTTGGCTATTTGTTTTGTGTTTCTTTCTTCCTTCCTCTGTGTTCCAAACTCCCTGTCCATAAGGTAGGGGTGACCCTCACCCACCTGCCTGCACCCATTGCCCAGGGTTAGGGTTATTATGTCAGACCTCCTGTTCGGTGCGATGATCTCAGCTTCAGCCTCCCAGTCGGTGGGGGGGGAGGTTTCCTGAGGCTCCTCCCTGCCCCTGAGTCTGCTCTCCCTGGTCCACAACTTCCTTGAAGCAGCAGCTTGTCTGCAGCAGTTTTCCACATTGTCCTCTCATAAGGGACGGCTTAGCACCGCCCCAGCCCCAGGCTTCAGGCGCCCAGCCTGCTGCCGGCCCCCCTCGGCTGCAAGGCTGTGGTCTTCTCTCTCCTGCAGCAGCCCCCCTGCCCTGCCTGCTTCCTGTCCCAGAGACCCCCGCAGGCCCATGTGTACAGTCTAACCACTGTTTGCATTGTTGTTGCATTTCTGGTGTAGGGGAGGTTTATGCTGAATGTTTAGCCCGCTGTGGTTATTCACCTTTTTCTTTTTCTTTTTTCATCAATCATTGCTGTGTGCTTGGAGCACCAACGGTACTCAAAGCATGAATTCACTGCACCTTCCTCTCCATTGACAACAAGAAAAATGACCATTCATTAAATACTCATGTGCCAGGCATTGTGCTAGGTATTTTCATCTCTTACCTCATGTCATTCTTAACATGCTTCTGTAAGGCAGGTGCTATTGTGCATCTCCATTGTATACAAGAAGAACTAACCCTCTCTAGAGCTTAAATAATCTCTTCTGTGACACATATTCTGGCAAGTAGTGCATGGGTGTAGAATCTAGTATGTCTGACTCCAAAGCCAGAACCCTTGACCTTGATATAGTAAGGATGAGATGATGTCTCCTGATGATAATCTCACATTCATTACTGGCTTTTTGATTCCACAGAAGAACCCAAGGAGGAGGAAGGGCATGGGCTGTGTTCTGTGGTCCTGGTTTCTAGTTAGAGGTCACTTACTAACTACCAGAGTGACCTTGGGAAGCCACTGCGGCCACCTAGGTCTTTATTTTCTCTATAAAATGGTGTTATTAAAAATTAATATTTCTCCCTGCTTCCTTTTGAAGGTCAAAAAATAACAGATCGCAGGGTGGGTGGTGGTGGTGGGATGAATTGGGAGATTGGGATTGACATGTATACACTAATATGTATAAAATACATAACTAATAAGAACCTGCTGTATAGCACAGGGAACTCCACTTCACTGTACAGTAGAAACTACAACATTGTAAAACAGCTATACACCCATAGAAAAAAATTTTTTAATAAAATAAAAATATGAAATATTATGTATGTTATAATATTTTATATTGAGTCTAAGCTTCTTTTCTTGTATTGAAACCAAGAGATATCATAAGCAAAGTTTATATTATTTTCCCTGAATATATTGCCTTACAGTCACCCACGCTAGAGCTCATTTGCTATTTCTCTACCCACTCACAAAACCTCCTGAGATCTTACTATGGCTTATCCCTGTCAGTCTGACATTTCACTTCCATCTTTAATTTTGGAGATCTCCCTGTGTACTCTCTGATCCACATCACTTATAAAACTATTAAATAAACTTGTAACATTTTCTTCATCTGGAAAAGCAAATGTTTTCCTCTAGTTTTGATTTCCTACTAAGCCAACTCTTTATCTACAGCAAAACAAAATACGACCCCCACTTACCCACTGACTGGTGGCAAATGACTATTCCACAGTTTTTCATCAGCACTCCTTTTCTTATAAAGAGGGAAACATCATATAATGGAAAGATCAGATTATGCAGCAAAACCACCTGCGTGGGCATCTGTCAATGACAGGACCCAGCATCCCTGAGCTGCAGTTTTCTCATTTGTAAAGTGAAGGTAACACGTCCATCCTTAGGAAGGATGCAGTGATCTTACAAGACCAAGTACGCCAAATGCCAAGCAGCGTATCTGACATATGGTAGGTTTTCGACAAATACAAACTATCCTTATATCTGAAGCCAAGAGGCATTGATTTGCAGCAAACTCCTTAAAAAAAAAAAAGGGGCATGTTGACAACATTAACCACGCTCCAGTGATGCAAAGAACTTGCTTCTTTTTTCATTTTTATTGCACTGCCAGATTCAATAAAGCAGCAACATACCTAACGTTCAATGTTGATAGATAACGATGGCTTGTTTCAAAGTTCAACAGACAAGCAGGCTTCACTCTCCACATAGGCAGGGGTCCCTTTCAGAGCGCCTCTGAAGTCTTTGAGAGGAAAGAGGTGTGGGATCCCGAGGGATAATGATGAGGCCGCTGAAGCCGGCTTGTGGACAATCAACTGTCCTTTACAGGCCACGGAGAAGCTGTGTGACTCATTGGTGGCTACAGTGTGCTGTCCAGCTGAATGCAGATCTGTCCCTGAGAAATCACTGCCCTGCTCCAGTGGACAGAGGCAGCTGGTTTGGAAGGAGTTTCACATTCTTTGCAATCATGTGGCGTAACCTAAGCCTCCATGGGTACTGGACAGAGAGACTTTCAACCGAGAGACAGCTTTTAGGAATTCTCTGGCCTGGAGTTTCCTAGGCTGAGTAAACGCATGTGTGCCAGAGGCGGGGGGCGGGGTTGAGGGCATCCAATTAATTGGGGAAAATGGAACTAACTGGGGGGTGGTGTGGGGAAGGCGTGAGGGAAGGTGGGGGGCAGGGGAGCCACAGGGAATCTCATCACTGTCTCCTTTCCCTTCCTCTTAAAGAAGTTTCCCCATCGCCACTTATGTGCTACCTTGCTAGCTGCATTTTTCCAGAAAGTTTCACTGTCAAGTTTGATAAAGCAACAGCATCCTCTAATTTTCAATGCTGACAGATAAAGATGACTCATTTCAAACTCCAGCCAACATGGAAGCTTCATTCTCCACTAAGGCAGTGGTCCCTTTTAAAGCTAACCTGCCCACTGCATACGTCTGCCTATTTTCAGAACCTTGTACAGATTCATATAATTGTCATCGTAGCCTATAGGAAACAGAAGGATTTCTGCCTAGAGGAAAGGAGCTATAACTTCAGCCTGTTCTTTCAGAACTATATTTGTTTGCGCAGCAGTAGATTTCTCTCCAAGTCACTGAGTCATCTTCCCAAACACAAAACTCAAAACTGAAACCTTCTTTTCTTTTTATTGGGAGATTGACATTCTCATATAACATTTCATATTAATGCATTCAAAGGGCACATTTAAAATATATGAAATGTATATGAAAAAAAGTCATTGAGAACTGGAGATATTACAAGCCTCAAGCCAGCAGGCTGGCTTAATAAAGAACCACAATAACTCACAGACTAGAAATTCAGACTAAAGCCCAAATGAAGACCCTCTCTCACTTCTCATCCACCCGAGTTCTAATATTTTCAGGTGCTGCCCCAGGGAGGAATCTTTAACTGGATTACTTCAAAACTATTTTTTTCCCACTTCAATAGAAATGTGCTGTGTGGAATAAACTGCATCAGATTTTAAATACGATGACTTCATATCTGTTGCAGCTGCCTTTTATACCACATTGAGTTTGGCATAGTATCGAAAATTCTAATGACTTCTTGAAAAAGCAACACCTCCCTCCTTGGCACTTACTGTTATTTCTCAAATGTTTGTGAAACAATTATCCTATCACACCTCAGGGAATTTTCTTCAATGAAACTAAATTTATGTTTCTATTATTCCTGAACATGTGCCCAGGTAGGAATTTAGTAAAACTAGAATGAAAAGTGTTGCGGTGTTGGTGTGCAGCACTGAAGCCTGTCCTCCAAATAAAGATGCGTAAACAATAAGAGAAAAGCTCTGGCTTCCCAGTTAAATATTACCATCAGTGAGCACACAGCTTTCATTATAAGGAGGCGCTACAATAAGTCCTTCACTACTTCTTCCCACCCACAAGCCCCTGGAAGCTTCTAAGGAGTCATAACCCAGACATCACTGTGGCTTTCCCAGACTCTTAGGAACCATATCAGGTCAGGCTAAACTCCCTATGGAAGCGTAAAGCCAAGAAACCTTGAATTCCTGAAAGGCTTATGTTTTCATGGCCACTTTTTCACTTGGTGTCTTGCTAATAAACAGATGAGAAATTCAGCTTCTAACTCAACACACGCACACACACACACCCCATTATACAAAGCCAGCTCTAGTGAGGGTTGGGGGATCATGAGAAAAGGTCACGTGTTCAACATACGTCAAATGATAGAGCATCCCACAGTACATATTCCTGTCCTTAAATATCCTTTTGGCCATTCTTTGTCCACCCCCTCCATCAAGGAGGCTTCTCACCACCCTTTCCTCACCCCTTACCCAGACTCCTCTCCTCAGTCCCACCCCCTTGACTTCCTGGACCGCCCTCTGAATTCTTTCCCCCATCTCTCCCTGCAGCTGTGCAGAGCAGTTCTGCCCTTTCCAGGTCCTTCTCCCAAATGCACGGAGATGCTCCACACACAAGAGCATCGCAGGTTACAGGGACCCACCCCCGCAGAGAGGCAATGTGGTTATACACATTACTGTCCCATCACACAGTATACATTTTCCCCGGTTGGGGTTTTTTAATCTTTTCAAAACATTCTGCATCTTTTTCACTTTTTGCCAGAGACCATCCAATATTTTTTCAGCTTCAGTCTCACATTTCACTGACATAACAAACTTATTTGCTCCCCAAATGGAAATTTTATAGGATACATTTACTCTTTCACAATTTGACTGATAGTTAAATTGCCTGCAGTAAGACTGATAGTAATTTTCTCTTCTTTACAGGCCCTGATTGTGTTGCCGGGAAGCTTTTCTAAGCCCTGAGGAATAAACGTAGAGTCTCATGTGGCTTTGAGAAGCTTAGGAAAACAGGTCCTCCCATAGCTGAGGGGCAAGGAACTACCAGTAATCGATGCTTGACTCTGTGCTAGGTATTTACATCTACAGCGTTAAAGTCAGAATGTAATTACTTTTGAGAAATGTTCTAAATATCGATGTTTAATAACAACCTCAGGATATACTGGTGGAATCATTTTTAGTATCAAGTAGCTTTTTAAAAAGAATTGTGTCCCCATTTCATAATTATTTTCTCTTTCATACTGGAATTTATCCTTTTTACAATTTTTCAAGTATCAGGACCAAATTTTAATGCCAGACACTTTCACGGACCACTGTAAATTGGGAAAAGAAATTCCCAATGACCAAAACCCATGGTGCCTTTAGCAAACATGTTCAAACTAATGTGCATTTTGTGAATCACCGTGGTGCTCCTATAGGCCCCCCAGTCTCTGTAGATTGGAGGAGAAGCCTCTCTGAGGAGCTGACCTCTGAGGTGAGACGGGAAGAAGCTGTCGGGGGAAGATCAGAGCAACAGCCAATGTAAAGGCCTGGAGGAGAGAATGGGCCTGCGATGTTCAACGCAGAGAAAGAGGCCAGGGTAATGGGCAGGGGTTGGCTTTCAAGAGGCAGCCAGGACCAGGCACCACAGGGCTTTGAAGTCCAGGTAAGAAGACTGACCTTGATTGTAAGTGTGATGAGGATCATGGTGTGGGGGGGTATAAACAGGGGGGTGGCATTGACCCGATGTCAGATTTTATAAGACCGCTTGGGCTGCTGTGAGCAGAGAGACTGTAGGGGCAAGGGGGGCAGCAGGAGGTCTGTCAGGAGGCTCTTGCCCGCGTCCAGGTGAGAAATGATGGCGCGTGGCCCAGAGTAGGAGCAGCTGAGGAGAGAGGAGAACAGCACGGGGGCATATGCTACAGTATGTGTACCACCCCGGTTCCCAGTGTCCACATGATGAGACCACATGCATGGCAACAACTAGTCTCCAGGGGACGTTTTGGGTTACATGTATGGAAACATAGGCTCCTTTCAGGAACACCAGGCTCCTCCTGAGAAGCACTGCTTTAAAATACTGCAGTGGTCTGTGGGAGACCCATCCCTCCTTTGCATCATTAGGTGAACTTGCCAATGTTTTCATCTACAAACTGTTTTCAACTACAGAATACTGGAGGCAGTTCTTCCGCCTCAGTGCCTGATGAGGCTTAATTAATGAATGCTTACAGGGTGGTTAAAAGTGAAAAATGAAAAATGTTTAAATGTCAACTATGACTCCGTCTAACTGTATTGTAAGCACTTAGCGCTGAAGCTTGCTGAGAATGCCTTTCAGTCGACAGCTATTCTCCAGGGATGGTGAGAGGGCAGGAGCAGCCTTTTCGAACTGCAATCAAAAGTCCATCCATCACTTCATGCCATTTTCCAGAAGGGATATAGGAATCAAGTCCCACAGAGAGGCCCTTCATTATCTTCTAGAAAACCACGTCAGATGATCGTTTTTATGAGAAGAAGAGACGGCCTTCAAAATACCACACTATTCAGTATCATTAGAGAAGAATCCTTTCCAGATAATTGGCTACCTTGAAGCATCAGAGCAGTTTTATTTTAACTAAGCTTGATGGATATCTCTTTTAAATGTAGGGCACACTTCCCTCCATATGGGGAGGTATCTTAGGTATGACTGAGCCTTTTTTCCACGTTTCAGGGTCACGAGTCAAACGGTGAGTAATGTGTTGTGATGTTAGTGAGTAATTCTCCTCCAGGAGCTGTCACTTTCCTCAGCGTCCATTACCACTAAGCGTCTGCCTCTTGTGGCCTCTCTGTGCGTTTTCTATCTTTTCTCTCACAGCCAGGCCATCCATCGCCACATACTGTAACTGTCATTACTTTTGCTCCAAAAATTCCTCATTTGTTATTTTAAATCTGCTGCAGGCTGGATAACTAGTTAACAAAGCTGTGAGTACTGCGTGTGACATCAAGAGTAAGGGGGTTCTGAGTGAGGGATGCGGTGACGCTCTTTCGAGTTCAAGTGCTTTGAATTTTAGAATCTCTATTAGGACCATGTGGAAGGCTTTGGAACACTGGAATTACTTTATATTTTTTTTCCTCTAATTTTTACCTTGTTTTTTCTAAATTAATTTTTTTTTTTTTTTGGTGGTACGCGGGCCTCTCACTGCTGTGGCCTCTCCCGTTGCGGAGCACAGGCTCCGGACGCGCAGGCTCAGCGGCCATGGCTCACGGGCCCAGCCGCCTCGCGGCACGTGGGATCCTCCCGGACCGGGGCACGAACCCGTGTCCCCTGCATCAGCAGGCAGACTCCCAACCACTGCGCCACCAGGGAAGCCCTCTAAATTAATTTTTATTGGAGGATGGTTGCTTTACAATGTTGTGTTAGCCTCCACGGCACAACAAAATGAATCAGCCACACACATACAGATATCCCCTCTCTTTTGGACTTCCCTCCCATTTAGGTTACCACAGTGCATTAAGTAGAGTTCCCTGCGCTCTACAGTATGTTCCCATCAGTTGCCTATTTTATACACAGTAGCAATAATGTATATGTATCAATCTGGCACTACTTTATTAAAGAAAAAGAAAACTAAGAAGGGATGCGTCTTTACCAGCCACTATCACTGTATTCGTTTCCTACTGCTGCTGCTGCACATTACTCTAAACTTACTGGCTTAGGACAACACAGATCTATTATCCTACAGCTCCGGAGATCAGAAGTCTGAAATGGGTCTCACCAGGCTCAGGTCAAGGTGTCAGCAGGGCTGGTTCCTTCTAGAAGATGCTGCTTTCCTTAGCTCACAGCTTCCTTCCATCTTTAAAGTCAGAAGAGAAGCATCTTTGAATCTCTCTCTGACTCTCACACTCTGCTTTTGTCATCACTTCTCTTTCTCTGACACTTTTAAGGACCGTTGTGATGACATTGAGCCCATTCAGATAATTCAGGATAGTCTCCCCATCTCAGTGTCCTTAACCACATCTGCCTTGTAAGGAAACATAATCACAGGTTCTGGAGGGAATTAGGATGTGGACGTCTTTGTGGGGGGCCGGGTGCATTATCCTGCCCATCACACTTGCCAATGTGAGCCTCTTTACTATTGTGTTAGACATGGAAACAGACAAGTGTTTACAATTATTTTTTATTACCAATTTTCTTATAGGTCAAGAGGACCTAACAATCCAAACCACTTAAGGAAAGTGAAGCTTATTTCCTTCATGTTTAAGTCAGGATATAGGGATTCACCCACACTTTCTGTCAGGGCTGGAGATTCACCCACCTCTTACCTCTATTATTAGTGTTCCATTCAGGGAAGCTCATGTACGCACAAGTGGCCACAGTGCTCTTTGGAATGGATCCCAGAAGCAAACCCTTGACTGCATTACAGAGAGAATTGGGTGCTGGGAATGTGCTCCTTCCTTTAGATGATCAGCTAGCTTGAGGCACCTCTATTCTACCTGCAAAATGTATCTGGCTCTATGTTACACATACATGTGTGCACAGATAGAATGTGGGTACCTGTGCTAATCATCTGTGATAACTGAATAATGAGATTCTTCTAAAAGTTGGGTCATGAAATAAAGAAGCATTTCATATTTACTCTGAAAGAGGACAAAAACACAGCCACACAGATCTAGAACCTACACTTTCATCCATTCACACATTTGTATGTTGGGAAATAGAGATGAGGTCTCTGCCCTTGGGGGGTAATATTCGGGTTTGGAAAGGCAGACTCAAATAAGCAAAACACACAAAAAATTTTAAATGTGATTGGAGATTGTCATTAGGACCATAAAATAAATAAACGGGGCTGGAGTTGCTGACCAGCTGAACTCCAGGGAGAGCCTCTCTGAGGCAGGACAGTTACTCTGAGCTCTGCAGGACGAGGCTGTGGCATCCATGTGAAGAACTGGGCAGACCGTTCTAGGCAGAGGAAACAAATGCAAAGGTCCTGAGGTAGAAAAGAGCTGAGCACATTGAAATAATAAGTAAAACGTCAGTTTGGCTGGACATAGTGGGAGATGGGGGAAGGGGGAGGGGCAACGGGACCCAGATCAAACAGGGTCTCTTGGTTGCTATTTTATTCTATTCTATTTTAATTTTTTATTGGAGTATAATTGCTTTACAATGTTGTATTAGTTTCTGCTGTACAACAAATTGAATCAGCTATATGCATACATATATCCCCTCCCTCTTGGACCTCCTTCCCCCCACCCCATCCCACCCATCTAGGTCATCACAGAGCACTGAGCTGAGCTCCCTGTGCTATACCGCAGGTTCCCACTAGCTATCTATTTTACACATGGTAGTGTGTCTATGTCAAACCTAATTTGAAGATAAACAGGAAATCAGAGTTTGGGGCAGATAAATGGTATGAAGAGTCTGACATTTTTCTAAGACCATGCTGCCTGCCTTATGGAGATGAGATTGGACCAGACAAGAGCAGAAGCAGGAAGACCACTTAGGTGACCAGCACAGCCCCTGACGCAAGATGGTGGGTGGTGCCCATGGCGATGAACTGAAGGGGATGTTTCCAAGATCACGTCCTGGAGGTGGAATAGACAAGAAGTGCTCGTGGATCAGATGTAATGTGGCTAGGAAAACCGAAGTGTTCAGAATCACTTCTTTTTGGCTGATTAACTCGGTGGATAGCAGTGCCACTTATCAAGAAGAGGAAGATCGGGGCTTCCCTGGTGGCGCAGTGGTTGAGAGTCCACCTGCCGATGCAGGGGACACGGGTTCGTGTCCCGGTCCGGGAGGATCCCACATGCCGCGGAGCGGCTGGGCCCGTGAGCCATGGCCGCTGAGCCTGCGCATCAGAAGCCTGTGCTCTGCCACGGGAGAGGCCACAGCAGTGAGAGGCCCGCGTAACGCAAAAAAAAAAAAAAAAAAGAAGAGGAAGATCAGAGGGAAAACAGGTTTGTGAGAGAAAATTAAGAATTCTCTTTGGAGCTTGATGATTAAGAAGCCTGTTAGACACACATGTTGAAATGTCCAGTAGGCTGTTGGATATAGAATTCAGCACAGGAGGAAACCAAACACAAAATCGTAGTTGCTGTGGGACCGTCACCTATGTTACAGTCCCTCCTTCCCTGGGCATCACCCTTTGCCCACAGGCGTTTCTAACTTATCCCACTTCTTGGGGTGACCCAGGTTTGCTAGTTGATGAGAGAAGATCCCTGAGTGTTAAGAATATATTTGGTTTTCAGACCTTGGAGTCTTCTGCAGTCACCAGCATTAATGGGGCTACCTATGTATACTTAGAGTATAACCAGAACAAACACCAAATGTCTAGCACACAGAAGGTACATACAGGCTTGCTGAATGAATGATTTCCTTCAATTTCTTTTTTTTTTTTAATTGGGGTGAGAAGGAGATTAGCAAACATTAGTCTAATTTTTACTCAGGTACAAAGCAAGTTATTTATTGGTGTGCAGGCTACGTTCTTAAGAACCTTATGTTCTGTGAATCACTGTGGAGGTGGGTCTTGTTAAAAGGCAGATTCTGATTCAAACTCTGGGGCAGTGCTGGGATTCTGCATTTTTGACCAACTTTCAGGTGCCCCTGAAGCTGTTGGTTCTCAGCTCACACTTCGAGTAGCAAAGGAATAGACTCAACCTGCCATCCTTCTATTTCATCGGGCAAGTTGGGCAAACTTGCAAGAAGTGGACGCGATTAAGTGGGCAAGGCTTCCACAGCCAGTGTGACCGTCAAGACTGCCGTCTCCTGTGAACTTCTACAGCAATTATTTCTTATCTTATCATTTGACACTCAACACATATTGCCTGATATGATTAGTTATCATTCTATGCTATCTGTCTTATTTTCCAAACAAAACTAAAAGTGCCTAGAGATCCAGAACAAACCTTGACAAATTTCTTTGTATACCTAGCCCCCAAACTCCAACTTCATACCTTATACAAGGTAACTGCCCAAGAAATATTTGTTGACTATTCGTAGATTTCCCTAGTAGGGGCTATGGATGCATTAACATTAGTTAGACTCACACAGAGATGGCAATATGGCTTTTGCTGTGAAGCTTAACATTTAAATCAAATAAGCTTATAGTTATATTTACATGCAAAAAAGAGACGGAATGTATGCCTGTTAATAAGCTGGGTTAATTGCATAACGGGATTCTTCTAAAAGTTGGATAATTGAATAAAGAAGTATCTCAGAGCACCTGGACCTCTAAGTGCTTCACAATTACAAAAGGATTACATAAAACTGTATATCCATATTAAAAACAAATTAAACAATAATCATGAATATTATCCGAAATAATAAAGGAACAATGAGTAGCTGCTTGATGTGAATTATCAGGAACATTTTCATGATTGTTCTTTAATTAATTGCTCCATAATCTGAAAGCTTTCTCTGCCTCTCAACGTGCAAAGCAGCCTAATACTGTGTTTCCTTCCCCAGAACTCACTAAGAGCCGAACAGTTAGTTCGATTCATCATGGCAATGAAAAGAGCATCGAGTTATGTAGGAAAACAATCTATGTGTTGCTGCCACTTGGAATTCAGTACGGAATTACATCCTGCAATTAATAAGAAGACCATTGTCTGAATGACCACCGTCTCTCCGGGAGTCATCACTTCCCCTCTGCGCTCCCTGGGAAGAGAGGTCCTGGCACGGCCCCCAGAGCAAGACTGCACCAGAGCTCTGAGGACGCCCAGCTCTGATCTCCGTCCAGCAGCACATTGCAGAGATGGTGCTCCAAGTGGTAGCCAAGTCCCAGCCAAGAGGAGGCCTCACCACAGCTGACTCTGCATTTTCAGAAGTGTCAATTACCCAGTCATTCTTTAATAAGTACTTTTTAAGCATCTATTCTAGGTTAAGTGCTATCCTGGGCTCAAGATGGAGAAGCATGGACAGGATCTCCATCTTTGAGAATCCACAATCCGCTAAAATGTAGCTGTGAGAGGGCTGGAGCTTCATCTGGCCTGCTCACACTGCACCCCCAAATCCATGTGAGTGCTTGGCTTATAACAGGTCTTCAAAAATATTTATCAAGTAAATGGATGGATGGATGGGTTTAGTGGGCGCACAGATGCATAAATTATTAACTTCCAGTTAATACAGTGCTATACATAAACTTACACCAAGGCTACAATTTATGGAGCCCTCACTAAGCTATGTGCCAGGTACTGTCCTACAAACTCTTCAAATTACCTATTTTAATCCTGACGCTCACCTCTGAGTAGCTGTGATGTCACACCATTGCAGGTATGGGGAACAGGCGTGAAGAGCACCCATGCCTTGGGCCCGAGCTCACACTCTCAGGGATAAAGTGATGACTCAGATTTAGGTCTTCAACTCTAGATCTCTTAACTACCACACTATACTACTCTCTCCCAGCTTTCACAAAAGCCAGGAGCTTCCAAATTGTGGGCCCAAATTTAAAAAGGAAAAGGAAAAGCGGTGAGTAATTTTCTGCCATGGGACATGCTAAACACGACAGCAAAAGCAATCTTCATCCTGTTGTGAGATCGCTCTGCTTTCCTCGGGGTTTTCCTGCAGTCTGAGCCCATGGAAGAGGCTGGAAGAAGACCCCGGCTGACTTATCCATTGGTTAGGAGAGTCAAGATGGTGGAGCTTTCCTTGGAGAAAATTCCGGTTTCCATTAGTAGGCAGAAGCCGGGTGGTGCTCCTTCTTCAAGACAAGCTACGAAAGGAAACTTAACCTTCAGCGGTTTTTAATACCAAAAATCTGCTGGAGAGCGGGGGCAAGAAAAAGGTCACCTTCTTTAAAAAGTTGACATTTTTCAATCATTTCCAAATAATGTTACAACATAGGGACTTTCCTGGAGGTCCAGTGGTTAAGACTCCGAGCTTCCAATGCAGGGGGCACGGGTTCGATCCCTGGTTGGGGAACTAAGATCCCACATGCCCCATGGCGAGGCCAAATATATATATATATATATATATATATATATATATATATATATATATATATATATATATATATATAAACATACAATTCTATATTAAATGACAAAGGAAGCAAGTATATGTGCCACAAATATTTGAAATGAATCACAGATTTACAAATTCAGAAGAGTCACTCTTCAGACTACGTACCCAGCACTTAGCTTGGGACGGGATTATAGAGCCACGGGTGCGAGCGGTGGGGGGTGGGGTGGGTCCACGTGGAGGGCAGAAGCTGGGGACCTTGAACAGTCAGGAAAGCCCCAGAGTACCAAGCTCTTGGGATGCCAAGGAGACAAGGCTTATAGAAAGAGGTGGGACCACACCCAAAACAAATTTCTCCTCCTGTAAAATCTGCTGAGGGCTAAAGACCGTATTTTTTCAAATCCCTTTTCTCTACTCTTCTATACAAATGCTAAGACATTCGCCACATTCTGTTCAGCTCCGCAGATTCCCTGCCTTGAGTGGAACAAGAAACACTGAGGAGCGTGTCTCGTAATAGGTCAGGGCCAGCTGTGCCATGAGCAGAAGGGGCGTTTTGGAAATCAGTTTGGAGCAGTGGCCCTCAAAGTCATTCCCAGATGCGCAGCATCTGCTCAACCAGGGACCTGCAAATATTTTCTGAAAAGGGCCAGAGAGCAAATATTTTAAGCTTTGTGAGCCAAGAGGCAAAATTGAGGATATTATCTGGGTACTTATGTAACAAGGGAGGAAATCAAAATTCCCCAGTTTTATTGATGAATTTTTGTAATACAGATCTACTAATGAGAAGAACGAAATTACTTTTGCAGGGGCAGCATTTCCCTTAACTGGAGTTCAAAGTTAGTGTTTCCTGTTGTGGAATCAGTTGCAAAGGTTCCATGTGTAAGAACCATTATTAGCCTGCAGGCCTTACCAAAACATGTGGCAAAACAGATTTGGCCCTCAGGCTAGACCTGGGAACTTATTAGAAAGGCAAATTATAAGATCCCACTCTGGACCTACTGAATTAGCAAATCTGGAGGTGGGCCAGATACCTGTGTCTTAACAAGCCCTCCAGGTAATTCTGATGCACCCTAGCATTTGAGAACCAGTGATTTAAAGTAAATGTTGAGGGGCCAGAATTAGCCCCGCCCACCCTGTTATTACCATGGTAACGGCCATTTCTCAGTCATCGGTCCTCGCCTTCTGCCCTACTTTCCCTCTGCCATGATTTTAATGAGTTTGGGTGTATATTTTTATTTTAAATAACCTTTTGGGTCTTAGGCAACTCTTTTGGGAAACATGGCACGCCCACGTCTGCTTGGAGCTATCTAAGCAAAGAAGCAGGAAGTCCTCTGGGAAAAGGCTCAGAGCTTGGTAGAAGGAAGCACTTCTAACCGAAGCCAGAAGGAGAAGCTCTTCAGACATTTTGCTTTCAGTAGGTAGCCCGAGAGATGGTTAATGGAAGTGGTGACTTTTCACCTTTTCAACTGCTGCTCAGAGCTACCTCTGGTCAGTGAAAAATAAACGGGGCTACAACGCAGGTGCTGTTTCTTGATTGAATCGGTGGTCTTGGCGCTATCATCATTTCACACAATTCGTAAATGATATTTTTGTAGCAAACTCAGAGGGAAGAAGTATAGAGACTGTCCCCTGGGTTAATTCTCACTCCGGCTCATCTTTTTCTCTGTAAAATGCTGCCTCAATTTCTCCATGTGTACAATGGAAATAATCAAAGCCCACTGACAGCGTTGTCTTGAATATAAACCTAGGTGTGTGAAGATCTCTGCCTTTGACAAATGCTGAGAATTATTATTAGGTTGCATTGTCCTAACAGACTGACAAGATGATGTTTACGCTGACAAAAGGCGTGCAAAGCACCTATTAGTCACGCAGTATCGCTCCTGTGGCTACGCGGACTGCTTCGGGGTCCATCTGGCGCCTTCCCGGCGTACTACATGTTCTTCCTGAAAATTCAAATAGCTCTTTAGACCCACTGGCCAGGATGCGTCTGCCAACATTTAAAAGAGGTTCCCCACCAGCCTGACCCCACCTCCCCCCACCCCTGAAATTCAGATTCGTTGAGTGACTTGGGGTCACTTGGGGTCATCCCGAGGAGGAGGGGGAGGGACGCTGTCTCCAGAAGGGCTTTGGCGAGTCTTCCGGGACCAGCGTACAGATGTTTCCCATTAGTATGGGTTAATTGATCAAATTCACGGGATGAAACCTAGGAAGTCACAAAGAGCCAGACGCAAGTGGATGAGAGGTGGGATTTTAGGATATTAACTTTCCTGTTTTAGAATTATGGGGATAAAGCCAGGAAGGCTGTAGATGTAAGAAGGGAGGCCTGTATTCTCCTACTTTAAAGTTCTTGCCTGAGACAAGCAAAAAACAACGTATTTTGTGCTCTCAGAAGCTCAGAATCATGTTCCTTCTCAGGAATCTTCCTGAGAAGAAGTGCAATAGATGCCAAGGAAAGACCTACACACCCAAGAAGGCTCACCGTGTTGGTGGATGGATTGGAGGCACTTTTAAAAGAGATAGAAACAGGAGAAGGGATCCTAAAATGACTTCGGCTAAACTATGAAGTTCCATGTACCTCCATTTCTTGTACCTCCATTTCTTCTATATTTTTAAGGTTTTTAAAACCCTTTTTATTTTGAAATAATTGTAAACTCAAAGGAAGTTGCAAAGGAGTGTAGAGAGGGGTCCTGTGAACCCTTCACCCTGCTTCCACTCAGTGTTAACGCTTGCGTCACTATATATGATATCAAAACCAGGAAACTAACCCTGGTACAAGCCACAGAGCTTACTCGAAGTTCACTGGTTAAATATGTACTTGTGTGTGTGTAGCTGCAGGCAGTTCTATCACATCTGTGGTCTCATGTAACCAACACAACAATCAAGAGACTTAACTCCACCATCACCACAAGGTTCCTTTAGGATACTCCTTTATAACCACACCCCTCCCCACTCCCCACCATCTCTAACCCCTGGAAACCACTAATCTGCTCTCTATTTCTATAATTGTCCATTTCTTCATTTGTAAACAGATTTGACATTTCATATCTTGTAGTTGGTTCAAGAATTCCTTCACAAGATCTGTTCTTATTTTCTTTTTTTCTTAACATTTCTTTTTTTCTTAACACACTCTTAACATATGACCCAGCACTCACAAGTCTGAGCATTTATCACAGAGAATTAAAAACTTACAGTCACACAAAACCCTGTATACGATTGTTTACAGCAGCTTCATATTTAATAGCCGAAAGTTGGAAACAACAAAATGTCCCTCAGTAGGTGAATGGCTAAACAGACCTTGGTACGTCCACACCATGGAAGACGACTTAGCAACAAAAAGAAACAAACTTTTCACAAAGGCAACAACTTGGATGAGTCTTGAGGGCCTCATGCTGAGAGAAAAGAAAAGAAGAAAAGAATCTCAAAAGGGTTCCTACTGTGTAATGCATTTCAGGGAACCTCTCTAAATGCCAGTATTGTAGAGATGGAGAACAGATCAGTGATTGTCAGGGCTTTATGGATGGTGTCAGGGGTTGGGAAGGTGGGAAGGGAGGGAGCTGTGTGTAACTATAAAGTGGTAGAAGGTGGCAGATCTTTGTGGTGATAGACTATACTTGATTGCATCAATGCAACTCTATATACACATTGTATCAATGTTAATTTCCTGGTTTTGATTTTGTACTTTAGTACAAAACCACTGGGAAATATAGGGTGAAAGGTACATGAGACCTCTCTGAACTATCTTTGCAACTTCCTGTGAATGTATAATTATTTTAAAGTTAAAAGCTATATTTAAAATGGATAACCAACAAGGCCCTACTGTATAGCACAGGAAACTGCTCAATATTATGTAACAACCTAAATGGAAAAAGAATTTGAAAAAGAATAGATATATGTATATGTATAACTGAATCAATTTGCATACACCTGAAACTATCACAACATTGTTAATCAACTGTACTCCAATATAAAATAAAAAGTTAAAAAAAAAGTTTAGTAAATTGGTAAAAAAAAAAAAGTGTGCAGATACAAATGTGTTGCAAAATGTATTGTAAAATTATAATTAGAGTAAATTATTAAAGTTCTAATAATAAAAATAATATAAATAATTTAAAAATATATAGATGGCTAAATCAATGAATGATTTTTTAACATGTCAAAAATGATATTTTTGTGGGCAGGTCAAGATTTTTTAATAAATCTTGCTAGATTAGCTATTCAGTTTTTTTAAAAAGAAGTTAGGTCCCTGCTTCTCACTATACTCCAGAATGAATTCCAGGTGGATTAAACATTTAAAAGTAAAAAAAAAAAAAAAAAAAAAAAAAAAAAAAGACCACTAAAAAATTAAAGAAAATGTGAGTGAATATATATTGGATCACAGGATAACAAGATTCCTTCTAACCAGGAATCAAAGACCAAAGTCGTAAAGAAAAAAAATGGATAGTTTGCACTACATAAAAATTTTAACATTTTAATTAATGAATATCAAAAAGAAAATTCAAAAACAAAAAAATGAGGAAAAAAGTTTCAGTATAGTCACCAAAGAGCTGATATCCATATAACAATAAACATATAAAACATACAAAAACAGATAAAAGTGTTTCCAATACCTAAAAAAGATCTTAATTAGAAATAAGGGATAAAGAGAAAAAAGCTGGCAATTCCTAAAATAAGAATTTCAAATATCAAAAAGGTGATTAATTTCACTAATAACAAAAATAGCAAATTTAAGAATTTTATTTATCTTACAATTAATTAATTGTATTTCAATACAATTATTCACCTTTCAAAATGGCAAAAAAAATCCTTTTTTTCCCCTGAAAGATAATATTCACTGCTGCTCAGAAATTAGGAAAACCCATTTGTGTGCAATGTAATACAAGTATTAAAAACTGCATAGGGCTTCCCTGGTGGCGCAGCAGTTGAGAGTTCGCCTGCCACTGCAGGGGACGCGGGTTCGTGCCCCGGTTCGGGAAGATCCCACATGCTGAGGAGCGGCCGGGCCCATGAGCCATGGCCGCTGAGCCTGCACGTCCGGAGCCTGTGCTCCGTGATGGGAGAGGCCACAACAGTGAGAGGCCCGCGTACCGAAAAAAAAAAAAAAAGAGTGTGTTAAATTTTTGTAAAAGCCACTGAATAATTTTAACAGTGACTACGATTATACAGTCACAGCAGCGATGTATGAGAGACCCCGATTCTTCTCATCACCACGAGCATTTGATATTGCCATTCTTTCTTTTTTTTATATATATTTCAGTTGTTCTAGTGGAAATGTAGTGATAGTTCATCATGCTTTTAATTAGCATTTTCCTACTGGCTAGTGAGGTTGAACATCTTTCTGTGGGCTTATTTGTCATCCAAAAATCCTCTTTGGTGAAATATCTGTTCATCTCTATTGCCCATTTTCGAAGTGGATTTTGTTTTTTTAACTGTGGAGTTCTGAGTTCTATATATTTAGAACTATATTATATATTATAGATATGTATTATATCTATATAGATATGTATAGATATGTATTATATCTATATCTATAATGTTATATATTATAGATATGAGTCCTTTGTCAGCTACGTGGTTTACGAATACCACAGTCTGTAGCTCATTTTTTCACACTCTTAACAGGATCAGTCTTTAACAGAGCAGAAGATTTTAATTTTGATGAGGTCCAATTTATTGACTTTTTTTCTTGTATGGATTATGCATGTTGAAGAACTATTCACAAGCCCAAATTTGTCCCACAGATTTTTTTCCTGTTTGCTTCTAAACATTTTATAATTCTACATTTTGCTTTAAAATCTAATATATTTTAGATTACACCTTACTTAAGGTGTGAAGTTTAGACCTAGCTTTGTTTATTATCAGTATGGGTGTATGGTATTCAATTACTGTTATTATTCACTTTGTGTATATCCTTTAATCCAGAAATTCTCCTTCTAAGCCTTTTCCCAAAGGAAATAATTAATGTCCTGTCACAGCTTGTTTTTTTCTTTCTTTTTTTTCCCAAAAGTCCCTTGGCTCCACATACCTCTCTATTCATTCTTATATAAAAACTTAAGAATTTCTCTTTTGCTTTATGGAGACATAATTTACATAACAAAAAATCGATGCACTTTGGGTGTACAATTCAATGGTTTTCAGTTTATTTGCAGAGTTGTACAACCATCACCACAGTCTCATTTTGGAACATTTCCATCACCCTAAAAGAAACCTTGTACCTATTTCCAATCACTCCCCAATCCCACCCCCAGGCCCAGGCAACCACAAATCTATTTTCTATCTCTATAGATTTGCTTTTCTAGACTTTTCATATAAA
Source organism: Mesoplodon mirus (assembly GCF_964341445.2). Classification (NCBI taxonomy): domain Eukaryota; kingdom Metazoa; phylum Chordata; class Mammalia; order Artiodactyla; family Ziphiidae; genus Mesoplodon; species Mesoplodon mirus. The sequence continues at coordinate 33,154,105 of NC_138989.1, forward strand.
CAGAGTGACAGAATCCAATATCTGATCTTTTACATATGTTTTCTTTCACTGATCGTAATATTTTTGAGATCGTCCATGTTGTAGCGTGTCAGTATACTTCCTTTTTATTGCTGAGTGGTATTTCATTGTATGGATGCACCACATTTTGGTTACCCATTTACAACTTGATGGGCATTTGAGTTGTTTGCTTTTTAGCTATTATGAATAATGCTGCTATGAACATTCACGTACAAGTTTTATGTGGAAATGTGTTTTCACGTCTTGAGTAGACCCCTAGATTAATGCTGATATGTTAAAAGGAAAAGCCCAAGTCAGATTTTTATTGGAATTGCATTAAGCTAAGGGAATAATTGACATCTTTACAATATTGAGTCTTTATATCCAGAAAAATGGTGTGTTCCTGCAGTTGTTCAAATGTTAGAACCTCCTTCTAATTTTTCTACTTAGGTTAATGGGATGCTGTCGTAAATTTCCATTTCACTTTTGTATACTTCCCCTTTGCCCACAAATCCATTCACTGTCTTGTTCGTGGAAAGTACATGATAGATGCTCGCCAGTCACTTTCTTTGGCGTTAAGGACATGGCAGTGAGCAAGACCTAGCAGCGGCTCTCACTGAGCTTACTTTCTAGCTGAATGAAGGGACAGTTTGCCTGAAATCTTAAAATAGCTGTTGAAGTGGTAGAGCCGTGACAGGAATGAGTGAGTGAGAATGAGAAGTGGAGGAATCAGTGGTCCAGGTAGAGGCCAGGGCCATCTTTCCAATCCAGAAGTTCTCCGAGATGCGACGGACCCAGATTTTTTAGACTAGCATGCACCTAAGATTCTACCCTGATTCATCGGGTCCACGATGCCGGGAAGAGGGGCTACGGCGGAGAATGGATCTGTGCATCTTTGCTAACTACAGGCCAGGAGGGGACGATGGGTGAGCCACACTCTCAGAGATAAAACACCCTGTGACAAAGCCAATGAGAATTCCATGACAATCTCATCAGTCTGTAAGATCCTGTAATCCCTGTAACTTCTTCAGGTGTATTATTTATATGAAGCAGGCTCTTGGCCCACGTGATTGACGGCAAAACTCTAACAAATGTACTTGTTTGGAGGGTATAAGAAAGGTGGTAGCCAGGAAGAAACATCCCACTCCGAGAATGAGCTTGGAGAGAGAGAAACCCCAAGGAGGAGAGTGGATGGATACCACTTACTAAGAGGAGAAGGTAAGCAGCATTCCTGGGGCCTGCTAAGAAGAAGAACAGGGGGCCAGAGAGGCTGCACAGCGAGGAAGTGCCGCTGGTAAGGAAGAGGAGCTTCCCTCAGGAGACTGAAGACCGTCTGTCTGAGAATCCCACAAGGGTGGGGGGGGGTGAAGGAAGAAACCCCCCCCTGAAAACCTCCTAGAGATGTTTACAAACAGCTAGTCCCCCATCATCCACCTCATACAGAGATCCTGTGATGAAAAAGTGTTAGATAATCCATGGAGTGAACACTCCTGATACAATGCTGCAGAGGGAAATAGAGACAGCTGTTAGAATGCAACTTGAGCTTGTTACCTGATTTACGTAGAGAGACATTTCACGAAATGTTTCTTCAAAGATGGACTCAGAGTGGGTTAAACCCTTTCTCTGTCTTCAAACAATACAGGCCCCTAGGTGCTTGTCCCTCTGAGGATAGGGAAGTTTTGAATACAAATAACCAGAAGAGCAATTCCCCCGGTGATCCTGAACCTTCTGTGGGTTCACTAATGACCAAGAGAAGGGAGTAAACAGTACCCTCACTAACAGACCAAACGAAGGAGGTGGATAGACACCCACAAGGATAGAGAAATGATAGCAAAGGATTTGCTTGGATAAAGAAAATGCGCCAGGGGAAGAAACAGATTCAACTGAGGAAAAGTGTCACCGAATAATACCTCTGGGGTATTGTCCAGAGAAACAAGGTAGTTAATGAGCTAGGGAAACCTGAAAAGCAGTGTTGCTGAAAGAAGCCAGAGCAGAGAGAGAAGAAGAAACAGGTATGTGTTTGCAGGGTGATCCTGAAGGTCAAAGAGGCAAAAGCAAAAATAATGGCTGAAGACAAACATTCTTAGTTATCTAACCATTATGATAGCTAAGCCCATGTTTTTAAAATTATACTCTTGGAGGAGACTTGTGTTTGTAACTAGGTCAAAGTGTCCCGTGGTACAAATAAATGATTGTGTTCTTTTCCAATTTTTAGGAAAAAAAATGTTATCAGACAAAGGTTCACAGTTTTAAGGTTTTCTTCCATAAGTATTCAATATTTTATGCTTACTCTATGCTTATGTACGAATCTAATGTTAGATGGTTTGTGATTCAGTCGGAAAGCATACGTGAATTAATTTTGTTTGGTATCTGAAAATAGTCCAAGAAGAGCTCTGAGATTTTCAAACATCCCACCTCCTGAAGAAGATTGAGAATCTAACCCAAGTGAGGGCAAAGTCCAGAGCAGGATAAAACCAAACCCAATCGCTTCTGTTTTGGGATGTTGTAATTTTACTACAGTTTGTACAAACCAGTGAAACACAGTGGCCTAATAAACATTACAGAAATGACCTATCCCTGGTTTCCACAGCTTTAAGTGAGAATATGAGGGACCAGAAGACAGTAAGGAATCTTTAAAAGCCAGCTAGTACTTTCTTCAAATCCCATCATTCAATACCAACTATTCAACATTATGCATCATTTAAATACTGCATTAATATGCATGATATCCAAGAGGTTATGCACTATGACCTTGAGATTTTTACAGCTGCAAAGGCAAAGAGGGAATCAAATTATCTAGTTTGACTTTCCATATCCTTTAAATAAATAAATAGGACATTTAAGGATCACCCAGGAAAAGGGTAAAAAACTTATCATTTCGACGTGGTTAAGAACCCCGTCTTGCTCAGAGACAGAAAGGCTAGCTGACTTTTTGATGTCTCTACATGCCAGTAGAGACAGGCACAGAAAACCTGAGAGCTGGTTCCACTGATGGAATCCTTGGAGCTCTGTAACTTCCTCTGAGTTGAGATCGACAACTCTGTGTACCACCACCCTCCTCGGCCCACACCCCCTCACCTGTGCCCTCAGCCTTTGCAGACTCCTGGAGAGATTCCTTTACTGCTTACAAAAGGAAGCTGCAGCTATTCTCTGAGTTCTAGTACTTCTAAAGTAAGCCATTAAATATATGTTCTGATGTATAAGCTCTTAAAGTGACTGCTGCAAATGACCATTTTTTCTCATTCTCCTCCTTTGCTTTGTGAATTCTCTGCCTTGATCATAACATAGTTATCTCTGTAAATGGGGAAAACATCATTTCCTTGGCAAAAAAAAGTAGAGCTGTAACATTGACTGGTATCAAATTTCCAGAAAGTATAATTTTTCTATCATTTCATTCATATTAATGTCATCAAAAGCCAGAAGTTATAAGTGATCAGGAGGCACTGGAAGGCAATCTGTGACACAGTTGCCCTTCAGTGAGCTGAATATATTAAACTCTTATACGATTTGCTGTAAATATTCAGAGCACTACAGACCTTTGTGTTGCCAAACCCTAATCCTGGGAGGAAGTGGCTTTGGAGAATAATAAAAAGCAGAAATATTTTGAGGCATTATCTCTGCTTTTTCTGCATATCATTTTCCAGTATACCACACCAATATTTCAGCTCTGTAAAAAGCGGTGTAATCACTTTACTTCACCTGTCAAGAAATCATGTTGGCATCTTTCTCGCCAGAAAATTAATACTTGTGATGCTTTTCTGACGTCATGATGCTTCTGTCTTCTTCAGTATAAAGAAGCCAGCTGAGATTGTTTTCAGTAAGATTTTATAGAAATTTGAAACTAAATTTAGTGGGGTAAAATGTGTGTGCTTTTCCCCTTCAGAAAAACATTTATATTAATATTACTTCGAGCCCACATTAATCATGTAACTTTTTTTGTGGTTCTGATAAGAGTTCTTCATTGGGTAAAAATATTCTATCAAGGCTGATTTATTGGTTTTATGTATTAGACATCTATGTGCTTTGTGATGGTCGTTAGGGGCAGGCAGTTTTCTCTTTGGCTCTGACTATTTATACTCTAAAAGGATTTAAATATATTACAGTTGTTACAGTGGGGTCATCTGAAGGGGGTGTGTACTAAAAAATGAATTGGGTGGCACCCCCTTCAAATGTAAAATTAATTCCTCCTTGTGGTCGTTTGACTTCTAACGATCTTAAGCCCCAAACGTTAAGATTCTGTAGTTACATGTTCAGTAGGTCAGCAGCGGGGATTCCAAAACAGGGTGAGGTCACGTGAGGCCTATCACCTGGATTCCTGAACAGTGGAGCAAAGCATGGGACTCACGTGATGGTCGCAATGGCCCCGGGCGTGAGAATGAGGAAACCCAGGCCTACTTCAAAACACAATTACTCTCAAAATATCTGACACATTTTCCAAGTGTAGATACATTTTAATTTTATCTTAATCCTTTTGAATAAAATTATATAGGCTTTATAATATCAGCTTTTCTCCTGACATAACATGCATAACTTTTTCCCACTCTTTGTTTTAGAAAGGAAGCAATAACCTGTTCCCAGTATGAACTCAAGTTATAGTCTGGTGAAGACTCCTTTCACAGTGATACTTAAGAGGAAACGCTGCTTTTTTGTCAATACTCCGTCCTTGGACAGGTATAAAGGTCTCCTCAGTCACCCTAGTAAATCAATCTAATTTCCCAAGTCCATAGTCACATACACAAAAAATATATAATTTTGTATTGTTCCAAACCGAGGACTAGAACAGTATCTGGCTCCCACACAAGTAGTTGTTCAGTGACTATTTTTTCAGGGAGGGGTAGCGGGGCAGGCACCACAGATGTGCTCCTCTGAAGGGAATTAAGTTGGAAACTGGAGAACAGTACAGAAGTGAAAGGGATCCGGACCCTGCCTTCTGGGACAACAAATAGGAGATAAATGTATGAAAATGCCATTTACTTCCATCAGAGAGAAAATGAAGAAATCTATCCCAAGCTTTACAAGTGCAATTAAAGCCATTTCCAGACCCATCTACGGAGGAAGTGACCATCTTGGTGAAGCTTAGTAACCAAAGGCAAAGGAAAAGCACACTTCAGGATTTATTAACAAACAAAAAGAAAACCCACAATGACTGCAGGAGTATCAAAGATTAGAAGATAAGGAGGTGAGAGTGGCAGTCACTGCCCCCTGCCTGGCTGGGACTCACTGGGAAGCGCAAAGCACCCTGGGGAATGCTTCCCTGTCTTTGGATCCGACCCAAGCTTCATAGGCATCCTCTGCCCTCCACTGCATCTCCAGCACCCAATGCGCGATGAGCCCCCTGTAAGGATTCACCACCATCATCACAACCACCAACACCTGAATAAGGCTGCACAGGCCTCCACACCTGTACCCCAAGCAACATCTACAGTAGCAGCTCCAAAATTTCTACATAGAATAGGCTTAACGATACGATGGCAGGAGGAGCATTTCCGTAGCAAGTACTCAGTTGTTACTTCCCTATGTTCACTTAGGGGTGCTTCTTGGGGTGGCGGTGATGATGGGGGCCCGGAGGGCCTCTTCCCCACGCTGCTCCTGGCCATCTCACTTCTTCCCCACAGCCACCTTGAGAGGGAGGGGTCAGGCAATAAGACACTCAGGCATCTCACCACCCATCTCATACCCAGCTAGGAGGGGCAGAGCTGCTTCAGTGTAAATGGTCTGAATCCAAAGAGTCAAAGCCCGGAGGAGAGCAAACCTGACCTTTCGGAAAGCTGGACCCAGGCCTCACCTCCGCCAAACCCGTTTCCTAGAATGCCGCATACACCTGCGAAAGCCACCACATTTTAATTTCCTCTTCCGTTTGAGCTAAAAAACATGCTGCTGCCCTGTGTAAGAAACACACACTGGGGACTTCCCTGGTGGTGCAGTGGTGAAGAATCCGCCTGCCAATGCAGGGGACACAGGTTCGAGCCCTGGTCTGGGAAGATCCCATATGCCGCGGAGCAACTAAGCCCGTGCGCCACAACTACTGAGCCTGCGCTCTAGAGCCCGCGAGCCACAACTACTGAGCCCGTGCGCCTAGAGCCCGTGCTCCGCAACAAGAGAAGCCACTGCAGTGAGAAGCCCGTGCACCACAATGAAGAGTAGCCCCCGCTCACCGCAACTAGAGAAAGGCCCCGCGCAGCAACGAAGACCCAAGGCAGCCCAAAATAAATAAATTAAATAAATAAATGTATTTAAAAAAAAAAACCCACACATTTGGCCACAGATGTTACGTACTTCTGGGTGCACTACTTGAAACAGAGTTAAAAGCAGAATTCTCTTTCTCTCACACACGGATGCACACAAAGATGGGGATGAGGTGAATTCTGTCACCTCATCCCTCAAATGACAGGATTGGGCCGGAGCAGTGGTTCTCAGAGTCTAATGTGCACACAAATCATCCGGGCATCTCGTTAAAATGCAGATTCTGATTCAGCAGGTTTGGGATGGAGCCCAAGATGCAGCGTTTCTAACGAGCTCCCAGGTGATGCTGATGCCGTTGGTCCACAGACCACACAAGGAGAAGCAAGAGACTAGAGCATCTGAAGGTTCCTTCCCGTTCTAAGCATCTGAACATCTCCATCAGTGGCATGCTTGGCCCCTACTCCCTGGGCCCCTTACACCCATCAGAAAGGTCATGTTCACGTCATTATGCTCACAAGCCCAGTTCTACCCCTGCCCTCCACTGGCCCAAATCTACCCCAAGTCAAGGGTGGGATCCATATCCACGAGGTATTCCTTAACTGGTTTTTTTCTCCCCAATGATCATTTTCTTCTGAAGTCCTCTAGCACTTAGAGATTTTGCCCTCTTGCCTTGCATTGGTCACTGGTTATTATTTGATGAATCTAACTAAATTACAGGCTAATAGGGCCGTGTCCCCTAATCTCTTCTTTCTCCGGGAATACTCTCACAGGGTCGGCTCCCTTTCAGCCTTCAGTTCTCAGTGCAAACCCCACTCTTTGGCGAGGCCCTCCCTGAGCACTGACAGAAATTATTCTCTCTCGATGCCCCCTCTGACCAGTCACAGCACCCTCTTTTAATTTCTTCGTAACACTCATCAAGGTTTGAAATGTCCTCGCTTGTTTACTTACTTGTTTATTATCTGCCCCCACCCCCACCCCAGAGAGGGATTTTGTTTACACTGTTCATCACTCTACCACCGGTGCCTAGAATGGTAACTATAACATAGTAGGTTATTTGTTGAGTGAATAAATGAAAGAATCAAAGAGCTGGGCACACAAGAGGCCCTTAAGAAAATGCCTGTGGGATGAGTCAGAGACCTGTCACACAAGCACTAATCTTATGTTTCTTTACTTTTGAAAATGAGTTCCTTGTCTGTGCTTCTCCTTTCCTGCTGGGTACTCACAGCAGCTCACATCACAATTAATTTTGAAAGGAGCTTGGACATGTGAGTTTTTATTAGTTCTCAGTAGGACAAGTCTTCTACCTGTAGTGCTTGTGGATTACAAGAAATAATGGGAGCAGTGTCAGTGTGGACATTCAGGATATGTTTTGGGAACATAGGGCACATTTAGCTGTGGGTTTCTTTTTTTTTTTTTTTTGCGGTATGTGGGCCTCTCACTGTTGTGGCCTCTCCTGTTGTGGAGCACAGGCTCCGGACGCGCAGGCTCAGCGGCCATGGTGCACGGGCCCAGCCGCTCCGCGGCATGTGGGATCTTCCCGGACCGGGGCACGAACCCGTGTCTCCTGCATCGGCAGGCAGACTCTCAACCACTGCGCCACCAGGGAAGCCCAAGCTGCGGGTTTCTTCTTGGCTGTTCCATTGATAGAGCCCTGTCTGCAAAGCCCTTCCCAAGCTCGGTTTTGATCAGCTTTCAGGCCTGCCAACACACCCTGGTTTCTCACTTTAGACCTCAATTATCTTATGAAGCACACAATCCAGTTTTGACGGTGTACCTGGAAAATGGTAGAAAATGCAGGCCATAGGGGGAAACTGAATGTACAAAAATGAACCTACTTATTAGAGAAAACAACCACTGGTCGGTCTCTAGAGCTTGGTGATTTGCAAAATTAAGAATGAATGGTGCTGAAGGCAGAACACGAAGGCTGTCTTTGCCACATGCCATTTGTCTGGAATGGAGGTAAAGGCCCCCGTACGATGTGCTCTACGGAGGCCTCTTTAGACGTTTCATCATTTCCTTTCCTTTGTGGTGTAAGCATTTGGGCTTGAACACTGACAACTTTCAGAAACACAAGAAACAGGCTGGATCGTGACCTTGACACAGCATGAGTTTACCCTTAGTTTCCAAACAGAAGTTGTTGAAAGCGATGCTGAGTCCCTTCTCTCAGAGGTTCATTTGTGGGACTCTGGGGAATAAAGGCAGAGGCAAGCGCCAGTCCTTCTGGCATAGCAGTGTCCGTGGGGAAGGGCTAGAAACACAAACCACGTAACCTCTAACTGTGAGAAACCAAAGCTTTCCCATCCTTGGGCTTCTAAGTTCTATTGCTCCATCCAGGCTCTGCTGGGTGTTTTCTTTCTTGCCTATTCTGTTCCAAAAGAAATCTAATGGGGCTTTAATCCACTGTTGCATTTCCTGTTTTCTGTTTTAGCAGGCCCTTTTGTCCTTTGCATGTGCCATGAAAAAAGTGTGAGGCTACCAAGGTATGTAATGGTGGGGATAAAGATCAAAGACTGTGCCCGCTGAAATCTGAATTTCAGCTAAACAACACATAGCTTTTGAGCGTATGTTCCATGTGAGATTTTATTAGCTAAATCTATTGCTTGGTTTATTGTTTTCTTTGGTCGTGTTTTTATTTGTCCTATTGTCTTTTATCGGCAGGGGTACGAAGAGGGAACAAGAAGAGAGGAGGAGGGCTTCCCTGGTGGCGCAGTGGTTGAGAGTCTGCCTGCCGATGCAGGGGAAGTGGGTTCGTGCCCCGGTCTGGGAAGATCCCACATGCCGCGGAGCTGCTGGGCCCGTGAGCCATGGCCACTGAGCCTGCGCGTCCGGAGCCTGTGCTCCGCAACGGGAGATGCCACAACAGTGAGAGGCCCGCGTACCGCAAAAAAAAAAAAAAAAAAAAAAAAAGAGAGAGGAGGAGTGAGATGTTTGGCGTCCCTTATTCAACCTCGAGATAGTGGTTTCCTTCTTCTGCTGTAGAGAGGCCAGAAGAAGGCTTTAGAGTCCTTTCTGTGAAGTCCTCAACCTCCAGTCTGAAGACTGTCCTCTTGGTTGTGTTTCTGCAAACTCCTAATTTGCCTCTAGACTGACATGAGTTTGAAATCTGGGTTCTCCAGCAAACTGAAATGAAAGCGCCCTTGTAATTGCACAATGAGTGAGGTAGCAATGGGGAAAATGTTTCCACTCCCCTGGAGAGTGGGCTTCTTGAGTGGCACTGGGCCATCGCCACGTGGGCCACAAGGGCAGGTGTCGTGCAATCACCACAGCTGATCCTGTAACTCCATTTCAGAGTGATTAAGTGCAGGGACCTCCCATGTAGATGCTGGCAAATGCGAACACAACGGGAGAGTGAGGGTAACAAGCTGGGAGAAGATGTGCAGGCTAACGAGCATGATGGCTAAATGCAATGAGTGTTTACCACGCGCTAAGCGTTAGTGAACGTGAACTAACCTGGTTTAATCCTCACAGTAACGCTATCAGGTAGGTGTGCGTCATGATCCCCGTAACAGATGAGGAAACCGAGGCAGAGAAGATTACATCATTTACTTATCTGATTAAATTACATCGTTAGTTTCTGGAGGATACAAACTGGTTCCAGAATATACGGCCCTAAACTACCTCTGTTTCTGCAGCCTGAACAATCTGTGCGATCAGGGTGTGGGGAGAGGTAGGAATCGCTGAGCGGCTGACACAAGCAAAGCCTTTCCCACTGCACATTCCTGGAGGCCAAGGGGGGCCTGAGTGGGCCTATGGCAGGCCAGCCACCATGGTGTCTCCCCTGAGTGGCCCTAGGAGCACAGGCAAGCAAGCCGCCAGCCCAGGGTGATGAAGTGATCAGGGTCAGTAAATGGACTGTGAATGACTTATGAAACGGAATACATTACATAAGCGTTGTTTTTAAGAAAGAGCAGATGGGGCCTCCCTGGTGGCGCAGTGGTTGAGAGTCCGCCTGCCGATGCAGGGGATACGGGTTCGTGCCCCGGTCTGGGAGGATCCCATATGCCGCGGAGCGGCTGGGCCCGTGAGCCATGGCCGCTGGGCCTGCGCGTCCGGAGCCTGTGCTCCGCAACGGGAGAGGCCGCAACAGTGAGAGGCCCGCATACTGCAAAAAAAAAAAAAAAAAAAAAAGAGCAGATGAAAGATTTCAGGTCAGAGTTTAATCCAACTAAACTAAGCTCATCTTTTCTCTCTTTTTTCCCCAAGGCCTTCATTACTGTCCTGCTACCACATGTTCTGAATGTTGGGCTGAGCCCCGAGTTCTTGAGACACCGGTGAATTATTATGATTAGGTAGCCTTGGCCCTTCAGTTTCCAGCAGGGTGAAAGGGAGTGTCCCACAATCTCAGAAATCATCCCAACTGAACGGCCAGTGTAATTAGAAAGAAAGTAACTCCAGAAGGGCCAAGAGCATCATTGTTCCTTTCAAAGTAACTACATAACTTGGAAACGCGTGGGAATGTATGTTGATATATTATTACAGAGGTGATAAAGGACTCCACTGGAAACAGATGTGATCTGATTTCCTCTGATACCCTGAGCTGAAAACAAAATTACTGAAGGTGATAACACTCAAGTGAAATGAAACAGTTCAAAGTTCCAAAGAACTTAGTTTGGAAGGAAGCCTTTGAATAATAAACCATAAATTTTATTGCAGTCACCAACATAAGAAAAATATGTCCCAAGGCCTGTTTGTCTAGAAAAGGATGCTTTTCTTTTCTCCTCACATCCCTCAAATGAGTTTTAACTGTGCAAATAAGGGCTATAATTTATGTAGAAAATTTGAAACTATTAATGGCTTAATCCACCTCAGGCTGTATTGAAGTTCTGCAGCATGATTCCTGTTTACACAGCTCAGCAAACAGAGGCCCAGGAGGATAGGAGTTGCCACCCGTGGCCCCTGGCAGCTAGCTGTGTAGTGAAATGAGATCTTAGATCCAATCTTTGTGCAAAACACCAGTTTATTACTGGGATTCAAGAAGTCTAGATGCTCAGAGCCCCCCCCCAAAAAAACCCAAAAACCTTTTCAAATCACTATTAGACCAAGTGATTTCTTCTTTGCAGTGATTTCTCTAAAAGGAAACACTCCAATGTGGGATTGAAAACTTTCCCTTGGTTACGGCTTGTTTTCTAGCATTCTGAATCTGAGCAAGAACAGAGAGGTAGAAGGTGGTGGGTTCTGAATACCCTGATCATAATCCAGCTTCATTATTTGCTTGAAAAGGGGGACAGAGGCCACCTTCCAAACAAGCAGGTGCAGGAGGTTTCCTCTGAGGAAACATTTCTCCTCCACCCCCTCCTGTCTCCCCACCATCTCCATCCCCATATCATCACACTTCTCTCTTTAAACCCGTACATGTTTGGTCTTTATTGTTCTTTTTGCAAAGTGCAAGCTCTAGCTTTAAACACAAGAGAATGCTGTGCACCTTGAGGAACAATCTTGTAACTGGAACTGTGGGCAGCAAAGCCCTCCTGGGTGGGACCCGTGGACCCTTAAACAGCCAAACTCAGAATAGACAACAGCGCCCCCAGCCGAATATTTCTGTCTGGACCCCAAAGTTCAGACAGCACCTGCTCTTCTGTTGCTTTCTTCTTGAACCTCGGCTGCCCCATTTCAATAGATAATTGAAAACTTTCTTACTTTCTTCTCAATTCTCCACGGGGAAGTTCCACTTTGAAATTCTTTTCTCCCTGTCATTTTTACTTTACAGTTGAGAGGGCAGGGACGAGCTAGGAAACAGGATTTCTCTCTCCCTCTCGCTTTTTAAAAATGACGTAGGGAGTTTGGACGGCCTCCCTACCCCCACCTCCCCTCTGATTCTAACCCTGATTCCTGGAGAATGACAGTTTTCCTCTCCATGTTTGCTGATGACCGCGCGGGTCGGAGCAGGAGGGGCTGCCCAGCGAGAGCCTCGGAGCCGATTCTAATCTCCGATGGGCCCCAGCTGCCCGCGCCGAGGTCCCGGGGAGGCCGGCCACAAAGCCCGGCTGGGCTGGAGCGCGAGGACAGCGGACCGCAGCTGCCACGAGCCCCGCGGGGCGTGCAGCTCGGCGGGGGCGGCTCCGCTCGGCCGGGCCCGAGTTCGCTGGGGGACAACTTACTGTGTTCGCTCTGCGTCCACACTGCCAACTCCCAAGTGGGAGGGGGGGAACAGCAAAGGCTGTGTCGTGTCCGAGAGTACAGGCAACAAAAGAGGAGAAAGGAGAGGGGAGGCGGGGAGGGAGGGAGGAAGGGAGACGGGGGCGCTACCCCGTGCTCCCCGAGAGCGCCCCTCGGATGCTGATGGGGAGCCCCTCCCGGAGTGGCGGCCCTTTCTCTGGGCCCCCTCCAGCCCGCTGCTCAGACAGGTTAGTTGGGAGGAAAAGAACAAAGCTCCCAGCCAGGGCAGGCAGCGGTCCCGGGGCGCCCCGGGGGATGGGAGGGCCGAGGCCGAGGCGCCCGGCGCCCTGCCCTCCGCGCTCGCGCCCTCGGCCCGGGCCCCCTCCTCCGCCTCCCCTCGCGCCTCCCAGTCCTCGGGGAAGCGGTTCTTCCGAAGGGACGCGCGCCCGCGGGAGAGGAAGTGGTGGGAGCGGGGGAAGGCCGGCGGGGGGGTGGTGCGGGGAGCCGGGGAGGAGGCGGGGAACGGGGGGCGGGTGCGCCCCTGAGCTGCCGAGTCGGGCCGGGTACCGACTGCCATCCTGCAGCAAATTCCCTGTGTCATGGCTCCGGTCTCTTAGCAACAGCCGCGGGTCCGGCCGCCCCGAGCCGAGCGAGCCGCCGCCGCCGCCGCCGCCGCCGCGGGCTCAACTCCACCCGGCGGAGCCCGGCGCGCCGCAGCCACACAAAGAGGCGCCGGCCCGGCCGGGAGCGCCGCGGGAGGGCACGGCGAGGGACCGGAGCGGCGGCGGCGAGGAGAGCGGTTCCAGGCAGGATGCAGGGTGCGGAGGACCCGACACTTCTTGGAAACTCTTGGAAATGGCTCCCGCCCCGGCACCGTAGGGGGCTGCGCACCCCGGGCGGGCGCTCGCCCCCGCCGGGCTGCTGAGCCGCGCTCGGATGGAGGGCCCCGAGGCGCCGTCCCTGCGCTCCGCCGTCGGCTCGGGCTGAAAAAGTTTCTCCATGGTTCCTTTGTGTAGCCCGAGCGCCCGTTCTCTGGCCTCGAGCTGCCCCAGTCTTCCCGGGTAAGTGAGCGATATTGTTTGCTTCCAGTGCTGCCATTTTGAGCAATTCTGTCTGTCCCCGGCCCCCGAGCGGCCCCTCCCCAGCCCTCCTGCCCGAGCCTGGGTCCCCCGGGCGGGTGTTCGGGAGAGTAATTTTCCTGGGCGGGCTACACAGCATGCGCTGCCCAGATAAAAGCGAGTTCAGGATTGCCCTCACTTCGCTCCTGCCTGTTTTCTTTCCAGAGGCGGACTCCCAGCTGCTGCACTCATGTGACTCCAACATAAATAAGCAGACCTAATAAGGAGGGCAAGGGGCTCGCTTCCCTGCCAGTGAGGGACCGGGGGTCGAGGACCTGGGTCGAGTCCCGGGCAGGGCAGGGCGCTCCCAGTCCTGTGGGCTCTGAGCCTCAGACACCGAGTGGGGTTTAATCCTTCATGAGCCGAGAACTTGAATGTCTCTCTTGGAAGCTGTTGTATTTTTAGACATCCCTCCTTTGCTTCCCCATCCTCCATTCCTTAACCACCCAAAGACCAGCACCAGGCAGTAAACTGCTAGGGCAGCCAAGCTCGAATGATAAGTTTGTTTTCCTTCGTTCTGTAAGAAGAAAACCTCAAAGGTGGGTTTTCCGTGCCATCTGACCTTTATCAGTATTTCCCGTCAGATGGAAATACATAATAAAGGAGTTCAGGCTTCAGCAGAGCTGAGGGAATAATAAACTAGGGAGTTAATTACTAGCTGTTGAACTAATTTTAAAGATCTTCTGTAAACGATTTGTTGAAACCCATTCCAGTCTTCCTTACACTCCACCCAGAGCCAAAGCTGCCTTGCTGAGGTGAAATACAGGTGTGGACCTTCCTCTCCCAAGACGTCCAGCATCCATATCAATGCCCAACAAAATGTCTCTCCTCTGGGAGAGCCACCTTGCCAACTGAGTCTGGGTTTGCTTCTAAAATGTCTGGCTTCCTCAATCCTTCTTAAAATAATCACAGATCTTCAGATTATTACATTAAAGATGATAGAGTCTAAGCAGTCTTTGTGTTACAGCTACGTAATGAATGTGTTCATTTGGGGGTGGGAGGAAGGGATGGACAGTAAGCTACTCTGGTTTTGGGTTTGTTTTTTTCAATCTGTACTTACTGGTGCAGCTCCTTAAAAACAAAATTCAAAAGGTTTATAGATGTCTCTCTACTAACCCTCTGTAACCTACCTCATGTTTAACCCCTCTCTAACCCACCTGGCGTTCCTCCTTACTGAAAACCAACTAAGTTCAAGGAGATACTGATTTGCAAGCATTGGAAATAGTTGATTACCATTTGCTTTTCCACCAGTGGAGGAATGATCCTGCCTGAACTGGTATGATGGAGGTGAATCAAGGGCCAAAGCTCTTCACCCAGGCACCAATTAAAAGCAAAAATTACTTAGGTAATCCCACATTTCCAAAGGGTAATTTATTCTAAAACATTATTTTATAAAGGATATAATTCCCAAAGGCTTGTGAGTGATATCTAAGCCTTTCAATTTCATACAATGCCCTTAATTTTAACATCTCTATTACAGAAGGGAACACAACCAATGGAACAAAATGTGTTACTCTGGGGATCCAGTAGGATTGAAATTTTTAGAAGCTGACAGATATCCACAGAGATGCGTCTGTGCATTTACCTACCCGAGCTTTATTATAAACGACTAAACTTCCTATAGGAGAGTCCATTGGCTGTTGCTGCCGTCCTTTCCTAAAAATGACCTCATGAGAAAAAGATGAAAACAGCTCTCACTTGGGGAAATGTCATTCTACAAGTCGTTATTATGTAGACTGCTGTACCTAGTTCACTGCCTCATTTGAATATTTGGATTCTTTAGAATGTGCTGTTGGCACAGTAATAAGGGGTCAGAATGCTATTATGGCAGAGTTTGTTTCTTAGTTTTTGTTTTGGTTTGGTTTTAGATTGGCATTTTCCCATATGAGAAAAAGATCTTTCTCTTGGAGATTCTGGGGGACTTCTCAAATTCCCTGATGAGATCTAGCACATGATACCTTAAAGGGAGTTCCTCTGAGGGAGGAGAGGAAGCCAGAAGGAAGAGCGCAGTTACATAACCAGTTACCTAAAACTAAATATTCCACCCCAAGAAGCTGTCCAGATGTTGCAAAAGAGAAATGAGGAAGCGGCTGTGAGAGGGATCAGCTTGCCTCTAGCTGTAAGAACAATGATGGCTGGGAGACCAGTTGGTGGAGAGATCCATGGTCAGAGCACTGACAGTTCTCTGCTGTTCTCCTAGCCATGAACTCTTTATTAATTATCTCGGGTAAATAATCCGTCTGCCAGGATATGACTTTTAACTCCCATCCAGTGAAATGATTTCCTTTTGTCTTTGTAAATCAGTAACTTTTGTGACTGTTTTCGGGACTGTGGGCCCCACACTGACAGATCTCTCTGCTCCGTTAGAGACTTGGAACTCTGGGGCAGCTCCCCTGAGAAAGCCAGGAAAGCCCTCGCCCCCTACCGCCGAGTCCCACATTTATTGATAGCTTTTACTAATGCTCAGAACTCCGTTGGCTGTCAGGCAGGAGCGTTTGAAATGAGCACTGCTGGAATAGTACCTACAGAGTGAGTGGAGGAAGGCGGGGGGGGGGGAGAAGGAGGTGGACTCTCAAAGTGTTTTATCGTCTCTGATCAATTATTGCAACAGCGCTTCTCTTCCCTAATCCATTTCCCGCACACCCTGGTCTCTACCTAGGGCACTCCCGTTAGCGGGTAATGGCCCTGGGGCGAGGGGCACGCACGTGGTGGGATCCGGGAGCGGGACCATGGCAGCGCGTGGGATGTTGCTGCAGCCAAGCCTACACCCTCTGACTGTCTTCCTCTGCTTTGCAGTGGGAGGAGGTGGCGGAGCAGCTAGTGGGCAGCTGGTGCCCCCCCCCCAGCACAGGCCTCCGCCCCAGGGGCTAGCCCCGCACTGCACCTGCTCGCCATGATCGCCACCGGCGGCCTGCTGAGGATTTCCGCCAGAAAGCAGGATCCCCTCCGCCCCCCGAGCCAGGTCCCCAAGCGCAGGCGGAAAGCCAAGAAGAGGCGCAAGAACGACGTGGTGGTGGTGAAAGGCAAGCTGAAGCTGTGCTCCGTCTCCGGGCTCATCGCCCTCTGCGGGATCCTGGTGCTGCTGGTGGGCATAGCCTTGGCGGTGGTGGGCTACTGGCCCAAGGCCAACGGGACCAACAGGGAGGGGGGTAAGCAGCTGCCGCCCGCGGGCAGCGGCCACCGCGTCCCCACCATGACCAACAGCAGCAGCAGTGGCAGCAGAAACCGGTCCAGGAAGCACCCGGGGCCTCCGGAGGGTGTCACCGCCAGTTCCGTGGGCGCGCCCAGGAGCACGCCTCCAGCACGGTCCCCCGCGCCCTCTTTGTCCTCCTCTACGTCCGTGGGCTTCTTCTTCCGCATCTTCTCCGGCTACCTGCACTCGGACAAGCTCAAGGTCTTTGGGCCCCTCATCATGGGCATCGGCATCTTCCTCTTCATCTGCGCCAACGCAGTGCTCCATGAAAACCGGGACAGGAAGACCAAGATCATCAACCTGCGGGACCTCTACTCCACCGTCATCGACGTGCACAGCCTCCGCGCCAAAGACCTGGCAGCCGCCGCGGCTGCTGCCGCCGCCGCCGCCGCCTCCTCGTCCTCCGCCCCCACCTCGGCGCCCCCAGGGGCCGCGCCGCTCAACGGCTTCCTCAGCTACGTGCAGTCGCGGGGCCTGGAGCTGAAGCCCGGAGGCTGCGGCGGCGCCGGGGACGCCTTCGGGGCGACGGCGATGCTGGGCAGGGGTGCGTGGCCCCACCCCGCGGCGCTGGGCGGGGGCGGGGCCCGGGGCGCCGCGTCCCCCCCAGACCTGGCCTCGTCCCCGAGCCGCCCGCGGGAGCCCCAGAGCCTGGCGGAGGCCGTGTACAGCATCTACCGCGAGCGCTCCGGCGTGGCCGGCCGTCGCCGGGCCGCCGCCGCCACCGCGGCCGCCAGCAGCAGCAGCAGCCCGGCGCCCTGCAGCCCCCCCGAGAGCTGGGGGCGCCAGAGCACTGCCAGCTCCCTCGTGGGCTCCTCGCTGAGCGCCTTCGCGCTGCTGCCCCTGCCGGGGGACCGCGACGGGGACGGGGACGCAGCGGGCGCGAGCCGCGGCTGGCAGCGGCCGCCCGGGGAGCGCGGCTCCCGGGAGATCCCGCGGGGCGAGCTCGACTCGAGCTTGACCGACCTCCGCGGCGCCCGGGGCGGCGCGCGCTGGGCGCCCCGCGAGCCGGAGGAGCCGGCGGGCGCGGCGGCCGCGTGCACCGCCAGGGGGCAGGGTGGCCGCCTGCCCAGGACCGGCAGGTACGCGGCCCTGCGACGCCGCAGCACCAGCGGGCTCCCGGACTACCGGGCGCCCTCGTCCCCCGAGCCCCCGCCCGCCTCGCGCAGCGCGGACCTGGACTCGACCGTCCCGGCCCCAGCTGCCTCCCCCGAGCCCCCGCTGCGGCGGGAGCGCTCGCCCCCCGCCGGGCCGGACTCGCCGAGCTCCCAGTCGGATGACCCGTCCTGCAGCAATAAGGGCTACACCCCTCTGCGGGAGGCCGGCACCTCCCTGGAGTCGGTGGTGGACCGGGTGGCTGGTGAAAGTCCAGACGGTGAGGCCGCCACCTCCCCGGGGGCGGAGCAGAGTCCCCCGGAGGGTCCCGGCCCGAAGCCCCCAGCGGGCGAGCCCCCCCAGCGGGTGCGGAGGCAGTTTACAAACGAGGAGAAACTCTTCATGATTTCCCGATCTCACGCCCCAGGGGTCGAGGACGGAGAACTGGAAACTACTGGCATTTAGGGAAAGAGGAGGCGAGAAAAGAGTGAGAAAATAGGAGAAACGCCTGCTTGAAGCAGTGAGCTTAACAGTTCCCTCTGTCCTTGGGGATCTATCCGAGGAAATCGTCCACTACCCAAAGAGCTGCAGAATGTTAGCCTTGAATTGCGTTCACGAGATTCCTGTAGATAACTCCAAGCAATTTTTTCTAAAAAAAAGCAAACTAGTCTTATATGTCCGATGGTGATTGTATGTTCTATGAAAACCAAATGTATTAAAAGGTCAGCAATCTAGTTCATGGATAAAATTCTCTTAATTTTCTTAGGATCAAAATAATATATTTTTGACAGTAACTGTGCACTTTACTCCAACTTTTTTTCTGGACCCCTAATTTCCCTAACCTGTACTCTGCCGCTGGTTTTGTCCACAGCTGCTTGTGAATGACAAGCTTTTGCCTCCTATGCTTTTGCGGAGCACAGAAGGGTCTATCTCAGTTCTTTGAGAACTGATATTACTAAATGAAGTCAAAGCCAAAAGCATGCGTTTGTCGGGAAAGAGCACTTTCCTCGCCCCACCCCACTCTGCTCATCCAGTTGCCCAAAGGCCTCTCTATTTTTGAAAAGGGAATTTACATTTTGCTACTAGGGCGTCTAATGGAGACCAGAGGGGGCCAGCGCCTAGATGGACTGTTACATTCCTACATTTACTATATCAAGTACACGATACTTTATGGAGTACTATCACACCTGGACTGAAAATAGCATCAACATGAAAAAATCTTTTTTAATAAAACAAGTTTCCAAACAAACATAATACTCCCTCATTTTGCCTTGGAACTAATACTTCTAACACCCATAAAACATTAGGCAGTTCAGCTGGTAAATCTAAGATATTTTGCTAGGATACTGCTACTGTGATTCTAGCTCTCTTCCCGCAAAGTGCCCAGCACCATCCTCAATCAATTTCCATCATAGTTTTAACTTTTAAATAGAGGGTAGAATTGAACATTTGGGAGTGTGTCTTTCAAATAGAATGAAACGTTAAATAAACTAATCTTCTACAGTATTTCTAGTTTACCTCTAAGTATTAATTTACAGAGCATCAGGCTTAATGTTCTGCCGTCATCCTCTTGGAGTTGACCGTTTGATTTTTGCTTTTAAGTTGATGATCTTGAATCCGTGGCCTACATAGGCTAGCAGGTGATGTTTTAATAATGTGGTAGATTGTTTATGCTTGACTTTATTAAAAGTCAATTAGGCAATTTTCAAGACCAGTAGACAAACGGTAATTAATGTACCGTTCTGATGCCCTCTTCCGTGGAGTGTGAGCTGAGCATCTTGGGAACGGTATGGCTTTTTTTCACCGACTCGGTTACAAGTTCTACAGTAACGCACAGCTCAGGCTATCATTGCAGGAAGTTAAAATACTGATTTTCAAGGAAAACCTTGTCAAAGGTATGGCCATATCGGCTCCCATGAGGGAAACAGTGGGTCCAGCAGAAAGAGTGCAGATTCATGAGTGAGGCTGGACCCCAGCTTTTGGCATTTGCTAGCTGTGTAGCCTTGAACAAGTCACAAATGCTGAGTCTCAGTGATGCCGTCTATAAAAGGAGAATTACTAGACAAACCTCATAGAGCTGTGAGGGGTGGGACAAGGGGTCCTGTGGACAGAGCCGGGTCGAGTGCTTGGCTCAGAGGAGTGCTTGGCTCAAAGACGGTGGTTATTGGAATTGTTACCATTATAACAATGTCTGAATGCATGCTGGAGAAGAATGGGCCTTCCCTCCCCTTGAGCTCAAGAAATCCGGGGCTCAAATCTGGAATATCCATTTACTATCTGTGTAACCTTAGGCAAATCACTTAATCCCTCTGGGCCCCTGGTGGAAGATACATAATCTCTCTGATTGCCTTCAGGTCTGAAAGCTTTACTTAAATTCCGGGTATTTGTTTTGTCCTGGATATAATCGTATCATATTTGTACATACAACTTTGCCAGATGAATATACTACTTCATAAACTACCATTTAGTGTCACGTTCTGTGATCAATTTTTGAAGGACCTAATTTCTTCCCAGATTGAATTTGCATTAAGCTAATAAGACACTTTAAAGCTGTGGATTAATTTATTTGGCTCTTCCATAGAGCAAAAGTGAGTTTCCTCTAAGAAGGGTGACAAGCGAGTATAATCATACCTCCAGGCAGTGTTAAATTTCAAGTCTCAATTGTTTTATCACACTTACAAAAGTATTTCAAAATTTCCTAGTTTTTCTTCTCCATTACCTTGCATACTGGGTAATTTATATACTGAGAGAGTTTGATGAGTTGTCTAAATGGGAAAATAGGTTCTAGTCCTCTAAAATGCTGTTTCCAGTCCTCAGAAAATATATTATAAAACGTTTAGCAAATAATTAAGCCACTTCCTCTTAGTTTAACTAAGGGGCAGGCAGAATATTTATATCTTACAAACTTTAGAAAATTCAGTCCAACCAATTGACTAGGCTTAACAACGCTGATTGCCTTGTTATATTAATCAGATTAAATGAAAACTTCTAGCTCATATTGATCTGGACACAGGCCCTCTGAAATTAAGTAACTTCAGCAAATTAATTTAGCTCAGTATCAAGTCACATCTATCCTAACCATTAAGCAATTTAACTGGATTTTTTTTTTTAACCTGGAGATAAAGAATGAGCCCAATTTTCCAAATCTTGGGAAGAGCTGGGCTGCCATCAGACCTCAGAAAGGAATCCTCTGTAGTTATGACCATAGTGATTCGCAATCCTTCCCTTTCATAGGAGCAGAGATCTTCTGCAATAATAATGTTAAATGTTTACTTACTACTTTCTGTGGGCCAAGTTCTCTTCTGCCCGCTCTGGACATGTGATCTCGGTGACTCCTCACTCAATCCTCACTCAGCTCTATCGAGGTAGGATTATTATTATCCCCACTTTACAGAGAAAGACACTGAGCTCAAAATGATGGAGTACTCGCCCAGCTTACACAGCTGGTGGATGGTGGAGCCAGGATTTACACCGAGTGTTGAAGATTATCTGTACCCACTGGCACATGCTGAGCTGAAGCTGGCATTTCTGGAGACCATCGAAATATTTTCTACATTTTTAGCATCCTGCTTGATCCCTTTCCAGAAACCATTCTTGGAGATATCCGGAGGAATCAGAATGCACAGCCATTTAAAAGCTGGAGTTTGCACTTAAGTCTTCAGACTGGCATAATCAAGGCTTTTCAGTGCGACTTTGCAGGGTTTGTTGAGGAGATCTTAAAAGATCACGGAATCAGCCCCCCTCCTTCATAAATGAGGTTGCTAAGAATCAGAAAGATGAAATAATTTGTTCGAAGGCAAACAGCAGGGGCAGGACTAGAACGTTAAAAGAATTGCAACAATTGGCATATGCACTGCCTCCACACCCTGAATTTCTATCATACTAGCTGGGGGACCATAGGCAAGCTACTCAATGTCTCTTTGTCTCCATTTCCTTCCTCATACAATGGGATTAATAATGGTACCTACCCTTATAGGACTAGTGCAAAGATCAAATGAATTCACACCTGTGTAGAGTGCTTACAACGACCTTGGCACGTAGAAAGTGTTTTTAAAAGCTTTTAAAGTTTTAGTTAAAATAGAATCAATGGCTAAACAGCTATTTATTAACAGAATAATGTTAGGTTTGAAATCTAAAGAGTAAGGCAACATAGCATGGTGGCTGGAAGCCTGACTTGGGGGGTGGGGATTAGAACACTGCACCGGGGTTAAATGGAGGTAATAAAGAGCATCTAACGCACAGAATTAATTATTTAATTAAAGTACATCAACTAATATACTTAAAGAACTCAGAACAACTCCTGGCACAAATAAACCTTCAGTAAATGTTAACTACTATTATTAAAGGCAAAATAGAGAAAAGTAACTAGTAGGTTAAATTTACTGCTCAGTTGTTAGGGACAACCAATAACTGACTGTACTGAAAAGTCTCTATAATTCAGGCATATTAGAAAGAAGAGAACTTAAAAAGTGAGGACTGAGGCCTCTGCAATGCCCCCAGTAGACCATGGAATGAACGAGCGCTGGATGTGTGCTCTTCATGGTCCTGGCATCAGAATGTTATATAACAAGCAGTGAATACGCAAACCACGTAACTTGGCTGTTTCTGGACATGATTACGGAGGCTGGTCACATCAGAAAGCCCAGGCTATCCCCCCTCTCCCTGCGCCCCCGTGGTCCCAACCCCTTTCTGTGAGGGGAGTGGGCTGGGAGAGAGGCTGGATGAAGACTTAAAGTGATGAGCAGATGTGTTTGGATTTTAAAAATTATCTTGACAAACGTTTTTTCTATGCTAGTTTTTCTGCAGTTTTGAAAATTTTTTTTTGAGTTAGAGGACTGGAGAAAAGGAAAACCCTGCCAAGAACATTAAATTAGAACAAAGTATATGAATTTGTATTTTGATCAGAATACTATTTTTGCCAAGATATTATATACACACACACACACATATATATACACACACACACATTTTATAGTCACATGAAGAATAGGACTGATCTTTGTGGAATTTGTTTTCTATAGACCCAGACTGTTTGTTTGTTTACTTATTTATTTTGGACTAAAAATCCAAAATAAATAAGTAAATTTAAAATTCACTTTTTTTTTTTTTGCGGTACGCGGGCCTCTCACTGTTGTGGCCTCTCCCGTTGCGGGGCACAGGCTCCAGATGCGCAGGCTCAGCGGCCATGGCTCACGGGCCCAGCCGCTCCGCGGCATGTGGGATCTTCCCGGACCGGGGCACGAACCCGTGTCCCCTTCATCGGCAGGCGGACTCTCAACCACTGCGCCACCAGGGAAGCCCCAAAATTCACTTTTGAATGACAGACTCTGAAAAGGATTCTGAGGCACTTCTTTTTCCTGTCTCTCTCTAGGGAAATCATCTCCTAGGTCTTTTCTTCAAAAGGAATGACTTTCTTTAAGTGGATATGAAAATTATATGTGATTTAAAGTCACCACAAATTGGGGAGTCCATCTGCACTAACAACTTTAGTCAAACAGCTACCTGCCACCTCCAAACACCCGGGGAGCAACTTCTTTTGTGTGTGCTGTCTATTTCTCTCTGATGGCAGAAAAGCCCTAGGTCAGGTGGTGGGTCCCTCTAGGCACGAACCACAGCAGGAGTTATAAACGGCCCCATCCTGGGACTTTAGGCTGCATCCCTGAGCCAGGGTCCTTTCAGGTTTCTAGCATCTCAAATATATTTATTCAAGTTTAAACTGGCCCTGTATGGCAAACGGGATGTTTGGCTGAACCATTACTAAAATAACAGGTTTTTTTCTGCTCATAATATTGCCGTCAAAAGACTAAAAAAAGTTAAGCAGATTCACCTAGAGTATCGTAAAGCTTGTGCCTGACTCAGCACCGGTGCTGCTTTACCTGCGCTCCTCATCCCACGCTGTGCCTGAGGCCTGCTAAGGGCGAGAAGGCTGACTGTCAATCACAAGAGAGGAAACAAGGGGGCAGATCCAGATGTGGGAGAGCCAGCATCGTGCAAAAAAGACAAAAAACAAAAAGTTAGGCTAGGAAAACTTTTTGTTTCACACATGAGCACTTGGTTACCCTTGTTTGCAGATTATCTGTATGCCAAGGATTGTTTCACAATGAAACATTATGGTAACTTTTATTCCTTAGAAAATATTATTTCAGCAAATGTATGGTGGAGTATATTTTCCAATATTTAAGAAATTCAACGTAGCATTGTATCACTGACACTAATCTGCTTGATACTAGGGATTGCCAAACGTCTAATAATGTTTAACAATGAAGAAGAGAAACTTATCTGCATATTTACAAATTGCTTTCCTGTTGAGAAACTCAACTATCTTTAAACTATGTCTATACTTTCAAAGGGAGAAAGTACACAAGTTATTATAACTGGTGTATTAGGTCCATCAAAGCAAGACAGGGCAAAAAACTACTTTGTCTCAATGCAGGACTTTGGCCATTCCTTTGTGTTATGTGGTAATTGCCTTACTCCATTTTATATAGCTTATAACTTAAAAGAAAATAATTTCACCTGAAGGAATAAACAGCTTTAGCTGAAGCTGCTGCTCTTTGGGTAAAATACCTAATTCATTTTCGGATCAGTTCAGATTTTTAACTGAGGGTCAGGAAGCAGGCAGGCACCATGGTGCTAGGTGTGAGGAGTGAAGCTATGACGCAGACACAGTTCCAGACCACGGGGTTTGCAGTAGTACTGTTGATACAGGCACATAACCAATCATTTCAATACAATGTAAGAATTACGAGAGTTATCATGTGGACCCTACAGCTGAATCTTGAGAAACGAAGAAAATGTGTCAGCTGGGTGCAAGAAGGTGGGAAAGGTGTGTCAAACAGTGGGACCAGCCTGAGCAACTGCATGGAGGGAAAACACAATTTAACAAGCTATACTGTCATAACACAATGTGTCTCTTTCCGAGACTCCCCACAATTGCAGACAGAGCGAGGTGTTTGTTTCAAAAAAAAATGAAAAACAACAAAACTATCTATGGACAGATAGATAGATAAGTATCTCCTTTTATAACTAGTAGAAGCATTTTTGGAATCAAGATTAAAGTAGGGCCTCCCTGGTGGCGCAGTGGTTGGGAGTCCGCCTGCCGATGCAGGGGATACGGGTTCGTGCCCCGGTCCGGGAGGATCACATGTGCCGCGGAGCGGCTGGGCCCGTGAGCCATGGCCGCTGAGCCTGCGCATCCGGAGCCTGTGCTCCGCAACGGGAGAGGCCACAACAGTGAGAGGCCCGCATACCGCAAAAAAAAAAAAAAAAAAGATTAAAGTAATTTGGGCATTAAAGTACTTAAAATATATATTCTCTACCATTAGATATTTATTAGACGTTTAATTATGCCCCATTTATAACTGACCTTGACAGGCAGGACTTTTTAGTTGTGAAGTATCAGTACATGGGAACTCACCATATTCTCATTGGACCTAAGCTGTCTTTATGAGCAAGAATTACTTTTGCTGAATCATATATTGCTTTAAAATAACCATTTAGTTTAAATGTTCAAGTTCTGGAAATCATTTCTCTCTGTGTGGTATAAAGGGGATAAGACTGCATGGGCAATCAGCCACGTGGCAGTGCCGTGCATGTGCTTCCAGCATGGTGGACAATGCGTTGATCCACATGCTGTGAGGATTGGAAACAGCATGAACTCGGGGCTCTTTTATCAAGGCTGCAGGGCATTTTTCCAGAATCTAGACGTGATAAATGAATGCATTTGTACATTAATTTGCAACATCATTTATGTCAGAGCAAAAATAATTTATCTTTATTAATAAAGCATCCCATTCCTATTTTTTTTCACATCAATGTTTATAGCAAAAGGAAAGATTATCTAAGGCCTAGTTGTCCCGGATGCAAATAAGAACGAGATAAGTCTAGGTATTCTTTATGGACTAGCACCAAGACTATGCTTTTAAATTTCTAAGTAGCCAGTCATTTGGGGATAGTCACTGAAACCAGATTCAGCCAGAATAATGGTTTGGCACTGTATAAATGCAGCCTAATACTTCATTTACACATAAAGCTGCAAACTAAAAGATAGAGAGAAAATCTACTTTTTTCAATACAAATATTCTAATAAAGTAAAAAAAAAGTATTATTCTCTTCCTTTGAATTTTGCACATTCTGATTTCTTCAAAATCTTTTTAGTGCGTAAACAGTTAAGGCAAAAATATAAAGTGTGTTCATTCTTTTTTCTAATCCATCAAAGTGAGAACTTTGCAAAAGCACTTTCTATTACAGATCAAGATCAATAGATATATTATCAACTGCAGTGTCATTATCCGAGCCACCAAATAAATCTTTCATAGAGATACATTTATCGGTAAGAGATTTAAAATGTGGAAATACTGGTAGCTAAAGTGCTACAGTTAATTCGGCATGGTAAAAGATGTCAGGAAGAAAACAGAATTCTTGATAGAGCAAGAAAATTCAAAAGACTAATTTGGTGACCTAAATGCTAATCCTTCTGCTTATATAAGCACACATCTCAATGTGTTTGGAGCACAAAATATTACTTCGGTGCTTGCACATTCGGTTGTACAATTTCTTCCATTTGTATTCCTAATTTCATTTCAGCTTTATGCCTCGGAACATTTCTTGATTTATTAGTCTTGCCTGGGATTACTATTTTAGAAAAAAAATGAAAGCATTTATAATAACAGTCATAATAATTATTTATATAATAATAATAATCGTAATAGGCTTAGAGGAGCCCAAAGAGTAATCTGAGTACTTTACTAATAATAATTATTTGTGCCCAGTTTTTTATATCTTCTCAGAGAGTAAATTGAATGATATCTTCTTGATACATGTGCTACCAAAACACAATTAAAATGCATGTTTGCAATGTCCTCCTTTCTTCATCCCGCGGACATTGGACCCTAAAAACTTTCTTTTATTTTTATGATATATTCTAAGTCGAGATTTAGGGATGGATGCTTTCCAAAATTTTTTTTATTTATAAAGCAAATGAAAAAGAAATTTAATAATGCTATAACTGCTTGAAAAAAACTGCCATCTTTGATTAAGTCGATGGCAATTAAACATAACACAAAGTGAACAGAGCATCTGGCTAGTCTGTAAGAACGAATCATCTTCAATGGAAGTACCAAATAATAGTAAAAAAAAAAAAAAAGTAAATAAAATGGTATGAAAAGAAGAAACTTCTTTCAGGCATGATTAAAGCCATGAGTAAAAATAATCCAAGTTGATGTGTGGCGATTTCTAATGCAGCATAATTTTAGAAAATTATTTGGTGATTGTATAACTGTGACATGCCTGAAAAATGTTAATTAAACTGGTTTACACAATGGTTGAGAGGTATAATTATTTAGCCACGCTCCCACAGTCATTTGGAAAGCAACTGTAAGTTCCAATTCTAAAAGGCTGTTTTGGATTCTAAGCCCTGGAGCTGGTGGTTGAATGCAAAGACGTTTCTATCCCCTGAAAATGATGAGGTCCTAGAAGTGTCACAGTCCTGTTTCACTCAACTCTGATTACATTTGCCCACGTTAGGAAGAACAACTTCAACAGCAATACAGATCTGTACTTAAATGCTTTCTCTCTTGCCCAGTATTGTTTAGCACACTTAATTCACTGAAGAAAGACAGTGATAAAATATTAAACAGGGTCTCAGAATAAATAATCCAGCCATTGTATCTTTTGACTTATAAGTATTCCATGCAGTCTTTAAGGCAGAAGAAGGGAAGATGGTTGAGAAGATAAGCCAGAGGACCTCTTAAAATCTGGGGCATTTTTAATAATGTCCTGAAACTGATACGAGTGCCTGAGATTGATGTCCGGATCTTGGCCTGGAATTGTTATCAATAGATTCAGGAATCAGTCTGTTGAAATGAACATTAGGACTGATGATAAAAATATCAAGTGGGAAGATTCCTAGGACTCTGAGTTGCAGAAGTGACAGAGGAATGGAGATCTCAGAGGTATTCACGTGTGCACCAGTGGTCCCAGTGCAACATGGAGCAAGGTCACTTTTGCAACTTACTGCGTTATCTTGAGGTCTATGAACAAAAGCAGCGTAGTAGGAAAACCTAGATTCAGGCAGATAATAGTTCTTATGACACAGACTGCAACCTTAAGAAAATCACCAAATACCAAAACTTAATTTCTACATCATGGAATCCTGTCATAGCCCAGACTTAGGAGAAAAGGTGCTCATATTTATAGTAGCAAAGTAGATATGTAAGACTTCATGGCCACTTTGGATATTTTATATATATATATATATATATATATATATATTTTTTTTTTTTTTTTTTTTTTTTTTTTTGCGGTATGCGGGCCTCTCACTGTTGTAGCCTCTCCTGTTGTGGACCACAGGCTCCAGACGCGCAGGCCCAGCAGCCATGGCTCACGGGCCCAGCTGCTCCGCGGTATGTGGGATCTTCCCGGACCGGGGCACGAACCCGTGTCCCCTGCATCGGCAGGCGGACTCTCAACCACTGTGCCACCAGGGAAGCCCTGGATATTATATTTTGATTTTCCTATCAAGTAGCCTGTATTTTCATTATGCACTTTATAGTCAATATTATGAGCATAAGTGAAGGCCTGAATGTTTTAGAAGCTCTAGGCTTTGCCAAGTGGACTTAATGAAACTAGAAAGAAGCCCTGAAAGTAAAACAAAACAAACAAATGTCAATTTTATAGGCACTGGAATTGATTTCATACCAAATTTGCATAATTAAATTAAAATAAAAGAAAATAGGAATAATTCATTATGCAACTAAGCTGCTCCTTTTAAATAGACAGGATTTTTTTTTTCCTTAGACTCTAATTAGGAAATTCAGAGATGGTCAAAATAATTTTGAAAGAGCTTATGTTTGTTCCAATGCCAGTTGGGGGGCATTTTCAAGGGAAGATTTGCTAGGGAGAGTGTTTGAAGAACTCAAAGTGTCACACCATAAACAATCATTGGTGGAGTTCACACACTGGATGTGAACGTGCTTTTCTCTGGTTTAGTCTTCCTAGAACCAGTCTATGAAGTTCTCGAATTTCAAGGTAGAATATAATGCTAAGCAAAACACAGCAATAGCAATGCAAATTTTATCTTATCATGCTATTTTATGCCTAGGGTAGTTCATTTAAATAGCACCATTAATTTTCACTTCAGTTCTGGTTTTCCATAGACCGCAATAAAGGGCTCAAGGCTGGGTCTAATTGGCATAAACATGGTGGGAATTTTACCACTGTCAAAGGATGAATCACTCGATTTAGGTTAAAAACAATCTATCCTGCTTTATCCTTACTGAACACCTACGTTGACCCTTGTGAAATCTTCCCCGAACCATTTTGTGCTAGAATTGTCCTGGTGAGCAATTCCAAAACCATTTTCAACAGAAGAGTCAGTCTTTAAAATTTATCAACACCCCATTTTCAGACTGCTTTCTGTAAAATCACTTTCTCATGCTTTTATCCCTAGGTGACTCAGAGAGCTTCCCATTTTTTGTTTAGTGAGCTACAATTTTAGATTTTTCTGCATCTTGCTCCCCCTACTGTTGAGTAGATGTCCATGCTCCCTAAAGTAAAAATCACTGCCATGTTTCAAGATATTCTAGGCTTTTTCTATAAAGTGAATGGCCTCCCCGGCTGCCCCTCTCCCCTTGTCCAAAATGTGAGGCAAGTTAGATAATAAACATTTCTTTCTATCATTACTATGCCCATCAATAGCATAAGCCCACTCTGTATTCTTTCTGAATTCTTTTATGCAGCTAGGCTCACATCCTGACAATGTGAACAGCAGTCCATGGCAAGGGTCACTGCCAATTTTTCTTGACCTGTGGTACCGAGGCCGATCACATCGCCCACCACCGTCCCTTTTATGTGTCCATTTATTCAGCAAATGTTCATCATAAACCTTCTAGTTTTCAGACCATGTGTTTAACAGTGAAAATATGAAAAGGATGCACTTCTTGACCTTGGACTATCATACTCTAGTGGCAGACACTGATATGTATACATAAACAAATAATTTTAATGTGTGACAAGTGGAGAGGTGACATATATATATCTATATATATACCATAGTTGTTAAGAACAAGCGTTTTCAGCTCTGACCTAACCCCCGAAATTTTCTCACGTGCAAAATAGGATGATGACAACTGTACCTCCCTCAGAAGGTTTTTGCGAGGAATAAATGATATATGGTATATAAGGCCCTGTGTCTGGCACATAGTTGGTGATCAATACATGCCAGCTATTATGACCGGTGTTATAGTCATCAGCAATCGTCTGGGTTTCCTGAAATGAGCACTCTTCTCCCACTCACGCCTCAAAATTCCTTCAGCTGGTTTGGCACATCATTTTGAACTACCCAGGGTTCCTGTGTACCAACACCCACGGGGTCCAGCACCAAGTGTCTGGGGGTGGGCCTGGAGCTGCCGCTGTTCCCTCCCAGTCACCAGTCAGCAAGAGCTGGGCGTGGGGTGGAGGAGAGCAAAGGCAAGCTGGACCCCCAGCACCTCTGCATCTGATGTAATATCATCTCACCTTCCCAGGATAATGGCAGCTGCTTTGCTTCCTCCTTCTGCAAATTGGTCTTTTGGCCAATTCCTAACTCAGAATTATACGGGGCAGTATATTCTGGAAAAAAAGATCCAACTTAACCTAGTTGACACAGGTGAAAAAACACCAGAGTCCGTCTGTCCTTGACTTGCCATCTGACACGCGCCCCTTTGACCATATTTAACTTCCAGATAAAGACTTAAGAAAACCATGCTCCTGCCTAACATGATACAATCACGTCTCATATGACTGAAAATACTGAGCCCCCTAACATGCTGGTCCTGGTGAAATGGGCACAACTGGCCAAAGGCAAGACTGTTTAACCATTTGAAAAACAAGGAACTCAAAAGTGAAGCCCATGCTTTGTTTAAAGATGAGGGCCCAATTCTGCCTGGAGATCTTTCAGTGTTAAACTATTTTTGGTCAACATAGTCTCCTTGGTGCGGGGCCCTTGGGTTCTCCAAGTATTAGAAGAGGCCTGTGGCTCTTGAGAAGCAAGTCTTAACCCCTTAAACAGTAGGCATCTATCTCAAAGATCTAACGTGACCCTTGATTTAGAAGGCTTACAGCTGGGGTGAATGACACCTGGGTACAGTAAACAACCCCTGAGGAGGTACAATAACAAACACCTATCAGGTGATTTCAATAGCTCTCTGGACCCTAGAGCTTAAGGACCTAAACCAATACATTAATGAAAATGAAAATTTAAATTATATACACCAGAGCCTTTGAAAACCAAGTTTTGGAGAAACTTGGCCCAGTTTTGGAGAGCAACAGAAGTGAGCAGATATTGTATGGACAGTACTGCAAACGTAGATTAGGGGATCATTCCAGGGACAAGGAAGCAGGTATATGAACTGGCACGAAGAGTTGACGGGGGTGAAGAGAAGAGAGAAAAAAAGGAAAAAGAGTTTGCAGCTTCCTAAAGGAAGTTCTTATTTGCTGTAACTATTTCTATAGCTGCTACATTTCCGCTGTGTTGTGACTATTTATAGACCTCAAAAAGAGTCTTTTTCATGTGTAGGTTCCAATTACAATCTGGCAGCAATTCATCAGGGCTGTGAAGGCAGCGCTGTAGCTGTGTTAGCGGCGTCACCTAACTCGAGCAAACTGGCTCCAGTTCCCCAAATCAGCTTCTTTTTCAACAACAAAGAAATTTGGGGAGCCCTTTACTTATAAGGCAAGCGGTGCCAGGGCTTTGCCGTGGGACGTGTATCTTGAGGGCATCTTCCTGGTGGTTTTCACCATTGGCCGCTCTGCATGTCCAGTTCCGTAAGCAGAAAGTTCTACCCCAATATTATGTTCCTTCTTTACTGAGCAAAGTATATTTTCTGTGGAATATGAATTTCCTCTCAGCTTCTCACAGTTCAGTAATGCCTGGCAACATCAAAGAACCAAGATGACAAAATGGGATGCTTTCTGAACATAAAAATGCTGGGTCCTTCAGTCTCTTTCAAGAAATAATGGTGTCAGCAACACCTCTCAGGTGACATTAGCATCAGCACAAACAGCCCCACCGAGCTGGAAAAAAAGCTGGGTTGTTAAAGCAGGGGCGTATATGCCATTTTCAAACCAGAAATGCATCCAGCATTTGGATGATATTAAGAGATATTAAGATATTTGGAGATATTAAGATTGCCTGTTATTTGGTAATGATTACTGCATCTCTGATATTTGGGGGAAGGGAACAATGAAGAAAAAGCTGAAAATTAATCATTGCTTGGGAATAAATAATTGTTGAAATAATAAAGAGCTGCCATAAAAAGTACCATTCTACAAATATTACTCCCAAACTGTGTGACCTAGGAATGTAACAGCTGGTAAATCTTTCTATTATGTGAACAAAAATGAACTCAAATCCTAGCAAATTGTAAAATGCTTCTTCCACTCCCATCCACACACTGAAAATCTTTTCCCTTCTCATTTGAAGAGGCCTCCACCAGCCTGTCGTGGCCCCATAGGGCCCAACAAAATCAGTGGATGTTGATTGTGGGAAACAGAAAAAAGGAAGGCAGGAAGGGAGGAAAGAAAAGAAAAGCTGATTGCTTCCTAATGCTTACAAGTGTCCAAATGTGATGATACGTTTCATACTGCTCAGCAGAGGGGCGTACCTCTGCTGGTAACTTCTTGTTCTGGCCAAGTGAGTTAGTCTCGATGGGGCTATTAATGTATACAGGCAGATCTGAGTCAGTGCTGTTCTGACAAAGTAGGTACTGATACCAAGAAATAGAGAATCCATCTTAGAAAAAGAAATCAACACCTGGAACAGATCAGTGGTTCTCTACTGGGGGGAGATTTTGTCTCCTTCCGGGGACATTTGGCAATGTCTGGGGATATTTCTGGTTGTCACAACTGGGGTGTGGGGATGCTACTGGCATCTAGTGGGTAGAGGTCAGGGATACTGCTAAACATCCTGTAATGCACAGGAGAGTCCTCTCTCCCCTGCTCCCCACGCCCACTGAACAAAGAATTAATTGACTCAAAATGTTGATTAGTGCCTAGAACTAGAAATCCTGTGATATATTAAATATGGCCCCAGATGTTTTGCCACTTCTTCCATCAAGAGATGGAGTGCTTCCCGCTGTGGCTGGCCTGGACCAACTGAAGACAGTGGAAGTGATGCTCACATTCCAGAGCTGAAGTCCCAAGATGCCTTTTAGCTTCTTCCTGTGCTCCCTGCGACCATCTGCCAGGTCATCTCAGGATGCTGCCCTGAGACCATCATGCCAGGAAGAAGCCCAAGATGAAAGATCAAGTAGATAGAAAGACCCATCTGTCCCAGCTGTACCCACGAGGTCAGCAGATGAGTCCCTACCACCCCACAGCATGGTGAGAAAGAAAAACTGGCTCTTTTGTGTCACTAAGGTCTGGCTGGTATGCTACGCAGCCATTGGTAACTAATTTGGGGATACGCGAAGCTTATTTTCTCCAGCATTCTCCGAGCGACGGTCCACCAGATCTTTACAAGAAACCTACCGGAAGTGGTCCCGGAGAGGACAGCAGCTAAAGCTACTGCTTCTTTGCCTTCAGTGATGAAACCAAACCAGTGAAATTCTGGGGAAAACACTCTTCACTAGTGAAAACATTCTAACCACCACTGGGCCCTGCTCTCTTTTTCCACTCAACTCAAGTCAGTATCAATCGGGGTATGTTGAGGGGAGAGAAGAGGAGAGGAAAACAAATAACAGCGCAGAATCGAGAATCTCCATCAAACCATTATGTGGTTACATCCTTCCTGCATTCCATGGTTTTCTCTCTGGAAAACCCCAGGAGAGACTCACATTCTACTCGCGCACACCAGGAGAATGAGGGGACTGCAGGCCTCAGGACGTCCGCGGTCACTCCCACCCAGGTAAACCATACACCCAGCAAGATGCCAAGGACCAGCCGGACGCGGCACGAAGGGGGCTGGGACTGGAGAGGGGCAGGGCCAGTCTTCCGCGCTCTGCAGGCAGAGGATTATGGCCCACCGTGGCTGACAGCACTCCCCTCTGTCCTCAGCCTTACTTCTCTCCCTTTCCTGCTTCCTGGGCCGTTGGGTCCTGCTTGCCCCAAATCATGCAGCCAAGAAATCAGATTGCAGGGTTCCCTCGACCGCCAGCTCCAGGCACTGTTCTCTGTAGCCAGAAGCAGGGCTTGTGGGGAGCTGTAGGTAAGCTGCTTCATCATGACATGAGCATCTTTTGGAGCTTGGGTCTGTGGTAGAACAAGGAAGCCTCAGCTTTGGGAAGAACTCACTACATGGCGCCTCTGCAGGAAGCAGCGTTGACTGTAGTCTGTGTGGAGCATCAGCCCCTCAGAGCCGCCCCCGCTCTGTGTTCTGGGGCCTGTGGAGGAGACCTGGGAGTCTTGGTCTTTCCCAGAGCTGAGGAGGGGCCGGGAGAGGCAGGAAGGAGGCTCACCGCTCTGGAGCAGGGGCAGCTGGACCACGTCTTGGAGGGAGTAAGAGCTACAGGCGTATCTCCTCCCCATCCTTCCTGGCACAAGGGATCACATGGCTTTTACTTTCCTTTCGCATCCAGGATTCGCCATACTGGCTACACACTGGAACTGCCGAGGAATTTTTTTTTTTTTTAATGCTGATATCTGGACCCACCCCCAGAAAGTCTAACAGAAACTGCAGGGGGAGGAATCCTGGCATCAGTAGCTCCTAATGTGCAGGTATTTGTTTGTTTGTTTGTTTGTTGGAGGGACGCTACTATTCTTTCTTTCTTCTGGGTTGAGGCTCTCGCCTTCTTCAGCCCCTGGACAGCTCACCGTGGGCTCCACCCTCAAGTTAGCACAGGGGGAAAAACTCACAGGCATCAGCGCCCTCTGGTGTCAGTACACTGTACGGTTCCAAAGGAAAACATTTTATCACGCAGGTTCATTGCTACTGAAGAAAAATTAGAAGATATAGATACACAGAAAAAAAATGCATACATAACCTGCACGGCTCAATGTTAATGACTTGTGTATACATTCAAAGAATTTTTGATAGATTTTGTTCTCTACAAAAATGGAAGTAGGTTGTATAGGCTGTCTTGTTAACCTTTTACTTAGTATACTATGAATGCATTTTGATGCAAATAAATTTAATTGTATACCATTTTAATTGCTTATACAATTGAATGGTATTTCACATGCAATAACAGTAAAAATATGTGACATTTATTGAGCACTTAGTGTATGCCAGGAACTATGTGACGTACTGGACATGGCTAATCTCATTTGATATTCACAACACCCCTATAAAGTAGGTATCATAATTATTCTCATTCTGTAGATGAGGGTATTGATGTTATAGAGGATTGATAAGGATTTTCTAAGTGGTGGAACCAGAATCAGACATAAACATTTTATTTTGTTGCCATTGTTATCATATTAATAGTTGTTGTTTCCTTTGAGGATCATAAATTGTATTGTGTAACACAAACACACACATACCTGTGGTCATAGATCATTTCCTTACTCCTTATGCTAGGACTCTGTATGAATTCACGGATTAAGGGGTATTCATTTTAATTATCTTACATCTATCACCAAACGTTTCTCCAAAGATATTCTACTACACTCTCAGTGGAAGGCTAACAAACATGTGCTTGTGTATTCTTGCATTTAAACACCTCCTCAGTTTTAATTTCTAACATAGTACACACGCACACACACACACAACACAAAAGCTTTTTAGGATCTCAGTAATTTTAAGAGTGCAAAGGATTCCTGAGACCAAAAGTTGGAGAACCTCTACGCTGAGTACATTTATATGGGAGGCACCCCCCATCACCCCATCTCCTACCCCCCTCTATTTGGTCCACAGACTGTCCCTCGGCTGCAGGAAGATCCTGATATTATATATTAAAAACTCTGAAGACTCTATCAAAAAACTATTAGAATAAATGAATTCAGTAAAGTTGCAGGATAAAAAAATCAATACACAAAAATCTATTGCTTCTATATACCAATAACAAACTACCAGAAACAGAAATTAAGAAAACAATCCAAGGGGGCTTCCCTGGTGGCGCAGTGGATGAGAATCTGCCTGCTAATGCAGGGGACACGGGTTCGAGCCCTGGTCTGGGAGGATCCCACATGCCGCGGAGCAACTAGGCCCGTGAGCCACAACTACTGAGCCTGCGCATCTGGAGCCTGTGCTCCACAACAAGAAAGGCCGCGATAGTGAGAAGCGTGTGCACCACGATGAAGAGTGGCCCCCGCTTGCCACAACTAGAAAAAGCCCTTGCACAGAAATGAAGACACAACACAGCAAAAATAAATTAATTAATAAACTCCTACCCCCAACATCTTCTAAAAAAAAGAAAACAATCCCATTTACAAATGCATCAAAAAGGATAAAATACTTAGGAATAAATTTAACCAAGGAGGTGAAAGACCTGTATACTGAAAACTACAAGACACTGATGAAAGAAATTGAAAAAGACACAAATAAAGGAAAAATATTCCATGATCATGGATTAGAAGAATCAGTATTATTAAGAGGTCCATATCACCCAAAGCAATCTACAGATTCACTGAAATCCCTATCAAAACCCCAGTATCACTTTTCAAAGAAATAGAGCAAATAATCCTAAAAATTTGTATGGAACCACAAAAAAATCCTGAATAGCCAAAGCAATCTTGAGAAAGAAAAACAAAGCTGGAGGCATCATTCTCCCTTACTTCAAATTATATTACAAAGCTATAGTAATTAAAATAGTATGGTATTAGCACAAAACAGACACATAGATCAATGGAACAGAAGAGAGAGCCCAAAAGTAAGCCCACGCAAATATGGTAAATTAATTTATGACAAAGAAAACTTTCCTAATGGGGAAAGGACAGTCTTACCAATAAATGGTGTTAGGAAAACTAGACAGCCACGTGCAGAAGTATGAAACTGGACCACTATCTTACACCATACACAAAAATTAACTCAAAATGGATTAAAGACTTGAATGTAAGACATGAAACCACAAAACTCCTAGAAGAAAACATAGGTAGTTATCTCCTTGACATCAGTCTTAGGGATGATTTTTTTAATCTATGCCAAAAGCAAAAACAACAAAAGCAAAAATCAATTAGTGGGACTACATTAAATTAAAAAGCTTCTGCACAGCAAAGCAAACCATCAACAAACTGAAAAGGCAACCTACTGAATGGAAAAATATATTTGCAAATCATATATCTGATAAGGGACTAATACTCAAACTATACAAAGAACTCATACAACTCAATAGAAAAAAACAAAAAAATCTGATTAAAAAATAGATGATCTGCACAGACATTTTTCCAAAGAAGACATACAGATGGCCAACACATATTGACGTGAAAAGATACTCTACATCACTAATGATTAGGGAAATGCAAGTCAAAACTACGAGATAGTACGTCACACCTGTCAGAATGTCTATTATCAAAAAAACAAGAAATAAGTGTTGGCAAGGAAGTGAACAAAAGGGAACCCTCCTGCACTGTTTGTGGGAATGTAAATTGGCCACTATGGAAAACAGTATGGAAGGTCTTCAAAAATTAAAAATAGAACTACCATGTGACCCAGCAATTCCACTTCCAGGTATTTATCTGAAGACAAAACAAAACCACTAACTGAAAAAATATCCACACCACCATGTTCACTGAAACATTATTTATAATAGCCCAGATATGGAAACAACCCAAATGTCCACCAATGGATGAATGGATAAAGATGTCATACAGGTATGTATACACACACACACACACACATACACACACACAGAGCGGAATATTACTCAGCCATAGAAAAGAATGAAGTCATGCCATTTGTGACCACATGGAAGGCCCTCAATG
Organism: Mesoplodon mirus; assembly: GCF_964341445.2. NCBI lineage: Eukaryota > Metazoa > Chordata > Mammalia > Artiodactyla > Ziphiidae > Mesoplodon > Mesoplodon mirus. The sequence goes on from NC_138989.1 coordinate 33,191,620, forward strand.
GCATTATGCTGAGTGCAATAAATCAGACAGAGAAAGACAAATATTTAATATCATATTATCTCCCTTATGTGGGAACCTTGAAAAAAAGAACTCATAGATACAGAGAACAGACTGGTGATTGCCAAAGACAGTGGGGGGCGGGGGGGTGGGAGAAAGGGGTGGAGGGAGTCAAAATACAGGGAAAAAAATGGTGCATTACTGAGCAACAAAACAAAAAAAAACAGCAATTGTTTAAAAAATGCTTGCAGTGCATAAGCTGAAAAGGACTTATTTTGTATAAATTTCATGAACAGCCAATTGCCTCAAAAATTATAATTCTATACTAGCATTGAATGTCAGACTTTATTCTAGCTTTGTTTATGTCTTTTTGTTCAAAAAAAGTATGTCATTTTATGAAGACTTAGTAATGCTGCAGAAAATTTACTGACCCTTAAAAATAATGCATTTTCTGGGGCTTCCCAGGTGGCGCAGTGGTTGAGAGTCTGCCTGCCGATGCAGGGGAAGTGGGTTCGTGCCCCGGTCCGGGAGGATCCCACATGCTGCGGAGCGGCTGGGCCCGTGAGCCATGGCCGCTGAGCCTGCGCGTCCGGAGCCTGTGCTCCGCAGCGGGAGAGGCCACAACAGTGAGAGGCCCGCGTACCGCAGAAAAAAAAATAATGCATTTTCTTAAATAACAATAACAACAGCTTTCAGAAATACTCACTTTGAACTTTAAACCGCCATCATTGAAACTAGGCAGAATTTAAAATCACAAAATAAACTATCAATGATGGAGAGGAAATTAATTTTAAACAATAATGTATGGTTCTGATAGGTTTACCTTTAAAAAAGCAGAATGTTGTATTAAATAACTTTGTAGAAGTCAACTGGTATGTGATTCAATATCAACATTCAAATGTTAATTTGATGTCTATGTAAACTGTTCCCTTTTAAGAAATTATAAGCCACACTGCAAAATTTATGTACTATTTTCCTTATTGAAAAAAAAAAGAAATTGAATTTGTCATTACTCCAGATATTCCCACCCTCAATTGCAACTTTTCTTTTCACCTCAAGGTGACCAATCTCTTTTTCGTTTTAACCATTACCCTGCTTTTCTTTTAGTTTTATCACCCATGCATGTGCTTCCTCAAACACATTGTGTAGTGTTTTTATTGAACTTACAAATATGCAATCATATGGAATTGATTTTTCTGAGTTTGTTTCTTATAAGCACACACCATTATGTTTTAAAGATCATACGTGGTATTGTGTGAGGCTATCGTTTAGTCAGTTTCAGCTGTGTACATATAGTCCTTCTTGCAACTGTACCAAATTTTATCTATCCACTGTGTTGATGGACATTTGCATTATCCCCAGTATTTGTTTGTGCATTGTTCATACACCCATTCACTCATTTATGCTAGCACGATCAATACTTTTGTGTGTTTCCAGTGCACGTGTGCAGGATTTTCCAGGAGTGGAACTGCAGCCCTGTATGCATGCTTTTGTTTCCCCAGGCAATGCCAAACTGTTTTCCAAAATGGTTATACAAATATACACTCCCAGTACAAGTGACGGAAGTTCCTTTGGCTCCACATCCTCATAATACTTGGTATTTGGCTTCTAACTTTTTTGCCAATCTGAAGATTGAGAAAGAAAATAATATTGGAATATTAATTCTGATTTGCCTAATTAATAATAAGATGGAGGAGTATCTTGTTGTTCGCCTATGATCTGTTGTATTTTCTTCTTGGTGGAATGCTTGTTCATGTCTGTAGCCCATCTCTTTAGGCAGCAACTAAGCATTCTGGATAATCTTTTTTTGTCTATTATGTATGTGGTAAATTTCTATTCCCAGTCTGTGGTTGGTATTAACACTCACTTTTTGATGTCTTTCCATAAACAGAAGTCCCTAATTTTAAGAGTCAAATTTGTCAAAGCCCACTCAATTTTATTACTGATTGTAAGAATATACAGATTTCCTATTTCTTCTAGAGTCAGTGCAGCAAGTTTATTTTAAAATTAATCCATTCCATACAAATTTTCAAATTACTGGGCTTAAAATGGGCCATAGTAATTCTTAACTATTAAATCTCCGAAGCGTCTATAGTTAAGTCCACCTTTCATCCTAATATCTTACTTTCTCTCTCCTTGATTAACCTTTACAGAGGCTTCTCTGTTTTATTCATCTTTTTCAAAGAACCTACTTTGGGCATTAATTCTCTCCTTTATACTTGATTTTTATTTCATTAATGGTTTCTTTTATCTTTATGATTACTTTCTTTCATTAGATCTCCTTTGGGATTAATCTGCTGTTTTTGTTTGTTTTTGTTCTTATGTTGGATGCTTAGTGCCTTAATTTTAATCCTTTTTATTTTATTTATTTTCAATTAATTAATTTTTTTTTTTTTTTTTTGCGATATGCGGGCCTCTCACTGTTGTGGCCTCTCCCGTTGCAGAGCACAGGCTCCGGACGCGCAGGCTCAGTGGCCATGGCGCATGGGCCCAGCCGCTCCGCGGCATGTGGGATCTTCCCGGACCAGGGCATGAACCCGTGTCCCCTGCATCGGCAGGCGGACTCTCAACCACTGTGCCACCAGGGAAGCCCAATTTTTTTCTCTTTTTTTACCCCCACTCCCACTCCTCCCTTGCCCTCTGCGCCCAGGGATGCAGACTCTGCACACAGTGTCACTTTATTTGGGATATGCTAGATAGAGCCAGGGCGTGGAGGGGTGGGATGGGCATGGGAGGAGGGGTCAGTGCTGCTGAGCCCACTGACCACGTGAGGGGCAGCAGGCCTCTTCCAGCGGAGCCATCAGCACTTTGAGAAATCACCTCTGGCCACACAGTGTGGCCTCGGGTTATCACATACCAGGTATTTATCAAGAACCAGGCACTTCACGCACAGACTCTCACCCAGTCCTCCCAACAAACCTGTACAGACTGTCAGCCTGGTTGTAAAGATGAGGTCATGGAGGCTCAGCAAGGAAGGAAATAGAGGAGCTGGGATTTGAACGGGGTATGCCTGACTTGAAACACCCAGGCTTACGTGTGATTGGAGAAGAAACCAACAAGGATGCTAAGACGGGGAATGCAGTGGAGCAGAAGGACTCGAAGAAGAAGGACCCCGCGAGGTGCTGCTGGGTAATGCCCAGCCTGGCCACTCCTGTGGGAGGCCAGCCCACAATCCTTTTTCTTTTAAATGAAGGCACTAAGGGTTGTATATTTCCCTGCTAGTATCATAGCATTTCACAATTTTTGACACATAGCATTTTGCTTCTTCCTTGACCTATGAGTTATTTAAAAGTTTTAAGTATTTCCACACATATGGAACGCTTTTAGTTTTATTCTGAACTTAGTTGCATTTTAGTCAGGGAATATGGTTTCTGTGATAACAGTCCTTTGTCTCTGCTGAGGTACCTTTATGGCTTCACAGGTGATCAATTTTTGAAAACGTTCCCATGTGTTCGGAAGAATGTGCATTCCTTAATTGTTGCAGGCAATACTGCACCACCTAAACCTTTTCATTGCACTGTTTAAACCTTCTATATCAATCACTACTCACTTTTGTCTGCTCGAACTATTAATTTCTGGGGGGAATATGTTAAAATCTCCTACAGGTATTTGTCTTCTCTCTGCGGTTCTATTTAAACAAAATTACATTATGCTATTACAATTTTAGCATTTCATATCTTCCTGAATTGAACTTTTTATCATTTTGAACTTCTACCACTAGTATTCCTTTTTGCTTGAAATCGTTTATCAGATGTTAACTAGCTATGTCAACTATCTTCCGGCATATTTGATTAAAATGTATCTTTTTGGTTGATAGTCATCTGATAAATCTTTCTCCATGCTCCGTCAATCTTTGCATTCTTATGTTTGTGGTGTAAACAGAGCATGGCTAGAATTTTTAAAATCTACTCAAGTGTATTCTGTACTATTTCTTTTAATGTGGGTTTTGGGTAGTAAACCTGGGAAGCTGTCGGTTTGTTCCTTTTGTGCTTTATTTTGTCTTCATTCTTGAAAAATATTCTGAGTGTAGAATTCCAAATGGTCAGTTTTCACCACCCCAGAGCTATTATTCCACTGTCTTCTGGCTTCCATCACTCTGCTTGAGAAGTTAGCATTAGTCTAATAGTCAGTTCATGTTCCCCATTTCCTCTCTGGTTTCTATAAAATCTTCTCTTTTTCGTATTTTGAAGTTTCATTATGTATCTAGATGTTTGTTTGTTTTAATTATGTCTCTTGTTTGTCACTGGGTTTCCTGGATCTGATATTCTCTCTTCCAATTTTGTCTCTGCTTGATTTTTCACCTTCTGAAACTTTTTTTTTTCTTCTGAAACCCTGATTAAATATGTCAAATCTCACTCATGTCTCCTTGTTTCTTAACCTCTTTTGTATTTTGTACTGAATTCCGGATAGTGTTTTTGAACTATCTTCTCATTTGCAAATTTTTTCAGCAGCGTTATTTGTTCAATGTGTCCAAGTTTTATATATATATATATATATATATATATTTTTTTTTTTTTTTTTTTTTTTTTTTTGCAGTACGCGGGCCTCTCACTGTCATGGCCTCTCCCATTGGAGAGCACAGGCTCCGGATGCGCAGGCCCAGCAGCCATGGCCCACGGGCCCAGCTGCTCCGCGGCATGTGGGATCCTCCCGGACCAGGGCATGAACCCGCGTCCCCTGCATCGGCAGGCGGACTCTCAACCACTGTGCCACCAGGGAAGCCCCAAGTTTTATATTTTTAATCACGGTATCTTTCAGCTCTAGAATTCTGTTTAGTTCTCTCTCTAATCCACAGGGTAGGTTCTGCACTCTGCTCATCTTTCAATCTTCTTTTTATTTCTTAAAGCATATTAAAGTTATCATGTAATCTGGGTGTGATGGCTCCAATACCGGAAGTCTTTGTCTCTTTCCATTGTTTGTTCATTTTGTTTTTCATCCACAAGTGTTGCTTTAGATTGGAAGCTGCTTACTTTCCTTAGAAAGCAATTGGTAGGAATTCTTTCAGGTTTGATTTGAAGTTGTGTTCTTCCAGGGAGTATTTGTGTGCTTGAGTATAATGCTAACAGTGTCTTGTTCTAAGACAGTGTCTTGTTCTAAATGCTCTGTCTGCAGTCTCTTTGGAACATGTTGGCAATTTGTACATGTTGGCAATACGAATTTGGACCAAAAGCCCTCATGAAGATAAGCTTACAGACATAAATCCTCAGAGGAGATTTCCTCTCTTCACCCAGTACCAAGGGCAAGATGGCGTTTCATTGCTGGCCTCTTCTGCGTGGTAGGTTTATTTCATGCTAACCTTGACACAAAGGGTGTGGTTCTGTAGGATCACAGATTTATGCAGATGGCTCCTATTAGATTCTCCCACCTCACGCAGGCCCTGGGATCTCACGCATAATCCCTGTGCAGTGGCCAAAGAGGGGAGGGCACAAGTCCAGAAGAAACCCTCAGGGTGAAACCTGGCTGTGGTGTCTCCTTTCTGGGCTCCTGCTCTTACTCAACTTTGGGGATCTTGTGGATTTCTTAATCTTATACCATCTAATATTCCATGTACTTAAACAATTTATTTTCATTTTGTCCAAAATTCTACTCGCTCATATTGAGAAAGTCATTCCAGGTATCAGATCTTTTATACAGCTGGGAATAAAAATCCTAAACTTGTTACAAGTTTCTTACTTGGTGTGTCTTCTATTTGTCCTGCTTTTTGATGATTCTTTTACCTCTTTCCCCTTTTTCTTCCTTTGAATTGCTTTATTTTTACTCTTCTTTTTTCCCTATACTGATTTGTGATTCATTGTTTCCACTCTTTTAGTGTTCATCCTCAAAATGTTACCATGCATCACTATCTTAACATTCTTCCTGAATAATAACAGGGCCTTAGAAGGCCAGATCTAATAATCACCCTCCAACTTATATGGTATTTTAAAAATCAGTATTTTAGCTCATTATTTCACCCAATTTGGTATTTTAATTTTATATACAAAATATTCACTTAGATTTTCCTACATACTTACCTTTTTTTTTTTTTTTTTTTAACTAAGCAGTGCTTCCTAAACCACTAGAACTTCTTTCTGTGATGATTTTCCTTTCTTCTTGAAATATACCTTTTAGGAATCCCTTTGATAAAATTCTGCTGATCATAATCTGTTTTTGTATATATGAAAATATGTCTTTATTCACCCTAGTTATTAAAAGAAAAATTTGCACTGTATACAGTTCTGAGTTGGCAGTTATGTTTTTCTCAGCATTTTGAAGATATTATTCCCTGGTATTTTGCTTCTATTATATCCGTTGATATCTCTGCAGTCAAATTGGTTTTCTCCTCTGTCCTTCCGTCCTATTCATTTTCTTTTCAAACCCCGACTAAATTTATGTCAAGTCTTCTCATTCTGTCCTCTGTGCGTGTGTGTGTGTGGGCTGCATTCTGGGTAATTTTGACATCTTTTGATGCTTTTTTTCAGGAGGTGCAGGGCTTACTCTTTCATTTCAAGAATAATATTAATTCTCATTTGTGTAAAATATGCTATTTAGATCATTTCAAGAATTATAATTTTCAACTGCATGTTTTTGATAATCCTTTGTTCCTGTTTTTTATTTTAATTTTTTAATTGTAAGATTTTTTTTTCTTCATCGCGCCTCGCGGCTCACAGATCTTAGTTCCCCAACCGGGGAACGAACGCACGCTCTCGGCAGTGAAAGCGCAGAGTCCTAACCACTGGACCACCAGGGAACGCCCTGTTCCTGTTTTTCTTAACCCACATTTTGTCATCATAGTTCTTTCCCATTCCAAATCTGACCACTCCAATAATCTGAGGTGTTTGTGCAGGAGGTGGAATGTTTATTTGTTTTATTTTTTAAAAGATTTTTTTTGATGTGGACCATTTTTTTTTTTTTTTTTTTTTTAGTTTTTTTTTTTTCTTTTTGCGGTATGCGGGCCTCTCACTGTTGTGGCCTCTCCCGTTGCGGAGCACAGGCTCCGGATGCGCAGGCCCAGCGGCCATGGCTCACGGGCCCAGCCGCTCCGCGGCATATGGGATCCTCCCAGACCGGGGCACGAACCCGTATCCCCTGCATCGGCAGGCGGACTCTCAACCACTGCGCCACCAGGGAGGCCCTGATGTGGACCATTTTTAAAGTCTTTGTTGAATTTGTTACAATATTGCTTCTGTTTTATGTTTTTTATTTTGTCATTTTTGTTTTGTTTGGGCCACGAAGCATGTGGGATCTTAGCTCCCTAACCAAGGATCAAACCTGCTCCCTCTGCATTGGCAGGCGAAGTTAACCACTGGACCACCAGGAAAGTCCCGAAAAGGTGAAGTATTCAGACTGATTGTTTTGCTGTCACTTAATGGTGGTTTGTTTCCTTGGGCATATGATGATTATATTTCACTTATATTTCACTTAATTTGACTATCTTTGACCACATATTCCATGAAAGTTCTGAGTCCTGGGGATGCTTTTCTCCACAGAGAAGGTGCCTGCAGGAACTCCTAGCATCTCCAAGTTTGTCTGTTCCATTCGTTGTGGGTCCCTGGCTTAAATTCCAAATCCACTGCTGGGGTGGGCATTTGCCTCCAGGAAAAAATCCAGATTTGGGGTTGGCCTATGTTCAAGTCCATTTTCAGCCCACTGTCACCTTTTTCTTGTTTGGGGTTTTTATGTCTGCATGTTTTGGCTACTGAAGACTCCCCTTGTTTGCTCATAAGCTCAGCACTGCTTGAACAAGCGTGTTTGTCTGAATCTATTCCAAATCCAGCAGGACTTCAGCTGACCAAACACTCCCCTGCAATCCCCAGCTCATGTCTGTTCTGCCATACTGTCGGACGTTGCAAGTCCAGTAAATGGTCGTTATTATTATTGATTCAGAACACACAGCTTCTCTCTCATGTGGCGGCATGGAATCTAGTCCTGGTGTGTTGAGAAATTCATAAACCGTATTCAAAGAAGCTGACAAATATAATTGATTGCTGCTGGTTACATAGGATTTTGAGTCAGCATTTTAAAAATTGGAATTAGGTCTACATAATGCAAACTTGTTTTGACGCAGCTGCCATTTCAGATTCAAATGACAGAACGTGGTCCAGGGGAAGCAGCACACACTTTAAGTTTGTTCAACAATGTTGGGCTGAGGCCACTTACAACGCTGCTTCCTGGGGCGACAGTCTGCTGCCAGTTCCCATCAGAGCAGCCCAGAGCATGACAGGGAAATGACCTTTCTGACTCTCCTAGCTTCTTTCCTTCCTCTCTCCTCCCCTCCCTTTCTCCTCTTGCTAGCTGACAAAATTATGTCCAGATCTTCATTAAACTCCAAAGGGGCACAAACCATTAGGAAATGAAGGGGTTCTTGTCCAAGAATCTTGGGCCCTCCAATATCAGAAATTTCCAAGACAGAGAAGAATGGGCTTTCTTAGTAGGAACTAGAACGGTTTGTAGCATTTTCTATGTGTTAGAATAAGTTATCTATTTGATGTCCTCATAATAAGATGTGCCCTTCTATTTTCACTCCTCTCAGATATGAATTATTAAAGTCTCTTATTGTTCCTCTGTAAGCCCTGTAAGTTCTGCATATAATGCAGAACTCATCTGGATAAAAAGCGAAGAAGCTGGAAGTAGCAAAAAATAATGCATCTGGAGCTTATGATTCCTGCCAACAGTAAAATCGCTTCTTGTACTTTTATACAAAAATGTTTTTCCCCATTTCATTTCCGTCTTGTGCACAAGGTAATTACCCTTCAGAGACACCTCGGGAGAGGCTATGAAAATGTCTGATAATTTTTAATGCGTTTGCCTCTACATTTTCTTTCCGACAGTCTACTAAGTAGAGCACATCTGCCAAGAAACATCAGCAGAGAATGACTTCATTAAATATTAAATACTGTTTTCTGCCTTCACAACAAAACCCTCAAATGGTGGAAGCATCTAGGAGGGCAACCAAACTCATTCTGAGCTGCAAAGGGCTCCTTGCAAAAGTCAGCCTGTTGCTGTGCTACTGGTCCCCTGTGAGTAGTGACCCACCGGCTGCTTGTCCAGTTTGAACAATTGTTATGACAGCATCTCTAATACTGGTTTGCGTGGAAGCTTGAGACAACATATTTGTGGATTAGAAACAATCTTCGAGGCTTGTAAAATTTTCCCAACAGTCAATAATAATTCAAAATGAGAGACAAAGGAGGATATGTCATAAGCCTTACATTCCTTTTTCCCAAATCCATTCCTTTGCTTTGATGTACATAATGGAAGTACAAGATTTTAACCTATTTGACATTCACTTTGGAATTTTCCCCTTCTATAATTTTTAAATTCCCTTGAAAAATCTCAGGGACCATTGGTTTTCCTATTAGTACCATCTGCTGGTCTGGATATTCTGACTAGGTTCTGGTTTGTAAGCTTCAATACACTGAAGAAAACTTAGAACAAATTTTTAAAGCAATGAAAAAAATCTGCACTCAGAGATTTTGTTAAACGATTTTTACTTCACACGCACCTGATATTTGTCATATTTCCATTTTACTTAACTCCCAAAGCAATAATTGCCATGACTCCCAGTCATTCATATGTCTATTCATATCTGTTATATTACTTTGTATTGTATGTTATTATAATGTATTAAGGCTGACAGGTTGACTTTTTATTTCCCTTGATAGTTATGAAATTTTGGAAAGTTAACGTTAATGTTTAATTATGTAATCTCCAAGAAGCAAGTTTCAAATCTACAGGATAAAAAATTTTATTATTTGAACATTTCATATGTGGTTTAGGTGAACTCTCCTCAACCTCAGAAAATAATATTTACATTTATTTCAAACACTATTAAACTGGTGGCTTGATTTTGAACTGGTGAGTCTTATTTTGAAGTATTTAGTTATATAGATACTTACAACTAGTATCTGTGTATCAGTCATATCTAGTTATCAGCAATTTTTTCTTGTGGTTGTCTGTAGTCTATGATTGAGGCCTTCCAATACCCCCAATATCCATGTCTTTTAGTACTGTATTGTTTCAAATAGACTTCTACCCACGATTTGTAATCCAGGTGGCTTTCCAACCAAGGGCATTTCTCTACCCCTGCACTTGCGTCCAACTCTGAAAGACACCTGGTGGTTTGCTGGCTGTGCTCTGGTGCATGCGCCAGCTCAGTGGTAAGCCGAGCCCTGGAGTACATCCTCCCCCTCTTCCCTGCTCACTGATGAGATATAATTTATGTTGATTCAACTCTTCGCAAACTGCCGTCCGTCAGCGCTGCCCTCTCTAATCCCTCATCTCCTTCCTTCATTACATTTGGTTGAACTGGCAGAAGCTCAGGTTCTGGCTGGCAGTGAAGTCTCTCCATCAATAGTGAAGATCTCCTTTGAAATGAACACCTCACTCATGAATTGCCTTCTTTCAGTCTCGACTGTAGCAATATTGTCGTTTGGCTTATCATCATCCTCTGCTACCCAGGAAACAGAGCAGCAGCACCTACTGACCTCTCTGACTTCTGGGACTGGATTGAGATACACTTTGCATCTATGTCTTCCAAATAATCTGTCTTTGTTGGTACCCTATGATCTTGCTTTATGCTTCCAGGAGCTTGATATTTGGAGTATTCACAGTGATAGCACCCAGATTCCTGCTGTTTCTTATGCCTGGAGCACAGATCAATTTTACTTAAGATTTCTGCCCCAAAGCGACTGTCATCATAGCCTTTATAGAGATCTGAACAAATCTTTCTATAGCCATGGAATATAGGAAAAGTTATTTAATGCTAATTGAAAAGTAAACAAGCATCATTTAATTAATAAGATTAAAGCATGATGAAAATCTGTATGTAGACAAACTAAAATTAAGCATAAGTTAAAAACACAATATTTTTAGAAGTGCTTTCCCTAAGCCAAGATTTCTCAACCCCAACACTATTGAAATTTTGGGCCAAATCATTCTGTTCGGGGGTATCCTGTGCATTGTGAGATGTTTAGCAGCATCCCTGGCCTCTACTCACTGGATGCCAGGAATACTTCTGTCCTCTATGTGTGCCAATCAAGAATATCTCTAGACTTCCGGGTAAGATGGCGGAAGAGTAAGACGCGGAGATCACCTTCCTCCCCACGGATACACCAGAAATACAGCTACACGTGGAACAACTCCTACAGAACACCTACTGAACGCTGGCAGAAGACCCCAGACCTCCCAAAAGGCAAGAAACTCCCCACATACCTGGGTAGGGCAAAGCGGAGAGATCCGCACACAGAGGATCGGTGCCGAGCGGCACTCACCAGCCCGAGAGGCTTGTCTGCTCGCCCGCCGGGGCGCTCAGCGCTGGAAGCTGAGGCTCGGGCTTCGGTCAGAGCGCAGGGAGAGGACTGGGGCTGGCGGCGAGAACTCAGCCTGAAGGGGGCTAATGTGCCACAGCTAGCCGGGAGGGAGTCCGTGAAAACTCTGGAGCTGCCGAAGAGGCAAGAGACTTTTTCTTCCCTCTTGGTTTCCTGGTGCGCGAGGAGAGGGGATTAAGAGCGCTGCTTAAAGGGGCTCCACAGACGGGCGCGAGTCGCGACTGAAAGCGCGGAGCCCAGTGACGGGCGTGGGACGCTGGGGCTGCTGCTGCCGCCGCCAAGAAGCCTGTGTGCGAGCGCAGGTCACTGCCCACACCGCCCTTCCGGGAGCCTGTGCAGCCCGCCACTGCCGGGGTCCCGGGATCCAGGGGCGGCTTCCCTGGGAGAACGCACGGCGCGCCTCGGGCTGGTGCAACGTCACGCCGACCTCTGCGGCTGCAGGCTCGCCCCGCACTCAGTGCCCCTCCCTCCCTCCCGGCCTGAGTGAGCCAGAGTCCCCGAAGAGGCTGCTCCTTTAACCCTGTCCTATCTGAGCGAAGAGCAGACGCCCTCCGGCTACCTACACGCAGAGGCGGGGCCAAATCCAAAGCTGAGACCCAGGAGCTGTGAGAACAAAGAAGAGAAAGGGAAACCTCTCCCAGCAGCCTCAGAAGCAGCGGATTAAAGCTCCACAATCAACTTGATGTATCCTGCATCTGTGGAATACACGAATAGACAACACATCATCCCAAATTGAGGAGCCCGGAGTCAGTGCTGTGCCTCTGAGGTGGGAGAGCCAACTTCAGGACACTGGTCCACAAGAGACCTCCCAGCTCCACATAATATCAAACGGCGAAAATCTTCCAGAGATCTCCATCTCAACACCAGCACCCAGCTTCACTCAACGACCAGCAGGCTACAGTGCTGGACACCCTGAGCCAAACAACTAGCAAGACAGGAACACAACGCCACCCATTAGCAGAGAGGTGGCCTAAAATCATAAAAAGTCCACAGACACCCCAAAACACACCACCAGACGTGGACCTGCTCACCAGAAAGACAAGATCCAGCCTCATCCACCAGAACACAGGCACTAGTCCCCTCCACCAGGAAGCCTACACAACCCACTAAACCAACCTTAGCCACTGGGGACAGACACCAAAAACAACAGGAACTACGAACCTGCAGCCTGCAAAAAGGAGACCCCAAACACAGTAACATAAGCAAAATGAGAAGACAGAAAAACACACAGCAGGAGAAGGAGCAAGATAAAAACCCACCAGACCTAACAAATGAAGAGGTAATAGGCACTCTACCTGAAAAAGAATTCAGAATAATGATGGTAAAGATGATCCAAGATTCTATTTCCCAGATCCAAAATCTTGGAAATAGAATAGACAAAATGCAAGAAACAGTTAACAAGGACCTAGAAGAACTAAAGATGAATCAATCATCGATTAAAAACACAATAAATGAAATAAAAAATACTCTAGATGGGATCAATAGCAGAATAACTGAGGCAGAGGAACGGATAAGTGAGGTGGAAGATAAAATAGTGGAAATAACTGCTGCAGAGCAAAATAAAGAAAAAAGAATGAAAAGAACAGAGGACAGTCTCAGAGACCTCTGGGACAACATTAAACGCACCAACATTCGAATTATAGGGGTTCCAGAAGAAGAAGAGAAAAAGAAAGGGACTGAGAAAATATTTGAAGAGATTATAGTTGAAAACTTCCCTAATATGGGAAAGGAAATAGTTAATCAAGTCCAGGAGGCACAGAGAGTCCCATACAGAATAAATCCAAGGAGAAATACGCCAAGACACATATTAATCAAACTGTCAAAAATTAAACACAAAGAAATCATATTAAAAGCAGCAAGGCAAAAACAACAAATAACACACAAGGGAATCCCCATCAGGATAACAGCTGATCTCTCAGCAGAAACTCTACAAGCCAGAAGGGAGTGGCAGGACATACTTAAAGTGATGAAGGAGAAAAACCTGCAACCAAGATTACTCTACCCAGCAAGGATCTCATTCAGATTTGATGGAGAAATTAAAACGTTTACAGACAAGCAAAAGCTGAGAGAGTTCAGCACCACCAAACCAGCTTTACAACAAATGCTAAAGGAACTTCTCTAGGCAAGAAACACAACAGAAGGAATATACCTACAATAATGAACCCAAAACAATTAAGAAAATGGGAATAGGAACATACATATCGATAATTACCTTAAATGTAAATGGACTAAATGCTCCCACCAAAAGACACAGAGTGGCTGAATGGATACAAAAACAAGACCCATCTATATGCTGTCTACAAGAGACCCACTTCAGACCTAGAGACACATACAGACTGAAAGTAAGGGGATGGAAAAAGATATTCCATGCAAATGGAAACCAAAAGAAAGCTGGAGTAGCAATTCTCATATCAGACAAAATAGACTTTAAAATAAGGACTACTAGAAGAGACAAAGAAGGACACTACATAATGATCAAGGGATCGATCCAAGAAGAAGATATAACAATTGTAAATATTTATGCACCAAACATAGGAGCACCTCAATACATAAGGCAAATACTAACAGCCATAAAAGGAGAAATCGACAGTAACACACTCATAGTAGGGGACTTTAACACCCCACTTTCACCAATGGACAGATCATCCAAAATGAAAATAAATAAGGAAACACAAGCTTTAAATGATACATTAAACAAGATGGACTTAATTGATATTTATAGGACATTCCATCCAAAAACAACAGAATACACATTTTTCTCAAGTGCTCATGGAACATTCTCCAGGATAGATCATATCTTGGGTCACAAATCAAGCCTTGGTAAATTTAAGAAAATTGAAATTGTATCAAGTATCTTTTCCGACCACAATGCTATGAGACTAGATATCAATTACAGGAAAAGAGCTGTAAAAAATACAAACACATGGAGGCTAAACAATACACTACTTAATAACGAAGTGATCACTGAAGAAATCAAAGAGGAAATTAAAAAATACCTAGAAACAAATGACAATGGAGACACGACGACCCAAAACCTATGGGATGCAGCAAAAGCAGTTCTAAGAGGGAAGTTTATAGCAATACAATCCCACCTTAAGAAACAGGAAACATCTCGAATAAACAACCTAACCTTGCACCTAAAGCAATTAGAGAAAGAAGAACAAAAACATCCCAAAGTTAGCAGAAGGAAAGAAATCATAAAAATCAGATCAGAAATAAATGAAAAAGAAATGAAGGAAACGATAGCAAAGATCAATAAAACTAAAAGCTGGTTCTTTGAGAAGATAAACAAAATTGATAAACCATTAGCCAGACTCATCAAGAAAAAAAGGGAGAAGACTCAAATCAATAGAATTAGAAATGAAAAAGGAGAAGTAACAACTGACACTACAGAAATACAAAAGATCATGAGAGATTACTATAAGCAACTCTATGCCAATAAAATGGACAACCTGGAAGAAATGGACAAATTCTTAGAAATGCACAACCTGCCAAGACTGAATCAGGAAGAAATAGAAAATATGAACAGACCAATCACAAGCACTGAAATTGAAACTGTGATTAAAAATCTTCCAACAAACAAAAGCCCAGGACCAGATGGCTTCACAGGCGAATTCTATCAAGCATTTAGAGAAGAGCTAACACCTATCCTTCTGAAACTCTTCCAAAATATAGCAGAGGGAGGAACACTCCCAAACTCATTCTACGAGGCCACCATCACCTTGATACCAAAACCAGGCAAGGATGTCACAAAGAAAGAAAACTACAGGCCAATATCACTGATGAACATAGATGCAAAAATCCTCAACAAAATACTAGCAAACAGAATCCAACAGCACATTAAAAGGATCATACACCATGATCAAGTGGGGTTTATTCCAGGAATGCAAGGATTCTTCAATATACGCAAATCAATCAACGTGATACACCATATTAACAAATTGAAGGAGAAAAACCATATGATCATCTCAATAGATGCAGAGAAAGCTTTCGACAAAATTCAACACCCATTTATGATAAAAACCCTGCAGAAAGTAGGCATAGAGGGAACTTTCCTCAACATAATAAAGGCCATATATGACAAACCCACAGCCAGCATCGTCCTCAATGGTGAAAAACTGAAACCATTTCCACTAAGATCAGGAACTAGACAAGGTTGCCCACTTTCACCACTCTTATTCAACCTAGTTTTGGAAGTTTTAGCCACAGCAATCAGAGAAGAAAAGGAAATAAAAGGAATCCAAATTGGAAAAGAAGAAGTAAAGCTGTCACTGTTTGCAGATGACATGATACTATACATAGAGAATCCTAAAGATGCTACCAGAAAACTACTAGAGTTAATCAATGAATTTGGTAAAGTTGCAGGATACAAAATTAATGCACAGAAATCTCTGGCATTCCTATATACTGATGATGAAAAATCTGAAAGTGAAATCAAGGAAACACTCCCATTTACCATTGCAACAAAAAGAATAAAATATCTAGGAATAAACCTACCTAAGGAGACAAAAGACCTGTATGCAGAAAATTATAAGACACTGATGAAAGAAATTAAAGATGATACAAATAGATGGAGAGATGTACCATGTTCTTGGATTGGAAGAATCAACATTGTGAAAATGACTCTACTACCCAAAGCAATCTACAGGTTCAATGCAATCCCTATCAAACTACCACTGGCATTTTTCACAGAACTAGAACAAAAAATTTCACAATTTGTATGGAAACACAAAAGACCCCGAATAGCCAAAGCAATCTTGAGAACGAAAAATGGAGCTGGAGGAATCAGGCTCCCTGACTTCAGACTCTACTACAAAGCTACAGTCATCAAGACAGTATGGTACTGGCACAAAAACAGAAAGATAGATCAATGGAACAGGATAGAAAGCCCAGAGTTAAACCCACGGACATATGGTCACCTTATCTTTGATAAAGGAGGCAGGAATGTACAGTGGAGAAAGGACAGTCTCTTCAATAAGTGGTGCTGGGAAAACTGGATAGGGACATGTAAAAGTATGAGATTAGATCACTCCCTAACACCATACACAAAAATAAGCTCAAAATGGATTAAAGACCTAAATGTAAGGCCAGACACTATCAAACTCTTAGAGGAACACATAGGCAGAACACTCTATGACATAAATCACAGCAAGATCCTTTTGGATCCACCTCCTAGAGAAATGGAAATAAAGACAAAAATCAACACATGGGACCTAATGAAACTTAAAAGCTTTTGCACAGCAAAGGAAACCATAAACAAGACCAAAAGACAACCCTCAGAATGGGAGAAAATATTTGCAAATGAAGCAACTGACAAAGGATTAATCTCCAAAATTTATAAGCAGCTCATGCAGCTCAATAACAAAAAAACAAACAACCCAATCCAAAAATGGGCAGAAGACCTAAATAGACATTTCTCCACAGAAGATATACAGACTGCCAACAAACACATGAAAGGATGCTCAACATCTTTACTCATTAGAGAAATGCAAATCAAAACTACAATGAGATATCATCTCACACCAGTCAGAATGGCCATCATCAAAAAATCTAGAAACAATAAATGCTGGAGAGGGTGTGGAAAAAAGGGAACACTCTTGCACTGCTGGTGGGAATGTGAATTGGTACAGCCGCTATGGAGAACGGTATGGAGGTTCCTTAAAAAACTACAAATAGAACTACCATATGACCCAGCAATCCCACTACTGGGCATATACCCTGAGAAAACCATAATTCAAAAAGAGACATGTACCAAAATGTTCATAGCAGCCCTATTTACAATAGCCCGGAGATGGAAACAACCTAAGTGTCCATCATCAGATGAATGGATAAAGAAGATGTGGCACATATATACAATGGAATATTACTCAGCCATAAAAAGAAATGAAATTGAGCTATTTGTAATGAGGTGGATAGACCTAGAGTCTGTCATACAGAGTGAAGTAAGTCAGAAAGAGAAAGACAAATACTGTATGCTAACACATATATATGGAATTTAAGAAAAAAAAATGTCATGAAGAACATAGGGGTAAGACAGGAATAAAGACACAGACCTACTAGAGAATGGACTTGAGGATATGGGGAGGGGGAAGGGTAAGCTGTGACAAAGTGAAAGAGCGGCATGGACATATATACACTACCAAACGTGAGGTAGATAGCTAGTGGGAAGCAGCCGCATAGCACAGGGAGGTCAGCTCGGTACTTTGTGACCGCCTGGAGGGGTGGGATAGGGAGGGTGGGAGGGAGACGCAAAAGGGAGGGGTTATGGAAACATATGTATATGTATAACTGATTAAATTTGTTATTAAAAAAAAAAAAAAAAAAAAAAGAATATCTCTAGACGTTGCCATGTGTCTCTTGGGGGCAGATCTGCCCCCCTGTTGAGAATCATAGTCATTACATATGAATATTAATGATTGAAAACAGTAAGATACGAGTTATTATCCAGAATCCAGGTGGGTTTACTTAGGTTGCAAACAACATCACTGTAAGAAATGTCAAAGGAATTCAAACACAACACAAAAAATATAGAACTGAAAACAGGAGGGGAGTATGAAAATATTTCTTCCAGCAATGGAGAACTGAGATAGAACTCACGATCACAGACTCCAGACATTCTCCCAGCAAAGCCTGGGGCCTGAACATAGGACTCATTAGTCAAATATTCTAACAGAGATGTTCCCAAGTACATAGTTCTTACTTTATAGGAAACCAGGAACTGGTGGAAACTTGTCATGGGTCACTGCTAGTAGCTGCTTTCAGAACCACTGATCTATTGGGCAGATTCTGAGTGATAAAAGGAGAAAAAAAGGTCTCCAGTGGGCTATGTTGTCAGGTTCTTGGACATGAGCCTTCTGAAGGTACCCTCACTGAGTGTCTATCTATACATTTCCTGGAAGCAGAGGCCCTAAGGTTCAAGGTATCCAGGAAGTATCCATCAAATTAGACCATATGACAGCTCTTTTGCAGTCTTCAGCCTGATTCTGTTTAAGCATGCGGGTTATAAATCCTTTAGTTCTGAGGAAACTTTTCTAATGGGTGTGTTAATACACACAATGGTACTCTATTATAACAAGCTTTCCTTGCTTCATGGCGTTGGATATGCCGTGAGCTAAATCATGTCCCTGAAATACAAAAACCTATACAACAACAATCTAATGAAACATGGTTAGTTCTGAAACAGAAGTTTAAGTCCATCCCAAAACTTAGACAAATTACATTTTATACAGCTATCCAAGCTATATCTTATCCACCACTTAAAATAATGCCTGATTCTGAAATTTTGGTCTAATGGAACCAATCATGCCCATCCTGCTGGGTAGAGACCACATCTTACAGCAGTTAAAAACATGGGCAACTACAATTTGCTAAATGTCAGTTTTTACATCTATAAAATGGGGGAAAATAAGCATTCCTGTGTCTCCGAGGTTTGTTTTGAGGATTAAATGAGACACTAGATATGAAATAAATGGCTCTGAATCTGGCACGTGGCAAGAACTCAAGAGCTCTTAGCTGCTAGCACTTTACTATATAATCACATAGTAACGATTATTGTTACAGGAGCTCCCAGGTGAGAGGGATGTTCTGTTCTATTTCAATAGGATTTTCTTAAATGTAAACCTTGGGAAAGCCACACGTAAGAAGTTAGCTTTCCCAGAAGTAACCCAAGATATTCTAAATACTTGATAGAAGAGATTGGGAAACTCTAGTTGGGATAAAAGTCAGTGCAATTATGTAAAGAAATGTGACTTAAAAGAAAACGAATCAATATATTATATCCTAGCTTAAAAGACCAACAGACATCCAAAGTTATCTTGGAATACCAAAAAAAAAAAAGGGAGGCCATACAGCAAGGGTTTCCATTTCTTTCTGTGACCTGGGGTCAAAGTGCCCTAACCAGCAGATAGGCCATTTCAAACCCCTCTGGCAGGTGGACAGTGGGGACCATCACGGCTCTACAATGACCGAGTTGCTGAGCTCTGCTGCTGCCCTGACCCTGCCTGTCAAGCCACCTTCTGAGAAGAAGCTGACCTCCCGCTGGGAGGACCTGCAGGGCACAACCAGCATGGATGTGGTCCACCGGAGGTGACTGTGAATGCCTGCTCTGAGGGTTGGGGAAGTATGTGAGAGTTTGGGAAACGCCCGAAGGCGAGAGGGACACACAAAGCTCTGGGATGGGCCTCCGCAGACGTATTCTGCCTCTGCAGAGGGTAACTGAGTCTGAACCATCTCTATGTTCATGACCTTGAAATCTCTTCAACACCTAGATACTTTGTTCTTTGCCGCTTCCTTTGAGGACCTCCTGGGTGAGTCTAACTTAGTACTGATAACGATACTCATCCACTAACTGAGTGAGGAGTTCAGACTTCCGAACGCAGTTGGCCCCCTCGCTTAAATAATGAGACTCTCAGGGACTAATTATTGGAAATGTGTAAATCGGCATGTAAACTCAATGAATTCTGGGAGAATTGTGAGAAACCCTGTGTAAAAAGAGGAGCAAGGAGAGACCGGCTGTGTTAGCTCCACAGAAGGGGCGGCTTCAACAGCAGGAATTCCCTCACAGTCTGGAGGTGAGAAGTCCAAGATCAAGGTGCCGGCAGGACTGGCTTGTTCTGAGGCCTCTCTCCTTGCTTGTAGACAGCCACCTTCTCCCTGTGTCTTCACAAGTTCTTCCGTCTGTACACATACAGGTCTGTGTTCAAATTGTGTCCTTTTATAAGGACACCAGTCATATTGGATTAAGGCCCACCTTAAACACCTCATTTTACCTGAATTACCTCTTTTAAGGCCTTTTCTCCAAATACAGTTACTTTTGAGGTACTGGGGGTTGGGACTTCAACTTAGGTATTATGTGGGAACACAATTCAGCCCATAGCACCAGACCACCCCTTCATGAGCTTTTCATGACCACGAGTGGCCCAAGGTCATGTGATCTTAATTCCAAGGGCTCTGACCACGGGGCAAGACTTCCCCCACCTGCAACTCATTCCCACAGGTCTTCCCTGAGGGCTTGGGGGGTAGTGTATCACGTTACTGTTACCGCAGTAACAATTAGCCACAGAGTTATTAGCTTAGAACGACCCCAACTCCTGATCTAACGGTTCTGCAGTCAGAAGTCTGACGCTCAGTCTCACTGAGCTAACCCCAAGGTGCTGGCCTGGCTGCATTCCCTCTGGAGCTCAAGGGGGGAGTCCACGCCTGGCCTCTTCCAGCCTCTCCTGGCTGCTGCAGCCCTGGCTGGTGGTACCCTTGCTCCATCCTCAAAGCCAGCACATCGTTATCTCTGTGCCCCTGCCTCCTTGTCCCACTTTGAAGGACCCCTGTGATTACACTGGGTTTACCAGGATAAACCAGCATAATCTTCCTTTCTTATCTATCGTCCTCTGACTGGCAACTTTAATTCCATCCGCCACCTTAATCCCCCTTTTCCATGTAATCTAACATATTTACAGCTTCTGGGAATTAGGATTCGGACATCCATCTTTGGGGGGCCATTATCTTGCCTACCACAGAGAGCATATCAAAGGCAGGGGCAGCATCAGAGATCTGAGAGCCATCCCCCGACAGCATGAAACGCTCCCCCCAAGTGCAAGGCACGGGCCCACCAAAGGCGATGGGAGGGCAAATACCTTGGAGGTATCTGAGGCCTCCACAGAGTGTACGGCTGTGCTGGGCGGCAGGGCGGGAGAGCCCTCCAGTGGTCCAGAAAGTGTGTGGAGGGGGCAGGACTAGAGAACAAAACCTCCCCAGGGATCCAGAGCAGCCAGCAGCTAGGACGGAAAGCAGAGAAAAGTCTCCCACGGTCCAGACAGCTGATGGCTCAGTTGCCAAGCAAAAGAGCTCCCCGGCATGTCACCAGTGCTTGTTTCTCAGGCCCTTTAGTAAGACAAGTGCTGGTCCTGCTTTAGAGCATTTGAAATTGGTGATGAACTGAACCAAAGTGAAGCTGCCACAGGGCTGAGACCAGCTCAACCAAAGATCAGACTGAGTCAGCCCATCCCCGCACTCCAGCAGCCTGACCAAGAAGGGACGTGTCTTCATGTGGAGTAAATGCTATTTACTTTCATTTCTACCATTCTTTTACAAAAAAAGTATTCAGATAAAAAGCCATACCATAAGACACACCAAAGGGACAAGAAAATGTGATCTATGGTCAAAAATAGGAAAGAGTCATAGGAAGCAGACCCAGATGGCTTCACTGCATGGGCATGACCAGACAAGGACTTTTAAAATAACTCTGATAAAGAAGCCACAGGATAAAGACACAAAGAACGACACACAAATACTGAACTCCATTTAGTAAATTTGTTTCTCAAAATGCCAGCAATTCTGCAACTACTTTACATGTGTCCTGGGCTTGATAAGGAGAGACAAGTTTCTCACCGTCAGAGAAAAAAGTTACAAATTAGGAGCAGAGGAAGGCGAGAATGACCCTGGGATGGGAACTTGGATGGGAACTTGGATGGGAACTGGAGACATGGGTATGAACGTGCGTGGGTGTATCTGGCAGATAGAGGTGGAAATTCAGAGATGGGTTAGTATCCATACACGTATTTCCAAACTCCATCCACTGAGAGCACCTGGAGGCAAGGGCACCACAGCAGCAGTGAGCACGCTCAGAACCTAGGTCTTGGTTTTTAAATTCCATCCTCCAAGAGAAGGAATCAGGGCTCCTTGCAAAACAGACTGATTGTAGGCACGGGGTGGGGAAAATACAGGATGAAACTAGAGCATCTTGTAGAAAGAAGTACTCAGAAGAGGATGGGATATGTCAAAAGGCGTAGGCACCAATGTGAAAAAGCTGCTGACGGTCGAGGCGGGAACAATTTGAACAACAAAATAAATGACGATGGTGTTAGATTATAAACCACAGAATAGAATAAATACTCATGAGTCCATACTGAAGTCCATACAGTTACCAACAGATAACTGAAGAAATAAACGAGGGGAAAGAAACAGCCTTCTTATGGAATTCTAATGAATGAACGTAGAAGCGATAACAGAAACAGAAAATTATCCTTCGACACAACAGTTAGAATTGTTGCAGGCAAGGCCCACCGATGGTTGCTAAAGTCAGTGAACAAAGTTTGAGGAGAAGCAGGATATTCGCTTAGTCTCAATGTCTTTCCCCAAGAGGTTTATAAACTACAAAGAAAAAACTGATAACTTCACAGTGGAGAAACCCAGAAGACATCACCTTTACCAAGTGATCAAAGCAATGTAAGACACAGCAACATGACGTGCCCCTGTTATAATACACTGGGATAAGTGCATCACTTCTGCAGTGTCTGCTAATAATGCATAAACTCAGTCTAATAAGAAAACACCCAGGCTTCCCTGGTGGCGCAGTGGTTGAGAGTCCGCCTGCCGGTGCAGGGGACGCAGGTTCGTGCCCCGGTCTGGGAAGATCCCACATGCCGCAGAGCGGCTGGGCCCGTAAGCCATGGCCGCTGAGCCTGCGCGTCCGGAGCCTGTGCTCCGCAACGGGAGAGGCCACAACAGTGAGGGGCCCGCGTACCAAAAAAAAAAAAAAAAAAGAAAACACCCAACATACCCAAATCGAGGGATAATCTACAAAAACCAGTACCTTCAAAAGTGTCAAGGTTATAAAAGACAAAGACTGAGGAACTGTCACTGACTGGGGAGATTCAGGTGACCTGACAATTAAATACAAGGTGGGACCCTAGACTGGATCCTGGAACAGAAAAAGGACATCACTGGAAAGGTCTGGTGATGTCCAAACAAGGTCTGTAGTTTACTTGACAATAATGTACAACTACGAATTTCTTAGTTTTGGTGACTGGACTCTGGTTAGGCACGACGTGAACATCAGATGAAGCAGTGTGAAGGGTATGCGGGCTCCCTCCGTACTGTCCTTTCAACTTTTCTGTGAATCTAAAATGATTCCAAGATAACATTTAAAAGAAAAAGAAAAAAGATGCCACAAGATCTAGTGGGAAAGACTGACAACATGCCTGAAGGAGAATTTCCACAAAGACATAGAACCTATTTAAAAAAAACAAAAAAAGAACCTAATGGAAATGTCAGAACCAAAGATACTGATACCTGGGTCTTACACAACAGAAATCCTGATTTGACTTGTGAGGCAGGGTGCAGGCAGTCAGAGGGATTTGTGTGTATGTATGTAATTTCCCAGATAATTCTAATTACAGCTGAGGTTCGAACAACTGGGTTAACCTAGTCAAATTAGTATTAAAATACGAGGAAACTATATACAGTGTATCGAGGTCCCCAAGACACATCTAGTAACTCATCACCACGGCTCACATTTTACTGCACACATGGGAGGGGACTGTGTTAGCTGTTTCGCATACATCTTTGAGTATCTTCGTTCTACAGCTGAGAGAATTTGAGGCTTAGAGATTTTTTACCCCAAGAGCTAATTTACCATAACATCACACAGCCAGGAAATAGTCAGCTGTCATCCAAACCCAGTTCAGCCATGACACATCCTGTTCTGAATCTTGTCTTTCTTTTCACTGAAATTGGAGATAAATGATAGCTCTCCCTCTCTTTACCACTGAACATGTTCTAGGGTAAATGATTATGCCTCCAGAAGGACCTTGAAAGAAATTATATAAATTCTATTTTTTCCATTGTTATCACCAATGTAGGTAGTTTTAACAAAAAGAAGTGTCTCGGCTTCCCTGGTGGCACAGTGGTTGAGAGTCCACCTGCCAATGCAGGGGACACGGGTTCGTGCCCCGGTCCGGGAAGATCCCACATGCCGCGGAGCGGCTGGGCCTGTGAGCCATGGCCGCTGAGCCTGCGTGTCCGGAGCCTGTGCTCCGCAACGGGAGAGGCCACAACAGTGAGAGGCCCGCGTACTGCAAAAAAAAAAAAAAAAGAAAGGTCTCAAGTATAAATGGGGCATTTGAAAAATCACCTTTGGGGGTTTCCTGAATCTCTTTTCCACATTATAATAGTATTTGAAAATATCACTTCCCCAAACCCCTGTCAATTGGCCTATTTGCCTTTACTTTTTAAAAAAGACAAGTGGGCTTTTGCTTTTCATATATTGGGTTAGCCAAGAAGTTCGTTCAGTTTTTTCTGTAAGATGCTATGAAAAACCTGAACAAACTTTCTGGCCAGCCCAATGTTTCCGACTGCTTCCCCTTTTGGCTCCTCTGATCCTTGGGCCATGTGAAGTTGTTCTAAGTGGTTATGGTCTGCACAATGCAAAGCTGCTGACACAATTCACCAAACTGTTAGAAAGCACGTCCCTCCACTGCCTCTGGTAGCTCCAGCTTAGTGAACATGAAGGTTAATTTTATTACCAGCATTCCTACATGTGTTTCAGCCACTGGACACCAAAAGGGGAAGGAAAAGGCCCCTCTGCTCTGTTCAGGAACAAACCTTCCCATTGCACTAGGCCCTAGAGGGCAGCCTTGGGCTGTCCCTGGGAGCCTGGAGCCAGCCAGCCTGGGCCAGCCAGCGGAGCTGTCCCAGAGCAGCCTGGGTCCCCCCTCCCTTCGGGTGGAACCATCTCTCACGGCAAGCCAGAGCTGTGGCAAAGTTTCTGCTACTTGAAGCAAAGACGCTGATTTAGAATTTTAAATAAAAGATAGCCTTAATGAAATAAAGAGTCTAAGTTTCTCGAACAGGAATCAGCAAAAATTTTGTGAAAGCCCGGAGAGTAAAGATTTTAGGCTTTTTGGGCCCTGGGGTGTGTCTCAATGACTCAGCCCACTTAGAAATGCACAAGGACCCTTAGACAATGTGTAAACAAATGGGCATGGCTATGTGCCAATAAAACTTTATTTACAAATACAGGGGGCAGGTTGGATCCTGTTTGCTGGCTGTAGTTAAGCAACACCTGTTCTAGAACATTAGCAGAATACGCTATATGTGTGTTTCCCTCTAATTTAAGATACCCAGGAACTGTTAACTCCTTTGTTCATACTGTACCTTATTATTCCTACCTAGAGCACAAGCACAGTCCCCATACTCAAGTGCTAGAATTTATAGATGTGAAGGGCAAGAGATTGGTTTATATATTTAACTTCCTCTATGCTGGATACCAGTGCTAATCATTCTTAAATGTAGAAATGCAGATAGAGCCTGTGTGTGTCCGTCAATAGCACGTGAGCCATCTTAGTTGGCACCTGCCGTATTCTACACAGACAATAGCTGGAATCTGACCGATTTTACAAAACGTATTAAGGTACAATGACCATAGAACTATATCCTGATGCCTGTACATGATAATACATCTGGAAAAAAGCTAGGCTGTAGAATCAACAGCAGTTAGATGGTCCTGTAACAGATATTCTTCAGATATTCCTGGGAGACCAAAATTTTTTAAAAATCAAGTAAAATCTACACAAGACTTTAAGTTCATAGTAGTTTTTTTTTCAAAATGCAATCTGAATTTCAAAATGTAGCTATGCTTATTCCGTGATTGATTTGCACAATTATACGACTACGCCGTATAACGCTACTTGAATTTTAACAACAGGTCCTGAGGATTCTCCCTCTGCGATGAAATGATGGCTAGTTGTATCAGACAGTCATTATGGCCAGTAGGTGGCATCTAACAGCCAGAGCAAGATTTTAAACGTATACCTATTTTTCACATCAGACTTGCTGATTTATGAGGGCTCACCCTCTGATGTTATTTATATTGGATCTTTTTGATTTTGAGCTCTACTCACAGTTGAATTTTTAAATTCCCACCCAATAAATCTGTCTAAAGGGCTACAAGAGACAAAAAAAAATTTCCTCTATTTGAACCTGATAGTTCTACTGCATTTCAGCATAATAAGCAGATGAAATGTTCTGAATTTTAAAAACAGACATAATTTAAAGACATGAAACACTGCACACAGGCATTTCACACATACTTAGTTCTTTATGACTGAATAAAGCCCAGTTGCTAATTGCTGGACCAGGCCCCAAAGATATAATGAGTGTAACACTAAACACCCTCCAACGTGGATAAATTCCATGGGAGTCAATTGAGTTTAAAAGTTTCACAAATAATTAAGTTACTGTGTAGGATAGACCAGAAGGAGAAAGCCAATAGATTGAATTCTGTTCCTTAGAGCTCAATTTGCTTTTCAGCTGACTGTATTTAGCTATCTGCAACTGCAACAAACTAAAATCATTAAAAACCCATCTATTTCCTTATGCAGCCTCAAGAGAACTTCAAGTGGATTTTACCACACACAGATAATAATACTTTTTAAAAGGAAGCAAAATTTACAAGTCTCAACTCTTTTTATTCCCCTGAAGTGCATATCAAAGTCAGTATCTGAGCTTATAAATAATTTGGGGCAAAGAATAAACAATATTTCTTAGGATACATTTTCTAGGTTGTGACCCACGTATTTTGGTGTTGGAGGCTGAGTTAGATTGACTGTATAAATAAAATAGCATTCTTGGAAATGGGAAGGACAGAGGTCTGTGGGGAGAAAAGAATAATCTAATCAGAGACTTGTTTCTTACTTTAATCACGAGCCATAAAAACAGCCAAATCCCATGTCATGCTGCAGTAAAGGTTACATCAGCACTTCATACAATATTTATAGTGTAAAAGAAGCCATGCAGTCTGACTCCGATATGGCATTAATCTTCCTGCTCTCTCAAACTTTAGCCAATCCCCCTGCCCAAAACATACCCACCCCTCCCTTCAGCTAGGTGCGTTCCCTGGTGCCATTCTGATAATGCAGATGACTGCCTATAGAATATGGATGTAACAAGAACTCTAGACCACAGAACAAATATAGAATCACATTGGATCCTAGGGAAGATGCATTTTAAATGCCTTTTAAGTAGGGGGACCAATCATCCCAGTTTGCCCCAGACTGAGGGGTTTCCCAGATGTTGAACTTTGTGTCAAGACCAGTCAAATCCTGGACAAACCTGGACTAGTTGGTGATCCTGTTGTTAAGAGGCTATTACTTTAGGATATGAAGGCTTCATTCAAAAATATTTATTACACTCTAGTCATATAAGAAATCATCAAGGGCAAGACATGACACGGGGCTCTACTGCTTGAAGCTGCTGCTACTTAGACAAGGGTCAGGGTGTCATTCCCAGGAGATCCAGGAGCTTTTCTGTGATGCCAGTCTTCCTCCCTAATCACAACTGCTTGTAGGTTTAGGGAGGGTGGGACAGGGCTTTAGAACGCGAATAATTCAAGGAATTCAATAGCTGTTTGGAACAGCATCTCGAGTTATACATCCTACTGCCACTCTTTTTCTCTGGTATTGCCGATTCTGTAATGCTCATTGAAAACTCGTTTTACTCAAAAGAATAAATCAAAGCAGCTGAAAAAGGAGCTCAGTCATGAGGATTCAATCAACGTAATTACCATTCTTCTCCATGAAGCTGTTCTGGAGGCTTGAGGACGGTCAGGTGGGATTTGAAGCCTTTGCTGCCTGTGACATCTGTGCTAGTTTCACCAACAGCTCCCTCCAGAATTTGGGGTAAACAAGGGATTTAAAGTTACCGAAATGGGGCACAGGGCTGCCTCATCACCTTTATTCCGACCATCTAGACAATATGACCCATCAATTGAACAGCCAAAGTTTGACACTGAAAAGTCAAAGCTAGCATAGTTTCATTTTAGTGCAGTACCACATAAAATTACTTTGTTATAACACATCCTCTCTGATCGACGCATCCCCACCTATACCCTTGGAAAAAGCAGAGGATTTCCCCCTCAGCCTGGCTGACATGCTGGGAATCCCATTTCTGCATTCTTGTCCCCCACCTCACCTTTCATCCACCACGCACCATCAGCACCCATTCAGGAACTTCTGACTTGAGCCTCGTTGCTTCTCGGCAACTTCTTCTAATGGTAGCTTCTTCAAGCAGCTCTGTTCTTCCAGAGACACTGGATTTGTGGGAAAGCCTGGCCTGCGCTGCCGTGTGCAGTGTGCACGCTTGTGCAGGGTCCCTGCTGAGAGTGGTGGCAGATGGGTGCAGGCAGCAGAGACACGGCGCCCAGAAACAGGTCCTGCAGCTTATGCATATGTGAGTGTGGGGGCCACAGAACGTGCCTCTAGGTTCCAATACCTACAACTCCATCAAAAAGACCAGTGTTTTAACAAAGTAGACAGGAAAAGTACAACAGAAAGTTTTTACGAAAAAATGCCTCCCTCCTAACTCACCTGAAGTTTCTACCGGCAGCTGGTCAATGATGGCTTCTTAAAAAGCTTAAGTAGCTTAAGAAAATATACTATCCTGGAAAGGTAATGTGAGTAGCAACTTATTACATGTAGTTATTCCAGAGTTCAAGAGAAAGGTAGAGCAAATAGATACATCTTGATTTCAGTCCATATCAGTAGGTATTTTAAAACGCTCGCAGGTAACTGCCTGACAGGGGACGGGCGACAAAGATACAGGTGATCCACCTGACAAGCTTATCAAAGGCCATCTGCCTTATCAAGGTCCTTTTAACAGTCGCTGCAGAAAGCTCGCTCCTCCTCCGAGCTGCACGGAGCCTAAAAATGAGACGTTTGCCGGAGTTGTCTTCCAGGAACTTGGATCAGCGGTGCCTAGTTGGAGCTGAGCTGGTTAAGACTGGATAGGACAACCCACCCTCCAACTGGGCATGCGCGAATGCCCCATGACATTTGACCTCGGAGGACCGAAGACGGTTTCTGAACGGGCAAGAAGCCTGTGGCTGAGCTGCGCCTGCTCAGAACGAGGATGCCGCACCTGTTTCCCATCATCTTTCCCTGGTCCCCACGATCCCTGCGCCTGTGACGCCAGCTCATCCCGTAAATGCCCGCCGGAGGCCCCGGCTTCCGGGAGGCGGATTTCAGACTTGCTTCTCCCCTGTCTGCATTCGGCTGGCTTGTGCATCAAGCCCTCTCTGCTGCAAACCTCGGAGGTTGAGTGTTTGGCTCGCTGGGCGTTGGGGCAAAAAGAACCTGGTTTGGGTAGCAGAGTGACAGCCGGTCCGGACTTCAAACAAACTCAGTATCCACCTGAATCTGTTTAGCCAAGTCCTCGGAGAGCGAGGGAAGTGTTTGAAAATGACTAAATATTACAAGTCATTTTTAACGAAGACAAGTTTTGTATACACCTAGGTACCTGCAGAAAAAAACTTGCAGCCTAGTTACTTTAAAACCAACCTACCAGCTTTTTTTTTTTTTTTTTTTAATGAAGGAGGAAGTACTGTCATTCGCTTTTTCTTTAGGCTAAAGCATTTTATGACAGATGTAGTGGAATGAGTAAGAATTCAGGCTCGAAAGTCAGCCTATCAGGGTTCAAGCCCTAGTTCTGCAGTTGCTCATCATTTAGTTTGTAACTTAAAGATACAGGTGGTTGGGCTTCCCTGGTGGCGCAGTGGTTGAGAGTCCGCCTGCCGATACAGGGCATGCGGGTTCGTGCCCCGGTCCGGGAAGATCCCACGTGCCGCGGAGCGGCTGGGCCCATGAGCCATGGCCGCTGCTCCTGCGCGTCTGGAGCCTGTGCTCCGCAACGGGAGAGGCCACAACAGTGAGAGGCCCGCGTACCGCAAAAAAAAAAAAAAAAAAAAAAAGATACAGGTGGTTCTTACAATGAGGGTGGTTTGGGTATGAGTCTGTGTGTGCCTAGAATTACGCTTGGCACACGGCAAATTCTTGTAGTACTCGTCACCATTAAAATCACTTCTCTGAATCTGGGTGAGAGTTCTTGCTAAGACAACAGGAGAAAGGAATTTTCCTTATTCTGGAGGAAGGGAAAATGAAGCAGCTGCAACTGCTAACTGTTAGCTGTCCTGAGTGGGAAAGGCTTCAGTAAACGAATGCTTGTCATGAGCTGTATTTTTTGCTTCAGTGACAACGAATCTTAGATTTTCTGGGATCATTTTAGTTAACATTCTTTTCCTCCATTGCTACAAGCTCTGGAATATCTCAAATTCTTAAGTTAGGGTGTCTAAACTGTATCTTCTAGACGGTCTTTTCATGCAAGGAAAATACAAAATTCCTTTAAATCCTCCTGTTCTGATTCTATGTTAAGACCATGACCATCTTAGCTCACCTCCTATTTGCACCTACCTGGTCCCTGGCCACCTCCTTCTGGGTCACACAGTTCAGCTCATACTGGTGAGACAGCTGTGCTCATGGATTACTTCTCAAGTCTTTGGAAGGTAATCTATTTCTTGCCCTGAGGCTGCAGAGAATGCTGACCCTTTGTCAAGAAATTTACAGGACTAAAGCTAACCTCTGAGAACATTCACAAGGGCAAAGGCATTATTTCAAATGAGACTACAATGTGTTCTTAAGGAATATATACTGGTCTTTATTCAAGACCCAGCTCAAATGTCACTTACTTTGTTAGCTTTTTTCAATTTCCTCAGTCGTGTTTGTTCTCTTATCTGAAGTGGAAAGGACTCCACCAGTACTTTCGTTATGGCATCTGTCCTGTTGTAACTTATCTTCCTACAAGTCTAACCCCCTTTTTTCCACACCCCTTATTCCCTGCAGTTTACGCACCCTCCAGCATAAGTACTTCTCTTAATGGTCTCAGCAGCTCACGTAGTACGTGGCCTAGAGCAGGTGCACCCTGAAGGCTTGTAAAATAGAGACCCCATAAGGTGTCAAACTCAGTGCTCAGAGAGACCACGAGTCCTTAGGCCTTTGCAATCAGGGCCCACGCGCATGTCTTTCCATGAGAGCAGAAGTGAAGGCTGTTGCTTCCAGGTTAACACCTAGAATGTATGAGGTCACAGCACCTTGGCAAGCACTCCCCCCAGGGGCCCCACCCTCGGTTTCTGAGCAATGATGAGGAGTGGAACTCTCTGCCCCTCGCCTGGGAGGTGATTGAACAATAAGCCTTTGTGGTTTAAGCCACTGAGAGTTGAGGGGTTTTGTTACCACAGCCTACCCTGCCCTATCCTGACTAATACATCGTGGATGTCGCATTTTCATTTCGTTAGATCAGACATCAGATGGGAAGCATCATGGCGTCATAGGAAAAGCACTGGATCAGGAGTCAGATCTGTGCGTGCCTGTATATGCACTTGTATTTTAATCATTGACAAACTCGGGGAGTTTTGCTCCCTCGGGGGTGAAACTAGGGAATTGAGCTAAAATGATTCAAAGATCCACATGCCATGATTCCATGGATTCGAAGAAACAAAAACTACTTTTTGGGTCAGATGCTCAAATTTCAGAGATTACTGTTGCATGGGCTATAGGTCAGAAAAGGTCACTGGTCACTACAAACCCAGAGAGGAATCTCGCGTATGTTATAGCCAAGCGTGTGATAGCCCCTTAGCAAGAACACTTCTGTCCACGATCCACCTGCAGAAGAAGACTGTTTCTAGTCAATTCTATCTGCCTGTCTGAACTATCTGGTGGTTGAAGACAGATTATGTCTGCCACATCCAACCTCCTAAACAAATATGACGTTGGAGAAACAGAGCATCTAAGGGGTTCCTATGGTTGGCCTGCATAGTGCAAACCATCACAAGGGACCTACCAGCTGTTGAAGAATGAGATTGCGGGTTTAACTTGCTGAGCAGGTCTCATTTGGCAGCCTGGCATTCAGACTGGTAGCTTTGAAGTGATGCAGGCAAACCTGTGAGCTCGCAGCTGACGGAGGCCCATTAAATGCAATCAACCTCTGCCACATTTTCTGGGTATTTCAATGTGATTACACCGGGGGTAGCGGAGATTAGGACCCCTCCTTCACTAGGGATGTGCTCACAGTAGGGTTTCTCCCAGTAAAGGGGCCAGGAACCCTCTCTGTAATGACCCTGCGCTCACGGGAGTGATGCTCACCACCCGGGAAGGATGCCCAGGTTCCCAGCTGCTGCAGTGGACCTTGGCTCGTTCTTTAGAGACAGCAGTGCAAAAGCAACAGAGAAATCCTCTCCTGGCCTCATGCAGAAATGGCCCGTTGTCGTACTGAGACTGGGGGACCATCACTACTAATCCTGCAGCTGATTCCCGGGGCTCCTAGCCTGGGCTGCTCACCTGACTCATCTAAGGACCCAACCTCAGGGCTGGATGGAGTCAGCCTGGGTGGGGCCTGGGCCTCTGATTTGCTCAAAAGTGAACTAGAACAACTCCTTTGGTTTCCCTGCTCCGAGTTAGCATGAGGGTTGGCTATAAATAAGACGGGGACTGTCAGCACTGAAGCTCTGCTGTTTTTAAAGGCGGCACCTTGGGGAGCAGTTTTTACACCCTAAGCCTCAGGGCACAGGCTCCGGCAGAGACAGCTGCTGCTCTTAGCACGAAGCAGCAGTCCCCGGGAGGCCCAGGAGCTCGGGTCCCAGGGCCTTGAAGTCCTCCTGGGCGCCGAGGAACGAGCCATGGGCCCCCCGCACAGCCCACATCCTCTGTCTGACATCTTCAACAAGCTCTGGGGAACATGTGAGATGACCAGGTCATCATCTGGTTGCATAAGAATTTGATTTTCAATATGTTACTCCCTTGCAATTTCAAAAAGGCTTTCCATGTAATTCCATTACTTGGAGGAAATCCCTTAGGTAGTGGGGTTTGCATCTGGGCCTCTTAATCACCGGTCCATGTTGGGGCCTAGAGGAAAAATAGAGCTATCTGCCAACGGTCTGGAACCAGTCCCCAAACCCTGGCCACCTCCACCCTGGGCACAATCTCATCACTCAGCACTTTCCCAGGGAGGCTGGAGTGTGGCTCTCGTCCCCAGCTGAAATGTGTTGATATCAGGTTAAAGCAGCATCAAGTATGTGCAGTGGGCATGTGTGTGGGCCCGTTGTGCCCTTATTCAAATTTAATCTTCACAACGGGGAGATTGTGTTTTTCCACTGTCCACATGATGAGTCCAAAGTACCAAGCAGAGCTCTAACTTACCTCTGAGAGGTGCTTTCATGCCACCCAACAGCTGCTTCCTGGGGCATCAGTAACACAAACCTACCCTGAATTCACCGAGAGGCCAAAAACCACTTCCCGCTCTGCAGGGCAAGCGGTTATTTAGGGAGAACAAATACGCCATTCCAGATTCACCTGGTGAGCCATAAACCCAAGTATGGCTTAACATGTTCACTCAAAAATAGTAAGCAGGGGCTTCCCTGGTGGCGCAGTGGTTGAGAATCCGTCTGCCGATGCAGGGGACACGGGTTCATGCCCCGGTCCGGGAAGATCCCACATGCCGTGGAGCGGCTGGGCCCGTGAGCCATGGCTGCTGAGCCTGCGCGTCCGGAGCCTGTGCTCCACAACGGGAGAGGCCACAGCAGTGAGAGGCCCGCGTACCGCAAAAAAAAAAAAAAAAAAAAAAAAAGTAAGCAGTACTGGAAGGGTAAAGCTGGAGTCACTGCATCTAGCTAGCAAAAGACCTGCTACTTTAGCTAAACTGTGCGGAGGCCCGTGAGCAGCGGCCTTCACAGAAAGTGGCCCAAACCTGGAACTCTTCTGGCTTTTGCTTTCTCTGTGGGTGGAGGCTCTGTGGGACAGCAGGACCCAGAGTGGTTTCCGCGAGAAGAGGATGGCGGGGTAGAGAGAGACCCACGTCAGCAGCATCTCCGATCACCCTTCTGCAGAACACCGGGCAAACGTCTCCCTGTAAGGGTATGTTTTCATTTTCCTCCAGAGTGCATATGACATAGGGGCATGACCACTGAACAATACTTAAGCAGAGTTGTTTCAGATCATTCTTTAAGGATCAGATCGTAGATGAACCATGATTGATGTGACACAAATGGCTGTTCAACATCAGGGTATCAGCTTCCCTCCCCGCAGCCCTGCCCAGCGTCCACTGTCCTTCCCCAGATGCCATCACATACACCACTCAGCGGGGAGAGCAGTCCAGCACATCATGTCGTATTAAGAAGCCTTCCTTGTGAAAGGCCTTCTGCTTTAGTTTTGTTCTGCCTCACACCCAAAGAGCTCAGGTGAAAGACACATACAAAAGGAGAAGCATTAGGTACCTGAAGGCCACCAGGTTGTCCCTCCTTCCTGGGAGACAAAGAAAACAGAGGTTCCATAGGCACCAGGGACCCAGAAAGGAGTGTGCCTCCTTAAAAAGATGCATGAAAACACCCAGTCATAATATCGTGCACAATGTCCCCAAGATCAGCAAGCCCTCCTGCCAGCCCCACCAAGCTCCCTCAGCAGGACGGGAGCTGAACTGTCTTTGATGGACAGACACACAGCATGCCACTACAAACACGGCACCGTCCCCAAACGATGCCAGCTGCCACTTGCCTGTTACTGAAAGGATACACAAGTCATTCAAGGCCTGGAGAGAGACCAGAGACCAGAATTTTCTAATCAGAACGAATCCCTCCAGGCATAGACCATTTGATACATCAAAGGCTTAATATTTGATACATCAAAGGCCTTCCTAGTAATTCTTTGGAGGAATCCAAAAAAAACGATGCTAATAAGTGTTTGA
Organism: Mesoplodon mirus; assembly: GCF_964341445.2. Lineage (NCBI taxonomy): Eukaryota > Metazoa > Chordata > Mammalia > Artiodactyla > Ziphiidae > Mesoplodon > Mesoplodon mirus. Next base: position 33,226,260 of record NC_138989.1, read on the forward strand.
GCTCTGTAGTTTTAAATCGGAACTTTTTTCCTGGCTTACGATAAACTTTTTATTACTTCATTTGCTTGAGGAATGGTCTCCATATGTGCTGTGATTTCAGATGACCCAAGACCAGTTGTTCCCAAACACCTTCCTTGCCAGCTTATCACCCCTGCATGAGTGAATCTCTTAGGTTAAGGATTTGAGGGCCTCATTAAAATGCATGTTACCCCAGAGACATAATGGATAAAACACAATCACTCATTATTAGGATAAGCTCATTTGTCCAATTAGTTCATCTCTCTCTTAGGTGGCATTGAAGGATTGGGACCCACAATAGATACCCTTTGATGGGGCTTGATTAGACTGTAGAGGTTCATTGCTTGGGTATTGGTCCCTGGAATAAGGGGAAAACAGCCAAAGAGAAAGGAATAAAGGGCTACACGAGGGATAGGATCACTGGAAGCAGGTGGCTGTACCATTCACATAATTCCTGATTTGAAGGCTCAAGAAGGAGACTTACATTCCTCCACCCTAACTGCTGGTAACTACTGTTGCATTTCTAATTCCTCTGGGCCCCTGTTAGCATCTTCTGTAAATTTGGTTACAACACTGATTCAATAGTATCACTTCTCTTGTTCACGTGACTGTCCCTCCGACCCTCTGCTGCCCATGATAGTAAGGACCACCCAAGCACCTAGTCCAATGCCTGGCCCTCGGGAGGCACTCAAAACCTTTATGAGTGAGTAAATAAGTATACAGTTAATTTCATAAACCCACACAGGATTGAGATGATTTTGATCTTCCATTTCATCTTGAAGGAGGTGGTTTCTTTTCCTTTGACAGCAGGGGCTTCTCAGCCAGGCTTCCACCTGAGTGTACCATGCATTTATTCAATTGTACCTCCCAGGCGGGCAAACAGCAAAGAGATGACCCTCCCTCCAGGGCCTGCAGCCCTGGCACATGGCATGTCCAGGTGAGGGCTATATGGTTTCAGCCCACGCACTTCCCCAGCTGGGCATTTGGGGCCATGCAATCTGCTTCTCAGCGCGTCTGTTGCCTTGGTTCTTGAAGAGACTCCTAACCGTGTACCTGGCCACATTATATTTCTCATGAACCCCTGAAGAGTTTTACCTATACCTTGTAAAATATGTATTTTAAAGACTCTGAAATAAGAAACTCTACGTATGAATCCACGGAAAGAAAAGTATGAGTGTAAAAGAACACCACGGAGCTCCCAAGTTCAAGTACTCACACCCACAAACACGTACCCATTAACACAGATGAGACGGGCATGAATTCAACTCTGCACAAGTTTTGATGAAGATGCTTAAGGTCATGAGCAGAGTGAATCCAACAAAGCTCCCTCTACTGTCTGAACACCAGGAGGTTGATGACTGGCTTTACTCCAGAGCCACCTCCTCTCCTACTGGTTTTCTATCAAAGTAGAGACAGATCAGAAGGCATTCCATTCTAAGTTTCCCAAGACGGAAAAGCTTGGTACTTGAAGCTCATCCCATGCTGCCTTGATCCTGGAGCACCCAAGAGTCTCTGGGAACCCCGCCTCACTCTGAATGGGAACAAAAGAGTAACACCTGGTCTGAGGTGTCCACAGAAGCCCACTGGTCTCCCAGAGAGGGGCCCTGGCCCCTGAGTCCAGTGAAGAGGCAAGGTTTCTAAGCTTGCTGCTCTTTATGTCTTATTCCAGAATTCTCTCCTGCACTTAGCGATGTTATTTGATCCACTATTGTTTCAGTGTATTGGGTTCCACCTATATTTTTTTCCCTGATGCTTTGTCGTGGCAAAGATCTGCCCACCAAATTCATTTTCTGGATGGTAGGAAACTGTTCTTTATCAAACATATACCCCTTCTTACCCTTGAGTATATCACGTGCCTTCTTCTGCACCAGCTAATGCTGTCTACTCTAAATCCCAGTCACAATTAAAAAAAAAAAAGAATTAAAAAAAATACATTTACCATGTATCTGTTCTCAGCCATTTGCAAGCTTTAATCATAGCCCTCCATCCACCTGAAAGCCCTTCCCACTGCCCCCTCAAGTGACATAAAGCTAAAAATTTGATTTAAAGTTCACTCTGTGGAAAGTAAGGACGGGTGGGAAACACTTCTTATTTATCTTCCATAATAAGGTCTGCCAAGGTTTGGGGCACCAGTACAGAGTCAACACGTGGCCTCCGGCTTACATATACTGAATAGTTTCACTCTAAACTATCAGAATTATCCCACAGCCCATGCAGAAAGTCCAGGGATCTGAAGGTGGCTGGATTAAAATTAGCCAAAAGTACTTAAAAATGGAATAGTTCTGCAGTGACGGTTATCACTGACACACTGAACTGAACAGACTATTTTCAAATAGAAGCTTCAAGAATTTCATGGTCACTATTTTTTCTTGGCATTTTGTCTCAAAATGAATATTGCTAAAATCCCTAAACTTATGTTTTAGTAACACACCCAGTGAATTGCATTCTCATAATTGCTCCAAGATGACTAAAGAAAAGCTGCAAAACTGATTACTCAGTGGTCATTCACATTCTTCATGTTCATCAGATTCATTGATCACCATCCTGCCTCTTCTTGACACCAGTAAAATGGAGGGTTGAGTCACATTAAGAAAGAAAAATCTGGGCTTCCCTGGTGGCGCAGTGGTTGAGAGTCCGCCTGCCGATGCAGGGGACATGGGTTCGTGCCCCGGTCCGGGAAGATCTCACATGCCGCGGAGCGGCTGGGCCCGTGAGCCATGGCCCCTGAGCCTGCGCGTCCAGAGCCTGTGCTCCGCAACGGGAGAGGCCACAACAGTGAGAGGCCCACGTACCGCAAAAAAAAAAAAAAAGAAAGAAAAATGCGCTTTGGCCTAGTTGCCTAGTTGGCGAATGCCATTGACATTGACAATTGATGCAGGTATTGTAAGCAAACTATGAAGAAATCCCCAGGGGGGCAGCTCTTCATAAACTAGATTAATGGCCAAGGGAACACAGTGTTCTGCTGAGCACCCTCCACTCAGTCCCTAATTCATTTGGTCTAATTAACTATTTTCTGTAAGCTGAAATTTCCCTCCATATATTCCGTTGACAACTTGCTACTGAATAGACAGGTGTAAAGAAAGCAATTTAGAGCCAAAGATTTAATGGCGCTAGTATCTGATTTTTCTTACTTTTTATACTGTACTACATTTGTGCCCAGGGTCATACATATCCAGCTCCCTGATAGATATTCTGATTGTGAGAATTCCTGTTAAGTGTGAGTTCCAAATGCCTGCCAAAAAAGAAGGGAAGCCGAGGGTTATGCCTGAATGTATTTCCTTTAATGACTTACTAAAGCAATTGAAGTTGGGAAAACATACTTGCAACGAAATTTGTATACAGCTAAAAGAATTCTCACTTTTGAACATCACAACATCAGTCTCAAGCTGAGTGATAATGGGATCAGAGTCGTCTGCTTTGGGATCAGTGCTTGCAGTGGCTTGGGATCAGACTGCATACAACTCCCTGAATTTTTTTTTTTTTTTTTTTTTTTATTTGCGGTGCACGGGCCTCTCACTGTTGTGGCCTCTCCCGTTGCAGAGCACAGGCTCCGGACACGCAGGCTCAGCGGCCATGGCTCATGGGCCCAGCCGTTCCGCGGCATGTGGGATCTTCCTGGACCGAGGCATGAACCCGTGTCTCCTGCATCGGCAGGCGGACTCCCAACCGCTGGGCCACCAGGGAAGCCCCCTCCCTGAAGTTCTTAATATTATCCAGAATCTACAAAGTCACACAAGGAGAAAAAGGAAAGAGAAACTTACATTGCTTCAATCATAGAGTATCTTATGTGACCAAGACAAATCGTATGGTTTTCTAGAGGAGTAGATGAAAGTAAAGGTGAGTGGGTGTCCGTCTACGTGGAGAAGTAATTGATACAAAATCTGGGACTAGCCAATGGCAAAGAAGGCTTTAAAATCCATGATGGGTAGTGTATATATACACTACCAAACGTAAAATAGATAGCTAGTGGGAAGCAGCCGCATAGCACAGGGAGATCAGCTCGGCGCTGTGTGACCACCTAGAGGGGTGGGGTAGGGAGGGTGGGAGGGAAACGCAAGAGGGAAGAGATATGGGAACATATGTATAACTGATTCACTTTGTTATAAAGCAGAAACTAACACACCATTGTAAAGCAATTATACTCCAATAAAGATGTTAAAAAAAAAAAAAAATCCATGATGGGAAGGCAGAACTCCAAACAGTCACAGCCACATGGTGAGGTTCTTGAGGCTAGAAGCCACTTTCTATAAGAAACGAAGAGGAAAAACAAAGGCATAGCTAGCACTGCATCAGCTCAGGGATTGGAAGGTAGGGAAACAGAGGGGCAGCCCTCCTCTATGCTCATCTGGAATGTTTTGATAACACTCATCGGGGGGTCCTGAATTTAAAATACATTAAAAAAATTTTTTATTAATTTTTAAATTGAAGTATAGTTGATTTACAATGTTGTGTTAATTACTACTATACAGCAAAGTGACTCAGTTATACATATATTAACATTCCTTTTTATATTCTTTTCCATTATGATTTATCTTTGGATATTGAATGTAGTTCCCTATGCTATATACAGCAGGACCTTGGTGTTTATCCAACCTACACATAATAGTTTGCATCTACTAACCCCAAACTCCCAGTCCTTAAATGGGAAGCTGATCAGCTGCCCTCCTGGGTACACTCTTTGTGCTTCCAGAAACCACAGGGTGGTTTTCACCAACAGGAACACATGGGGGAGAGGCCATTGCTTGCTGCCCAGATCTCCCGGGCATTGATCTTTGGCCTCTACCTCTCACTCGCTAAGCAGCAACTGCCATCCAACCGTGAGAAGGCAGCCTCCTCGCGACAGCACTTAGATTCCACGTGCTGAGTTTAATGCCTGCATGAGCCCGTTTAAACCAGCTTGTTCCAAATTTGCCCACAACGTGTACACATCTTTTTCAGAGAAAAATCACCTACATTTAACACAGGCAGCCAGGCACACAGACAGACAGATGGCTGTCTGAAATTTAGAAATGGAACTGCCTGGCCTCAAATATTACACCGTTCCCCAATCTCCTGACTTTTTCAGCTCAAAGTCCGTTATTTGGGTTAAAACAGCATCTCTTACAGGCTTAAGTTAAAATGCAAACATGTTACCTGGGAGGGGAAACACTAAATTATTCAAGTTTATTAATGCATCAACAAGGATTCGTTTTTCTGATTAGAAAAGTATCTCCTTCAAATGCATTATCCTAAAGGACTAGAATATACCCTTTTGATTGGTTGCTTGGAGTGGGAGAGAGGGAGAGAAAATACCTAGCACCCAAGATTTTAACCAGAGATGGAGGAATGGTACATCAGCTGGGCATGTTCTGAATGTCAGGTGCTTTGATGTATTTTAATCTTTACAACAACTTTATGAGGTAGGTTTTAGCATCCTCAGCTTACAAATAAGGAAACTAAAGTTCAGACGTTCTCAATGACTCTAAGTAGGGGCGGAGCCAAGAGGTGAGACCTAGTTTCTTTAGACTCCAAAGTCAGTGCTCCAGCAAAGGTCCAAGGGATGGGAGGGCACCAATGAGTACATGAATCCATAACAGCCTTGAGGAAGGAGGCAATTTAACTGCAAACTCTTAGGCAGTTTGGGCTACAGTAGGTCTGTGTAGAGAGAGACCTCTTATCAAGATACTGCTGTAGAATATCATATGACTTCCTAGAGTGGTGGAAATGTTACCTGTCTTGATTTGAATGTCGGTTATACATTTGTCCCAATTCATCTGTCGGTCATACATGTGTCCCAATTCATCTAACTGTACACTTAGCATCTGTGTTTGACAGCATACAATTATAATATCAAAATAAGTCCTAAGCTTTACTAAAATTGAACACTTCCAGGACCAACTTCAGTAGACTGTGCTAGCACTTATATTCCCTGTTGGTCAAAGAAGAGAAAAGCAATTTCCACATTGAAGGGAATAGGATAGATCTTTAGACCTAAAGATCCCATGAATATGAGGAAGGAATACATTTGATAGGGTCCGTGGGAGTTGACATTCCTTCTGAAATCTTAAGCCTAAACCTAATGCCAACTATGGAAGACATTCATGCAGGAAAATGTCTCTGTGCTGATGGTCCTAGATAAAGAAAATCAATGTTAATTTGCTAAGCATTAATTTATAATTCAACATCCAAAGGAAATTCATGCATCCCTTGAATGTCAAATTCATTAAACAAATAGTGCTAATCAGATTCTCTTTTAAAAGTCGAAGTATACTAAAATAAGACTTCTAGTGCAATGCTTATAGAACAATGTAATTATTGTGGTCTTCATACAGTTGCCTGTTAATTGACTATTAAAATTGAAAAGCATTTCCATAATTAATCTCATGCCATTTTCCAATTATAAACTTGATAGAGTGAATCTGATGCATCTTCCAAAGCAACTGAAGGTAATAACTTGTTTCAGGGAATAGATATTTTCTGAGACAAACCAGGAGAGTTGTTCTGATCAATATTTTGCTTTTTGAAATCCTGTGCACAGAGAGAGTTACGTGAAAACAGCATGAAAGCATTATTTCAAGCTTATCTTTGAATAGGTTGAAAAAGATGAAATTTGGGAGGGAAAAAAAACCTCCGTGTGATTAAATATACTGTAGAGTTTGTCCAGACAGCTCAAGGCAAGTCTTGAAGCTGAACAGCATGCCAACTGCAATAGCAGCTCTAGACCCCTCAATGTCTTAAATTCACTGTAGACCACACAAGACACCAAAGTCTTAAGAACAGACAAAAGATATGGTGACCAACTCTTTGCAATTTGAAGGTGCAAAGTCATCCATGATGACTGCCTGCTTTTTCCTAATGACCCTGAGCTCTTCAATTTGGCCAAAATGAACCACAGAAATGATAAGTCTTATCATATTCTCCAAAGACAGGCACTCCAAAAACCCAAAAGACTTTGAAGAAAGGGAGAGAGAGTGGAGAACGGGCTTATTACCATTAAAATAGCATCTATCACCTATTAAGAAACAAATAAGCTAGGTGAACACATTTTCTATCACCCATCTTGGAGCTGGGCTGGGCTCTGGGACAACAGGACAGGGAACTTGTGAAGGGAAAGCTGGAGAAGAGAGGGGAGATGTGTAAAGCCCAGGGCACCATCCGAGCCGCAGCATGAGACTTCAGTCTGTGCCCTTGGAGTGTCATATGGTCCATGCAGTGAATAACGGAAAGGAGCAACTTAAGAGATGCCTGATTTTACTTCCTGAAAGTGTTGGCCCGTACCTTTAACATGCAGAGAATGACAGCCAGTGTTTGGTTTCAAGGGCAAAGCTGTTCACAGTATACCAGCTCCTTGTAAGGTGACAAAGACTAGGGAATAGGAAGACTCAGTTTCAAGTTTTAGAACTTCTACTATAATGTTTGACTCTGAGCACCTTGCTTTACTTCTGGAGACTTCGGTTTTCCCCTCTACATCATAAGATACAAAATTACGTGGACTGTAAGGAACTTTCTACTTTAGTATTGAATATTTCTTTTCTAAAAGAGATGGAAAAATGAACCCTGTGATAGCACTGGAGAAATTAGAAGAAATTTTCACCATCAATGTACTGTTCACATCCTTTTTTTCTGAAGCTATTTCACAGATTCTCATATACTTTGTGATGGGTTGGATTTTGTCCCCCCCAAATCCATATAGGTCCTAACCCCCAGGATAAGGTCAGAATGTGACCTAATCTGGAAAAAGGGATCATTGCAGATGTAATTAGTCAAAATGAGGTCATACTTGAATAGGGTGAGCCCTAGTACAATATGACTGGTACCCTCATAAAAAGGGGAATTTGGACACAGAGAGAAACAAGAACACAGGGAGAATGCCATGTGAAGACCAGAATTAGCTGCTTCAAGCCAAGGAATTGCCAGAAACCAGGAGTGTGGCCTGGAACAGATGTTCTCTAGTGTCTTCAGAGAGAACATGGCCCTGCCAGTGCCTTGATCTTGGACATTCACACTCCAGAACTGTGAGACAAATTTCTGTTGTTTAAGCCACTCAGTTTATGATCCTCTGTTATGGCAGCCCAAGAAAACTAACCCAACCCTGCACCTTGCTTCCATCACTTCCCTAGAGAATCCTAACCAACAGTCTCAATCAACTTCTCTTTAAACTCAGGTCTTTCACTTCTTCCTTCAGGTCAACCTCAATGTTCTCACCAAGTCAAGAGTCCTTTTCCATAAATGTGGATGGCCTCTTGCTGTTCAATTTTAGTAAGCAGGGCATAGTGTTAAACCATTAACTTCTCTATTCAATCATGAAAATTAAATTTAAGTCCCCTCCCCTCCATCCACACTCTCTTCCATTGCCTAAGATGCAAAATTTGTCTAAAGCATTACAACCGCGATGTCAGATGAGTGAGTCATAATAAATAAGACATCCTGGAATGATCACAGGACATTACAACACTTCTGGTAGAAACCTTTCTCTTTTCAAAGATGGCTAAACATTTTCTTTTAGGCTCCACGCCAGCTCCCCTTACAGAATATTGAACTGGATTTGTTGAGATTTAACATGCCCCTGCATTAGATTAGATTTTGCACTGACCAGTTTCTCCTCCAAGGTAGTGTCAAGTCCAGCATTACTTGTGGAAATTAAGGTTGAAAGCTGAGATAGAGAATGTGTCAGTCACTGACATCCACATACTCCTAAATAAAAATATAAAGCAGAAGAGTTTAAGAAGGACCTAATTTAATTTATAATTGTGGTCTTAGATAGAATAATTTTAAAACCACCCTCCCTTGGGTACTCTTAGTCACTTGGAGGGGGGGTGGGGAATCTCTCCTTATTAAACAAAATGGGCAAACACAAATACAGAGCTTGAAATATCGCATTATAGTGACAAATCTGAAAATAAACTATCCTAAATCAGCAATTCTCAAACTTCCACAGGCAAAAGAATCTCTTGAATTGGTGTTAACAATGCAGATTCTCAATATTCTGGCATATTCTGATTCAGTAGAACCTAAGGGTCTACATTTTAACAGGCATCTTGATGAACTCTGAAACAGGACCCTTTCAGAATCAGTAATCCCCATCTCATGCAGTGTTTTCTTTCCAATAAAAAGGGACTCCTTAACTGTCACCTTTTATAATAAGCTTTCCTTTGCAGTAAATATTCCAATCAGACAAAAGTCCATCAGACACTATATTCTAACACTTACTTACAGCCTCTTGTCATTATCAATGGCAGTCCCTTCTCAGTCAGATGAGTCGCAGGTCTATGAGAGGTTCCAGTAGGACCAGAACTCACCTGTGCTCTCTGCCCTGGTCGGCAGGACCACTTGAAGAAGCCTGGGCGTCCAGGTGCCCAGGATGCTCTTTATAAGAATTCAACCACCTTGTGAAAGGTGCCAGCTTCCCCCTATCTGAGACCTGGCATGCTGGCCTCCTGGGGCGAGGGGGAAGAAGAGGTTTCCTCCAACTCTGTTTCAGCTCAGTCTGCATGGAGAATTTTTTTAATATAAATTTATTTATTTATTATTTATTTTTGGCTGTGTTGGGTCTTCGTTGCTGCACTCCGGCTTTCTCTAGTTGCGGCAAGTGGGGGCTACTCTTCGTTTCAGTGTGCAGCTTCTCATTGCTGTGGCTTCTCTTGCTGCGGAGCACGGGCCCTAGGCGCTCGGGCTTCAGTAGTTGTGGCTCAGCTCTAGAGCTCAGGCTCAGTAGTTGTGGCTCACAGGCTTAGTTGCTCCGCGGCATGTGGGATCTTCCCAGACCAGGGCTCGAACCCGTGTCCCCTGCATTGGCAGGTGGATTCTTAACCACTGCACCACCAGGGAAGTCCCTGCATGGAGAATTTTATCAACTCTCTTATAACAACGATCCTGTCCAGCCAAAATACCTGTTACAAAATACTGGGGTACAAAGGATGGAAAGAGGTCGGGAAATGGAAACAGTGTGAGAGAATGTGCTTTGCCCCCTAGACAACTGCTCTTGAAGGGAACTCCAATCCTCCTAAGGCCTTGTTGATCCTACTAAATAGCCCTGATTGAGTAAATGCCCAGCAGAGGAAGGACATAAGGAGGGGAAAAATCTAGTAGCTTCCATGATTTTTTTGTTAGTGGAAAAGATTGCCTCTATAAGAACTGTGCCCAAAAAAGCATAAATAAATCATGATGATTATAAAGTAAGGCTAGAGAAGGCAAAGGGTGTCTAAGTTCATGCTTCTTGGTAGGAGGGTAGAATGAGGCAGGGCTTAAGAATATGGGTTTGAGGGAATTCCCTGGCCGTCCAGTGGTTGGGACTCCGAGCTTTCACTCTGAGGGCCCAGGTTTGATCCCTGGTCAGGGAACTAAGATCCCACAAACTGTGCAGCATGGCCAAAAAAAAAAAAAAAGGGCTTTAGAGTCAGGCAAACTTGAGTTCAAATAGCAGAAAAATTGCTGACTTATGTAGAACCAGTTACTTACCTGCTCTTGGGCTCAGTATTTCATCTGTAAAATGGAGATAACAGTACTTACCATGTGGGCTTGTTGTTAGAATTATATACAAGTATACACAATTTTATGTAGTATATATATATATATATATATATATATATATATATATATATATATATATACGTAGGATAAATACACATATATACACACACACCTAGATGCATACATACTACACATATACTATCTATCTATGTATATCTCAGCATAGTGCCTGGCATGTAGTAAATGTCCCATAAATGGCAAGGGTAGTAGCAATTTGTCATTAGTATAAGAAATGGGACACAATGACCAATTTAAATCTCTAATATATGGGAAATAATTTTCTGTGTGCCAGCCATCATGAATACAAAACCAAATGAAGCATAGTAGTCTGGGATCCATCTCTTTCTAACTCTTTGGCATCACCACACCCTGCCCCAGTTCTTTTACTTCCAGGCATTTACCTAGAGAAGCCTTACTGCATTTAATGGTTGGGTTCAAAGGTACCAGACTTCAATATTAGTGGGACTACTATTCTAAGCACCAGGGACAATATCATTTCCATAAGAAGTTGCAATACACATTTAAAACATTTATAAACTAGTTTTTGGAAACAAATGGCTGGGAGACAATTCTTCGTGGGTCTCTTTTTTTTTTTTTTTTTGGTTGTGCCACACGGCATGTGGGATCTTAGTTCCCTGACCAGGGATCGAACCCGTACCCCCTGCATTAGAAGCGCCGAGTCTTAACCACTGGACTGCCAGGGAAGTCCCGTGGGTCTCTTTTGATTCTGCATGTCTTGCAAGCAAGGTACCACCTGCCCTTTGTTCCAGACTATCTTTTCAAGGATGTTTGTATACGAACAGACCTGAAAAAGGAATAGCATCTCCTTCTGGAACACAGGGAAAGTTTCCTGAAAGCCTCAGAAGAGAAATGGTGCCTCTTTTCAGAGTAAATCAAAGCAGGCTCACTACTCATTATAGAAGAGTTAGCTTCTCTAAGCTCAAGAATCCTGTCCCATGTCATAACCCACTGCTGTGCAGGTGCTTTCAGCTTATGGGGGAAACCCAATAAGATGAAATGCTAACTCCTCAGCAGAAAAAAACGGAGACCACAATGGGACAAGACCTCAAATCTCTGTACTTCGGGGACCCTCTCCCGCGGGCTCTTTCCTCACCTGCCACTAGTGCTGCTTGTCCTTTGCTTCCTCCTGGTAGCCTCCCAGGATTGCCTCCCACTGATCCGTTTTCATGGAGAACAAACCGTTGTCTCTTGTGGACAGACCGTGAACAGGTTGGCAATACGAGGGTTAAACAGAGAATCGCCAAAGGGAAGCATTTGGAGAGAGGAGTGATGTCCAGAATATGGTCAAGGAGAGCAGGCTTGTTTAATTTAAGGAGAGATCAAGGGCTAAAGGTATTCTGTCCCCAAACTTAATCCCCCAAACTTTGGCACCGAGGGCTGTTCTAACTTAGCAGCTGGACATGATGTTTTGATGAATTCGGGGAAGATGTTTAACTCCATCTTGCCACAAGTGTTCATCAGGCCCACAAAACCTCTGATTGATCAACTTCACCGACATCTGCCGGTTCTTCTCCATCCTCTGCACTTGGGTCATTATCACTAGATTTGACAAGAATTTCTTTATTTAGCTCTAATAAAGCTATATTCTAATACTATTTTTCTATTATTATTTATCACTTTATTAACTTATAATCTACTAGTCTAATGCCATATTTGTGTTCCTAAGAATCTTTATATTCTGCAAAATCACATGATTAAAGCTACAGGACTCGTGGGAAAAAATAGGGTTAAATGGATCACTCAAAACCTAGAAAACTTGGTAGACAGAGAGGTAACAAAAACAATAGCAAAAACCTTATTAAAATACTAGCACAGTTAAATCTCTGCTGGCATTTGTATCTAGATTCACAGTCCAGACATCATAGCAGCCCTATATGCTAGGGCTCATGTTTCTTCACTCAAGATGTAGGTTCCGGGCTTCCCTGGTGGCGCAGTGGTTGAGAGTCCACCTGCTGATGCAGGGGACACGGCTTCATGCCCCAGTCCGGGAAGATCCCACATGCCGCGGAGCGGCTGGGCCCGTGAACCATGGCCGCTGGGCCTGCGTGTCCAGAGCCTGTGCTCCACAACAGGAGAGGCCACAACAGTGAGAGGCCCATGAACCGCAAAAAAAAAAAAAAAAAAAAAAAAAAAAAGATGTAGGTCCCTGAAGACATTTGCTTTTTTTTTTTTTTTTTAAACATTCATTGACATTTATTGAGCTGTACCAAATGCCCTTTTTTTTTTTTTTTTTTTTTTTTTTTTTTGCGGTACGTGGGCCTCTCACTGTTGTGGCCTCTCCCGTTGCGGAGCACAGGCTCTGGACATGCAGGCTCAGCAGCCACGGCTCACGGGCCCAGCCGCTTCGCGGCATGTGGGATCTTCCCGGCCCGGGGCACGAACCCGTGTCCCCTGCATCGGCAGGCGGACTCTCAACCACTGCGCCACCAGGGAAGCCCAAGACATTTGCTTTTGATAGAGACCAGTTTCACCAACACAAAACATATCATCTGGAGGTAGTCTTCCCCATCATTCAATTTGTTGACATAGGCAAAAATGTCTTTGTAACTTCTTCATCTGCATTTTCAGCTTCCCCAGGAAGCTTAACACAATCCACTGGTTCTCAAAGTGTGGTCCTCAGACCAGCGACATCAGCCTCCTGCAGACATCTGTTAGAAATGCACCCGGAAAATTTGTTAAAACACAGATCGCTGGGCTCTTCCTCTTTCCCCACCCCTATCCCCTGGGGTTTGTGATTCAGTGGCTCTGAAACATTTAAAGTCTGTAGATGAGTTGTCTTCCAAATGTGGCTTTCTTCCCCTTGAAGTTCGTATTTAGTGCCACTGTGCAAATGGCTGCCAACATACGCTTGGACTAAAACACTGGGGTCAGAGAAGCATTGTAAAAGCATTCAAGAGAAGATAAGAGATGACAAATTCTTTGCCTGTGGCCTTAGAGCTAAAAACTTCTGCCTAATAGCATATTATTTTTCTTTAAAGAAATCTAGAACTTGTAGTAAAATAGATTATTCCAAGCATATTGTCCTTCTTCTGACCCCACTGAACCTGTGATCTTAAGAGAAGATCATTCTCATTTGCTATAGAAGTATCTGTCACGTCACTTTTGTTGTTAGACAAATCAGCAGTCTAAAGAAATACCAGGCTAGGAACAGACATTCTATAATTTATCAGTACACATAAAGTATGAGTAACTTTCCCAGTGAGAATAAGCCAAAAGTTACGGACTTATGGGCAAGAATGAAACAGGAATTGGAGAACTGAGCAAAATCTGGGAGATGAGGAAATCCAAGAGGCATAGAATCAAACATTACTTAGTTAAGAAAACAGGAGCTGCAATTTAGAACCATCCAGCAATATGTGCATAGGCAAAGGGTAGAAAACAACTGTTGGCCCCTTCATAGCTAACATGAAAGCCAATGAAATGCACACACAGACGCTCAAGTAGAAAGTGTGAACAATTATTTATGCAACTTAATTTAGAATGTCCTTCTTTATTCTTCCCCAGAGCATTAGAGTTTTCTTAGGGCTGGTAAAAAATAGATCATAGTAGCAAGTAAAACACTGCTCCAGTCCAGCGTAAAATTATATCTATGTGTGAAGGATGGTTTACTGAAAACTTAGACCCAAGTATTCTCTCTCCTTCCCTCTCTTTCTCAGAAGACATTTGATTTGATTGAAATTTTAATTTTTATATTTTTTAGTTTGATGGAGAGATGCAGTTCCAGCATAGAGACCTGGAGGCCCGGAGAGCCTTTTGAGAAGGTCAGGTGACATCCTGCTTTTGCTGATGCCTGTGGGCTTGATTTTCATTAGATTGGGAGATCTGAAGGTCTTGGTATGCCTTTCTGAACAGTTGAAAGAATCAGAAGTAGTTAAAATTTAGAAACTGCATTAAATATAATGTAATTAAATCTGAAACACAGGGAAATTTTTCTTTATTTTAGAGCTGAATGCTGATCTTTTTGGATAAGAAAAAGATAGAAAACATTATTATCTCCCACTCCAATTCATTTGAAGCTAAGGAAAATCGCATTCTATTTCATTCAAATTATGCTCTGGCTCTGTGTGAATGATATATGCTTTTTGAGAAAATGAGGGAGATGATCGCCTTTCGGCTAATAACCCATGATGTGTGTGTGTGTGTGTGTGTGTGTGTGTGTGTGTGTCTTATAAGACATGGCTTATTTTTGCAAAAAAAAAAGTTAAGATTGTGGCTTAGTGAAGAATTTCTGGTTCACTAGGAAAAACCCTAAATAGTAATTGATTTGTGGCACAATTACCATTTTGATTAATTTAGCCTTTCCCTGTGCCCGCAAGGTGGTGGGAGGGCCATGCTAATAGCCTTTTGAATTACTGTTTTGTGTTTTTTGGTACTGGAGTTGAAAAGTCTTTTAAAATCACTACAGTATGTCAAAGTCAAGTATTTTATTCAGTTTGGTTTCTAATTAACGTTAAAAGAGGGCATGTCAGTCACTGGAAATTGAAATGTATATTGAACAAAAATACTTTTATCCTGAAGTTTTGTACCTGAAATTGATAAGAATTTGTCCTTAGAAAGAAATAAGAGGGACTTCCCTGGTGGCGCAGTGGTTAAGAATCCGCCTGCCAATGCAGGGAACATGGGTTTGATCCCTGGTCTGCGAAGATCCCGCATGCTGCGGAGCAACTAAGCCCGTGCACCACAACTACTGAGCCCACGCGCCACAACTACTGAAGCCCGCACACCTAGAGCCTGTGCTCCACAACAAGAGAAGCCACCACAATGAGAAGCCCGCGCACCACAACGAAGAGTAGCCCCCGCTCTCCACAACTAGAGAAAGCCCACACGCAGCAACGAAGACCCAAAGCAGCCAAGGAAAAATTTGGAGGCAGGTGGGGTGATGTTGATGACTCTTGTCTTTCTCCATCCTGCCCTTGGTCGCCTTCCCAGATCAAGACTGGGCCATCAGGATATTGCACTGGGCAACCCTCTGTGTAACCAAGACCTCCCCTCCTGCCTTAGAGAGACCTAGTTCACCAGGCCCTTCAAATCCTCCGTCCCCACCGAGTCCCGCCTTCCCTTACATTCTCTCAATCTTGCCCCATCTACAATGGCAGCCAATGGGTGTGGGGAGGTTAGTTCACCATCTTCACAGAACCCCAGCTAAAACCTTTGCATTTCAATTGGGTCTCCAGAGAAATATTGAGGACCACTAAAGAATGCTCTTCGCTGTCCATTAGAATTAGATGTAGGAAGCAGGAAAACTAGGTATTGATCAGGGGTTCCTTTCAGAACCTCTTGAATTCATTCATTCATTCACTTATTCATAGTCATTCATTTATTTTTTTCATTCAACAAACTTTTCTTCAAACACCATATTTGTTTCTTTTTACAAATTGCTGCAAACTCAGTGGCATAAATCGACTTATATTTATTCTTATAGTTCTGGAAGTCGACATTTCAGTCAGTTTCACTGGGGTAAGGTCAAGGGATCTGTAGGACAGATTTTTCCTAAAGGCTCAGAGGGGAGAATCCGTTTCCTTGCCTTTTTCTGTTTCCAGGGGCTGCCTGAATTCCTTAGCTTGTGGCCCCTTCCTCCATCTCCAAAGTGCATCCCTCCAGCCTCTGCCTCCTTCCTCACATCACCTTCTCCTCTGGTTTGACTCTTTCTGTCTTCTTATAAAGACTGTTGTGATGACACCAGGTCCAACCCTATAATCCAGGATAGTCTCATCTCAAGATAATTTAATGACAAAGTCTCTCTTGCCATATAAGCTAATATTCACAGGTTCTGGAGATAAAGACTTCTTAGTCCTGCTGCAATCCATCTTGGAGCGGTCCGCAGTTCCCGGGTGCACATTTCTGTGACATGCTGATTTTCACGAGACAATTCCCAGGCACAGTCTGGGATGCTCCCTGAAGAAGTGAGGAAGTCACTGCACAGGGCTCTGATCCACGGGAATGAGTGACCCAAATCCTGGCTTCGCTCCTGATGAAGCAGAGCCTATTGCTTTTTCCACGTATCTTTCATCATCACGAGCTGGCCCCAGCTCCCCTGCTCCAGATCAGATGGCACAGATTTTTCCATTATGGTTTATCCCACGATATTGAGTATAGTTCCCTGTGCTATACAGTAGGACCTTGTTTATCCATTCTATATATACTAGTTTGCATCTGCTAATCCCAAACTCCCAACCCTTCCCTTCCCCACCCCCTCCCCCTTGGCAACCACAAGTCTGTTCTCTATGTCTGTGAGTCTGTTTCTGTTTTGTAGATAAGTTCATTTGTGCTGTATTTTAGATTCCACATATAAGTGATGTCATAATGGAAAAGAATATAAAAAAGAATGTCTATATGTGTATAGCTGAGTCACTTTGCTGTACTGCAGAAATTAACACAGCCTTGTAAATCAACTATATTTCAATTTTAAAAAATCATACTTAAAAAAAAACAACACTGAGCAGAGAGAGCTCAGGAGGCACAATCCCAGAGACACAAAAAGGCAGCAAAATCCGATAACATAAAAACAATGCATCTGAGACCCACCCTGGGTAGAAAATCTCGGTTGCTGTTGACGCGAATTCTCTCCACCCATCAGGGACTCACCAACCACCTTCTATCAGCACCCTGTCCCTCACTTCACATTCATCCCGGGGAAGTATCCTCCAGACATGCTTTTTAGGTGGTGAGATAAATAGCTCTTTGGTCAATCAAGGCACAGAGAAACTCTATCAAATCTTTTTTAAAAAATTATATTCATCTTCCTACTTCGGGTGAAAGATCAGAATAAGATCCACGTTGTCTGATAAAACACGATGCAGCTCTGAAAACCAGAGGCTGCGTCCACTGTCTTCTGCACGAGATATATTTTTATTTCCCGGAGCTTGTATCTGTAAGTTATATGGCTGTCCGTTCTTATCCCTCCGGGCAGGATAGCTCATGACTATAGGAGGGAAAAGCCCCATGTATTACGACTTTCATTCTCTCCACAGTCATCAAAAACGAATTTCCTCTGGCAGACAGTTGTTTTTGTAAATGAGTTGAAGTGATTCATAGGCTGCTGAAAAATAGCATCTTGAAATTTATTCTTAAACATACTGCTTTATAAACTTAGTTCACACATATGGTGTTTCCCAGGCAGACATCCAGAGGCACAGGGATCTGTGAGCCTGAAGCAGGGATGAAAGTGGGAAGAGGTGCTGAAACAGCTCTGTGGTCGCCGCAGGGAGGGTGCCCCGCGGCCTCTCTGCGGTGGGCTCAGGCCGGCACACCCTGGATCCCTGATCCAGAAATTAATGTGCACAGAATCAGCGCAACAACAGAGCAGAGATAGAGGGGTCCTCTTTCTCCTTCCTGCTTTCATCCATTTACTCCCAGTCCCAAACCAAAGAGGGCTATTTTCACTGCTTTGTGTTTTGTGATTAAAAAAAAAACAAACAAACCCAAATTATCTGGAATGATTCACAGAGCAAGAATCACGAATCATCTGGAGCAGAAAACCTGGAGTGCAGACGGCAGGGTCCAGAAGTAGGCTGAAGTTTCATAACCATCTTTCATGACACCCAATCCAGGAATACAAGAAACTTGAAACAAGTTCTGAGGAATCCCTGAGTTTTAGAGCTTTAAGAAACTGAGTACTTGGGCTTCCCTGGTGGCGCAGTGGTTGAGAGTCCGCCTGCCGATGCAGGGGACACGGGTTCGTGCCCCGGTCCGGGAAGATCCCACATGCCGCAGATTGGCTGGGCCCGTGAGCCATGGCCGCTGAGCCTGAGCGTCCGTAGCCTGTGCTCCGCAACGGGAGAGGCCACAACGGTGAGAGGCCCGCGTGCCGCAAAAAAAAAAAAAAAAAAAAAAAGAAACTGAGTACTTGCCCACATGGTAGGAGACCGAGTGGGGCTAAAAAGTGCATCTCCTCGTCCCCCAAACACAGCGTGAGAGCAGAGGTGGAAGGAGCCTGCCTCATTTTCCTGTAATTTCCCTCCTCCCCCCCACCACCCCTACCCCAGTCCTGTTGCAGGAGAGACCAAGAGAGATGGGTGGTAGCTGGGAACTGTTTTCTCTTCACCACTATTGAGGGGATGCTGAGGGGAACAGTGAATGGTGATACACTATTTAAAACAACAAAAACAAAATACCAATAGCCAACTTTGACTGGGCACTGACTGTATTCTAGACACTGAGCTAGGTGCTCTATATGTATCACTTATTTAAAATTCCTCGCAGCAACCTTATGAAGCGGATATGATTCTGATTCCCCTTTTGATGGGTGAAGAAACAGTGTTAGGTAAGTTTCTTGCCCAAAACAAGACGGCTTGTCTACCAAAGAGCCAGGACGTGAACCTTGCCCTGCCTGCCCTCAGAGCCTGCAGCTGTGGCCCCCTCCTGGCGGTTTCCTAAGAGGTGAAGATGGGGCTTTAGAGCAGCCGTATCTCCGCAAGCAAGATGACGTGACCGTGACATTTTTTTTTCTTAAATTCCATATATATGTGTTAGCATACAGTATTTGTCTTTCTCTTTCTGACTTACTTCACTCTGTATGACAGACTCTAGGTCTATCCACCTCATTACAAATAGCTCAGTTTCGTTTCTTTTTATGGCTGAGTATAGGGGTAAAACAGGAATAAAGACACAGACCTACTGAGAATGGACTTGAGGATATGGGGAGGGGGAAGGGTAAGCTGTGACAAAGCAAAAGAGAGGCATGGACATATATACACGACCAAACGTAAGGTTGATAGCTAGTGGGAAGTAGCCGCATAGCACAGGGAGATCAGTTCGGTGCTTTGTGACCGCCTGGAGGGGTAGGATAGGGAGGGTGGGAGGGAGGGAGACACAAGAGGGAAGGGATGTGGGAACAGATGTATATGTATGACTGATTCACTTTGTTATAAAGAAGAAACTAATAAAAAATAAAAAAATAAAATAAAATAAAATTAAGACTCAAAAAAAAAAATGATGACGTGACCGGCTGTCAGCCTGCAAGATGCAAGCAGGGAGACCTGGCACTCAGCTGGACCCCTATTTCTCTCTATTCTTTAACCACAAACTGGTCTCAGGCCAAACTCAGAAAAAAAGTGAGAGGAAATGGAACCATCCAATCAGAAGAGGAAGGGTCTCAGATTCCAGATTCTGGAAGGGGATGGAATCATTTTATTATCACTATGAAATATGAGGACGGATCTTACCCAGATCCCTAGGAGACTCTCCTCTGTTCCCAATAAGGAGAGAATAGCAAAAAGCATGTCTAAGTTGCAGACCTCAGAAACCCATGGGGAAGAAAGTGTTTAGTGATGGAGCTGTTGACCCCTGGAAGCAGCTGCCAGAAAGGGAGCAGCATCTCCTCTGAGCCCGTAATGGGAGGGGATATTCTGCAAGGCGGTGTGCTGCTGTTCATCGCAACACTGGAAAATTTTAAATCAAAATTGAGATTTCCAGAAATGTGTTTTCCTGAATTCTTCACACGGGTGTGCTATTAATATGGAAATGAGGAGAGAGTTTAATCATGTATGACTGTTTGCTGGAAAGAAAGCAAACAGGCTGATATGCTAAGTATCATCAGATTTACTAAATGGGGTCAGCATTACCGGGCTGATGTGGGGCTGATAGATTTCTTGTTGCTCATTATCCCTATTGAATGGTTGGAATAAATTCAATGCGGAGAGACGCCAGGCCATGGCAGGGCCACCAGCTCCTCTGCAGCTGGCACGGTGCTCCTGAGAAGCTCTTGGCCTTGCTGGGGATCTGTGAGGCCGGCCAGCACCCAGTCCCGCCCCTGAGCCCGGCCCCGCCCACTGCAGGGTGATGGCTGTGCAGAGCAGGTGCAGGGCTGGGGTTCAAGATCAAAGGGCAGATCAAACAAGGATTCCTCACCCGCGCCCGCGTGTAATTGATTTCTGTTTACCAAGTTGTCTCAGAGAATCCTCCTAAGACTTTGGGGAGAACAGCAAGATATTTTCATGTGGTTTATAGATGAATAAATGAGGCCCAGAGAGAGTTAAGGGGATTTTTCCAGTGTGACTCGGCTGGTTCACTGGGTGCAGGCAGGACCCAAATCCCCTGGCCCACTAAGCCCTGGTGCCACCACCTACGTGGGGTCCTCCAGGGCCCGGGTCCCACCCCCCGGGCTCCAGCCTCCGCTTGGACTAATCTTGCTCCCAGCTGTGGAGAGGTGAGAACCTCAGGGTGATTTCAGAACCAATCCCCTCTTCTTAATTAATTAACCTCTTAAAGAAGCATGTACTGTGTGGCCATCGTGTAGCCCCTGTGAAGATCACAGTGAACAAGCAAAGCAAATGCCTGCTCTCAGGGGGCTTCTCCTGGAGGGCCGTGCTCCTCAGACTTTAACACACGTGTGAACCACCCAGGGACCCGGCTGGAAAGCAGGGTCTGGGCTGGGGCCTGAGATTCTGCATTTCTGACAGGGATACCAATACTGGTGGTCCACAGACCACACACTGATAACAAGGCTCCAGGCCTGGTGGTGGGAGAAACTGCTACGAGGGTAGCAATAGCACATGCTATATGTGTGACCGAGGGGTCGTAGGAGGATCTACGGGCACCTGTTTCAGAGTTGGGAGATCAGGGAAGACTTCCTGGAGGAAGACAAGGCTAAGCTGGTCTCCAAGGCTGGAGTAGAAACCGACCACACCAGGGGTTACCAGTGGAAGAGATGGTCCGCTCTGCGCTGCAAGAACTGCTCTGCAAGGTCTTGTGAGCAAGAAAGAAGGTGTAAAGCTTCCTGGAGCTGGAAGAAGACCCCGAGGTAGGGGTGGAGGGGGCAGGAACCAGGATGCTGATAAAGGAGTCAGAGCCAGAGCCTGGCTTTCAGCAGGAAACCGACCTGATGGGGGTGGCATCTTCAGAAGCTCCTCCCGGCTGCCTCAGAGGGACTGGATTGGGGGCGGGGGGGGTGTCTTTTCAGAGAGGGAGGAGGCCTTGTCCCAGTGTCCAGGGAGGGGTGCGGGTGGTCTGAACTAGGGCTGTGCCCTGGGGCTGGAGAGAAAGGCAGGTTAGAGCTACAGCACGTGGATGACTCACTCAACGTGGTCACTGATTACAGTGCGTGTGTCTGGCCTGGTGGGTGTGCGTTGGGGTGGAGTGTGGTACATAGGACGGGCTGTCCTTTGCACCCTTGACCTTGTTCTGTAGTTCCCGAAACCAAGCTTTGCCTTTTTTTCCTATTTCCTTCCTTATGACTAAGCTCTTGCTTATCCGGTAATGATATTTATCATATTCTCTGAACTATGTGGAGGCTTCTCTTTGTCTGTCTTGTTCCTACCTGTCCTCCTGGGAACTGAAGTCTGGCCTTGGCCACCTGTCTGCCCCACTGCTGGCTGCTTGTCACTGTGCATGCCGCCTGGCACTCGCTGCCAGAAATGCCTAAGGCTCCGCACGTGTCCACCTCAACATCCTTCCTTCCTGAACCTTGAGGTCCCTTCTGGGTCCAGCACATGCTGCCATTGACTGATTGGATCAGGACACAAAAGTGTGCCCAATCAGAGCTCCGCTAAACCAGGATCCAAGGCATTAAATTCCCAAGCAAGGAGCTCTATTTTAAGCTATAGCAACCTCTTAATTAGACATTAGTTTTATTTACTGTCAATTATGCAGAAGAGAGCCCTTGCCCCATGGAGGATAAACGCCTCTCTGCACCCCCCTTTGAGGCCCACTTGTCTCTGCTGATGACTTTATTAAAAGGCAAGGAAATCGGGCCCGCTTATTAGCATCACAGCAGGAATAGGATGTTTGCTATAAATGCAGCTCCTGAGATCCCTTCTGAAACGGCAGATTGAGAAGAACTCACAGAGAGGCCAGGAATTCAACCGTCCAAGGTAGGGAGTGTAGCTGCAGGATCTGAATATTGGTATAAAAACACAGGATCAGAAATTTCAAGAGGATAAAAAAAGCCCATTGAGGTGACATCCGTCCATCGTTAAAAAACTGCATTTCCTGTGCTTGTGCTAGGATTTGGAGACGGGGGGACCATGACTTGGAGATCTCCGAATCCCGTGGAAGGTTCCTGCAGACTCACATTCTACCTAGAGGCCCGAGGCAGTGACTTCTTGACTCTGAGCTCTAGAAACACCTCTTGCCAAGGCTGCATCCTCAGCAGAGGAGTCTATTTCCTGCTCGAAAAGGGTCTTTGCTTCTTGAGTGCTGATGAAAGATAATCTGTTTTTCTCTCTCACCAAATGCTGGCTTGCCCCCTCCTCCCCCAGCGTTCATGCATGAACTGGGCATGACATGGCATAGTTTTTAAAAAGAGGCTTTCCCCATTTTCAATCCAGAAGATGAAAGTGTTTTGAGTAAAAAACAAAACAAACACGCACACACAAAAACCCCACTGTCTTTGATTTCTTGTTTGCAAGTGGCATTTCTTTTTGGAACCGCAACACTTGGGCCTCACAAGTTGGGGGAGCAAGGACCCTGCTGAATGAAGGGGAGAATCCAGGCACCACAAACATGGCTGGTCACGGCATCCAGGAAAGCAGGTTTCGGTTTCTGGAAAGTCGTAGGTACCAGAGCTGTGAGAGAGGAGCCCCCAAGCAGACATATGGTTGTGACGTCATCTCTCCTCATCCCTGGGTACCCCTTCAGGTGGCGCCAGGGCCTGGCAGGTACCACATCCCACGACGGTTGCTGGGAAGGACTGCATCCACTGAACGTTTTATGCCCTCGTGCCCACCTCGTTTCTCTGACTCACTCAATGTGAGAACTTCGCGGGAAACTAGACAGACTCATACAGACCTCTGGGGACCCAAGAAACCAGAGGAGGCCTGTGGAAGGTCCCCGGCATAGGTGAGGGTGGAGCAGGGATGGGCCGGGAGGCCGGGAGCAGGAAAGAGGCTGCGGTGGGCAGAGCGGCAGCCAGGGGCAGGGAGGCACGTGTGAGGGAACTTGACCGCAGGCATTTGGAGGCTGCCCCTTGGAGGCGGCCCACTCACTCTGCGGCAAGTGGGAAAGGCCACAGGAAGCCTAGAAAAAAAACAAGGCAGAGCCCCAATGTCTAACAGACCTGGATCCTCCTCAGAAGATCCAGAAAGATAAGTAAGAACCTGATGACTTGAAATGACAAAAAGGGTGGTGAGGCACTGCCACTGGAAATAAGGAGCCTTCCGCAGACCCTGGCTCAGCGGAGGGTGGGATGAAGGAAACTCGGTGTCCTGAATCCAGGAGTGTCCCCCTCCCGGGGCCCAAGTGTGAGTCGCAGGTGGAGGGGAGAGAAAGCACCAGCTGTGGGTGGACACCTGGTAACCAGGTGGTCACACTAGGTCACAGACACATCAGAGAGAACCCGGAAGGGCTGGGAGCAGAAATGGGGGAAAATGCTTTTTCTGAAGATGCAGGAATAGGCTGTAAACAGGTCTGTAATGAGCTCAGAATCAGACATGTGGAAGCAGCCCAACAGTCAGAGGTTTGTGAAAGAATATGGTCCCGGACTTAATTAACGAGACGAGCCATCCATCTGAGTGGCGGTGTCACCCTCTCCAGGAGGGCTCTGAGCTTCCTGACACGCTCTCGCCCTGGGTGTCAGGCATGTGGCTGTGAGTGTCGCCCCCACCCTTAAATTGCAATTCAAACCTCACCTCTTCAAGCAGCTTTTTTCCCCCGACAAATTCCTCTACTGTCCCAGGGGATCTGAGCTCTGCCTGCCTTCTCACTTCCTGCCCGGAGCACTCCCAAGGTCAAGTGCCCATTGGAAGGACACGTGGAAATGATTCTCACCAGGAGTTACCCTGAGACCTTTTACTTCATGACATCTGTTAGTATGAAAAAAACATTAATTAATACAGGCCTGTTGTAGGAATAAAAGACATATAAATATCAATAGTAACAATTATTATTGAAAATGCAGTTTACACATATCTGTGAAATTCAAGCTCGTTATCATGTAGTAGTAATGAAAGCATAAATCTAAGTTAACTTCAGTTCAGATGAGCAAATAAACTTGACAGTGGAATGACTCTAATGAATTTGATAAAAGCCTTTCCCTCTTAAAGGGTTCTTAGTCAAAGGTCAGTTTTTAATTAGGATATAAATTTCAGGTATATTGATAATACACGTCGAAATGGGAAGGCTTCAAGCCAACAAACATGTATGGTTGCTTCCTATGCATTCGGTGCCGATGGCCTATGAAGATGAACACACCAGGGCCCCTGCCCCTGAGGCTCCTACCATCTGGAGAAGATGACTTGAAAATATTTGGAAGCAAAAGGTAACAGGAGAGAGAGAAGTTGAAAATACACGACAAATGAAGTAAACTTTTGGAGGGGGCAATGGAGAAGCGGATACCGACCAGGGTTCTTGGCCTTTCCCAACGAATAGAAATTGATCAGAGTTCAGACAAGAAATTCAGGCCAGGCTTTATTGGGGCCCCTGCTGCAGCAGAGGGGAGTGAAAACAAGTAACAGGCTTCCTTGCTCGCTTCCTTAGGTGGGGCCAGCTACCTCCTTATACAGGGTGAAGGTAAGGATGTGTCCAGGGGTCGGGCTGGAAGGGTGGCTTAGGTGGCTTGCCCACCACTTTGGTGCAGGGGGCATGTTGAGTGCAGGGGGCATGCGCGGTACCCTGATTCAGAAGTGGCAGTTGGGTTTTTCTGGTCTTTTTGTATCTTCTTGTCCATAATTTGCACACAAGTGTGCATGCGCTCAGTTATTTTCAGTCCCTCATAGCTTCTTTGTATTTTGTTGCTTGAAGAGACGTGTGCCCAGGTGCAAGCACTGCAGCAAAGGGTCCCAGGTTCCAGCCTGTCTCAAAGCCATGCTTCTCAAAGTAGGCCCCAGGCTGTTTGCAGGAGTCCCAGACTTCTGCCTTCTGCACCCGCACCTGCAACCCACCAAATCAGAGTCCCAGGAGGGAGCCTGGGAATCTTCATTTTACTAAAACCCTCAACTGAGTCGCCTATTTATAAAACTGGAGAACCACTGCCTATTACTCCAAAAGCAGGGCTTAAAAGTGCTGTTCTGAGGCCACCCCCTTATTTCACAGGGGAGGCCCTTGAGTTCCAGAGGGATGGAGCCAGACCTCCAAACAGAGCACAATTTTATTTCACCTCCATGCATGCCGAGTCCATGCCAGGCTCCCAGGGACCAGTTCCAGCTGCCCGCAGGGAGTTACCTTCGGCATCTCAAAGTCCAGCATCAAATTGAATTCACGCTGTGTTCCTGCCACACCTGCCATCCTGGGGTCACCAGTGGCCTCCTGGAGGTCCCGAGTTTGGACTTCAGACCTGAGCTTGTGCTTCGACCCGTGATTGGAGGTGACTCCCTGCTCCTCCTTGGCTGCCTGGTCAATGTCCATCTCTTGGCACTGTCACTGGTGTTAATTACAGACCTTCTCCAATACCTCATCCCATCAGACCTGTGACGATCATGCTGCACTGATACCTCCATTCTCTGACCCTCATGGCAGAGGCAGCGTGTACACGTGGGTGGTCTCCAGTCTTGGTAAAACATCAGCACCACCTGGGGAGCCTTTGAAAAATACCCACCAGGTCCCACCTGGTGGGAGATTCTGCTTTAACTGGCCTGGGATGAGTGCTGGATGTTGGTATTTTTCAGAAGCTTTGCCCACTGCCCTCCTTACGTAAATCTAATATGCATCAAAGGTTAAGAAACCCTGCTTTAACGTGAATAGAGTTAGGGATGCTTCTGTCTCCTTAGCCAGACTGTAAGATGTGCCAGTATACACACAGCGTCCTGTTCACCTTGGGATTGCATTTCTCCCTTCCTTTATGTAATTATTGAATGTTTATTGCGCTTCTACAGTCTGCTGGACATCAAAGATATTATGTTGGTCTCACTCTGTCTTGCACAAGATGGTAACTATATATAGATATGACATCATTCTTATTCTTATGATTTATCCCTTTTAGACCATAATCTCCAGAAAGATCAATGCCTAGCTTTAACACAGAACCCTACACTTTCACTTCAGCATCCTATCCCTCCAAGGAGAAGCAGCGTGTAGTGTAAACCACACTTACTTTTGTGACAGGCCGACCTGTGTTCAAACGCAAGATCTGCCACTTCCTAGCTGTGTGCTTAAGCAGGGAACTTAACCTCTCTCTGAACCTCAGTTTCTTATCCAGTAAAAATGCTATCTATCTGTGGGATTGTTAAGAATTACAGATGGACCAGAAGCCAGCCAGGTGCTCCCAGGGACCACCCATCAACGTGCAGCTTTGTTTCCCGCCAGCAGGCAGCAGGCCAGCCTTTCCGGGTGCGTCCATGATGGTCTGGATTGTGCCAGAGAAAGTCAGAGGGAAGGCAGGGGCTGTTTCTCTCTGCTCACAGGATTAGGCAAAACATAAAGAGAAACAGTTTACTAGTGAATTTTTTTTAGTCAAATGAGAAAATGTTTGAGTGTATAAACATGCTCCAGTTTTTAAGATGTCCAGAAAAGATTAAGTGGAGATGCTGTTAAAAAATATGGGAAAGTCAGCAATTACCAAAGAAAAAATACTTGAAATAAGAAGGGTTCGCTGAATTTGGGTGGCAAGTGACAACAGAAATAGGATGGAAAGCAGAAGACTAATCCTGGCTCAGCTACTAACTAGCTGTGGGGTTTCAGGAAAAATCCTAGCCACATTTTATTGATTGATTAAATCTGTAGAAACACAATAAACACAATAAAACACAATAAAAATGTTAGCTATTTAAAATCTATTTTTCTGAGAGTGAACATAAAACTTATTTTTATTTTTATTTATTTAGCAAAACAGATCCAGATACTGGCACTTGACCACCTGCCACCAAATTTTCTCTCCTGACGTGTGTCCCATGGTTTTCCCTTTGGGTGTGAGCGTGAGCAAATCTGTTTGCTGCATTGCATGTCATGAATCCCTGAATCTAGGTTAGACAATTTTGCAGCATCCTAATCTTTTCTTAGACCGAAACTGAGCAAGAGAGGAGCTTAAAGATTTCCAGGATGAAGAGCTTTGTGTTTGAAATGGCCTCTATGATGTCATTTGACTTCTACAGACAATGTCATTTTTTTTCATTATTTCTGCTTTGTTCAGTTAGGTGCCCACAGAGGTGGTTAATTGTTTGAGTGATAGCTAGAGTGGCTGGGGCTCTATTTCATACCTTTTTTTTTCTATTTCTTTTTCTTTCTTTTTAACCACTACACTCAATTGTAGAGTAATATAGCCCTTTCTTTAGTAAGAGAAGTAAACAGACTTTGCAGATCTGTACCACTTTATGACAGATCTAACCCAAAGCCCTCTGTTTTTAAGTACCAACATTTTATTTTATCCCCAAGCCATCATATTGTTCATTCTTCACCTGTCCTCATTTGCACCCCTGTGTGAGTCTGGCTTTATGAAAGTGACAGTGGGGTCTCTGAGAGAGACAGGACGTCCTCTGTAAATTGCTCAAACCAGTGCATCTAAAACATAAAGTCCCCGGGGACTGGTGGTTTTTCCCACAAGATGGTCCTGCCCCTTACCGCTTTCTGACTTGGCTGAAATCAAGAAGGGGATGTGATTATCTTTATTTTCCAGGCAGAAAGGTAAAACCAGGCAGTGACAAATCGTTTCTCAGGGTGTACATGTCCACTTCTGAAAGTGGAAAACATAATCCTGAGAGCCCCCCGTTGTTGGCCTTAAAAGTCAAAACGTGTCAGCTAATCTCTAACTGTCAGGGATTTTTAAAATCTCTGATGTACTATTTTTCAAATGGAAACTGGTGACCCCTGGCTGACACATCCACTGGGTATAGGACAGAGGCCTTAGGACAAAGAGGAGTTGGTGCTGAGGGTGCGGCAGTCATCCTGAAAAGCTCTATTAGCCTCGGGATGGCATCGATGTGAAACTGAATACTTTAATGACTGGGCTTCTCATGGGCTCTTGTTTTTAATTCTCTGGTCCCGAAAGAATAATATTCTTCTCTCAATCGAATCTTCTTGGGGTAAGAAGGAGGTAAGCAAGGAGGTAACCGTGGGTCAGGAAGGGCTGGGGCGGAGCTTCCTAAGGGAGAGGACCATTTCCCACGTAGGCAGTAGGCAGCTGAGGGCGGCCCGTGAGTACCGGGCTTCTGGAATCAGACCGCTTCTCCATCCCTATCACCTGTGCTGAGTTACTGACCTGCTTTAAGTCTCATTTCCTCCTCTGTTTCCCTGCCCATGGATGGTTACTATGGAATGAGATCATCACATAAAACACTGAGTACGAGGCCTGGCACATAGTGGACACTTACTAATGGTAGGCAATTTTAATGATTTTATTTCAATGTTTAACAACTTGTCTAGTGAGCAACAGAGGGTCAGTATATTTGGGGTGAGGGGGTGATACACGAATGACACACTGAATTGATCACGGCTGGAACCAGCTAGTGACTATCATCAACATCAGAAGTTTCTGACAGATAGAGGCCATCTGAGTTCAGAGGCATCCTCCCTACCCCTGCCCCCATCACCTTGGTGTACACAGCCCATCCAGGCTGGGCCTGTGAGGGCTACCGTGGCCCTGGCCTTAAAAGATCTGGGACTCAGAGACAGAAGTGACCTTGGTCTGATAAAATTTATTGTCATCCGAGGGACCCTCTCAAGGAAATGACTGCTATTTCTCTTCGGACCATGATGCCGAGATGGATACTATCATGTGTTCTCCAGGAGGCTCAGAGAAGTTCTGGTGTGTCTGCAGAGCCAGGAAGAAGGTGGCAGGAAGCCATGTGCTCCTGTGGTCCATTCTCCTCTTCACCTTCCGGAGAGAGACCAAGCGGGAGAAATGGAGGCAGTTTACAGCTTTCAAATGATAGTTCAGACTGGGGAGGAAATCGAATATGCCACATCTGTCCAGGAACTATACAGTGTTGTGTACAAACATGCTCTTCCTGTGGAATCCCCACTATGAGATCCAGAGAACATACTAGAACCTATTTCTCTGGGATATGTCTCCTCATGGATTCACTGGTCCATAAAGATCAAAAGATTATTTAAAACCTGCTGTATGTCAGGCACGGGAAATCTGAACACAAAACAGTTTCCATCTAGCAGGGCCTAGAGTCCAGAGGGAGTCACACAGGTTAACAGAAAAATACAATGAAATTAACATCATGCATGTGATGTGTGTTGGTGGGGAGTATGGAGGGACCGATTC
Source organism: Mesoplodon mirus (assembly GCF_964341445.2). NCBI lineage: Eukaryota > Metazoa > Chordata > Mammalia > Artiodactyla > Ziphiidae > Mesoplodon > Mesoplodon mirus. The sequence continues at coordinate 33,255,886 of NC_138989.1, forward strand.
TGCCTGATGGGCTAGAATAGGCTTTGATGAAGTCAGTAAGTCTTGAACTGACTCTTGAAAGGTGAGTGTTTAACCTGGCAGTCAGGGGTGAGAAGGGGAAACAGAAAGATTAGTCCAGACACAGAGAGAAGCATGAGGAAAAACATGGGGGAAAGAAAGAGCCTGACCTCAGCCGGGCATCTGCAACCAGTTTGGCTACAATCTGACCAAAGTGCAGGGTGGATGTGTCTGGAGATGGAGCAGTGGCTTCAGCCCTCATTCAAGCCCCCTTCAGTTTTGCCCACTTGTCCTCCCCACAGCCAGGATTCTTGGTTACATGTACCAGAAACCAATTCTGGCTGTTCTAAGCCCAAAACTGGTTTAAGGAGTTTCTAGTTAAACTGGGTAAATTGAATTCATGTGTTTACCTGTGCTCCCTACTCAAATTCCACTAAAAACATAGTAAGTCAGTATATACCAAAGTAGACTGCCTGCTGACCCCCGAGGCCCTCCACTCTCAGAGTTTCCTGTCACAGATAGCCCAAGGGTTTTGAAGCAACTGGAAGAATGTGTTGAGTGTGATTTTTTGGAACATTTGGAATGTTAACCTTGTAAGACAGAATTTGTTCAATCCATTTACTGAGACTTTGAGAAATAAAGTCTCGATATATTCAAAACAAAAAAGGAGTCAGGATAGTGCTTTTAAATAAATCTATCTTGGGCTTCCCTGGTGGCGCAGTGGTTGAGAGTCTGCCTGCCAATGCAGGGCACACGGGTTCGTGTCCCGGTCTGGGAAGATCCCACATGCTGCGGAGCGGCTGGGCCCGTGAGCCATGGCGGCTGAGCCTGCGCATCTGGAGCCTGTGCTCCGCAACGGGAGGGGCCACAGCAGTGAGAGGCCCGCGTACCACAAAAAAAAAAAAAAAAAAAAATTAGTCTATCTTAATTTCGAAAGTAAATTTCAGATAATTTTTCTGGTGGGCAACAAAACACACCTCCCTGAATGCCTTGTAATATATTTAGATTTGGTTTTATGTTTCTTCCTCAATTTATGTAAAGAAATAAAATTAATATATCATATATATATGTACTTTTTAATGGTATAAATACCCAAGGACAGTGAAAATAGGAAAAGATAAGATCAAAAATTTGTTAGAAGCTGGAAAGAAAATGGTTTACTGGTCATCTGACCAGAAGACCTAAGGAAAGAGAATTCCTTCGAGAGAGAGGTAGGAAAAAGCTGTTATACAATTTGGTTTGCACCCCAGAAGACCCAAAGGCTCAGGAATTGGTGGCACAAGGTAACTCTGGAAGTGGGGTCAGGGTGGGGCTTAAAATCTGGTAAGCAGTAATCGGACCTCCAAATCCCCCTTCTACTCTGAAGAGTCAGACAGCTGACAACCCTCACTGCCACCCATCGGAAGATCGGGTATTTGTTCTTTGGAGAAGGCAAAACAAGAATCTCTGGGTTGGAGGAAAACAGGCACGGATGAGGGTGGGAAAATCTTTGTAAAACAAAGACTTGAATAATGGTTATATATTGAATTCTGGAAACCTCAGCCCTCTTCCTGTAATTAGCTCCCAGAATGCTGGCACCTAGGCTTATACCCTGCAAGTGGAGGATAGAAAGTTGTTGTTTTTGATCAGCTCACAAGAATAGACCTATGGATGCTAACATAGTAGTACACTAGCCCAGGTGGAACTCACCCATATGGGGCTTCCAGTTCAATTTTTAGTGCCCTACCCTTATGTACAAGAGGACAGCCTCTTCTGTCATATACCAGACAATTGAGGAAAGCTCCAACATGAAACTCGGAGACTATTATAGGTTGAAACGTACGGGCCCCCAAATTTCTATGCTGAAGTCCTAACCCAGGTGTTTCAGAATGTGACCTCAGTTAGGAATAGGATTATTGCAGATATAATAAATTAAGATGAGGTCATACTGGATTAGGATGGGGCCCTAGTCAAATATGACTGATGCCCTGATAAAATGAATGTCATGTGAAGAGAAAGAGACACCCATAGAGGAAAGTCAATGTGAAGAGGCACAGGGGGAAGACAGCCACGTACAAGCCATAGAGAGAGGTCAGGAAGATCCCACATGCCGCGGAGCGGCTGGGCCCGTGAGCCATGGCTGCTGAGCCTGCGCGTCTGGAGCCTGTGCTCCGCAACGGGAGAGGCCAAAACAGTGAGAGGCCCACGTACCGCAAAAAAAAAAAAAAGGAAGTGTAACCAAAAATGAAATCAATCACATTTCAACGACAGGCGAAAGGGTGTGTATGGGCAGAAGAGAGGGCTGCGATTTTATAATAATAAGTATTTTAGAACAAAATGGTGCACATTAACACAAAATTTGGGGCATTTATTGGAAGGATACAGAGGGCTCCCAGACTCTGGGAAGGGCAGGCTTGGAAAGTGGGTGGGAATTAAGGGGGCTCTAGAGGCTAGGGACCCGGACACGTGGCCAGCATGCTGCCTCCACCGCTGAACCCCACCCCCTCCTGTGAGCAGCTGAGTATACATTCCAAGTGTCTCTGTCTAAGGTCAAGGGCCCAGACCCTGGTTACCAGTGGGTGGGAGAGGAAGAGATTTCCCCCTTCAGCTCTCACAGTTAGCAGTAGTTTCTGAGTTCTAACACTGAGGAACTTCTACCCTAGGGAGATTAGAACCAAGGGCAGTTAGTGGGGTATAGAGAGGAGGGAAGGGGCACCCATCCCTCCATGTTTGTAAAACTGGGAATAGCCGAGTATACACGCTCCTTGCAAGCAGGGGTGGTTCCCAGCTGGAGGTGTTACTGCCCTGGGTTCTTGGACTTCTTAATCAGTAGAAATTGATAAGAGGCCAGATGAGAAATTCGGGCAAGGCTTTATCGGGGCTTGTCCTGCAGCACAAGGGAGTAAAAGCAAGTAACAGGTGACCTTGCTCGATCCCTGAATGAGGGCGAGGTGGTCCCTTAAATGGGGTGAGTGTAGGGGTGGGCTCATGGGTGGGGACAGAGGAGAGGCTTAGGTGGTCTGCGCACCCCCTTGATGGTGCTGTGTGCAAGGATCAGGCATGGGACCCTGCTTTTGTTCCTGACACCTCACAAGTGGCAGTTGGGTTTTTGGCCTTCTTGTATCTTTTGTCCAGAATTTGCCCCAACTGTGCATGCACGCAGTTATTTTTAGGTCCTTATAGTTTCTTTGTATTTTGTTGCTTGAGGAGATATTTGTCCAGGTGCAAGCACTGAAGCAAAGGGTCCCAGGTCCCAGCCTGTCTCAGAGGCAGCCATCCTTCAAGTGGAAAAATCTCTGTCATGTGTGTGCCCTGCAGCTCCTGGGAGGGGATACGCCTGGGGGACTTGCCTGGCCTGGGTGTGGAGGCCCTAAGGTTGTGCCTGAGCTCAGAGGAAAGGAATACAAGAAGAGAGAAAACAAACCTATGGTTACCAGGGGGGAAAGGGAGGAGAGGGATAAATTGGGAGATTGAGATTGACATTACACACTACAATATATAAAATAGATAACTAATAAGGACCTACTGTATAGCACAGGGAACTCTACTCAATACTCTGTAATGGCCTATATGGGAAAAGAATCTAAAAAAGAGTGGATATATGTATAACTGATTCACTTTGCTGTGCCCCTGAAACTAACACAACATTGTAAGTCAACTATATTCCAAACAAAACAGAACAAAACAAAATCTCAGCTACATAATAAAAAGAGAGAGAGAGAGCAGTTGCCCAGAGTATGGGAGGGAGAGTGATAATAAAAATGAGAAGCTTCATCATGTGTCTCTGTTCTTTAGATAGTATTCAGGGAATTCCCTGGTGCTCCAGTGGTTAGGACGCCACACTCTCAATGATAAGGGCCCGGGTTCAATCTCTGGTCAGAGAACTAAGACCCCACAAGCTGTATGGTGTGGCCGAAAAAAAAAAGAAAGAAAGAAAAGAAAAAAGTTTAGATAGTATTCAGGAAAATCAAAACCCTGTTTACTTATTTTCCTCCAACCTCAACCATTCCCAGATTTCACCAGTGGTAAGAGGGTGGCAAGTATTATTATTATTACTCCCATGTAGTGGGTGGAAGGTTGAGGCAGGGCTCACAGGAAACCGGAAACCCCAACCTACCAGACAGGAAATGAAGAGGCAAGTCAGTGGTGTTGTCGGGAGCAGTTTTACTCTGTAACATTTCCTTTCCTCAGAGGAGCAGTTTGCTTTGGATATTCTTTGCTGTCATGTTTTTATGACCACACTCAAAACTATTTGTTGAGGGTCCACTGTGTGCCAGGCATGAAATATAAAAAGGAATAGGACGTGGATTAGCCTGGCTTTCAGGAGCGTGCAGTCAGGTGGAGGTCACAGACCCAGGAGAGGAGGAGGATACTACAGTGTGAGTGGTGCAGCCCACGGGGGGATGGCGGGGGAGCGGCAGCCCCCATCCCGGCCGGCAGGGGTCAGAGGAGGTCTCCTGCTGGAGGCGAACCTGGGCTCAGGCGGAAAGGGTGATGAAGGGTGCCCTGCAGGACAGGAAGGCGTCTTCTAAAACTGGTATGCCGTAGGTAGGAAACACTCACAGGGGCCCCAGGTGCTTCTAGTTTACCCAGGACATCTTTCTTCAAGGAGGAGGAGCTTGGAGGGATCCAGGCAAGAGTCTCCATTATTCCTCCTCTGACCGGCTCTCCCCTGCACGTAGTGGTAGGGAGTGTCCAACACACACCGTGAGCGACCACTGATCACCCTGAGACTAGAACTTGGGCCTTGCCCACCCAAACCACTCGGGAACAGACTAGGAAATGGCCAACGGTGGTGGCAGGGGGGTGGGATGTCTTAACATCAAGGGCAGCATGACTGAACTTCTTTTCATCTCAGAACTCTGCAGAAAGGGAAGAGTGAACACAGAAGGCTGTTATATCACCAACAGAAAGAAAGGAAATGTGTTTTGTCTGAACAGGAACCGAGGGTGCAAGAGAAAATATCAAACCATGACTAGACCCCTCTTCTAATTATAGCGTGAGTGCAGCATGTGATCCGGATGGCTCCTTGAAAGCCCCAGTGGGTATGAGATAAGCATGACTGAGCTGCCCCGTGTGTGGCTATTCTTCTCCTGACAGCTGGCACTCTTTGCTCATCCTTAATCTTGAGCTGTTGTTAATGGACTGTGGGATTCATGAAAAGGCCTCCTTTTAGCTGCCTCGTTCCATCGGGTTGTTAATGCAGTTGACTCAGGTTTCCAGGTGAGAGATGGGGAGGAAAGTGGATGCTGGGGGGACAGGGAGGTGAGACAGAGGAGACAGGCAGCCTGGCAGGTGGCATAATGTAGCATTTTGGTTGATCTAGACTACCCAGGCATTGGAAAAGTTTCCTGGAAGCTTAGAGACACTTGCCTTTGGGGGTGACATATGTACCCCAGAGTTAGAGAAGCAACTGGTTTGAACGGAGAGGACACCGGCTTGTTGGGACAGGAACACATCACATCTCTAACCTTGGGGTTGGTGGTGAGAGCAGTAAAGCACATGTGTTAAATTAGGGCACTTCATGGTCTGATGGCTCCAGGAACGGATTTAATGTAAGTACTCTTTAAAAATAAAAAAAGTTACAACCAATTGCTGGCATGAAAAACCAGAATTTACCACTGGTGTTCTCAGTTACACACACAATCAAAGGCTCACACGAGCTGTCTCAAATAACTTTCCTAGAGATTCTCCTCTAGTTATCTGAAAGTGTAGGCAGGCTACCCCCCGCACTGCATGGAAAGCACATTCTTTCAAAAACAATACAACTGTTGGAAAAGAATTAGATTACCATCAGCTGAGAAGCCTTGGACCAATGGCCAGTTGTGATTTCTTTTTGCAATAAGGATGCTGGGAGCCCCATTGGATCTGATAGTGGGTCTGGGCACAGCAAAGGTCTCAGATAAGCAGACCTTTCCAGTCTAGTTCACACAGAGAGGGCAGAGGCAAGACGGTTCCAGGGACTCTGCTGGACGTCAGCCTGGAGTTACAAGCCTCGGAGCTCTGAGCTGAATCTGGAATCAACCAGGAAACCGATGCAGCAAGCAACGACTTTGATCAGGACAAGCTTCGAAGTTTATTCAGAATGGTCCCACAGTATTAATCAACTACAATTTTCGTGCTGTCAGAAGTAGGTAGAGTAAGTTTTGATAGTCTAGGTGTGATGACTCCATGGATTATTACTGTAAATGATGCCTGTGGAAGAACAAAATGTCTTCCAATTAGAAATGGACTGAAGTAATGTGACTCAGAGACACAATTAGGTAGTTTCCACTTACAAGGACAAAGCTAAGCGGAGATTCGAAGCTACTAATCAGTTAAACAGAACCCTGAACCCATAAAAATGACTCTATAGAAAGCTTGGCTGAAAACTTCATTCTGTGACCTTTGATTATAAGTGAAGTCACTCTCCCAGCAGTCAGTTCTCTGCCTGTCGCCTTATCAAGGGGAAGTTTCAGTTTTCAGACTTACATGGAGCCTTGAGTGGCTTTGTAGGTCATTCTTTGATCATAACCTCCTTTCCCCCTCTCTTGGGAGTGTGTCTCCCAAGAGTCCAAGGGAGGAGAGAGAAAAGCTCTCTTCACCTCCATTAGTCTGTCCAATCCAGTAGGGTTTTATCATCCTGTATTTGAGAATGCCAAGCTGCCTCATAAAATTAGCCAGTTGTCTGAGAGATGGGCCCAGCTGTTTATGCTCCACTGACAGGTGATGAGGTCATGCTTTCAAGCATCCTCATCACACTCACGTTCTATAAGCAGCTCCTCTGGTGGTCCATTCCCTATACACAAGTAAATACACAGTATAATTAAGGAGCCACCCCCAAGCTACAGCATCACCCCCATTCCACTTAAACATGGCCCTGTTATCCTTTGGGTTATGAAATTGAGGGAAACCACTGGCAGGTATGGGAGAAACTGGTTTCGTCCATCCAGCTCATGGTTACGCATGTGCTTTGTCCTTTACAGGGAAAAGAAAATAGATAACTTACTAGTTACCTAGGACCTATTTCCCTCAGTGCTTAAGCCCTGCACAGTAGGAAGTTGGCTGCTCAGGAAGTTGGTATATATTCAAGCCGTTAGGTCAAGCATACTAATTCTGAGGACTATTATTGTACCGGCTATGCCCTGTACATAATACATTATTATGTATGAGGCATGTTTAGAAGGAATAATATCGATGGTTTGCATGCCCATCAAGCCCAGCTACCATTTGTCTGTATTTAGAACCAAGAGTAACTCCTTGCTTCTGTGTCACAGAACAATTGTAATATTTCAATTTTCAATTTTTTTTTAGTTCTTTTATTTCACAAAATTTTGAGTTTGTTCTTTCTCTGACACAGTCTTCTAGATTTAGAATTCTTCCTGAGAACTGAATTTCCAAGAAGCCTGGATTATGCATGAGCTTTAGTAGATTATTAAGTATCACAGTGTTGGCAGGGAACCAAGCTGATGAGCATGATGCCATTAAAAACCAATTCGTAAATATTTTTGATGATTGACAAACCAAATCCTTGATAAGAAACCACTGTAATTATGTTCAATAATTGCTGTTATAATCCAATAGTTCAATGTTGTATTAGTTACCTATTTCTGCATAACAATATTACCACAAACATGGTGGCTTAAATCAACACATCTTAGCTCAAAGTTTCTGAAGGTCAGGGGGCACAGTTGAGCTGGGTCCTCACTAGGCTCTTACCAGGTGTGGCCAGAGCCAGGGTCTCATATGAATTTGGACTGGGAAAGAATCTGCTTCCAAGCTCGATCGGTTGTCAGCAGGACTCAGTTCCTTGTGGGCTATTGTCCTGAGGACTCCAGTTACTTGGGGGCTATTGGCCAGAGGACTCCAGTTCCTTGCTGGCTATTGTCCAGAGGATTCAGTTCCTTGCTGGCTATTGTCCTGAGGACTCAGTTCCTTGCTGGCTATAGTCCTGAGGACTCAGTTCCTTGCTGGCTATTGTCCTGAGGACTCAGTTCCTTGCTGGCTATTGTCCTGAGGACTCAGTTCCTTGCTGGCTCTTGTCCAGAGGACTCAGTTCCTTGCTGGCTATTGTCCTGAGGACTCAGTTCCTTGCTCGCTATTGGCCTGAGGACTCAGTTCCTTGCTCGCTATCGGCTGGTGGTCACTCTCAGTTCCTTGTCTCATGTCTCCATATGACAGCTACTTCATCAGCCCTCAAGGGAGGCATCAAAGGAGAGAGCCTACTGGCAAGATGGAAATTACAACCTTATGTCACACAAGCATGAAAGTGACATATCATCACCTTTGCCGTAATTTACTGTTGAGAAACAAGTCACAGGTCTCACCTAAACTCATGGGGAAGGGATTACACGTGGGCATTAATACCAGGAGGGGAGGATCAGTGGGGGAATACCTTAGACTCTGAGCACCATGAAAATATTTAGTCAGAACAAAAGACTCAATCTCTTTAGGAAAGCCCCCTTTAAAAGTTTAGGTCTAAACCATAAAGGGGGGGGAACCATATTGGTTGTAGCAGCTCAAAATAAAATTTTGCTGCAGGAGTAAGAAGGCAATAAATATACATGATCTATTAACCAGAGGGAAGAGTAAGAAAATAAAGTAGTGAGTTATTCTTTGTAAAGAAGTAAGGGCAAGAGTAATTCAACACATAATCATTGAACATCTGTGTAACTTGTACTCTATGCATTACGGATAGTGAGGAGATCATGGGCGTACAAAGAAATATCAAAATAAATATAATGTATGTTTTGCTCAAGTTGGTTATAACCATAGCAAACATTTATATTGACTTTATCCTTAGCCAAGCATAAATCTAGTAACTTTACATGTATCAGCTAATTTAAACTTCAGACAACCTTGTAAAGCAGGTGTGATCATTGTTGCCATGAAGATGAGAAAACTGAGGGGTTAGTGACTTGCCCAAAGGCACAGAGCCAGAAAGTGAGGAAGTGTGATTCCAAAGTTCACACCCTGTGCCAAGGGTCAGCAAACTACAGCCCACAGGCCAAATCTGGTCAGCCCCCTGCTTTTGTCAATAAAGTTTTATTGGAACAAAGGTGTGCCCAATTGATAACAAGTTGTCTCTGGCTGCTTTTGCATTATAGTGGCCAAACTGAGAAGTCGTCCACATGGCCTGCATGCCTAAGATACTTACTGCCTGGCCCTTTACAGAAAGTGTTTGCCAGCCTTGATATAAGCCACCACAGCATAGCACCTTTTTGGTGAGAGAGAGACATATCATGTAGCCAGACTTCTAAAATACAAGGTGGAATACAAGCTACACAGAAGTAGAAAGAAAATGGAATAATGTTACCATGGCCTTCTTAGACACAGTGGTGGTGACTCTTTGTGTGTGTGTGTGTGTGTGTGTGTGTGTGTGTATCATTGTAGGGGAGGTGGTGTTAAGGTTCTCTGGCCATAAAGCTGAAGTGGAAACAAGAACAGCGTAGGTGAAGACTAAAGATACGATAGCTAGCTTTGGCAGTTTTAGATAAAAAAGAGCAATTGGGAGAAAGATTTGTATCCTACAGTAGTTACCACAACTCAGTATAATATTACTGTGTTTATGCAAATAAAGCAGTAAAATCTAATTAAACATCTTTAAAAAGTCAATTTCACCCCTAAATTTCAACCCTCATATGTAAAGTAGTCTCTACCAACAGAAGAAAGCAAGAGCATGGGGAGATCACCTGAAGCCTGAGACTCCAGGGTGCTATGCAAACATGAAATTGCCACTTGAGTTCTCAAAAGCCTACGAGGACATCAGCGTTAAGCTGACTACTTAAAGCCAGTGTTATGAGTCATCACGGCATCCATCTGTACCCGCTTTGTGCAATTTCTTTAACTCTTGCTCCTAAGTAGATTTTTTCTTATTTATTTGCCACTTAGCAGAATCACACCAAGGGATTCAGCAAGGGAATAGTGTTATTCAAAACATTTAAAATTGGGTGAATATTCACTTTGATCTCTTGTTTATTTCAATGCCTGACACCATAGTTCACTCAAACAGAAACAACCACCCTCCTGTGGGTATTCCTTGAAAATGATGTGTCTTTTCTCTGGTAGTAAACATCAAACAGATAAAACTGTTAACAGAAAATTTAATAAAATGAAGATGTGTTTGACCATCTTTCTCTGAAGCTTCAGAAATAGTTCAGTGTTTTGTTTTGTTTTGTTTTCTCTCTTGCGGTACACGGGCCTCTCACTGTTGTGGCCTCTCCCGTTGCGGAGCACAGGCTCCGGACGCGCAGGCTCAGCAGCCATGGCTCACGGGCCTAGCCACTCCGCAGCATGTGGGATCTTCCCGGACCGGGGCACGAACCCGTGTCCCCTGCATCGGCAGGCGGACTCTCAACCAGTGTGCCACCAGGGAAGCCCAGTTCAGTGTTTTATAAGCAGTACATGGCATAATGCAGGCATATCCAAAAGATGGAGAGACATTCCACTACTTCAAGATTTCCCTTGGTGATCATAGCTACAGACTTTTGCTGCTTTCCAAATTATTATTACATGATTCCTGCCTTTTCAGCCTATTTTGCTATCACTTACATGTTCTTCTAGTTTGAACTCTGAGTTTATGTTTTCAGCAAAATAGAGGTAAGTTAAATGAGGTTGAAGGTTTTTGGAGTCAATTCAAGTCAACTGCTGTTAAATATGTATGAAGGTTATAGAATCAGAGTCTCACTTGCCAGAAGGAAAAAAAAAATCTCTATTTGCTGCTCATGGGCATTTTAAAAGAGGCTCCTTAGCATCTCCAAGCTTTGTCTCAGCCACATTCAATTCCATTTCTAGTCACACACTTTTTTTTTCTTTAAATATCATCCCATTTCCAAAGGGAAGTTCAGATTATGCCAGAAAAACTTTAGGTACCCTTTCTGACAAAGCAGATATTCATTGTATATTGTCTGGGTTCTCACCTGCTTCTTAATTCTTCAGCATTTCTGTCCATTTCACTCTAAAATGAGGAGAGGATGAGGTTGACCCTGGAGGCCTGATTTTAATTCCCTATTAGAGTCTTGTTCCACCAGAACCAGGCGGAAGCAGGGTCAGAACCGTGACAGACAGACCAACCCAGCTGATCACTTCAATGTTCTTCTAAGAAATGAGATATTAATGGTCTGTAGAAGGTGTTAAATACAGGGCTTCTCGACTAGAAACCGAAGACTGCGTTTTCTTTCCATTTGCATTTCTTTCTTTCTTCAATAGAAAGGCCTAACTTTAATATTAAGAGAAATCCCACAAGTAAAAATGTTATCAGGGGATATCATAAAGCATCAGAAGATGAATCGAAGGTCTGGGTCTGGGTGAAAAGGAAATAAAACCCCGAGAAGGGGCAATGTATTGGAGGACAAGTCAGGACACTCACTCTCCCAGGCAATGTGGGTGCTGCTTCATCCTGTAGGGTCTTGGTTTCCCCAAGAGTAAAATTAGAGTCATCACATTTCCTGTTACTCTCCCAGATCTTATCAAAATATGCAAGAACAAAAGTATTAGACACCTGTGTACTATGTAGTGGATAATGTTATATTTCAAAATACTGATTCCTCTGCCCATAGGCCCCTTTCTATGGATGTCTCCCTATGAGAGGATTAAGCATCTCTTCCCCACTGATATCATGTTACTTGCTTTGACCAATGGAACGGAAGCAGAAAGAACGTGTGTTCATCTGAACACAAGCTTTGAGAGCTTTCTTGTGGCTCTGCCATGCTCTTATTTCTCTCCACAAAGAGGTAAGCAAAGTTAGAATAGCTTAGTCTTCAGACTTTTAAATTTTTATGCTGTTTTAATTTTCCATAATAATTTCCTCTTGTTTCAACTTCATTCTGCAGTAACATCCTTTCTGAAAATGTCAGCCTGAAAGAAAAGGGGATGGCTGTTCAGAGAATCTCCCCGAGGACCAACCCCCGAGGGGATGGAAAGGGGTGGTGGAAATTGAAGGGGAATGCTAAAATAACGTGAAGTCAAACAACTGTGAAATGATTTCCAACTTTCAAATTAGCAAGTTAAATATAATATTCCCTGTAAGCAAATGTGTTAGGAAATGGTCACTCATGTCCTTCTGATGCAGATATAAAATAATGAGTTTTCTAGAGGACAATTTTGGAATATTCATCAAGAAGATCTAAAGCATGCATAGCATCTGAGGTAGTGAAATCCCCTGCAGGGCTGTATCCTAAGGAAATGATAATATATATGTATAAAGTCTATGTAGAAGCCTGTTCTCACCAAGAATAAGGGCTGAGGGGACATACTTCATAGGCTAAAAGTGCTTATATCAGACTTGTGGAATTAATGGGATTTCTCGTACCTTCTTCTCCTTCCTCCTCCTCTCCTTCTCCTTCTCCTTCTCCTTTTCCTTCCCCTTCTTTTTTGCTTATCTGTTTTTAAATTATTGTGAGAACTTGTTTTGTTTTTGTGACAAGGGGGGAAATATATTTCAGAAAAAAATTCAGAGGGAAATTCAGGGAGAGCTGATGTCCCTCTCAGGTAACATTTTCCCTCTGGGGACAATGGCCTTCCCCATCCTATTGCTGCTAGGGGAGTGGCCTCAACACTGGGTGGGTCATGTCAGAGAGGAGGCTGGGGGTTGCCAGGGGAGCTAGAAGTGGCATGAGTCATCTTGTGGCCTCACCATGCAATACACACCTGTGCTTGGGACTGGTGGGTGTTGCTCTGTAGAAAGTACCCTCTGAGTTCCCCAACCTACACAGATTTTCCAGGAACCCAAGATAAGAGGTAAGAGGGCACATGACATTCAGCCATGGCCCAGGGCCCACTTGCCATGGGGCTCGCTGCCTGCTTTGCTTCAGGCTTATTCACAGTCCCACTTTCATGCCTGGGCTAACTCCCTCTCCAGTTGGGTGGTTTTTTTGCTGCTGTTTCCTTGGTTCCATCTTGCTTCTGAGGAGTCATTAAGCTCCATAGGAAAACCATATTTAGGAGGCTGCACAGCTGCAGAGGCCTGTGGATAATGAGTGGTGAACAAATCTCCACATTTTTAAAGCTCAGCTGTTTGAAACACGCTGAATGCAAAAATCATTGGTGAGTTACAATGTGTTAAATGACTATAATTAAAGGCCTCTATATTATGACACAGTTCATGATATTTCATTGCAAAAATTATAGCTGGGGCACCTAGAGTGGTGGACACTATATTTTTTTATTCCTTTCTATGGAACTGAGGAAGAATGGGACAAAAGCATCATGGAAAGGTCATTGTGTTATAGCAAGAGTTTTATTCTTTGGATTCTTTTAGCCTCTTCATAACCTTCAGCAACTGATGTTTGTACAATGTTGTACATTGTCTACATGTTTTTCATCTATTGACTGAAGAATGGGGAGCAAATTACATTTAAACAAACTTTCCAGCAGCTGATCATGTCTAGATAACTGGTCTGTTGTTATTTTTCTAATTTGGGTATTTTAGATAAAGTGGTTGTGGAAACAAGACCGGAAATACTAAACTCTCATTGAGTTCAGCATAAGATTGGCAGTTTGGGAGAAGAGCTTCCTGGTCAGTTACTAAAGCAACTTGATCACTTTCTCACTTAAATAAAAACTTCTGGAATTTCCCAGGATTTCTTATTAGAATTTTCCTATTTTGTACCTAGAAACCTATTTTTGACACAATTTTCTTTTCCCCTTGTACATATCTCTGAGTTCCACTCTATTCCCACTTAAAAAAATCTAAGTTGGAGGACTAGTTCTTAATAATTTCCATAAATGAGTGAATGAAATTCTCAACTTAGTCTTACATACAAACCATAAGATGGATATTTGTTTTTTAGTGTGGCCAACTTATAATATTGTATTAAAACATAATGTATGGGCCTCCCTGGTGGCGCAGTGGTTGAGAGTCCGCCTGCCGATGCAGGGGATACGGGTTCGTGCCCCGGTCTGGGAGGATCCCATATGCCGCGGAGTGGCTGGGCCCGTGAGCCATGGCCGCTGGGCCTGCGCATCCGGAGCCTGTGCTCCGCAACGGGAGAGGCCACAACAGTGAGAGGCCCGCATACCGCAAAAAGAAAAAAAAAAAAAAAAAAAAAAACAACATAATGTATGAGCCTGATTTGATGTTTTTAGTGCAGTCATTATTCAGATTGTCAGTAGTCATTCTGCTGGCATAAGGACCATAAGTTTCAGCTATCATAGAAGATAAAGGTTCCAGATTCCAATCTTGTTGCTGCCATTGATGTTCTGAGCTAACCTTTTTATCTTTGCATCCTCAAGGAGAAAGTACAGCTCAGAAAGCCAAACTTACCATCAAGGATATAGAAAGAAGAAACATAATATTTGTAAAACACTTTGTGACTAGAGAGTGATATTGCTCACTGCATCCTGAACTTGTTATCGAGTCCAAGCTTGATCTTCTCACTGCACGACAGACCAATAAATCAAGAGATGAGTTGCTGGGGCAAGGAATAGCAACTTTATTAGGTAAGCCAGCAGACTGAGATGGTGGACTCATGTCCCAAAGAGCATTGACCCGAGTTAGAAGTCAGGCCCCTTTTATACTAAAAAGGAAGGGGGTGTGGTTTGTTGTTGAAAAACTGTTGGTGTCAGAATCCTTTGTTCTTGTATCTGTCCACATAGGTCAGGTCACGATGTTCCTGTAAACCTCTAACAAGACAAATGTTATTCTCTGTTCTGCAACTTTTTATCTGGAGAGGAATGGAAAAGTGTTGTACCTTTAAAGGTCAGAGCCTTGAGAATGGGCTATCTTGTATATTTCAGGCTCTGGGCAGCATTCTTAACTTGCAGCAAAAACAATGGTATACAAAGGTTAAAGTGCAAGGAACACATCCAATTTGGAGTTAGATTTGTTCTTCCCTGTTACAAGCTTGATGATCCACTTAATCCCAGACTGGGCGCCAAAAAATGTGTCTCAACTGAGAAAACTGGCTCCACACCACACACAAAGGCTGTGGTCCTCCGATTGGATTTCCCTGGGACACTTTTGAGACATCCAGCCCAGGCCTCACACTGAATCAGGATATCTGGGGGTGGCTTGTGGAATCACCATGTGTGATTCTTTATCTCCTTTCAAGGGGAATGAAGAGTCTTTGCCCAACCACTATCTGCCCCAAAGGGCACTAATGTTTTACATGAGTTCTTTATTCAGTCTTTGCAACACTGTCTTATTTTACAGATGAGGAAATCTAGGTTTAGGATTCCGGTGCTTCACACTTGCCAATGTCCCAGTTTCCAAATGCACAGCCAGATCTAACCCAGCCCTCTGTGTCCCCAGACTCCAGGTCTGTTCCTCTGTGATTCTGCCTCCAAAAGCAAGCATTTAAAAACCTGGCAAAGAAAAAGGACTGGCAAAGAACTGGAGGAGGCAACAGTGTCTTTGTACCAGCACCTGTTCCATCTGCTGTTTTCACCTGAGTTTCAAGCTCCTGTGAACTGGCAGGAGTTTTTCAGGAAAGGCAATCTCTTGATTGACTGTTGATGAGTCAGGTCCACACCATCACTTATCTGTGTTGCTTTCTGCAGCTCTGTGTAGACAAACTAAAGGTTCAGAACAGATGCCATTTGAACACAGGGTTCTGTTTAAGCAAGATATTTCCATGCATGGCCAATAGTTACAATGATTTGTGAATCTGGTTTCAAAAGAGTCTACTAAAATGAAAATCTGCTCCCTCACCTCTATTTCACATTTCACAGCAACACCTTCTGTGACCAACTCATCACTCCATTACCCATCATTCTCTAACTAGACACCATGCACAGTCTCAGTCCTGATTTCCTTTACCTTCCTTTTCTTTCCTTCCTAGAGGGTTGAAATTCCAGCCATGCCACATACTGAGCTGTATAGCCTTACACATATTCTTAATCTCTTTGAGTCAAGTGAGGGTAAGTCCAGTTAAACATGGCAGAATGAAATATACATTAAGGCCACTTCTTCCTAAAATTCTATTATAATTACAGTAAATATTTTTTTTAATTTTTGAATGAGAGAGGTGATAAACTTATAAGAACAAAGGTGACAGCAGAGAAGAGTGGTTAAAATTTTTTTTGAAAGTTAGAAATTTTGTGGAACTCAGCTGCCAGAGAAGAAATCAATAGTGAGCAAGCTGACTCATTACACTGGCCTGCAAAAATGTTCAAAAACTTGTAGGTACCTAGAACCTCTGAAGACAAAGGTGTGGGTAAGGTTTAAAATCAAAACATCAAACCTCCAGATCTCCTCCCTGGTCCACCCAGCTAGGCTACTGCCCCAACGATGCCCTTGGCTGAAATACAGAGATTTCCTCTCTGAAGAGCTTGAACCAGAGATGTTTTGGGCTTGGAACACAGGCAGAGCCAAGCTTGGGGTACAGCCCCATGCCAAAACTAAGAAGAATTAGTGAAAGTTTACTTATGGGAATGTGACACTCCCCTAACCCTTTCCCTGATGCCAAAATTTTGGCTCTCTGTGCTCTGATGACAAACAGAAATACAGAGACAGAGTTTTGGAGGAAAGAGAAAGAGTAGCTTTATTCTTTCCAGGCAAAGAGTGAACACAGTAGGAACCCCACACAGTCCTGCTTGGTATTGCCCCCCTCCTTTGCTACCAGAATCCTGGTGGCCAGGTTCCTGCCACAAGGAAGGGGACAGCAGGACTCCTTTCAGGTAAATTCAGCCAATGAAAAAACACCTACAGGTGCTGATTCAGGGGTCCTCCAACAAAATGACATGATCCTTACTGCTAATTCTACTGGCTGGCAATTCTCATCTACACAAAAGAACCTCCACCCAGCATTTTAATGCCTCCCTTTTAAATAAATACAGACAGCTAAGAATTTTCAGATGCTTGAGGAAATCTACTAACATGAATGAAAAAGAAATAAGCAAATAAAAATACAAAGAAAGTTGGAAGAAATAGAGATAATGTAGTGATCAGAAGAAAACTTCAAATAAATTATCATTAATATGCTCAGAGTTATTAGAAGGATCAATGCCTTCAAAATTCTAAGAGAAAGGTACCTCCAATCTAGAATTCCACACTCAAATTATCAATCAAACATAGGTGTAGAATGAAAATATTTTCAGATAGTCAAGGTCTCAAAAGTTTATCTCCCAGGAGCCTTTTCTTACTTAGCCACTAATCTCTTTCAACAATAGTAACATAAGGCAGGGAGTAGGGGAAGCAAAGAAAAAAGAAGATGAAGATAGTAGTTTTAGTACAAGAGAAAAGGTCAGGGAGGACCGTAACAGAAGTCCCAGGATGGTATTTGTGCATCAGGGTAGGAATGTCCAATCCAGCATGTAGCAGAATGGTGGACTTCACAAAGAGTATCATCAAATTAAGGGGGGGAAAAATGGAAGCATATGTTGTCTGGTACAATGTGTAACATACTGAGAAGACATTTACTATGGTGTTAGAGATTAATTAGTGATAGGTCCATAGAAAAATAAACAAACAAACAAAATCACAGCTGTATTAACTCCAGAGGTGAAAAAAAAGTTGTAAAAGAAAGAAGTAAAATCATGCTATGTTACTCCATATATATAATATTATGTTCATATAGATAATATAAGCATTGCATATTTATTTAACCAGAAACTGTGATCTAACTACCTGGAGAAGATGGGTGAAGGGAAATGTGTATGTAGTCCAGGGGCAGGGAGGGAGCTAAACCCTTACCATTCGCAAAAAAAAAAAAAAAAAAAAAAAAAAATCAGTGTATTATAAATAAATCTAAAAAGTCAATGAATTTCAATACAAGTAGAATATTTAGAGAAATGGAGAAAAATCCCAGAAGAAATAGCTAAAATGCTTGAAAAGTATTGTTTCACTTGAACAGAATTTGCAGAAGAGGAGGAGCAATTCTATAATACATGTGTTATTTAAGTAAATATGAAATGTGTGATGCACAAATTTCCTAGCAATTGTACTGCACATGATAGGGACCTGAGACATGGTTATGGTCATGGACCTCGTTGCTCAAAACAGCCCCACTCAGCTCTGTGAACTTACTCACAGAATCCCCAGCCTGATTCCACGTCTATTGTGTGAACAGTGGTCCACATCCCCTCTGGAAGTTTTCGGGGAGGCCAGGAGGGTAGGGAGGCAGACACGGGTGGATAAAAGAAGAACCATCATTTATAGATTTCCCCTTCAGGTCTTAAAATATTATAGTGTAACTAAATAGATGTTTTAGTATAAAACATAAGGAACAAACAGATCCCCTTCAATCTGGCGCCCACTGAGTACCAGCTCTAAATATGGGGGCACCAGCAGGAGAGGGAGGCCTATTTGGGGGTGTCATTGTCTTCCTTCTAGGCTTCCACCTAGAAGCGCTTGTTGTCACGTAGAGCCCACTGGAAACCAATGTGATGGAAGGAGTCTTAGCCATCTGCATGGAGACTCTTGCCTGTTTTTTTCTTTCCTGAAAACAGAGCAGCTTGAAGTGGAAACAGGGAAGAGCTGGGTTCTCTCCATCATGGATGGAGCTCTTCTCTCAGCTGATCAGAGACAGTGACCTTCCTCATCCTTCCCCATCCTTGATAAGCTAGAAAAATTCACCTCAGTCTTATTGTGGCCATTATTACAATGATTCTTTTCCACAAATGAAATCTGTACTCCACCGTGAACACACAAGCCTCGTTTTCTTTGGAAAGAAAACAATTCCTATAAGCACAAGAAAACAAGTGTTCCGTAAAGTGGACTTCACGATGTGGTTCAGAGCTTTCAGCTCAGGTTGAAAGCATCAGGGGGAGGCATCCTACTCCACGTTTGTTGTCATCCTAGGGCCTGTTCTCTGCTGACCAGGAAGAGTGTGGGCCCTAGAGTGGCCGTGACAGCGATCAACAGCACAAACGAGGGTAGTAGCCTCATCTCACAGGTCTTCACCAGCAGCCAATCTACAGAGGTGGAGGGTGGGCTCGTGGGGTCTTACCTGCTGTAAGCCCTGGGCTGGGCAGCGGGACTCATGCTGTGGTCCTAGCTCTGCCCTCAGAGATGTGCATCTTTGCAGAAGTCCCCAAGCTAGTCTTTCATTTCCTCATCAGTGAAGGAAGCCTGGGTGTCCTCTGAGTTTCCTTACAACCTGAATCCCCATCCTGCCCCACCTCTCACTCCACAACCACAAATCCCAGGGAGGGACTCAGAAGAGGGACTCCGGGTCAACCATGGCCGGGTTCTGCCCCAGCCTGTCCTGTAACCCCAGCCAGCTCTGTGCTCCCTGGGCCTTCAAGGCACAAAACGAAGTACCTTTTCCACAGCACTGTTGTGAGGGGTAACGCGATGAGGGGGTCAGGGGCTGCCCACGGTGACTCCACAAACCGGTGTCCTGTTCTCCCTCTGCTCCTGGAGGCCACGGGGGAGCGGAGGTGCAGCTTCTCCAGAAATGAAGCCTCAAAGACCAGGCAGAAAAAAAGGTTGCTGAGTCTTCTGAGGAGTGGGGGAGGGGGGCAGGGGGAGCAACGTCAGCAAGAAAACTCACTCCTGGAAAGACAGCATTGCAGGAAAACAGTGATGGAAACTGCAAGTTCCACAAAGGCAAATCGTGTTTCTAAGAGCCTGGTGACCTTTTCTATGGGAACCTGGAGGAGACAAGATGAATTTTTCACAACTGTAAGTATGTAGCTGTGTCCCTAGAGCAGTTGTCAAGGGTTCCACCCACACCCACACTCACACTCACACACACACACAAACACAGTCAGAGCTCTACCCAAGCTGGACTCATCAGGTCGCTGGCTCTGGCAAAGTTATAGTCATTGTTCATCATTCATAAAGTGTCACAAATGTCTGAGCTGCCTTACAGTGGATGAATCTCTGGTGAATAACAAGAAAAGCAGATGAAAGAGCCACCTTCTTGCCTGAAGAGCATACAGTTCGAAACTTGACACGTGGAAGTTTTGCTAGCTTCTAGAAAGGTACCCTGAAGAAACTGCAAGCTCTCAGCAGGTAGGGGCAGTCATGGTAGAGGTTTTTCAGGAGGTTTTTGAGGTTTTGTGAGTAGAGGGTTAAGTTGTGTAAGGCTATCGGTATCTCAGTTAAGGGAGGGAAAAAGGGAAAACTTAGAACAAATAAGTGTTGTCCAGTGCTAACTGTAGCCTGGAATCTGGAAAATTTCCATCCAATCCAGGAACTCATGGCTTCCAACACCCAGGTGCCCCCTTTAAGGGATGGAAGTGAATAATGACAGAGTACTGACCATGAACCAGGCCACTCACATGGACTGTGCCGCCTCCTGCATGACTTGTAAGAACCCTGGCCTCATCTTCCTGCCACAGAGAGCTTAGATGCTGTGCCCAAGATCACAGAAGGCAGCAGGGCTCAGTGGCCACCAGGTCCCCTGACCTCCATGCAACTTCCTCATCGTTGGACTGTCAGTGGAACCAAATTGCAAACGTTCATCTTCTGCTTATTCTTCCAGGTTGTCTCCTTGCTCAAATCCAAAAGGGAGAAGTATCTGGAGGCACAACAATTGAGGCGGGGAAGACATTCCAGACAGCAGACGTAAACTACTATCCGCTTCGCTCCCAACCCTAAGTCAGGCTAGGGTGGCAGAGAGCCATCCCCAGCTAGATGGGGCAGATTCGTTCAGCCGAGGAAGCGTGGCGCGAGTACAGTACTGATGGCGGGGGCAGTCTCTGGCGGGCAGGGGAGAGAGACCGTTAGCCTGAGTCTTTAAATATTACTTAGTGGGATGTACAGCAGAAAATAAAAAGTACACTTATTGACTGACTAATGGAGGAACCCTAGCCAATGCCCTCCAAGTGTGTGTGACATGTATCTCAAAAAGAACTGTCCAGCCAAGGTGGGTACACCGAGAGCACAGGCAAAGTACGCAGCTGCCAGGAGGTACAAGTTTGGGGGGTTTCAACATCTCAGCCCCCAAATACTTATATTTTTCTTCTGGTTGATCCCTGAAATTCCACCCTTAGCCCTCCCTGTCTTAAGCTTCCTTCATTCACTTGTTGATTTTGATCTTACCCTGCGCCAGGCCCTGCCTGGGCTGGGCTGGGGGTACAGGTGGCAAGATGAGAATCTGTCCATTGTCCCAGGGAATGACAGACAAGTACTCAGGCGATTAACACACAGGAGTGAGCCGGGGAGCAGCAAGATGTCCGCACCCAGCAGAGAAGCAAGCGTGAGCTCAGCACAACCTGGCAAAGGGTCCTGAGTACACAGCACAGCACGGAGCCAGGGCCCAAGACCCTGCTCTGCCGGGCAGAGGATTCTCGAAGGGGAAGACGCTGTATGAGGGAGTGATAGCGTCATATTCATATGTGAAAATGCAAATCAGGACAAAAAAATGAGGAGGTCGCATATGTAATCCATTACGTCACTTCGATTCTAATATTTTAAACATCCTGAGATGGGACAATGATTTTTAAAGAAGTTATGCATTCTTTGGAGTGAGTAAAGGATTCAAAGACTAATTTTTATATTAAGAGAGGAAGAGGGCTTCCCTGGTGGCACAGTGGTTGAGAATCTGCCTGCCAATGCAGGGGACACGGGTTCGAGACCCAGTCTGGGAAGATCCCACATTGCCATGGGGCAACTGGGCCCGTGAGCCAAAACTACTGAGCCTGTGCATCTGGAGCCTGTGCTCTGCAACAAGAGAGGCCACGACAGTGAGAGGTCCGCGCACCACGATGAAGAGCGTCCCCCGCTCGCCACAACTAGAGAAAGCCCTCTCACAGAAACGAAGACCTAACACAGCCAAAAATAAATAAATGAATTTAAAAAAAAAAAAAGAGAGAGAGAGAGGAAGAACACAAGAACAGGTCTGAGCACCAGAGGGAAGTGGAACGCGGAGGGGAGCCACTGAGAAAGGAAAGGTGGAAATTTGGTGCAGAAGAGACAAACGATTGTCTTACTCTTAACTGGCCATCCTGTTACCAGAGGGACATAAGTTATATAAATTCATTACTTTTACTTGATTTATCAGAAACAATTATTATTTCATGAATTTAAAACCCAGTGAAATTTATTTTTTATTGAAGTATAGTTGATTTACGATGCTGTGTTAGTTTCAGGGGTATGGCACAGTGATTCAGTTATATTCTGAATATTCAGATTCTTTTTCAGATTCTTTTCCCTTATAGGTTATTACAAAATACTGAGTGTAGTTCCCTGGGCTATACGGTAGGTCCTTGTTGGTTGTCTATTTTATATATAGTAGTGTGTATATGTTCACCCCGAACTCCTAATACCCGCCCCCCCCACTTCCCCTTTGGTAACCTTAGTTTGTTTTCTATGTCTAGGCATCTATTTCTGTAAAACCCAATTTTAATCAGCAGTAGAATGAATAGAGCATTTGTAGTAGAATTAGCCCTACCTGGAAGATAAAATTTGAAGGAAGTTTTGGTACCTTTGGTTAAAGTCCATATCCAATCACTTTGAAAAATTATAAAGTTGAATTTACTCATCCAAAAAGTTGTTTTGGAAAAGAGCAGCTGAAGTCTGTCACATGATTGTTGGCCAGCTTCTAACTGTTCCTGGTAGAGTGTTCTGACGGATTTGGTTTGTCCGGGAATTACAACCTTCATGTAGGTGATAGAGGAAAATTAAATGCCTGCAAATATCTGCCAAGTGTCTGCCATGTAGTGGGCACCGTGCCAGACCCTGGATAGGGCAGTGGACAAAGAGGCCTAGTCTGAGAATTCATGGTCCTTTCATTCTAGGTCGGGAAATAGACAAAATCAATTAAGTAAAAAGGCATGTAAAGAGTTAGCACTGTGAAGGAAAAACCAAGGGAGAGTTTCCCAAGATAACAGGATCCATGACTTCAATTCCACAGAGAGAGGCCAAGACAGGCAAAAGGACGTGATATTTAAGTGGAGAACTGGACTTAACAGAGAGCTAGCTGGGGACATGTGAGAGAGCGTGATTAGGGCACAGAGAAAGGCCTCTGCACAGGAACACAGTCTTTGCTGTAATCGAGATCTGTCCAGAGGACATGGGAATGGCCAACAGGCACATTAAAATATTCTCAACATGGCTTATCATCAGAGAAATTCAAATCAAAACCACAATGAGATATCACCTCACACCTGTCAGGATGGCTATCATCAAAAAGAACACAAATAACAAATGTTGGTGAGAATGTGGAGAAAGGGAACCCTCGTACACTGTTGGTGGGAACGTAAACTGTCACGGCCACTGTGGAAAACAGTATGGAGGTTTCTAAAAAAACTAAACATAGAACTACCCTATGACCCAGCAATTCCACTCCTGGGTATATACCCCAAAAAACCAAAAACACTAATTTGAAAAGATACATGCACTCCAATGTTCATAGCAGTATTATTGACAATAGTCAAGACATGGAAATAGCCGAAGTGTCCATTGACAGAAGAATGGATAAAGAAGCTGTGGTATGTATGTATATATATATATATATATATATATATATATATATATATATATGTACATGTATATGAATACTATTATGGTATTATAGCTAGAAGAAGTGTGAGAGAGCTTGGATGGGGCACAGAAAAAGCCTGTTCACAGGAACGCAGTCTTTGCTATAATTGAAATCTGTCCCAAGTGCAGGGGGTCAGACGAAGAGAGGTGGGAAAACCATGGAAGACAAACAAGCAGCAGTGA
Organism: Mesoplodon mirus; assembly: GCF_964341445.2. Lineage (NCBI taxonomy): Eukaryota > Metazoa > Chordata > Mammalia > Artiodactyla > Ziphiidae > Mesoplodon > Mesoplodon mirus. The sequence continues at coordinate 33,279,395 of NC_138989.1, forward strand.
AATTTGGAGGCTCAGCCCTCACATGGGAGGCCTGGCTTCCACGGAGCTCTTTGACGGTCTGCCGAGATTGTGGAGTCAGTTGCTCACGTGACTGCACATTTCCGAAAACTCACCCATCACCACAGGAGACCATCCCTGTGCTGGAACATACCATTCCACTCTCTTGAGTAATTTGGGAAAAACAAACAAATGGGAAATGCCAAGAATTCATTCCCAGCGAGCCAATATTCCATCAGGATTGTACAGAAAGAATGGGAGAACAAAAAGCTCTGGGGGAGAAAGAACCAAACAAACACACTTGGGAAATGGATGAAATGATAGACCTGTCCTTTCAGTTTTCCTGGATGGATGACATTGTAATTGAATTTACTTTTGTCTTGAGATAGAGGAATTCTGTAGTTTTTTATTTTCCTAAAATAAAAGAAGAAAAGCTAACCACTCTCTGGTCCCAGATTGCTTCCCCCTCAGGAAATGTTGCTGGGCAGCCAGGAGTTTCCAGGAAAATAAGCAGAGCATGAAATGCTCCTGAGGTGTAGATGTCTTTCCACACCTGACATTCAGAAAAGGAGCCCTCGGACCATAAGGGCACAGACATCGGCTTCAATGATCAGTTTGAGGTTAATCATAAAAAGAAAGAAATCCGCGATGACTCTATAATTTTACGCTCCCCTCACTTCTCAAAAGTCGAGACAGACATCATATGTCCACGTGGACTTCCTAACTGGCTGGAGGGGTTATTAGCTTTAGAAAGTATATTATTCCCCATTTAGTACCTGCGCTGTTGCTTTCCCGAGCCTCGAAGCCCTTGCAGCGAGGTCATGGTGAACAGTGGGGCTGTAAGGTCACAAGATACTGAAAGGAGTTTCATTTCAGTCTGATATAGCCATAAACTTGAAACCGAAGAGCCATCCATATGAATTATTAGAAGGTCACACGGACCAAACTGTTAATATCTTTCCCTAAAATGTTTCCTCCTATCTTTCAATATACTTTTCATTTTTCCTTGAGTATGTAAGATTATGAAAGATAACCACCTACCATTTCCTAAAAGCTGCAGGTTCAGCTAATAGTTCTAAATGACAGCATGGTCCTCATTTCTAAGTCTCCCTCCAGGAAAAAAAAAAAAAAAAACTTTGGTTGAGAGGACTGGGCCTTTTTTGCCAAACCTTCTCCGAGCCTATTCCATTTGAAAATGAAAATCTGACATCACATCCAGAAGGAGCTGGGAACTGTTTACATTTGCCCTCTCTCAACGTCTCGATTCAGAATAATGAAACGTTCCAGGCCTCCTTGACTGAAGGCTGACATCCTGTCCTTCGTGGAGGTCTACTGGCCATAGAAGGAAATAAAGAAATAATTTTCAGAGTTCTTATTGATCTGGCATTGCATTAACCTTCAGCTGAGCCAAGCTATTTATTGACTAATGCTAGCCGGCCACTTCTAGTTAGCTCAGCGTTCCTGAGTGGATTTTAGGATGGGGTGAAAAGACACCAGAACAGGAGCCTCTGATATTGTCACAGACCTATCTATATGACCCCCTAAATGTCTTTCTTATTTTCCAATCATATTTTAAGAGCAGAAAGACAATGTTGGGGGGGGGGGTTGTTTGTTTTTTGTTTGTTTGTTTTTTATTGCAGTACGCGGGCCTCTCACTATTGTGGCCTCTCCCATTGTGGAGCACAGCCTCCGGACGCGCAGGCTCAGCGGCCATGGCTCACGGGCCCAGCTGCTCCACGGCATGTGGGATCTTCCCGGACCGGGGCACGAACCCGTGTCCCCTGCATCGGCAGGCGGACTCTCAACCACTGCGCCACCAGGGAAGCCCCAATGTTGGGTTCTTAATCACAAACAACCCCTCGGGTGGGGGAGCATGAAATTGTCCCTTGAGAAAAATTGCTGAACCCCATGCAGTGCAAGCTTTTCTTTCATAGAGTCAGGTGGCAGAGTCCGTATGGTACAACCAAGTCTTTCTATGTAAGGATTCTGTTCCCTTTTCAGTCACTGGCTCATTGCAGTAACATCCTCTTGGAAGCCAATCTTGTTCACTTAGAATCACTCTTTGAAACTCTTCAGAATCTCAAAGAGAATCAGCTTTGTTTCTTTTTTTAAAGAGAAACAGCCAGTTTTGTTTTTTTTAAAAAGTAAACTCTGTATTGAAATGTAAGTTACATACAGAAATGTACCCAAGTCGTGAGTTTGTAGTTTGACATATTTTTACAAAGTGAACACACCTGTATAACTAGAAAACAGAGCAAGGAACAGAGCATCACCTGAACTCCACGAAGCTTCCTCTGTCACTTCTGTCCCCGTCCCCGAAAGGGTAACCACCATGTGGACTTCTAACACCAGGGATTAATTTTGTCTGTTTTTGAACTTTATATAAATGGGATAATATAGTATAAAAACTTTCGTCTCCAGCTTCCTTCAAGCAATATTCTGTTTGTAAGAGTCAACCAAGAACAACAGAATTTTGAGGCTAAGTTACACGAGCGGTGATGTCTGGTCTATAATTATTTTGGAGGGGGGGAGGGTTGCCTGATTTTGACAAGTACTTATGAAAAGCCAAAACCAAAACTCTCAGCCTTTATTGGTGGAAGTTTAGCAAACTAGTGCAGATAATCTTGAATGGAATACTTGGAGGAAGTAGAAACCACCATGTCAAATTACTTCAGGAACGTTCAAAAGGCCAGGTCCAAGAGAATAATGGAAAGCACTCACACAATTTCAAGTTTGACACAATGTATTCCTAGTCATGGCAATACAGTGACTCCCTGCTTTAAAAACTTTGCAAAATTCTTCTGAGCTTCTTAAATTCCCTGCAGCTTAGAGACACTATATAAATATTCACAGGATTTTCCAAAGCAAAAATTGCTGCTTTTCTTGGCTCCCGACAAGCAAACCAGCAAGAGACTCTACTGGAACAAGATGCAAAGCACAATCATATTGAATTTGAACATCAGTTTTAAAACCGATCCTTTATCATTTCTGGAGCTAGTAATCAGAGAGGCAGCATATTAATGAGACTATGCCAGATAGTTTAGCTCTTCCACTTGGAATTTGCTTCTGCTTTTAAAAATAAAAATAACCTGTAATACATAAAAATGTTTTCCTTCATATTGTACCATCAAAGCCAAAATCATCTTTTGTGACAATTAAATCATGCTTCCTCATTTTAGTAGAGGGAATGTTTGATTTTTTCACTTGCCTGAAAAGGGGACACTGGAAAGACATCTGTAGGAAAGCCCCCCACATCCTGAGCTGGTATTAGAGAGACTAAGATGAATACAAGATAAAACAAAAAGGGATAGAGAATCCAAAATTAGCATAGTTTCACACCCAGGTGAGTCTCAAAAACCAGCATGGAATGCTGTATATATCCAGAAGAGGCCCATTCATTCATTCATTCATTCATTCTTTTATGAACATCCATTGTGTGCTTACTATGTATCAAGCAAAACTTGGTAATGGTTTACCAAATGAATAAAGTTTCTTGCTCTAGGGGAAAAATGCATACTTGGGGCCAATCGTGTGCTAGTAAATAGGCTCTCTAAGGAAAAAAGAATCCCTGATTTTCACTTTTATTTTTTGCGTGATGTAAGTGTTCTCTCCACGTGCGATTTCAAGATACCCGTGTGAAGTCACTGAACCAGAGTTGAAGCGAGATACACAGTTGGGCTCTGGTGATCAGGCAGGAATCAGCTCCAATACATCACTGCCTTGAGTAAATGGTGATGATGTGACAAGGTACCCTTGAAATAGGATAAAGGCCACATACACAGTACTCGACCTTCTCACCAATTAATCAAAGAAAACTGAGTGTGCTTCCTCCAACTCTGGAGGCCCGAGTACATGATGTCTCATTCAAGTCCAACCTTGCTGAAAAGCGAGCCATGGTTTTCCAAGGGGAAGCAACACAGCCGAATAATCACCCAGGGCAGGGATTTGGAAGAGCTCCAGTAGGTCTGTGAGCCCAGAAATCTCCCTGTGCAGCCCCTCCTCAATGCCTGAAATTCCCACAGTCAGCATCTGGAGGCCTTGCTGAAAATGCCAGTGCTCCCCAACAGGGGTAGCGAGTCACGCCCCTGGTAAGCAGGCAGTTTGGTGCAGCGGAAGGAGGTCTGGCTGAGAGGTAAAGAGTTCCGTTCCCGGCTGGATAATAACAGACCGTGTGATGGGTAACAAACCTCTCAGTTTCGAGCCTCAGTCTCCGCAACACAATGACTTCCTTTTTCATGCCCATCTGATGCTGCAAATCACCTTTGCATCAAACAACCCTCTTAGTCTGGACTGACACAGCAGATTTGTTGGTGGCTTTGTTGCTAGAAAATGTGATGCTTTGACAGTGTTCTTTGTTTGGAATCGGGGGAAGGAGAGATGCGTCCATCTACTTTTTAAAAATGTTGTGTTCTGTAAATAATTCACACTAAACCTAGTATGAAATGAAACTTTTCTCTCAGGTGTTCTTGTGGCGATCACCAACTTTTACTAGTGCTTTCTAAAGGTTCTCTAGACTTCCAAGAAGATGTCGTTCAACTATCAAATCCGCATCAAACTTTCGGAGTCTAAGAAGGACATGAACATCGTAAGATGCAGCGTTGTGTGAGTCAAAGTGAGCAGAATTGAAAAAGAGATGCAGGAATTTCAAATACTACCAATCAAGGTGAACAGCTAGATTCAAATACTTTAATATAGTAAACTGGGCGGAGTTTTGAAAGTGAGTTTCCTGTCACTCCTTCACAGCGCATCCTCCATACGCCCGGGGAGTATTAGGAATGTGTTTTTATCGTCCTCCTAAGTATCTTAAAAGTTACAGCCTAGTTACCACACACCAGAATTCACTTTAGTCAGCGGTAATTGACAAAGCTACACTAATTCCACCCTACTCATCATAATTGTACCCCAACTCACAACAGACCCAGACAACGCATAATGCAGAGCTTGAGCCGGCTCCAATGAGCCCTGCAGGGCCCTTCAGAACCGGATCCTAGGACATCCTGACACGTGCCTGCCACCGCCCTGATTCTTAAATCCTGTTTGGAGAAACACAAATCTTGCCTAATCTTAATTTTTAAATCTCTTGGCATTAAAAAAAAAAAAAAAAAAGCTTGCTCTCCAGCCATTTTTAGGCAAGGAAATGTGTTTTTCTAAATACTTCCTTAGTCTTGGGGAGGAGGCATTTTTCCATAAGAGAAAACCATAGTGGGCTTTAAAAGTTTGACAAACTCCCGTTGTGTGTGGGCATCTGGCGTGAACTGACATCAGCGGGACTCTGACAGCCAGTTGGCATTAGAGCCCCAGGATAAGAAGCGGGAACATTAAAAGTAAATTGTCTGGGGGAAAGGCTATTTGAGGTCTTGCAACCCTAGCTGTGTCAGAGTTTTTCCAGAGACGATGAAGCCGGTGGTTAAGAGTATCCATTGATCACTGGACCAAAATGGGCTTCCACAGGCTGAGAACCTTCTTCACTGATCTATTTATACTTGCATCAAAAGTTTTTTCTGATTATGAAAGAAATGCAAGCTTGTAAAAATACAAATGGTAAAAAATATGAGGTGAAAGCAAATGTCCCCTGTAATCATGCACCCTAGAAATAATCACAGTTATTATTTTATGTGGATTTCCTTGAGGTTTTATGCATATATGAATATCTACATAATAATTACCATTAGTTTATAAAATTTATCATAACGTATGTGTATATATATTATAGACAGAATATGTATATACTTTTTTTTTACCCCTAGTCATCCTGCACATCTTTCTAAGTCAGTTCACGCAGTCCCATGCGCTTCTTTTTAGGCACTGGACAGAAAGAACCCTCTTTTAGGATCTATACATCATTGTGCTTTCTTTGTAAGGGGAGCACAGGACAAGCAGTGTCCCATTTCACAGATGGATAAACACAGGGGCAGAGGATGCCTGCCCCTCCCAGAGTCCAGAACCAGCTGACCCCTGAGGCCCAGCACGGCTGAGACCTCCACACCTTGGACACTGGGGCAAGCGTACCTTCCCACGTGCCAGCCCATTGCCTCCCCTCTCCTGAAATAGAATTTAAAATGATCACTTTTGAACAGCTAAGCTGTGCTAACCACAGATTGATTTTGCAGGTTACTACCAAAAGGGATACTCAAATAACCTTTAAACCACAGGGGATGGTCATTCATCCCTGCAAAAATTAAAATAAACCCCATAGGTTGACTCCACACCATTTTCCAGCAGAACTCAAAGCAATCCAACGATATAGGCTTAGTAATGCTGGTGTATGTTCCCTTAAGAGAAACAAGCTCTTGGAAATTACAGTTATTTATTGTTCCCTGTTGCGATGCAAAGACCATTATGAGTCTTCCATTTTCTATCGACTGGGAAGACAGCCTCCTTTCGGGGTGAGCAGGAATCTGGTGATGCAGGACGGGGCTGGAGAACTCCTGCTCTCCCACGCTCGAGGCTCTGCTGCAGGACCTCCAGGACACCTGGTCCCTGCCCTTGTTCCTGTCCCCCCACCTGGACTGCCCATCCCTCCCGATGCATCTGCAAATGGGCGGTGCGTTCAATCAGACTCCTTCGGGCCACGCTGCTCTCTCTCCCACCTTGCTCCCTCTCTGCTGCCAGCTCCTTTCCCTGGATACCCGGCTCCTCTCAGCTTGCTTTTTTGCTCTTCTGTCTCCCTCACTGCTGAAGTCAGACTGTCTGCCTGGGCCTTATCCACTGGCCTACTTTTGCTTGCTCTCAGCCACCGAGTTCTGTTGGTTCTTCCAATGCGACCAGCCCCACTCTTCTCATCATCCCCCACCCCTCTCATCATCCCCCACCCCTATTAGCCCTAAGCCCACATCAGCTCAGCCCTAGGTCTTGCCAGGAGTTGCTCCACGGACGTCCACGTTCAAGGTTATTTTCAAGGTTCAAGGTTCAAGGTTACACCTGAAGCCGTGTCTCCTGCCTCCGCGAAACCTCCTGGAAGTACTCCTCCCATCACACACCCCCTCCCTCTTTCAGAAATGTTCGTGGGACCCACCGCCGGTGTTCATTCGTTCACTCAACAGCTATTGGTTGGTGCTGAGACTTGGAAGGTGAAGAGCATCCCTGTCCCTGTCCACACAGGCCTACGGTCTCACCAGGAGGGGGGGCGGGACGAGCCAGTGAATAAAGCGTGCCTGGGCTCGGGATGGGTGCAGGGGGAGGGGAGCCGGGGTGCTGAGGGGAGCCCAGCCTAGCCCTGGGGGTCAGAGGAGCTCCGAGGAGGGGGTGACAGGTCACAGCCAGTCCTGACGGGGGAGTGTAATTGAACCGGCTGACAAAGGGGGTCAGGATCCTCCACCGTCTGTCCCAGGTTCCTAACCTCCTCTCCACTGCCCCCTCCCCTCCCCCAGCCCTCCTGTCCAGCAGCATTCTGCAGCTCTCTTAACACCGCAGTCGTTTCCTCTGCTTAGAAACCGTCCTGCCCGGTGCCCACCTCTTCCCTCCAGTCCCCGGGGAGTCTGACCCCTCATCCACTGTCAGCGGTTCCATCCACATTCAGGTATTCAGCCTACCTGATTTTTCCAGAGTGCTGCTTTGGCCAGGTATTGAATGACTGGCAGAATAGAGATACAAGGAGGAAAAAAAAACACTTAGAATCTGTAGTCTAAGCAGTTAACTCCCACCCCCAATTGATGGTGTCATTATAGTGCACGTAAAAAAGATTTCTATCAGACATCTGATCCCCATCTATTGGATAACTTCTACATTCTCCTCCTCCTCTCCCATTCTTTTTCTTCATTCCTGTAATAATTCAGGTCTTTATCTTTCAGGGATTTACCACATCCCACCTTGTGTTACTGATTTATTTTGTCTGCATTCTTTCTCTGACTGGCTTGTGAGCTTCTATTGGTAGGAATCTCTCTTTTACTGTATGTCCCATCATGACTAGCAAAGTCCTCAGGACATATACATATTTATTCTGGAATATTGCAGTGTGCCAGGCTTTCACAGTTAAGGTTCTTGGCTCTACAGGACATGAAAACAACCTAAATGCCCATCAACAGATGAATGGATAAAGAAGATGTGGTACATATATACAATGGAATATTACTCAGCCATAAAAAAGAATGAAATAATGCCATTTGTAGCAACATGGATGGCCCTAGAGATTATCATACCAAGTGAAGTAAGTAAGAAAGAGAAAGACAAATACCATATGATATCACTTATATGTGGAATCTAAAATATGACACAAATGAACTTATCTATGAAACAGAAACAGACTCACAGACATAGAGAACAGACTTGTGGTTGCCAAGGGGGAGAGTGGGTAGATTAGGGAAGGATTAGCAGATGCAAACTAGTATATACAGAATGGATAAACAACAAGGTCTTACTGTACAGCATAGGGAACTATATTCAATATCCTGTGATAAACCATAATGGAAAAGAATATGATAAATATATGTATGTGTAACTGAGTCATTTTGCTGTACAGAAGAAATTAACACAACACTGTAAATCAACTATACTTCAATAAAATTTTTAAAAATACAACATAAGGGTTCTTGACTCTAGGGTCTCCTAGGGGAACAGGAAATAGAGGACACGGATGGGAAGAAGGTGTGGAACCCACAGACACCACACCCCACAAGGTACAGGCGTTGATGGCCTTAATTGGGATGAACAGGTGAGTGAGGAAATGTCATCACGACCGTGCCCAGCCTCGGTCTGGTCCCCCTCACTTCATCCCCTGGGCATCCTCTGGATCTTCATCACTGATTGTACATGGAGAGAAGTATTTCCTTCCTCTGGCTCTTTCTCCCACTGTAAATGCACCCTGGCATTTCTGTTGTTCAAAGCTGGACTCATGGGCACAAGCCACCACCTAATTCAATAAATTCCTTTTATTACTAAAGCCAGAGCTGTAATGATTTATGTCAGGATATCAAATCATTTTGACTCTCACATATACTTAAATTATAAACCATGTCAGGAAAATATCTCATTTCCCATAAGTAGTAATAGTCAGGTTTATAAGTTACAGGATAATATTTTATGAGGAAAAGGTTGAACTCTGTCATTTCCTTCCTAAGCCTGAAATAAGTAACACAAATATAATAGGTTTTTCATTTTCCAGTGACTTTGGAAACCATTTAAATGGGAACTACTTCCTTTTTTCCTTCAAAGCAGACACTTAAATTCTATAGACTTTCTTTTTTTTAATTTTTATTTTATTATTTAATTTTTAATTTTTGGCTGAGTTGGGTCTTCGTTGCTGCCCGCAGGCTTTCTCTAGTTGTGGTGAGTGGGGTCTACTCTTCGTTGTGGTACGCGGGCTTCTCATTGCCGTGGCTTCTCTTGTTGCGGAGCACAGGCTCTAGGCACGTGGGCTTCAGTAGTTGTGGCGTATGAGCTTTAGTAGTTGTGGCTCGTGGGCTCTAGAACACAGGCTCAGTAGTTGTGGCTCATGGGCTTAGTTGCCTGAGGCATGTGGGATCTTCCTGGACCAGGGCTCAAACCTATGTCCCCTGCATTGGCAGGCGGATTTTTAACTACCACCCCACCAGGGAAGTCCCATAAATTCCATAGACTTTAGGAAATATTTTTCAAAGTTTTCACCTTGCTTTTGGTTGAGGATTGCTGATGAACTGGTGTATAAATTGCATTTATTTGAAACAGAAATACCAAATCAAAATTTTTTTCTGGATTCTGTGCTATCTTGCCAAAATTTTAATGAGTTTTTCATGTAGAACCTTGAAGGTATATATATTAATAATAATTTCAGGGCTTCCCTGGTGGCGCAGTGGTTGAGAGTCCGCCTGCCGATGCAGGGGACACGGGTTCGTGCCCCGGTCTGGGAAGATCCCACATGCCGCAGAGCGGCTGGGCCCGAGAGCCATGGCCGCTGAGCCTGCGCGTCTGGAGCCTGTGCTCCGCAATGGGAGAGGCCACAACAGTGAGAGGCCTGCATACCGCAAAAAAAAAAATAATAATAATAATAATAATTTCAGCCACTGTCATATTTATAGAAGAGTCACCAATGCAGTGAGGTGTGAGAAATGTTCCCATTACATATAAATATAGATAAATAGAAGAGATAGATAAATTAAATTGAAACAAAACCAAAGACCTAATAGTTACCTGGATATTTTGGTAGTTTCCCTCCTGCATGTCTTTTTTTGATAGTAAAATATTCATAAAATCAACTTCTGGAAATGTTCAAACACAGCAGAAGTAGGACAAGTAACACACTTGACTTGTACTTTATACTTGTTTATACTTCTTATCATTAGCAAAAAAAAAAAAAATTATGAGAAAGCAGAGTTCCTGTAAAAGAAACATCTGTTTCTCTATTTACAAAGCAATTGAAAAAAAATGTAATAAGATTCAGTGGACATTATTCAATGGATAACCTTTCTTCAAGAAAACGTTTTAGTGCACCAATTTTATTTCATTACTAATAGGGTCATTTCAACCGCGGAATACTAAAACTCATTTCCCATTATCACTGTTAATCATCCAGAATATGGAGTCCTACATGCTGATGATTTTGACAAATTTATGTTGCTCATAAAATGAAAATCATCTTTGTTTGCAACCACGTCATAGGTTATCTCTGCCTTCATAACTTGAGAATTGAAATTCACTTCTTTTCAAAACTCAGGACTACAGGAGCTGTATTTTCTCTCTTATCCAGGATCATCCTCAGCAATGGGGCATTTCATGTCACTTTGTACCACATCAGTATCACCGAACACAGTTTGTAGCATGAAGCAAGGTTAATTGGATTGATAACATGGCAATATCCAAATGGCTGAATATTTTAGCATCCCATTTACTGGAAATCTGAAAACACTCTTCATTTCCTACCTCATCTCTGATGAGAGGCTATCCTCCAAGTTTTATTGTTTAACCTTGTAGATCTGATCTCTTCCCTCAAGTGTTTAACCAGTCACCTTGGCACTGACCAGTGACTAATTCAGATGGAATAGCAGAGCCAGTCTCGTTTTGTTTTATGAGGAGAGAGAGAGTGTTCGCGGTAGTGCAGCCCTGCTTGATTTGTTTTTCCACCGTTTTCAGAAGCTCTGTTCTTTTACTGCCCAGGAAAAGGGAAGGTTTATGTCTGTGCCTGACAGAGCAGCTCATGTGCAAGGGAGACGCGTGCTCCAGGTGCCCACCGGGCTCAGCTGCCATCTGAAATTGGGCAGCCTGTTACCGCCAGGCATCTGCTTATTCAGTCAATGGTTTTGATGCATGCAGAGAGCACCCACCAGGGATGGCTTGCAACAAGGGTCTGGTTCGGAAGCAGATAGCTAAATCCAGCTCCCCGTCCCACTGGAGCCCTCCGCTGGCAGAGCCTCCTTACCCAACTCTGTGGAAACTCCTCAGCCCCAGGTTTACACCAGACCTGAAATGCAGGGCCTGGGCAAGTGGGTGCACCAGCTGGCCATTCATCCAGTCAACGTTTATGGGGTGGGGTGGGGCTTTGAGGGTCCAAGTCTGAAGATGCAAAAATAAAGGAGACCTAACTGCCCCTCCCAGGAGCTCACAGTTGGAAGTGCTCAGACCAGGAGTTGAGATGACACAGCTCTGCTTGTCACTGGGCCACAGAAGTATGCTGTCTTGATGTGCACTGTGTCCTGGAAAGAGAGGTCGAGTGGGAACAGATAAAGGAAAATGTCAAGAGGAGCATAAATAGCCCGCTGTGGACTTAGCAGCATCTGAGCTCCCAGGGCTGGACCTGAAGGACGGGGGCCAATGCAGCGGCCAGCAAGCCAGGAGCTTCGAAGATTCCATAAGTGGACTGTTATCACCAGGATCACGTCTCATCAAACATGCCCTGAACCACAGACTGACTGACGTTTACCAAGTGCTGACTATGCCCCCAAGTTACATCATCTCATTTAATCCTCAGAACGATTTCCCATGTTGATACTGTAATCCCATTTTACAGGTGAGAAACTGAGATTCAATCACTGGCCTGAAGTCTCACAGCCAGCAAATGTGGGAATCAGAATTTGATCTCTAAATTGTAAGCCGTTATTTTTGTTTTTGAGCCAGGTTTCCTCTCTGAGAGGACACAGTAGGATCCCAACAAGAACTGGGTATTTCTGCTCCAGGTTTGGAGCAATGGGCCAGCCCCCTTTAGCCCCCCTCTCCTTTGGGTCCCCTGATTCAGTGGATCAACTCACCTGGGCTTTTTCCTAAGCCAATCATGGCTGGACCAGTTTGGATACCTTGTAGCTGGCTCTTTTCTCTCCCATGTGGGGGGGGGGGGTGCCTGGGTGGCCGGACCATCTGCCTCCAGCCTCTGCCAACCCGGATTTCTCACCATCACCCGCTAGCCACACTGCTAGTTCCTACTCCTGCATCCCGTCTCTCTCTTCCAGTCCAATGTTCTTTTTTATTCCATACCCTTCCTGAAGGCCGCTGGTTCCATCCCAAATAGTGTACTAACCTGCCTTCTAAAGATGATCATTGTCAGTCCCAACATTTTAAGGCCACAGAGATGTTGTTTTGGAGCCAACAGATCTACAAATTATAGCTCTGCTACTTACCAGCTGAGTGATCTTGGGCAAGCGGCTTTGCCTCTCTGAGCCTCAGTTTCTTCAACTGCAGAATGGACACAGTGATGTCCATCTCACAGGATGATTTCAAGGACTCGGTGAACTTGTTTTTACAAAGAGCACAGAGCAGCATTTGATACCAAGGTCATTGTACTGCACAACACCGAGCTAGGATGGGAATAGTACCCCCTGGGGTTACGCAGTTGTATAGTGCACAGACTATGCAACAATATCTAGCAGCCCTGCCTGGCATACAGTTAATAATCAGGAAATGCTATTATTCTTTCCTTTCCTTCTTGCTAGTAGCTGCTTTGGGGAACAAATTGTAATAGGTCCTTAGAGTGTCCCATGTGGGATACAGCACATAGCTGAGGATTTGAAGAACATAGCTGCACAGTGCTCCTCATCCATGTGGATGTTTAAGGAAGACTTTCACATTGAAAAGCAGGTGGTTGTAGCTGTCCCTCTTCACAAGGGCTCAGACACAGCAGCCCCTGGGTGTTCTGCTCACAGCCTGCTGGGTGGACTAGCTGTTTCACTCAGACCACTCACTTATCCATACCTTACTCCTGCCAAGAAAGTCTTGTATACTGAATAGGTATTTACACAATAAATGTGTATTTTCCAGTAACTTTTTCTGGCTTCTGTAATGCCAGAGAACTTTCTATGCAAGAGGCCAGGTCTCTATAAGAAAGGAGGTCATCTGAGTCATTTTCCAGCCAGAGCCTTCTAAATTCCCAAGTGAACATTATTATTTCCCTAACCTGTTGTTGATAATGAATATCCTTCTGATTGCTTGACCTGAACATGATTGTTTGAATTTCGGTCTTATTTTTACCTTTCTCTTCATAGCCAAGTTCCTTAGATGTGTGATTTATATCTACCCTCTCCATAGTATCTGCTTCCTGTACTCTATAATCTGGCTTTAATCGATTTCTCTTAAAACTCTCTTCTGTCTAGTTAAGGCTCTTTCTTTTCTTTTTCTTGGCATCCCTCCAGACTCCCCCATTTTTTTGAGGTCACCAATGACTTCTTCCTAACAAATGCTGGCCTTACCAGGCTCCAAAGAAATCCAATGGAGAAAGGAAAGTCTTTCCACAAAAGTGGTGTCAGAACAACTGGAAATCAATATGGAGGAAAAAACGAACCTTAACCCTTGCTTCACGATTGTAATCTTCATACCCCCAAATTAATTAGACATAAAAGTTAAATCTACAAATCTTTATAAGAAAACATTGAAGAGAATGTTGTAACCTTGAAGTAAGTAAATATTTCTTAGGACCCCAAAAATGTTAACTACCAAAAAAAGTGATAAACTGGACTTCATCAAAACTAAAAACTTCGGGCTTCCCTGGTGGCGCAGTGGTTGGGAGTTCGCCTGCCGATGCAGGGGACGTGGGTTCATGCCCCGGTCCGGGAAGATCCCACATGCCGCGGAGCGGCTGGGCCCGTGAGCCATGGCCGCTGGGCCTGCGCGTCCGGAGCCTGTGCTCCGCAACGGGAGAGGCCACAACAGTGAGAGGCCCATGTACCGCAAAAAAAAAAAAAAACTAAAAACTTCTACTCAACGAGAAAGAATCATGAAGACAATGAATAGGCAAGCCATAAACTATCAGAAAATATTCCTATTAGATAAATCTAACAAAGGACGTATACAGAATACATAAAGAATTATACAACATAATAGTAAAAAGCAACAATTAAAAAATGGCAACAAAAAGGGCTTCCCTGGTGGCGCAGTGGTTGAGAGTCAGCCTGCCGATGCAGGGGACACGGGTTTGTGCCCTGGTCCGGGAAGATGCCACATGACGCAGAGCAGGTGGGCCCGTGAACCATGGCCACTGAGCCTGCGCGTCCAGAGCCTGTGCTCCACAACGGGAGAGGCCACAACAGTGAGAGGCCCACGTACCGCAAAAATAAATAAAATAAAATAAAATAAAATAAAATAAATTGGCAACAAAACAAAAACTCCTCCTACATAGAAATGGCCAAAAGCACTTGAAGAAGTATTCAACATCATCAGTCATCAGGGGAATGAAACTTTAAAAGACCGACAATATCAAAGCTAGTGAGATGTAGAGCAGCTAGAATTCTTTTACATCGCTGGCAGGGGTATAAAATAATACAAGCAAGTTTGGGAAACTCTTTGGCAGTTTCTTATAACACTAAACATGTAACTGTATTATACCCAGCAACTGTGCTCCCAGGGATGGCCCAAGAGAAATACTGATAAAATCAGATATCCTAAAAAAAAAAAAAAAAGAAAAAGAAAAAGACTTCTACAAGAATGCTCACAGCTGTTTTACTGAGAGTAGTCAAAACTGGGGGAAAAATGACCATCAACAGGAAAATAGATTTTCAAAGTGCAATCCAATGGAATACTACTCAGACTTCAAAGGAACGATACCTCTAATGACAGAGATGGCACTCAAAAACATGCCGAGTGAAAGAAGGCAGACATCAGAGAGTATGTCCTAGGTGATTGCATTTATGTGAAATTCAAGAGCGGGCAAAACTCAGTTATGGAGACAGAAATCAGAATGGTGGCGTCTTTTGAGGTAGGTAAGGGGGTGGCGAGTTGGGATTGACTAGTTGGGACACAGGGGAACTTTCTGGGGAGGAGGGGATGCTCTATATCTTGATAGGAATGTACATTACACGTGTGTGTGCATTTGTCAAAACTCATTGAACGTGTGCCCTTAAGATCTGGGAATTTCACTGAAAATTATAATTCAATAAAAACGTATTTTTTAAAAAACAAAACTTCCCCTTCCACACTTTTTGCTAGTACCTAATATCTCTACAAACTGTAACCCTGGCTTTGAGAGCTCCTCTTCTGGTTCCCATCACCCCGCCCTGTTCTGTGAGCTGCCACAGTGTGGGCCCTCACGCCTTTATCCTTTCCCCTTTGCATTTGTTCATTCATTCCAAGCACATCTACTGTCAAGATACAATAAACTAAATTCATAGATTCAAGACTTATTTCCCAGCAAGCTTGGAGAACATTCTTTCTGTAGCCTAAGAAATGTGCCCCCAGTGATTCACATGCCACCCACCTTTCCTTTTCCCCACTACTTCCCATGGAAACCAAGCAAAACCAAATTGCTCACCTGGAAATATCATAAGACCCACCAATATAGCAGGGCCAGCCTGGCACGCTGTGTCCTCCCAAGCCTGTTATTGGTGGGTCTTATGATATTGACATGATGCATGATGTCATCCTTGCTTTCTGGAAATAGGCTCCTTTTTTGCTTTGAGTCCCGTCTCATTCAGAGGCTGAATTCACTGGAGAGTGATCACAGCTAATGCTGGTCTCCCAGTGGCATCTAAGTGCATTGCTGGTGTTCGATGAATATTAATAAATAATAGCAACTGTGGGCTTGAGTAGGAGAATCAAGCCCCAGGCACAATGCAGCCAGAAAAACTAAACAACAAATTCTGAAGCTTTCTATGGTCATTAATTAAGATTAGAAAGCTTATAGTTCACTAGAAAGCTAGTGAACTATATAAGAAAAATGAAGCATCTTATATTCAGGCCCAGAAATGCTGAGGATGATTTCATTTTACTGGCTTCTCTTTGTTTTGTTTTATTTTGTGTGTGTGTGTGTGTGTGTGTGTGTGTGCGTTAAAGAACCTTAACTCAGACACCATAAAGAAAAGTCATTAGAAAGAGCAACTGAAAAACATACAGCTGTTATTTCCTTACTAAACTTTGTTACTCAGCTGAATACTCAGAAATATGCAAAAGGAGAAAGGCCTTTGGAGAAAGGTCTGGCTAAAACATTTTTTAAAAAGAACTGTCCAGACCAAGTAGTTTTCTTTTTCCAGCCCTTTGTACCAGAGACATTGAATAGCTTGTACCATTTTCTAGAAATATTTTTGTCTGATTTTCTGAAGCTGGTCCTCTATGGCTTGAGAGTAAATTTATAGGTAGATGTCATCACTGCTTTTATTACTATCCCTAAAGAAATGCCTAAGGTTTGGACATCTTTTGATCACACACATTTTGTTTCATAGAATTGAAATCATTCAGCCCCTAGGGAAATATTTCTCCAGGCAAAAAGATGCAAACCCCTGGGATCGATAAATTACCCTGTGAGTTTAGAGGTGGCAAAAACGTCTTTAAAATTTTTTTTATTTACTATTTTTATAACTTGAAGCATAGTTGATTTATAATGTGTTAGATTCTGGTGTACAGCAAAGTGATTCAGTTATACATATACACCTTCTTTTTCATATTCTTTTTCATTATAGGTTATTTATAAGATATTGATTACAGTTCCCTGTGCTATATACAGGACCTTGTTGTTTATCTATTTTATATCTGCTAATCTCAAACTCCTAATTTATCCTTCACCACCTTTCCTCTTTGGTAACCATAATTTTGTTTTCTATGTCTGTGAGTCTGTTTCTGTTTCATAAATAAGTCCATTTGTATCATATTTTAGATTCCACATATAAGTGATATCATATGATATTTGTCTATCTCTGTCTGACTTACTTCACTTAGTATGATCATCTCTAGGTCCATCCATGTTGCGAAAAAACTGGCTTTTAACAAGAAATGGGAGAGAGGAGAGCTAAAGATGGGGGGAGGTCTCACGGAGAAAGAGCATTTGAATTGGACCTTGAAAGTGATTCGATCTGGCCGTGCCGGCACTGAAGACAGAGGCCTTGCGCAGAACAGCAAAGAGTTAAACCTTCGAAAGGCTTTTTTGCCCTACAGTCTTCTAAACGACCTGCGCCTACAATCTTCTTTGCCGTTTCTCTCACCAGTAAGCTGACTCGCCCCAGCTTTCCTTTGTGTCCCCTGAGATGTGCCACCATCTCTCTGGAATGCTCTTCCCCTTGACCTTTATAAAGGCTGTCTCCTCTTCATTTGGTCATCATTCAGCCTTCCCCAGCCAACCCAGCCAACCCCGCCCAGGCACTTGCTAGCCTATTGCCACAGTACTGTTCTCCATAGCACTCATCACAAATTAAAACAATCTTGCTTATCTTATTGTACATTTCTTGTAAGCTCCATGAGGGCCAAACATTATCTGTCTTGTCATTTGTGTATCTTCAACACCTAGAATAATGTCTGCTGCAGAGTAAACACTCATTCAATGAGTGGATAAATGAAAGGAGAAAATCCTCTCCTTCCTTGAAATTGCTTGAAAAATACAAGAAATGGATGAGGATTAGAGTAGTTCACATTTTTAATTCACAGTTCAGCGTGAATTAAAAAAAGCTGTTGAGGCCCCACTTTGGGAGGCCTTAGATGCAGGTCAGTGAGCCTGTGAGCAGGGTCCCATGGGCAGATGGCACGTGGCACCCAAAACAGATGCTACGTACAGACAGGAATCTAGGCAAAGACTATGCAGCGGGGAGCCAATGCACACTTTGACCTCAGTGGGGAGGTGAGCAGAGCCGTGCCTGAGGAAGATGAAAGCAGGGCCAGAGGGCAGGATGGCTCTGAAGGGGGAGCGAGAAGAGGAAATGAGATCGGGGTAATCACAGCAATGACAGTGGTGACCGCGACTCCCCGAGGGCTCACTGGGTACCAACCCACTGTGATACCCACTCATTACACCTCTCACCTGTGCTCACAGAACATTCACCAGATGGGTAGTCACATTCCCCATTCTGCAGAGGATGAAGTTGAATGGTAGTTGGATGGGGTAGTTGGATGAGAGGCTTAGGAACTTGCTCAAGGTCACAGAGCTCAAAAGAACAAACAGGAGGAAATCTGAGAATAGTATTATCTGAAGGGCCTACCTAATTTATACTGCCATCGCGGAAACCACAAAGCCAATCTCTGAGGAGAAAAATATCCGATTTGGGCTCACCTGAAGATGAGCTGTCACTGGCGGGAATGAGCAGCCCTGTTCTGCACCCTCCTCAGTGACAAAGAAAGCATTTCTGATGGCTTTCCACAAAGAAATGTGAGGATGCGTGTTTCCCCAGCTTAAAAAAATTAGTGCACATGCCAGGTAAATAATTCTGAGAGGCTACTTGTTGCTGCATTTGGCTTCTCGTCATCTTCTCCACGCTGATCTGCAGAGCCATTGGCACCTGTGACCAGGTCTGCTCAGTTGACCATCCGTCTCAGCTATCGTGGTCCGAACGCAGGTTGGTAAAGGATTTCCAGACATAAGGCAGAATGTAAAGAAGATAGAATTTGTTAGAGGGAAGGGTCGCTGTCAGAACAGCAGGCCTACTTCCTAGTAGTCTGGGAGAGTCAAGCCTGAACATGTGCTATTGATCAGTTTTTATAGCCAGAAAACAAAGGAATGGTCTGAGGTGAAAATTTCATTTACTGATTGGTCGAGGCACATATACCTTCCTTCTATAGGGTGGGAGTGGGACAGGGCAGATGCCTTTCCTTATTTGGGACAGGTCCCGTTGCCCAGGAGAGCATCGCCCAGGTGGGCTCAGGAATTTCGCAACCATCGCAACATGGTGGGGAGGGTGAGTAAGAGTCCGGTAGGGGGTGTGACGCTGAAACTTTTTCAGGCAGTGTTGTCCTTTGTCCTTGAAGCACCATTGTCCTTGGAGCACCACATCAGCCTTTTCTTCTGTATTTGTCGGTGTCACCAGAATGATGTATTTGATTTAAAACACACACAGACAGACACACACACACACATAGCAAGTAGGGGAGCACAGTAAAACCTTGATTAAGAGAAATGTTTGGTCAATGGGGTAGTTTGATTAATTTCATGTCCTACGAAACTGAGAGTTAAGTACGAAATCCTTTCCGTTTCGATCCTTGTGATTGAAAACCTTTCTCAAACAGGCTACTCCATTCTCCTGTCTTTGTAAGCACGGAAGAGTGAACAACACTGCAGAATCTTCCTTGGGAGACAGAAAGTTTGGCAGTAAATCTTGGCCATCCCTCCTGAGCGCCCATGATAAGATGACTCATGTAGGTTTGGAACGTATAGAACCTGGATGTGGGCAAATCCTGATACATTCTAGGAGCTGAGATTCAAAAATAAGTCTTTAGGGCTTCCCTGGTGGCACAGTGGTTGAGAGTCCGCCTGCCCATGCAGGGGACACGGGTTCATGCCCCAGTCCCAGAAGATCCCACATGCGGCGGAGCGGCTGGGCCCGTGAGCCATGGCC
Organism: Mesoplodon mirus; assembly: GCF_964341445.2. NCBI lineage: Eukaryota > Metazoa > Chordata > Mammalia > Artiodactyla > Ziphiidae > Mesoplodon > Mesoplodon mirus. The sequence goes on from NC_138989.1 coordinate 33,299,032, forward strand.
GCTGAGCCTGTGCGTCCGGAGCCTGTGCTCCGCAATGGGAGAGGCCACAGCAGTGAGAGGCCCGCGTACTGCAAAAAAAAAAAAAAAAAAAAAAGTCTTTACATTTTCTTTTTGTAATTTGCTCTTGAGGGGATGAAGAGGGTCTTGTTGATTGAAGGTCATGATGGGTTGGAGGCCAGACCATTGGAGTTTCTGCTTTTCGTTTAGAATCTTAGTGAACAGCTGTTTGATTTATTTTCTAATTAAACTAATACTGTTTTCCAGGTTCTTGAGTCCATAGACTTGTGTTCTTCTGTAGATAAGAATACCTCATAAAAATAATGAATGTTGTCCAGAGAGTATTAAGTAAAAATTTTTACAACATTGATTCATACTATACATTAGGGGAAATTCTGGTTTTTGAAACACTTTTGACTTTTTTAAGCAAGTAGTATTAATTTATCTAAATGTGTTACAAAAATGTCTGTTTTGGAGAGACAGCATAATATAATGGACTGAGTTCTGGCTTTGAACTGAGGCAGATCTAGGTGAAATTGCCGCTCTGTTCCTGCTGCGTGACCATGGGAAAGTCATTTAACCTCTCTGAGACTCGACTTTGTCATCTGAAAAAAATGAAGGTAAAAATCCCTCCTGTCCCAGGGCCAGGGTAAAGATTAAATGAAAGGCTGTGTGTAAGAGCCTGGTCCCTAGTGGTTGACGAAGAAAATCAGATCTTCTCCTTGCCGACTCCAACATAAAAATGAATGGTATCATATATTTTATCATCAAACCCAAATAATCTTCGTATTTGTCCTAGAATGGTAACACTGCCTGCTCAGGTCATAGCTGCCAAAGATTCAATTTGTGATCATTAAAGGGATGCCCAGGTATCTGGTTAAACATTATTTCTCGGTGTGTCTGTGAGGCTGTTTCTGGATGAGATTAGCATTTGATGGATTCTGGTGGATTCTGGAGGACAGATTGCCCTCCCCAATGTGGGTGGGCAACATCCTATCCCTGAAATAAACAAAAGATGGAGCAAGAGAGAATCGGTCCCTTCTCTGCCTGCTTGCATGAGCTGGGACATTGGTCTTCTCCTGCCCTTGGAGAGGGATTCACACCATCGCTCCCCTCGTCCTTAGGCCTGCAGACTTGAACTCCAGCACTGGCTTTCCCAGGCGCCAACTCAACAGATGGTAGATTATCAGCCTGTATCATCTCGTGAGCCAACCCCTTATAATAATTTCCATGTCTCTCTCCTGTCAGTTCTGTTTCTCTGGAGAACCCTGACTAACACACCATTTTCGGGAAGCGATCTCTACTAACCCACCTGGACTAGAGCTCTTTTTTTTTCTTTTTTCTTTTTTTTTTTAAAGATGTCCTTTTTCTTTCTTTCTTTTTTTAAATTTATTTTTATTTATTTATTTTTGGCTGTGTTGGGTTTTCGTTGCTGCACACGGGCTTTCTCTAGTTGCGGCGAGCGGGGGCTACTCTTTGTTACCGTGTGCGGGCTTCCCACTGTGGTGGCTTCTCTTGTTGCGGAGCACGGGCTCTAGGTGCATGGGCTTCAGTAGTTGTGGCATGTGGGCTCAGTAGTTGTGGCTCAGGGGCTCTAGAGCGCAGACTCAGTAACTGTGGCTCACGGGCTTAGTTGCTCCATGGCATGTGGGATCTTCCTGGACCAGGGATTGAACCCGTGTCCCCCTCATAGGCAGGCGGATTCTTAACCACTGCGCCACCAGAGAAGCCCCTGATTGACTTTTTTTTTCTGTACTAATTTTTATTGCATCATAATTAACACACAATAGAATACACAGATATTAAGTGTTCATTTCAATGAATTTTGACATTTGTATATACCCACGTAACCACCATCCAAACTGAGAAACAGAACACTTTCACTGTTACCCAAGAAGGTTTCTTCAGGCTGTGTTCCTTTCTTTTTTTTTTTTAAGAGATGCTTTTCTTTTGTAAGTCACCAATGTCTTTTTTTTTTTAACATTTTTATTGGAGTATAATTGCTTTACAATGGTATGCTAGTTTCTGCTTTATAACAAAGTGAATCAATTATACATATACATATGTTCCCATATCTCTTTCCTATTGCATCTCCCTCCCTCCCACCCTCCCTATCCCACCCTTCTAGCTGGTCACAAAGCACCGAGCTGATCTCCCTGTGCTATGCAACTGCTTCCCACTAGCTATCTACTTTACATTTGGTAGTGTATATATGTCCATGCCACTCTCTCACTTCGTCCCAGCTTACCCTTCCCCCTCCCCGTGTCCTCAAGTCCATTCTCTAGTAGGTCTGCCCCTGGGTTCTTCATGACCTTTTTTTTTTTTTTTAGATTCCATATATATGTGTTAGCATATGGTATTTGTTTTTCTCAGAATTTCTGACTTACTTCACTCTGTATGACAGACTCTAGGTCCATCCACCTCAGTACAAATAACTCAGTTTCATTTCTTTTTATGGCTGAGTAATATTCCACTGTATATATGTACCACATCTTCTTTATCCATTCATCTGTCGATGGACACCTAGGTTGCTTCCATGTCCTGGCTATTGTAAATAGAGCTGCAATGAACATTGTGGTACATGACTCTTTTTGAATTATGGTTTTCTCAGGGTATATGCCCAATAGTGGGATTGCTGGGTCGTATGGTAGTTCTATTTTTAGTTTTTTAAGGAACCTCCGTACTGTTCTCCATAGTGGCTGTATCAATTTACATTCCCACCAACAGTGCAAGAGGGTTCCCTTTTCTCCACACCCACTCCAGCATTTATTGTTTGTAGATTTTTTTGACGATGGCCATTCTGACTGGTGTGAGATGATATCGCATTGTAGTTTTGATTTGCATTTCTCTAATGATTAGTGATGTTCAGCATTCTTTCATGTGTTTGTTGGCAATCTGTATGTCTTCTTTGGAGAAATGTCTATTTAGGTCTTCTGCCCATATTTGGATTAGGTTGTTTCTATTTTTCATATTGAGCTGCATGAGCTGTTTATATATTTTGGAGATTAATCCTTTGTCAGTTGCTTCGTTTGCAAATATTTTCTCCCATCCTGTGGGTTGGCTTTTTGTCTTGTTTATGACTTCCTTTGCTGTGCAGAAGCTTTTAAGTTTCATTAGGTCCCATTTGTTTATTTTTGGTTTTATTTCCATTTCTCTAGGAGGTGGGTCAAAAAGGATCTTGCTGTGATTTATCTCATAGTGTGTTCTGCCTATGTTTTCCTCTAAGAGTTTGATAGTGTCTGGCCTTCCATTTAGGTCTTCAATCCATCTTGAGTTTATTTTTGTGTATGGTGTTAGGAAGTGTTCTAATTTAATTCTTTTACACGTACCTGTCCAGTTTTCCCAGCACCACTTATTGAAGAGGCTGTCTTCTCTCCATTGTATATTCTTGCCTCCTTTATCAAAGATAAGGTGACCATATGTGCATGGGTTTATCTCTGGGCTTTCTATCCTGTTCCATTGATCTGTATTTCTGTTTTTGTGCCAGTACCATACTGTCTTGATCACTGATTGACTTTTTAAAAAGCCGGCCTTTTTAAAAAATTATTTATTTATTTATTTATTTATACAGCAGGTTCTTATTAGTTATCCATTCTATACATATTAATGTATACATGTCAATAAAAAGCTGGACTTGACTTGTCAAGGACCTGGAGCACCCAGAATTGTCCATGCATCGCTGGTGAGGTGTAAAGTGGTGTATCCATTTAGGAAAATTGAAAAAGTTAATCAGACACTTACCGTGTGACCCATCAAGATCACTCCTGCATGTACACTCAAGAGACATGAGTGTGAATGTCCCCCCCAAAAAAGACTTGTACAAGAATATTCACATCAAATAGAGATGCAGATGTAGAGAACAAACATATGGACACCAAGGGAGGAAAGTGGCAGGGAGTGGGGGATGAATTGGGAGATTGGGATTGACATATATGTATACACTAATATGTATAAAATAGACAACTAATAAGAACCTGCTGTATAAAACAATAAACAAAATAAAATTAAAAAAAAAAACTACCCATTCTCTCCAGCAGTAAGAAGGAATTAATGGGAGGTTTGTATATCGTGGTGAATCAATCTCCCAAATGTAATGTGTGGCAAAGAATATGGTGCAATGGCATTTATATAAAGCTTAAAAATATGAGAAACTGTAAAAAAGTATATTCACATCAGATCTATTCATAAGAGCCCAAAATTAAAAACAGACCAAATGTCTGTGAAGTGGTGAATAGATGAACCAACTGTGGTTGATGCATACAATGGAATACTACCCAGCTATAAAAAAGAACTACTGTTCCATACAACAACATGAGTTAATCTGAGACATGTTATTTTAAATGAAGGAAGCCATGTATATGAGAAAATATATACTACATCATCCCAAAGTTCAAGAACTTCAGTGGTACATGGCAGAATAGTGACTCGCTGCAAGGGTGGAATGGTGGTATTGGCAAGAAAGGACCCTGAGAGAACTTTCTGAGGTGACGGACGTATCCTAAATATTGATTTGGATGACGGCTGCCCAGATAGGTACAAAACTCATCAAGCTATATCGTTAAGGTGTGTGCACTTGATATTTGTATATTATACCTTAAAAATAGACTCGAGACTCTCTTCGGCAATGAATACCTTAAACAAACTCTCAGGCCATCACTGCAGTCCTTTCCAGGAGCCGGAGAAGCCTAAACGCCTCTGCCACCCCCTCCATCGGCTCTCCCTGGTCGCATGCACGGGCATCGCATGCCTCTCTGATAGCAGAGAGCTCCAGCCATTCAGCAGATGGTGATCGTATTTCTGCCCCGTGATGAGATACAGGAAGAATACAGTAACATCTCCTCATTCTGGATTTTATAATGTGGTTACAGGAAGTCTCTAATTTGGTGTTGGGAAAGAGATTAGAACATAGATATTTGCGCATATTTTGGTCCCGCTGGCGTTTTGCCTAAGAGCAAATACAGGACCTGGTCCTGTATTACTCAGGGGACGGGAGCCTGACACCCCCCAGAGGAGCCTTTGCTTTACAAGGCAGTCCAATTACAGAGCCACCCTGCTGGGGTGGGGACGGGAGGTTGGCTGGCCATCCTCGCACCCAGAATCCCCACACTGTGACTTGACAGGGTTTTCCTAGCACATCATTCCATGCCTTCATCTGCTTTCAAAGAGTTTGAGAACATGTTTTTGAATTACTTACTTTTGTGGAACCTATTAAATTCGAAGTCTCTTTTCTTAGTGTAACAAGTAGATTAAAATGTGAGTAATTTCATGGTCCACAAAGACAGCCAAATGTTGATTTAGTTCCTTAAGGCGTGTTCTAATGCACGTTCATAAAGCAAAAGTGTGTTTCTTATGAACAAGGAATTACTGTCTGCTGGCAGGACAATGGCGGTGGCGAGGTTGCTAGGGTCCCTACTCACCCACCCTGAGGCCACCTAAAGCTGCCCACGTACTCTGGGCCTCGGGCAGAAGCAAGTCGTGGCTTGTGGGACCTGGTTAAGCTCCAAGAAGGCTGGCACCTTTTACGTGAATTTAGCCCAACCCGTGGGCAAAGACTCCCTCTACTCCGCGCTTCTGGAGAGTAATGATTATTAACGACACCTGCTGTTTCTGAAGTGCCTCCTGTGAGCTGGGAATTGCTGGTCACTTCCTAGGCCTCGTGTTACTTAACCCTTACAACAGCTTTGGGAAACTGGGCTCAACATTAGGGGCTAAGATTTAGTGATCACTTAGTCCAAGGCATTTAACCCTCGCAGCAACTCCCCAGAGAGGGAACAATTCTTCTCCCCACTTTGTGATGAAAACTTTGAAGTTTAAGAAGCCACGGAACTTGTCTGGAGGTCAAGCAACCCATAAGCTGCAGAAACATAAGATTTAATTCAACCTAACATCAGCCTCTCGTTTCCCCAGCCTCACCCAACCCCAGACCAGGTTTGCATCAAGGAGGCTGACAGAGAAAAGGGGGAAGCTGGGGCATCCAAAGGCTAGTTTCCTGGGTGTGAGGAGGGCAGGGCTCGGAGAGTCTGATCAGCCACAGAGACTGGCGCTGGAGAAGAAGAGGAAGTAGCCCAGTAACCGCGTGCATGCATGTATGTCTGTGTGTGCACGTGTGTGTGTGTGTGTGTACGCACATCGGTGGTGGTGATGACCATGGATGTGGAGATATGCGTGGTTGGGGAGGCATGCTGGGAGGCAGCCCTGGTTTCTGTCCTAATTTTGGAAACAGGTATCCTGTTTCCATGGTGGCCAGTTTCTAATGGAAGGGTCTGGAGCCAAAGGGAGGTGGTTTTCTCTCCCAGAGAATTAAAGGGCTTGGCCACCAAAAATAAAACCCGACCCTATGTCCCGAGATCCCACAGGAAACTTTTTAACATGGCTGTTGATTTTGAAATGCTCATGTTCTCTGTCTGGAATTATTAAAAATTCCTGTGTGTATCATTTATTTCCCCAAGTGGGATATCATTTCCTAGAAGGCCTTCATGGCCATGCCTGTCAGCACCCCAGCAGGGCCTCCCGGTTCCAGGCACCCCTGACTCACACAGGAGGTGCCAGTTTGTGGCCTCCAGGTGGCCGTCCCCTGAGCCAGAGCCTGCACCGCCTGGGCCACAAGTGCGGGACAAATAAAGCCATCAACCAATTCCTGGCAGGAGCATCGCCCGGGCTGCCCCCTGTTGGGAGAACTCAGAAGCTTGATCTATACTGTCTCCTGTGACTCCCCAGTGGGATTTTGCCCCAGATGGAGGCAGGCTGTCCCTGAGGCAACCTCCCTCCTCTTCCCCCCTTCACTTTCTCTCATCCCCGCGCCGCTCCCAGGGGGCTTCCTACGATCATCTCCAAACACATACCCCGCCCTGGAAATTTTTGCCTGTTTTCAGCTCCCGAGAGAAATCCAACAAAGACAAATCTGCACTGATGTCTTCAGGATTTGGCCCAGGTCAGTGATTCTCAAAGTGTGGGCACCAGGCCAGCAGCATCAACTTCACCGGGAATTTGTTGGAAATGCAGATTCTCAGGCTTCACCCCAGACCTACTGGATCAGAAACCCTTGTAGGGGAGGGGGTGCCCAGAACTCTGCATTAACAAGCCCTTCAGATGATTGGTTTTTCATGTCTTGGTTTTTTTAGTTTCCAGCTTTATTGAGATGTCATTAACATATAATATTATATAAGTTTAAGGTGTACAAGGTAATGATTTGATATATACATGTACTGCAGAACGATTGCCACCATAAGTTTAGTTAACACATCTGTCACCTCAGGTAGCTACCACTTGTGTGTGTGTGTGTGATGAGAATTGTAAGATCGACTCTTAGCAACTTTCAAATATATAATAGGGTATTGTTAACTAGAGTCGCCATGCTGTACATTACATCCCCATGACTTGCTCATCTCGTAACTGGAAGTTTTTACTTTCTGACCACTTTTATGCTTTCCTCACCACATTCTCGCCCCCTAACCTCCACCTCTGGCAACCATCAATCTATTCTCTGTATCTATGAGTTCTGCTTTTTTTTTAGAAGCCACATATACGTGAGATCGTAAGATATTTGTCTCTCTTCATCTGACTTCTTTCACTTAGCATAATACCCTCAAGGTCCATCCATGTTGTCACAAATGGCAGAATTTCCTCCTTGTTATGGCTGAATAATATTCCATTGTGCGTATACTACAACTTTTTTACCCATTCATCCCATTCATGGACACTTAGTTTGCTTCCATGCCTTGGCTATTGTAAATAACACTGCAGTGAATATGAGGGTACCCAAATCTCTTTGACACAGAGGTTTTGTTTCCTTTGGATCTGTTCCCAGGAATGGGATCGCACAATTGAGTTTGAGCACCACTGACCTAGACACAGTACAAGATTCTGTTGTCACATGAAATAGAGAACGATGGAGAGAAAGGAGTCTGCGGCTTATTCACGACCAGTCAGAATGAGAACTACACATCTCAGAACCTTCCCAGAGAAATCTGCTGAGCCTTTCAGGCCAGACAAGGTAAAGAGGAAACCTGTCCCGGGTGACAGCTCGCCCTGCGGTGGGGCTGACCCTGGGCAAGCAGGGGAACTGCAGTGTAAGGTGTCTGCACTGAAGTGGGTGGTCTCTCCAAATACTGCACTTGATTTAACAAGGCTTCATCTTTGCTTAGGACCCGGTAGCTGACAGTCAAAGCCTGTGTTCTTTGTTCATGAGCTTTTTGGGGATTTACAGTTTTCCTTCTTTCAGTTATCAGACGTGACCCGTTCTTGACATCAGACGTGATCACAGAAGCGGGCTCCCGCCGGAGAGGCAGTGGGGAGACCAAGTGCTGAGGGCCGCGCTGAGTCCAAGCCCCACGTGGACGCTGGGAGGTCCATCAGCCCGCTTCCCAGTCCCCCCGCTTCCCCACCTCAGATCACTCCATCACACCAGCAAGAAGAGGTCGGAACAGATGGCTGGGGCAGGTTTCAGAGACCATGGGAGGGCTGACAGAATGGCCCAGCAGTGACCGAGACGTTTGGGGCGAGGATGGGGTAGTTGTGGCTGCAGGACATCCACAGGCAGCAAAGCCGTAAGCGCCGGGATGACACTGCAGGCTTCGCTCTCACACCAGCGGTGGCCCTTTTTCCAGAGCGCTCATCTCACCTCACCGGGGAAAATCAGTGGAACCCAGGAGGGGAGTTTTCTCCGCTGTAGCAGAGCAGCTGTGCTCTCCGCACCCCCAGAGCCACAAAGTGTGAACATCTTGCCGAGTGGAACTTGAAAGCCTTGCCACCCACAGATGTGTGATGTCCACAGGTGACCCTCCTTTCTGGACCCAGAGTTGGGACCAGCAGTTCTCACCCTATTCTTGCAGGTCTCTGATTCTTTACTGGCACTGATTCCCCACCACAGAGCCTGCTTTATCCGGTAACAGGGCAGAACTCCCTATGCAGATGTCCAGGCCAGCAGCCCAGGGCAAGTTTGAGACTTGGGTGTCCTGACTGCTGCTTTGTCCCTCTCCATGACACTGCCCTGCCCTTTAGTCTCCACTGGCCTCGGCCTAAGCTCTGAGCGGCGTCATGCTGGGGTGACCTCCTAGTCGGGGTCTCAGGTATCTTGTGGCCATCAGGGTGTATTAGTGACACCGTCTGCCTGGGGAGAGCTGCTCGCCCGAACATCACTCCCTCTGGCACCAAGAGATCAGAGATGAGCAGACCCTTGCCCTGTGCTAATGGGCTGATGGGAGAGTGCATTTTGCCTTTGGCCTTTGGACTGCAGGTCCCTCATCTGTGAGCTAGTCCATCACTCATGCTAATGGAGGCCACATCTTGGGTAAGGAAGGGCTGTGAAAGACGTGGGGCAGGCAGACTCATAGCTGGCCTCTTTATGGGCAAGTGAGCACGGCTAGTGTGCTGTCTGTGGTTTCCAGGACAGGGCTGGTGCCTGGGCTCCTGCAGGACAGTTGTCCAAGCCTGTTTTGTTTGTTTGTTTGTGTTTTTTGTTTGTTTGTTTTGGGGTTTTTTTTGTGGTTTTTGTTTGTTTGTTTTGGGGGTTTTTTTGCGGTACGCGGGCCTCTCACTGTTGTGGCCTCTCCCGTTGCGGAGCACAGGCTCCAGATGCGCAGGCTCAGCAGCCATGGCTCACGGGCCCAGCCGCTCCACGGCATGTGGGACCTTCCCAGACCGGGGCACGAACCCGTGTCCCCTGCATCGGCAGGCAGACTCTCAACCACTGCGCCACCAGGGAAGCCCCCGAGGCTGTTTTAAATGAAGACATTTGCTTTCTATACAGTATCAATGGATTACAGTAAGCCAGGAGTCTAGATTCTTATCCCATTTTTTTTCCAATCAAAAAATAAATTAAATTGTAAAGGATTTGGACAGAGCCAGCAGCATGCCATGTAAAAACTTAACAGCCTTAGAGGGATCATAAAGAAAACCTTCATACTGCATCCATCATATTCATCCTAAAGAATTAAGCTAATTAACCCAATCCCACTTAGCAAATTTTAAACAGAGGAAAGTTATAAAGTGAGAAGTATTTTGAAAAAGAAGTGATTTACTAGAGAAAGGTAACCTCAGTGAAACTGGGTAGCATTATTTTTTAGTTCATAAAAAATAATGCTACCCAGTTCAAAAAGTAGATTTTAGTTCAAAAAGTAGATTTTCATTTAAGTTTTATACTTACTTGTTAACATTTGTGGATTTTTAAGTGATACATTTCAATAAAAATATAATAATACTTCCTTCAAAAAAATAAATAAATAAATGAACACACGTCGTTCACTTGGTTTTTGTCAAGATGCCAGGAGGGCCACCAAGCTCCTCAGAGGTTACCTCTGTGTATTCTTTCCTGGCCTTGCTTACCAGGAAGGCTGTCACTCCAAACTCTGTGACCTTCAGGAGGCAGTGGCTTTGAACTGCCCTGTGTTAACCTGAATGCGTGTCAAGGGCGGCCTGGGACACTTGAGCCATTGGTGACTCTTTCCCATCAGAGTGGACCCAGAGCCACACTGGGAGCCTGCATTTCTATTGCACATTACAACCTTTGTCACACTAACTGTCACCAACTCTTACTATTTTTTCTTTGAACCTGTTCTAAAGTTTGAAGTACTTTGCTCAGAGGCTTTGCTGCACCCACTGTAGCTATGAACGTGTCTTTCAGACAAGATGTTTAGAAACTGATTGGCATACCAGTGCTGCAGCCATCAGACATGCATGCACTGCAGCACACACGAGAGAGGAACATGCAACCAGCTGAAAAGACGGGCAAAGCGGGGGGCCCGTTTGTTGAAATAAACATGATATTCTGTCATTGTATGAGTTCGTTTATTCTGTTCCAGAAATTTCTCGTAACAAACTGTAAATTAGTTCATTCTAACAATATTCTCTAATTTCAGTAAAGAATGCAGGCCATTGAGTCAACCTGCCCAACCTCAAAGCCTGCTCCCATCACTGGAGACAGATGCTTATTCCTCCTGTGCTTCAATTTCCTTTTTGAAAATTTTAAGTATGAATTTGTTGTGTTTAGAACACAATAAACTGAAATCTCAAATTAGTGGAGGAAATGATGCCCAAGAAAAATGGTGCCAGAATAATTGGTTAACTCTTTAGGTAAAATATTTTAGAGTGTTAAATGTTTTTAAGAAAAATGAAAGAAAAATGAAAGAGACAGAGAGGGAAAGAAAGAAAAGGAAGGAAGGAAGGAAAAAAGGAAGAAAGAAAGAAAGTTAAAAGATTAATTCAAGAAAGTGTATTTGGAACATAACTATAAAGGAAACATTTGATAGACTTGATAATGTAAAAAGTTAACTTTATCAAAAAACAAAATTGAAAGGCAAATGGTCAGCAGGGGAAAAAATAACCTTTTGAATATAAATGTATAACAAAGAGTTGCTATCTTGGGCTTCCCTGGTGGCGCAGTTGTTAAGAACCTGCCTGCCAATGCAGGGGACACGGGTTTGAGCCCTGGGCCAGGAAGATCCCACATGCCACGGAGCAGCTAAGCCCATGAGCCACAGCTACTGAGCCTGCTCTCTAGAGCCCTCAAGCCACAACTACTGAGCCCGTGCGCCACAATTATTGAAGCCCACGTGCCTAGAGCCCGTGCTCTGCAACAAGAGAAGCCACCGCAATGAGAAGCCCTCGCGCCGCAACAAAGAGTAGCCCCTGCTTGCCACAACTAGAGAAAGCCCGCGCAAAGCAACGAAGATCCAACGCAGCCAAAAATTAATTAATTAATTAATTAATTTAAAAAAGAAGAGTTGCTATCTTTATAGAAAGAGCTCTTAAAATCAGTGAGAAACAATGAACACTCTAATAGAAAACAAACAAAAGAAATGAATGAGAAATTCACAATAGAGGTGGTGCAAATGAAAACTAAATCTGTGATAAATATTCCACTGCAACAGGAACTAGAAAAATGCACATTAAAAATATGACATGTTATTTGGTATCTATTTAATTTGCAATATTTATAAAGAATAATAATAATAACGTGCTGGTAGTGGTTTGGGAAAACAGGCATTCTCATATGGGACTGATAGGAGCATAGGTTTAGTAAAGAAAAACTTCAATTTTTGTACAGTTTCAGCAAACATTTACTAAGCACATATGCTTCTGGGCCAAGCACTGGGTCAGACTTGGGGATATAACTGTCAACAAATCTGTGAAGGGTCCTGCCCTTCTTGGAGCCAGCAATCCAGTTGAGGGAGGTTGGAGGGAGAGAGAAAAGTGATGGAGAGAGAGTAATTAAGACATACCTAGTATACATTAGTGCTAATGATAGAACAATATTTACATGTCACAGCCTTGATAGCCCCCGCTTACATGGCCACAGAACTTCAGGGGGAATATATGCCCACCCATTCACCCTCATCAGACTCCCCCCAGGTTTTTAGAGGGGAATTTCCAAGAGGTTTCTCGCATATTCAGTAAAAAACAAACAGCAAAACAAAGCCAACCTGTCAATATCCTTCCATTCCTGTCTCCTTGTTGTTCTCCTGAGAGGGTACTTCACCACTGCCACAGCTACAGGAGCTCTAGGACAAGAATTGTGCCCTGCTCACGGCAGTCTCTCTGACGTCCTCCAAGCCACAAAGCAGAGCAGAGGAAGGCTCTGTTCTATTCAGGTCTTCCTTCCCCAGAGGAGTTGTACCCTGTTCTATAAAGAAATACGAACTGTCAGATTTCTGTACAGAAGCTGGCTTTCTTCCCAGGATCAACCCTAGAGAAATTACAGAAGCTAGAGGGAAGTATGCGCTCCAGGAACTTTTAAAATTGAGAAAAGCCCTGGGATGACAAAGGTTGTTTTGAACTGATGTCCGTGGGAGCAAGTGACTGGAGGCAGCAATGAGACAATGGGATAAGGGAAGAGTTTAGGTCCTACTCTCCATCCTTCCTTGAGATGTCCTGAGACACCTTCTCCAACAAGTCAGCACCCACAGTCCAGGTCACTGTATCAACAGGACACCATCAGGGGTGATGAGTTGATGAAAAAAGAGAAAACAGGGAAACAAGACAGAGTATTCATTACAAGCCACAGCTAGAATTCTAGACAATAGTAACTTGACGGGAGAGAGGGCTGGAGGAGTGAGAGAGACCAGAAGGACATGGGAACGTGCTCAAGTACTTACTAGTCAGTGGGGAAATAAAGATATTGTTGAGCTTAAAAAAAATCAATAGGGGTAAATAATCATGAACAATTTTAGGTTAAGGACACACAAGGACAAAAACAGAATGTTTAGCTTTTAAAACATCAGAAGAACACTCTGTCTAAAGGAAAATAGGAAAGGAGAAAACAGAAACAAAACAGAGAAAATGACAATGGAGTACATGAAAAAGAACCACAGAAACAATCCTGATATTATAGTAATCAATAAATATAAATGGGTCCGGGCTTCCCTGGTGGCGCAGCGATTGGGAGTCTGCCTGCCGACGCAAGGGACAGGGGTTTGTGCCCCGGTCGGGGAAGATCCCACATGCCGCGGAGCGGCTGGGCCCATGAGCCATAGCTGCTGAGCCTGCGCATCCAGAGCCTGTGCTCCACAGCGGGAGAGGCCACAACAGTGAGAGGCCCACGTACCACAAAAAACAAAAAACAAAACAAAACAAAAAATATATATGTATAAATGGGTCCAACTTGCATATTAATTAATCTACAAATTAAACATAATCTTATTAAAAGTTCCAGTTGTATTTTTTTAATTCAACGAACTTAGCCTAAACTTTATTTGAGAATACCAACCCAAGAATAACCAACTCATCTCTGAAAATGAAGAGTACAAAGTAAGAACTTATCTAGCAGATTTCTTAAGACATTATAAAGCCATGGTAATAATGACATGAATATCGGGATAAGAATGAAAAGAGAGCTAGAGACGGATCCATACACATACACGGGATCACCATAGGGGACAGATGTGGCCTCACAGATCAGCTGGGGCAGGATGAGTTGTTCAGGGATGGGGCTGGGACACTGGCTCACTAAATGGGGAAATTAAAATGGAATCCCTCCCTGACACCACATGCAAAGTCAATACCAGATGGATTAAAAGTGAAATATAAAAACTCTGATGGGGCTTCCCTGGTGGCGCAGTGGTTGAGAGTCCGCCTGCCGATGCAGGGGACACGGGTTCGTGCCCCGGTCTGGGAGGATCCCACATGCCGCGGAGCGGCTGGGCCCGTGAGCCATGGCTGCTGAGCTTGCGCGTCCGGAGCCTGTGCTCCGCAATGGGAGAGGCCGCAACAGTGAGAGGTCCACGTACCGCAAAAAAAAAAAAAAAAACCTCTTATGTATGGGACTTCACTGGTGGCTCAGTGGTTAAGAATCCGCCTGCCAATGCAGGGGACACGAGTTAAACCCCTGGTCTGGGAAGATCCCACATGTCGTGGAGCAACTAAGCCCGTGCACCACAACTACTGAGGCTGCGCTCTAGAGGCCATGAGCCACAACTACTGAAGCCTGCGTGCCTAGAGCCCGTGCTCCGCAACAAGAGAAACCACTGCAATGAGAAGCCCGCGCACCACAACGAAGAGTAGCCCCTGCTCACCACAACTAGAGAAAGCCTGCGTGCAGCAACGAAGACCCAATGCAGCCAAAAATAAATAAATTTATTTAAAAAAGAAAAAACTCTGCTGTAGTCGGAACACAATGCAGTAGAACATTTTGTGACTTTGGAACAGGGAAAGACTTCCCATATCACAAAACTTCCATCAGACACACCCAGCAGAGTTCATTTCCCTGTTTTCCTGCTTGGTCCCAGGGCCATGACCAAATTCTCCCCTGAAAGTGCACTAGGGGTACCCATAGCTTCAATTACCATTCAGACAGAATCCCAGTTTATAATCAGCTAAAACCTCCTGCCATATAATCTATTTCTAAGAAACAGAAAACAACATTATAGGAAAATCATGAGGTTATATTTAAAAACCACCCAAGAGCAAACATCAAAATATAAACTAGAGAAACAACAGATCTGTTTTGGTGGTAAGATTATGCATTTGTTTGTTTTTACCTGTGTGCTTGCATACAGTTAGCAAATTTTCTCATCTAGGAGATAGTACCCTTGTAATTAGGGGGGGAAACCTTGTTTCCCCAAACGGGCAGGTGAAATGGGAACATTGCATTGAGTGGGGGTGGGACCACATTGCTCTGGAGAGAAGATGTTGGTAGCTGCGCCCACATAAAAGAAACATCGGTTTAAACTTCTCTTGTATGCTCCACGCTCCAGAACGTCACGCAGAACACCCAATAAACGTTGAATTGACTTGACTTGTTGCCCCTGAAGTCACATCTTCTGGGACTGCTCAGGAATGAACCTGCCTGAGTGTGTGCACTTTTATAGTCCAGCAAATACACCCATGTGTGTATACACACACACACACACACACATACACACATATTCACACACACTCTTCTGGACTCTGAATCTGTCCTGGTGAACCATTGATTCTGAGTGTCCCAAGGCTTCTATTTCTATTTCTCCTGGCATCTCATTCCACCAGTTTGCTCCTAACTGGGGGCAAAAGAAGCTTGGTTCACTGAATTGAGAACACTCCTCTACTTAAACTATTTTATAGACTCTCCCTCTTCGATAAATACATTCATATGTTTCTATTGAAAAGTTTTTGAACTTGTGATTTTCAACTCTGAAGCCCTCACTTTTAAAAGACCCTTGTTCTCAGATGTGAAATCTGATGAGCATCTTCTAAATCAGCAATGAGGTGGTTCACGTGGGTGTGAAACACACCCCATCCTCAGCTGAGGGTCATCAGCTCCGGAGGTCTAATTGCTTCGTTTTTAGTCTGTTTGGTATCCTCAGGAATTGTCACTTTGGAAGTGGAGTCTGATCAGATACTTTGTATATTCAGAGAGAGAAACAGAACTGGATTTGCAACTTTAGGACACTGGCAAGACTGAGTATTTCTCTATATTAATCACACACGTGTTGGCATCTATTTTAAAGCAAGCACTGTGCTGTTCTGGGGTTTCAGGAAAAATCGTGGCCTCCCTTCCTTTTTCTTTTCCCTCCCCCCTCCTCTCCCTTCCTTACTCCTCTCCTTTATTTCTCACCTTCTGCAGTGATTTAACTAAGAAACTTCTATGCCCATTGGCACTCTGCTACTTGTTTTAAGATATAAAGCAGGATCCTTTCCCTTGCTTCCAGGAACGTGGAATCCAGATAAAGTGCAATACCCTGGCACACACACAAAAAGTCAAAACCCACGATTAAGACTTGATGGCATGAAATTACAAGATAGAGGAGACGTGACAAGATAGCAGGATAAAAATAGACGGAAAGGAAGCAGGTTGTCTAGAGACCGCCCAAAGAAAAAGGAGATCATTTTTTCGCTGGGGAAGGCTTTTCACTCTCTAGCCAGTTAAACAAATGAGCATGACGGAAAGACCATAAAAGAGAGGAGCTGTGTTTACTTGCAATGGATCACGCTGAATGCTTAGCCAGGTGAGAGCTTAGATGGAGTGAGAATTAAGGTTTCTTGCAAAGCAGAGGTGAACAGGGCAGGCATGTGGTAGGGCTGGGGAAGGGACCACAGCCATCTGACTGAGACAGGAGTACCTGCCGGGCAATGAGGGAGAAAGGCAGGTTTTCCATCTGCCTCCTTTGTCCCAGTGAAGGCGAATTCAGACAGAATTTGGACAGGAGCCCAGAGGAGTAGGCTGCAAGTACTCATTTAAAACATGGCATCACAGCACACCTGTCAGGCAGTGTTTCCAGAGTGTTTGTGTGACTAGAAACTTCCCTGGACCCAACTTACATGGCAATCACAATTAAGGGGAAAATAAATCCTAAAGACCTGTGTCTGGAGCATGGTGAATGAGGCCAAGTCTATTTCATTGCGTGTCTACTGGATTCAAGGTTTAAACAGATTCAATCGATGTTTTAATTTAATCATATGCTTTGCATCATTTTTCCATAATTGATGGATATTGAACACAACAATTAGCTAACAGGAAGTATGAAACAATATATTTTCTCCATGACTGTACCTTAAACCTTTTATTCTAGGAAGGCTAAGGATGGTTGCTGGAAGCTATTAAGCAACCATGGCTGCTGAAAGAAGCTTACTAATTTAAAAAAATCTCCCTGGGGGCCTCCCTGGTGGCGCAGTGGTTGAGAGTCCGCCTGCCGATGCAGGGGATACGGGTTCGTGCCCCGGTCTGGGAGGATCCCATATGCCGCGGAGCGGCTGGGCCCGTGAGCCATGGCCGCTGAGCCTGTGCGTCCGGAGCCTGTGCTCCTCAACGGGAGAGGCCACAACAGTGAGAGGCCCACGTACAGCAAAAAAAAAAAAAAAATCTCCCTGGTGTCCTATCTGACCCACCCTTTTTAATAATAAAATCAGTCTTGCACAAAATGTCTAATTTTTAAAGGAATTTTAGGGGGTCATATGAAAATTATCTGAAGACTTAGAATATTTTGTGGTCTTTAGGTACAAGCAGTAAAATACTATTGGAAGTTTTCCAAGTAAGTTACATACATGCCACTGGAAACCAGTAAGTGGCCTTCAAAGTGCGTGGGTAGGGCTTCCCTGGTGGCTCAGTGGTTGAGGGTCCGCCTGCCGATGCAGGGGACACGGGTTCGTGCCCCGGTCTGGGAGGATCCCACATGCCGCGGAGTGGCTGGGCCCGTGAGCCATGGCCGCTGGGCCTGCGCGTCCGGAGCCTGTGCTCTGCAACGGGAGAGGCCACAACAGTGAGAGGCCTGTGTACTGAAAAAAAAAAAAAAAGTGTGTGGGTAAGAAGATACAGCTGCTTCACAGAAATAAGACAGCACCGTGAACTTGTAATTGGGCAAGAGGGGCAGAGACCCTGTCCCAGCCTGCACTGATGATAGTCCTCACGTACACGCGAATTCCTCAGAGAGGGAGTGGTGGGTGCCTCAGCCCCAGAAGATCCTGCTGCTAACCAATCATGGGATTCTTTCTGCCGAGTCTGACTGCAACGTCAGAATTTTTCTCACCATGGTGCATCAACAGGTAGTACCCATTTATAAGATCTGTTACAGGAGATGGAATCTATTTGCATTCCTGACATGGATTCATACCTGCATGATGTGCAGATAGCACACTGACAAAGTAAAACCTAGAATAAAAGACCATATGGACAGCGTGGTGATGGAGGGGTGATGGGGACAGTTATTGGGGTGAATCATATAAAACTGTCATTTTTGTAGGTCAAGTGTAGGTCAAGAAATAGCAGCGATTTCATCCAGTCTGACCTGTTATTTAATGAGATGAGGGGATGGCACTGGAGCTGATTACTCAACAACAGGAAGACGCAAGCATGCGAATACAAGAGAAGAGCACGCGTGTGTGAGGCGCCAGGGAAGGAGGAATATGCAGAATGGAGGGGCAGGTGGGCCAAACTGCCGAGTCACAGGGAACCAGAGATGGGAGAGAGGCATGGCTGAAGAGATGGACAGAGCCTGAGATGAGCACGCCGGGGCCTTAGGCAAGGAGGATGGACTTGCTTCTAGCTGCAATGGGGATTTTAGCAGGAGAGTCATGTGATCTGACAAAAACAAGTGTTACGATAAAAGACAGCTCTGGCTGCTGTAAGGGAAATAGTTAAGAAAGGGTGGAAGCAGGAAGTCGGGTCAGAAGGATACTGCAGCAGTCCAAGCCAGGGAACAATGGTGCCTTGAGCAAGGATGGCAGCCGAGAGGCAGGTGAGTGTGGCTGGATTCCAGATACACTTTGAAGGTTGAGCTGCCCAGTCTCATGATAGTAACAATTACAGTAGTATAGTCATAAGCAGAATCCACCAACGATTACTGTCTGTCGAATACTTGCTATGTGCCAGGCCTGTTGCTAAGCATTTTGCGCACACTATTTTAATTCACACAAAAGGTCTACAAAGTAGATGTTATTATTATGCACATTCTGCAGATGAGAAAACAGCTCAGAAAAAAAAAAATTAAATAGCTGATCTAAGAACATATGGCCACTAAGCAGTAAAACTGGCATTCAAAATAAATGGGTCTGTTTCCCAAGGCAGAGTTCCAGAATATTCTAAGTTCTCCACATCCAACCAGAAGGCCACAGGTGGTAAGCATATGTAACGGATGCCTAAGTGGGGAGGCTGGGGAAAGGGACATTTCCACGGAAGACATTCCAGAAGTGAAAAAGGGAAGGCGGAAAGGACAGTAGGGGTGGGAAATATAATAAAACAAAAGCTCTCCTTTGAGCTTTAGTCAATGAGAGCTAACTAAGCACCAAGATGTTTCTCTTCTTTTTTTTTTTTTGTAAATAAGTTTATTTGTATCATTTTTTAAGCTTCCATATATAAGTGATATCATATGATATTTGTCTTTTCTCTTCTTAACCAACCCATTCCCACCCTATAACGTGCACCAATTTACCAATCAAGCCAATATAGCCCTCATTCAGATATAGCCTCTTACCCTGTCCTCAGCTGGCCCATTTTCTGTACGGCTTAAACATACCCAAATATTCAGTCTCTTCCCCAGTGTGGCTTAAACATACCCAAATATTCAGTCTCTTCCCCAGTTTCATCAGAATTTGCAGGAAGCCATACAAAATGTTACGTGAAGACCACAGTCACCCACAATGACACCTGAAATGTTTGTGTCCAGTTGACTTGCATTAAATTCCTTTTTGCCCCGCACAGTTCCAGTGCATTGGACCCCAAATCATTCTGGATGAATTTGTTCATTCAATGGGAGGAATATTTTGAGTTTGAGTTTGCAACAAGAGGTATAAACAGGAAAAAAGACCACTCATGTTGGGCAGTATAGTTGAAAAGCCAGTGGAGCCAAGTTATCATAGAGAAGAGTTTGTCCATCAAAAAATGAGCAAGGTTTTTTTTTTAACAGAGGCTTCCCGAGAGGGACAGGGCTGTAGACCTCAGAGCTGCTAAAAACACAGCTGTGGCTGAACATGCAGGACGTCTACACCTGCAGAGTGTGGAAAGGTCTGGAAGAATCCTCTTGCTCTCGCTTCAGTGTCATCTTTGAATTCAAAGGACACGTTAGAGTCTGCCCTTAATAATCCATCACGGGATCCTGTCCTGAGTGAGTTACTGTTACCTGCCCTGCCCTTTTCAGGAGCTGACAGTAACACCCGCCTTGGGGGGGAAACTAAGAGAGACTTGTGTTAGTACCTGAGTGTATACACCTGACCGCATTCCACATTCAAAGTAACGCAGCAGAATATTTCTCTCCTTTAAATAATTGGCGTCTTTTCCCTTCCATAAGAATGACACTCAAGAGTTACATTCATATATAACTCAGTATAACACTTCTTAGAATCAGCATTTATTTGCAAGCCTCATGCCTCTCTGCTGGAACTCGGTTCTCTGTCGGGGTTCCCAATAAAGCTCACTTCATATGAAGATTAATGTGATTATCCAATATGACCTTCCTATCAAGACTCTGGGCTCCATGTTTTACATCCTCACATTAGACAGCAAAATTAATTAGCTCACGGCATTCAGAGGTCTGGGAACTTTGTAAGACAAGGGTCATGGAGAACCTGGGAAAACGTTGATGGTAATGGAATGTTAACAGCTAATTATACATCTGAACAGGAGAGATCAATATGACAGCTGCAGAGCCTTCCTCTCTAATTGCCTTGTGGAGCAGCAAAATTCTTCATAAATGAAAAAAAGAGGCACACAAACACGATAACAGGACGGTTGCTTCTGAAAGTAACCAGGACAACAGGGGCTGTTAAGAGGTGTCGGGTTTGACCTCCATCCTCCTGTTTGGGTGAGTCCCTTGGCCACTTGGCATCACTCTCTTTACATCTAAAAACGAGGAGTCAGTTTGGTGGTCCATGGCCATCAATTACAGTCATACCATGGCAAGACGGTCACCTTTTATTTTCCAAGCTATAGAAGCTTGTGGACAATGTGTCTTCCATTTCATTTGTCTGTGATGTTTATAAAGCCAAAATGAATATTTTGAGTCTGGATCCATAGAAGGATATGCCTTCCCTCATTGGAGGAAGTATTGAAATGGAGGTGGCTCCAAGATGTTAAGCCCAAATGAAGCCACTTCATACAGGCACTTGGGATCAGTTAGCCTCACGCTTTTCTAAGGATGGGGGTGCAGATGACAGAGAGGTCCTGAGTCTCTGTGATTCCTTAATAACCACGTGTACCTGCCCGCAGCCCTGGAGTGGGCTCAGGTGTGCAGTGACAGAAATGGGTGAGGTCGTGGTGAATGTCTACTACTCCTAACTGAAAGGTGCCATTTTCATAACAGTGCCCAGCTTGTTCCAAAGTCTCTGGATAAAATGGGCCATTGTAATAAAGCTTGCACAGGTGTGTCTGCACAGTAGACCAGCAGGATCACACCGGGACCCAGATCTCGGTAGAGCTCTGTGTTATCAGTTGAGGGGGCTCACAGCTGAAACAAACAACCCTCAAAGTGCAGTGTCTTCACCCACAAAGGGCTTATTTCTTGCTGCTCTCACAGTTCTGTGTGGCGGCAGTTGGGTTTTGGGGTGCTCATGGGAGGACCCAGGCTCCGGCCATCTGGCGGTTCTTCCCTCCCCCAGGACAGAGCTTCTCAAACTCAGCACTACTAACACGTTGGGCTGGAACATTCTTTGTGGTGGGGGGCTGTCCCGTGCATTGCAGGATGTTTAGCAGCATCCCTGGCCTCGGCCCACTAGATGCCAGTAGCACCCTTGGTTATAACAGCCTGAAATATCTCCAGATATTGTCAAATGTCACATGAGGTTCAAAACCACTTCCTACCTTCCCACCCCCTTATTCCCCCACCCTCGCTTAAGAACCGGTGCCCTAGGACCACTGTCCTCCACTAGCTCCTCTATATCTCACCACTAATAAAAGACAAGAGAAAAGGCCCATCGCTCATAGATGCCTCGGCCTTAGGTGACACCCCCCACTTGGGCTCACATTTTACTGCTGAGAACTAATCATATATCCCCACCTAGAATCCAGGAGGCTGAGAAATGCTTCTAGCTGAATGCTCATGAAGAAAGAAAGAACTGAAATCTAATGAGAGATGAAATGAGAGAGAAATACAGACATGAAGAGGTGGGAGGGACAGAGAGGATGCTATGAACACACAGGTGTTCCCAGGCTTTCTCTGCATCGTGGCCTTGGTTCATTCTGTTCCTTCCCTTCCCCCATCCTTTTCCAGAAGATTCCATCAGGACCAACTGGTTTCTTTATCTTTCTAGATGCAAAATGGAGCAAAAAAAGATAAAAAGGCTAGAAGGAAAAATAGGCAGGCTAGGTCTATGGGAGAAATTTTAGGTTCAGCTTTGAAGGAGGAGATTTTTGGGAGGAGTGAGGGAGAGGGGGTGGTGGGAGGGTGATGGTCTATGAAGAAAGCAGATGTGAGAGGAAAAGGGAATTTTTTAAAGTGTACACGTCATGATATTTAAGAAATACAATTATAAATGTATCTTGAAAGAACTCTTTAGTCACTGAACTATGTTCTCTTGACCACACATCTCATGGGATATGCCTTCAATAGGGTTACAAGTAACTGGGGTTCAGATGTATCTAGATGGTGAGAGAGTTCTATTACTCAAGTAGAGGAATAAAAACAGGGAAGCTTTGGTCCATGACTGGAAACAGGTACACATTTTCCTCCTCTTACAGGTCCAAAGGAAAGCAATCTTATGGTAAGCAGCATGTGAGGGTCCATATTAGAAAGTGAAGACGAGTTTTAGTGGCCAAGACAGAGAAGTGTGCAGAATCTCAGAGGTCAAAAAGACTAAGCCTTCCCCAACTTTAAAATGCATGTGATACGAATCTGATTAAAATGAAGATTCTGATTCAGTGTGTCTGAGATGGGGCCCGAGGTTCTACATCTAATGAGCTCCTGGGTGATGCTGATGCTTTTGGTCTATGGACAACAATTTGGGTAGCAAGGAAGTAGTAAGACAATAGGTACCTGGAATATATCAATACAAATGACATTGATGCTGGTGAAAAGTCATTTGCTCAAGTAGACTCAGAAACTCACATGCCTTTGAAAACTAGACATTATCTCCGTTCTTTATACAATTTCTGACTTTGCTAGAGGTGGCTCCAAGGTTTTTGAACATCTGAGCTGCAGGGTATTTAAAGGTGAAAGGGGATAGGGAGAGGGCTCAGAGTCTCTGGGGAGACCTTAGAGCACTGGAAAGCAACAGAGCATTTTTATGAAAAAGCGCTGAAGTGGAATGTCCTCACGCTTCTTCTTTCCCAGCAACAGGTAGCTGTCATAATCCTTTATCATGAGATTGTTACAGTCCTTTATAGCAAAATGGCAGAGCTCCTGACAAGTCCATTTACTTCCAGCCAAATGAGACCCTGACAATATAACTAATACTTGTTATTGCTAGACCTCTACCTTAAATTCTTTGCATCACTGTGACCTGAACTTCTGAAAATTTGCCATTGGGGGGAAAATGTACACTTTGCCTCTAATACGTTTAACCATTGAAAAGGATTTCAAATAGAGTTTTTAACAGCTATAGCTATTTGCTTAGGTGAATCCTTCCTTTATTAGTAAAAACATTGGCACCAAATTCTATTTCATTCCAAAACAATTATAAAATAAAACATGGATATCCTTGGGGTGTTTTCCCAAATGTACTCTGAAATCGTCCATACTCAGAACTATTAAGAGAATTTCTATCATAAATGTTACACTTTCTAACATGCTAGCTTTTTAGGCAAATGTCCTTCAATATCAGGGGTAACGATTCTTATTACTTCATCCCATGCTAATAAGTGATTCATTTGTGGTGATGAAAAACGGCAATTATTTTTGCCTATATGCCTTTATTTCTATGCAAATTTCCCTCTTATTTATTTTCAGAAGGTGGCAACTGCCTGGACAACCTGGATGAGATAATATCACTTTCCAGTGATAAGGCCACTTTCCAGTATTAAATAATGTTAAAAATAATGTCTTGTAAAATCATCAGAATAATAAAAATAAAATCTTAGCAAGCCTCATTGAGGAATAGGAATTCAACACAAAGGTGCTTTGTGAAAAAGGAAAGGTAGACCCAAGAGAAGTGATTGGAAACTTTGGAAGCAGAAAACCTCCTCTTGCTGTGCTCCAAGAATGTTCCCTCCATGTTCCATGGCTGTCACCCAAACAGGCAGAGATGGAGTTATGTATACTCCAAAGATTCAGACAGCTACAGAAAGGCACAGACACCCAGAAATTTTTTGTTAAATCATTTATCTTCTCCTCATTTCTCCTTGGATTGCCTTGCAAAACACACATTTGTGTTGGTTCCAGGCCTCTCACTTTGGATTTACAGAACAGGTTTGGGGTTCAGAGATGTTCCCTATTTCTCTGCACAGGGGAGATCACAGAGAATCAAGTTCATGTTTGTTTAACCAGCACTTAGGGACCTTGGGTTTGTGGCCACCTTGCAGTATTATTGATAATTTGGAGTTCTATCTATCAGGTCACACTGACATTTTTGCTAGCTATCTACTTTTATGCTAATCATATTTAATGACTACTTTAAGATAAAGGCATCTAGATCTATAATGATTATTAAATAAAGCTCTTAAATTTTGAAATCAATTTTAATACTACAGCTCGTTTTTCAAGTTTAAAAAAATCCTTTTTTAAGTTATAAAAAAGCCTTACTAAGGTTCCTAGTAAGAAAAATCAATCCCAAGATTTTGCAATAGCTTTAGCTTTTGTTTGTGTAAATACAATTTAATTTTTTTCTTTTCCATTATGGTTTATTACAGGATATTGAAGATAGATCCCTGTGCTATACAGTATGACCTTGTTGTTTATGTATTTTATATATAGCAGCTTGTATCTACTATTCCCAAACTCCCAATTTATCCCTCCCCACCCCCTTTCCCCTTTGGTAACCATAAGTTTGTTTTCTATGTCTGTGAGTCTGTTTCTGTTTCATAAATAAGTTCATTTGTATCATTTTTTTAGATTCCACATATAGGTGATATCATATGGTATTTGTGTTTCTCTTTCTGACTTACTTCACTTAGTATGATCATCTCTAGGTCCATCCATGTTGCTGCAAATGGCATTATTTCATTCTTTTTTCGTGGCTGGGCAATAGTCCATAAAAAAATAAAGAAAGAAAGGGAAGAAAGAAGGAAGGAGGAAAGAAAGGAAGAAAGGGAGAAGGAAGGAAAGGAAGAAGGAAGAAAGAAGGAAAGATGGAAATAGGGAAAGGGAAGGGGGAGGGAGGAAGCAAGAAAGGAAAGGAGAGAGACAGACCTATGTAAGTATATACATGTGTGTGAATACATATTTCCAATTTCAGCAAGTTTGAGAAGAGCTGCAGGGAGGGGGAAAGACAAGTACAGTTGACCCTTGAATGCAAGGTTAGGGGCACCCACACTCCCTGCAGTCAGAAACCCTCCAATAACTTATTGTTGGCCCTTTGTATATGTGGTTCATTTTGGACTGTGAAACTTACTATTGAAAAATGTCCCCATACAGGTGGACCCCCTTGCTGTTCAAGTGTCAACCATAATTTACAGTTCAACTGACTTGGTGAGTCTTTTTCAATTACATTTTAATGTCTGTTTGTTCTAATGCTTTCCATTTAATCCAACCCTTCCCATCATATTTCAGAAAGCCATCGAATCATAACAATACATAAAACCTCTCTATATTTAACGTTAAGACCCTTTACTCTCCTAATTCTGGGCCTCACTGTCTTCACTACGAAGTTGGGATCTGATGACCTCAACAATTGAGTACAAGATAGTATTTAGGTTTGAAGCTGCAGATGGGGAGGAGAAAAAACTTAATTCATAACTTTAAGATCCTACGCTTCCCTTGGTAGGAATAACTTGGCCTCTCAGTGATCTGGGTCGGGGAATGGGAGAGAGGTGCAGAGAGAAGACGTCCCTGACCCTCTCCCATGAGCTCCCAGGCTGGGTTAGGCCAGGGTGGAGAGCAGTGTTCAGGCTCTGGCATCCTAATATAGAACATTCTGAAATATTTATTATGTTTTTATGGTGCTGTGCTGGGTAGAGAGGGAGTAATACAAGGAGTACATGATCCAAGGAGAGATACACATAAAATATTTAAGTTTTAAAAAAAAACAACTATAACATTTTAACCATAAAGAAAAGAATTCTTAAGAAATTTCTCTCTAATGCGGGTCACGGGTCTTTTATTTCTTCTGGCTGATTCCAGACTACTTTTGTGATGCTTAAACACCTGCACCAAGCATAGCCCTGTGAAGCTGTGAGGGGCTGTGAGCCAACAGGCAGAGCAGAGCTCTTCCTTGAGGTTGGGGGAGCCTCCCAAAGCTTCATCCTGCTCAAGCCACCCCCTGCTTACGGCTTTATGGCTCCCTTCTGTCTGTAGGATAAAATCTGTGCTCTGTTATTAGCCTGGCTGAAAAGAACCTGGATGATGGATCCAGGTCACCCCTCCAGACTCCATACCCCCCAGATTCTCCACTCTGACCCATGGAAAGCTACATGCAGGTCTCCCGGTCCCCATGCTGTCTGTGCCCTGTGTCCTGAGCCCTCCTGTCCACCAGGAAGGCTCCCCATGCGCCAATCGTCCCTCTTCGTGTGCTCATGTCACAATGGCCCTCGCCTGCCCCACTCAGGTATAGCACCTGTCACTTGACCTAACAGCCTACTTGCCTGTCTCTCTCCAACGGGGGGCTCCCCCAGGGACAAAACTTGCTGCCCTGCTGGTGTACAAGCCCCAAACTCAGCAAGTGCTTGTTGAGTTGAAGTGCAAAGCTCCTTCATCTTGTGTGTTTTCCACTAATGGCAAGTGTTCTCCAGCAGTGGAAAGGGACGTTGGATCTGGAATCAGGAGACCCGAGCTTGAGCTCATCCTGCGGCATAGTGACAGCGATACCCAGTCATGAGAAGATACACTTGAAAGCTCTTTAGGCACCTAAGAGATTATAGGCATATGATCTCCACAGATGAGAATCCCATCACACCAGAGGCTGGGCTCCAGTTTCTCCCTAGATGAAGCCCAGAGTGTTGCACTCCGTGGTGGTGCCTCTGATGCCTGGAACTATAGAGAGGGGGCATTCTTCTCCCTCTCAGATCCCTCATAAGGGATAAAAAAAATAGAAGGAGAAACAGGTGTGGCTTATTTAAAAGAGACAACACAGCATTTGCTATCTGGAAGACACACACACCAGAACAAGTCCCTATCTGGCCATCCACCCCATGCCCTTCAGGCCAGCAAGCTCAGAGCTATCATGAGTTTTCTCTAACGTAGGCATTGTTTGTACAGTGAATTATTCCCCTCTTCACACAGAGATCATACAGGCCTAGTCAATAAGATTTCCAATGAAGGTCTGAAATCCCCTTACAGATCTGAACGGGACTAGAAGAGGAATAATATCAAGAGCAAGAAAGATCTTTCCTTGAGTTTCTTTTGAGGTCTAGATTTGGGAATATGGGCCAAGATGGTGGTTATGATTTATCCCTCAGGAAAAAAATGAATCCTCGCAAATATGCAGGGCTAAGAAGGAAAAGTAAGAAATAATCTAGCTTTGGGTGAAAATTAAGAGAGAAACCACTTGACTTCTTTCTGTTGTGAATGAGTCTACTCATGATCAGCCCAATCGGGGCACATTACTTGTAGAAGATGGGAACTGACATTCTGCCCTGCCAAGTACATCAGACAATTAATTTGGGAACAAAATCTGCTCTTCACTAAGCCCATCTGGGTCTTGGGAGGCTTGTCTGATTGGGTAAGTCTCAGTGGGAAGGGAGCCCTATTAAATACAGAGACATTATAAGTGGGTTCTCAGTTCCTTAGGGATCCTGGCAGCTCTATACCAAGGCTGGGAAAACAGAAGGTACTCTGAAGTAGCCTCGTCAAGAGAGCATTTCCAGGTTCAGTTGACCTTGGCTGCCGTGTTGATCCAGCTTGGAAAAGGACTCACTCCAGAAGCACCCGTCAGCCCAAAGCTTGCTGACAGAAAATCCTGTTTCTTTTTGCTCATGACGCTCTCATTTATGCAAACCTTTCACGAAAGGTTAATGTGTCACTCTCTACCCTATCCTTATCCATGAGAGCCTCAAATTTTTTTATTTTGTATGATTAAATCCTCACAAAATCCATGTTGCCAAATATACGGATAAGAGTTTCGTTTCAAACGGGGGATGTTTGTGAGTCCTTGGATTCTCCAGTTATACCCATGTCTAGCCTCTTCATGGGTGAGGCAGCCCTAAGCCCGACATAGGGGCAGGACCCACCCTCTGAGAAAGCCCAGAGCCTCGGCGATTCTTCCCCCACGTAGGAACCCAGTTCTGCACATCTGGCAACAAAGACTTGATGGTCCCCAGACCATAGTCTAGCTATAAACTCACTCAGGGACTCTGTGATGAGAGCTCCTCATCCCTCTGGAATCCGGGACGCACACTAGATAAGTGTGCCCCCCAGCCCCCCAGGGGGAAATGATGGCAACTTATCTGAGAGGGAAAGTGAGATAAAACTCTCCTCCCACTGATGGTTTTCAGGGAGTGAGCAGGTTGACCCCAGGAGGCCGAGGGCGACTGGACAGGAGCGCTGTGACCTTCTGGCCCCTCCCACTGGCCTTCCGGGGGCGGGATCCTAAGCAGGGCAGGATGTTCATCCAGAGAGCACCCTCCCTGCCCCAGGCTCGTCGCTCACCGACTTCCCTACGACCAGGCCACATAGAGACCTGGGCCTTCGTGTTTGTGTCTAAAAGCTCCAGCTCCAGCCCGCGAGGAGGTTAATTTCTCATTAAAAATGCTGCATAAAACATACTATTAAGCTTGCTTCCGTGCAAACCTCATAAAGATGAGCCGGGGCAGGTTTTGGCTTCCTCCCCAGCGCAGCCCTGCAGGGACCATCTTTTACATTCTGTTCTGAACTTCGCAGAGCAGGTGGCCCGATGCTGAAAGGGGACTCACATCCTTGTCCATTAGACCGGGTTTTAAAACAATTTGCCGAAGTTGCGGGAAAGTATCTTGTTTTCATCTCACAAGAATATGTGAGCCCAGGACCTGACCTACGTGAAGCTCTGCAGCGAAGTGAAGACAGAATCTCTGAGGGTGACTGAGATGCAGGCAGAAAATAGCGTTTGCTGGTACGGTGGGTTACACCAAAGGTATCCATCCTGGGTTAGCATCATTAACAGTTACTACGCCACTGACGCCGGAATCCCCACGAGACCAAAAAGCAGTGGCAACCACCCCTCTGTCTGGCTTCTCTTCCCTCGGCTTGTGGTTGGCACTAGGCAGTTACAGTAGGATGCATGACAATAGAGTTTCAGCAGATGGAAAGTCAGTTCCCATCCCATTGGCTTGTCTGGGTGTTTTCCTTTCAGTGATGGTTAACAGACTTTGGGAACCCCTGCGGCAGAGGATACCATGCCCCCTGTCCAACTCTGGCTCCAAGCCTCAGGTTACACATACTGGTGATGAGGAATGTGGGTTGGAGCAGCGCTGGCGGGGGACAGTGGAGCTGAAATGGTAAGGATGCTCCAGAAAGAATCTGCAGGGGACTCTCGTGGCCACTTGATTCTGGGGGTGAAGCTAAGGAAGGCCTTGGGGAGAAGGCGAGAAGGCAGAGGAGAATCAAGGAGGCATAAACACGTAAGGGCCCTTCCTACACATCTTACCACCAAGCTGGCATTTAAGAGAGGAAATGTAATAAACAATCAGGATTTATTTCTCGATTGTGGCAAATGTTTTCCAAGGCCTGTGATGTGCAGTGTGTTACAAGTAGTTTTTAAACAATCTGAGAACCATGAGGGCGCTGCAGGGCCAGTGGGGAGAGTTGTAACCACGCTTTCCAGGGAGTTACGTGGTTGGTCTGAGTTTTGAAGCACCGGTTCATCAGAGGCCAGAGGGCTGGGAGGTTTGTGCCTGAAAGAACACTACACATTTGGGGGATGTGTTTAGAATACCTGGAGCATAGCATTCAGGAATGAGGATAGTGGTAGAAAAGATGCTGCAAAGGTAAGAAAGGGCCCTATAGTCATGATGAGGAATTTGAACCTCATGGGAAAATGGGTCTAATGACCCGGCGTACAGTTTAGAAATGTAATTTTCTTAGATTTTTTTTTATTGAAGTATAGTTGATTTACAATGTTGTGTTAGTTTCAGGTGTACAGCAAAGTGATTCGGTTATATATACATTTGTTTTCAGGTTCTTTTCCCTTATAGTTTATTACAAATATTGAGTATAGTTCCCTGTGCTATACAGTAGGTCCTTGTTAGTCCTTTTAAATGTAGTATGTGTATATTTTAATTCCAATCTCCTAATTTATCCCTCCCCCCCTTTCCCCTTTGGTAACCGTAAGTTTGTCTAGAAATGTAATTTTAATAACTAGACAGTGTACACAAGAGTGGAAATACCTTGTGGGAAGGAGGCTGATGAGGAGGCCATTGAGGAAGGTCACAGAATGGATGATAAGGGCTGGTCTAAGGCAAGGGCCAGCAGAGGGGATGGGGTGTAGCTGAGAGAATCTCGTGAGGAGAATAAGAGATGTAGAGATATATTGGGTGAGAGGCTTAAGAGTGAAGGGGGGTCAAGGACGAAGGAAGGCGTGTGACTTGAGCGGTTCATTGTATTTTCTCTTCCAAGGACTGAGGGAACTCTTTCCCCTTTCTTTGATCTTGAAAGGGTTCATGATGAATCCCCTCCCCTTCCTCACCCTCCCAGAAAGGAAGACACAAAATCTTTCCAGAACTCTTAAGACATACCTTGTCATACTCATTCATTATACTACTTCCCAGTAGGAAGCTGCTTTAGGCTGGGGGGTTAGCTTTGGTTAATATCAGGTGCCTAGTGAGGTGTACATCACTGGCTCAGCCTTCCTCAGCCTTTCATTTCATTTATGAGAAGGGGGGAAGAACCAGAATCTTTTCCTGCTTGAAACAGATGCTAGCTCATCTCTTGGACAGAGCTGATCAATAAACATTTAAAACTCAAGACCTTGTTCCCATCAGTGTTGCACCATCCATAAAGCTGGCATTCCAAAGAGACAGGGCCCTTCCTTCTTTGCCAGGTTGGGAGCCTATAGTTTTCCAGTAATGCAGCCTGTGCAGTTGAGTGTGTCCCTTTTTGGTTTAATTGTAGTTTTTGGCTCAAGGAATCTCACATTGTCTGCTATAGTCCTGGCTCATCACCAATGACTAATGGACAGTCCTGTGGCTGTGAGCCCATCGTTGGCTGGAAGGATCAGTCAAGCTTCTAAGAGTTGACTTGCAAACAGGTAGAGGGGATGCTGGAACTTGATGCACGGACCAAGTCAAATATTCTGAGCTATTCTGCAACAGCGAATTGCTTGTGAGGCACCTGTTCAGGTGGTTTTGAAAATCTTTAAATCACTGGTTTGTAAAAATGCTATTAGTCCCTTGACTGTTCCACTTACCACAAACTTTTACATCTATAAAAACCATCGGGGCTTCCCTGGTGGCGCAGTGGTTGAGAGTCCGCCTGCCGATGCAGGGCACACGGGTTCGTGCCCCAGTCCGGGAAGATCCCACATGCCACGGAGTGGCTGGGCCCATGAGCCATGGCCGCTGAGCCTGCGCGTCCGGAGCTTGTGCTCCTCAATGGGAGAGGCCACAGCAGTGAGAGGCCCGTGTACCACACACACACACACACAAAAAAAAATCTCCATTTAAAATGTATTCTATACTCTTTCTAATTCATTATGTAACTCTGGGCTAAAAGAAGAGAAACATCTGTCTTCAGCTGTTGTTGTTTAGAGTTACTCCACAAACGTAGATTTCCATAAAAAAAAGGAAATAGAACAATTCTTCTACCTGATTTTGATTGCACTTCCTCTGGGTATTTTTTAGTGTGGCAGGCATATTTATTTTTATACATTGCACTGTGATTTTCAATTATCTTTTTAAAAAGCCTTTATTTTAAAATTCATACAAAAGTCTTGTTCTGCTACAGTTTTGTGTCTTAATCAGTAAAGCATGGTTTAAATGAGTATACATGTTTATGAGAGCCTCTTAGATAATAAATCCCCGACTCTTAAGAGTTCTGACATTTTTGAAACTGAACAAATCAACCATGCTGTTTCACACAGCCTCAGGGTGTACAGATTTAGCAAGTAAAAATACGGGATGTCAGGTTAAATTTAAATTTCAGATAAATAACAGTTGGGCTTTTTAGGATAGGTATGTTCTATGCACTATTTAGGACATACATATACTAAAAAAATATTCATTATTTATCTGATATTCATATGGGGTGTCCTATATTTTAGCTGGCAAACCGAAAGCTTCTGTAAATTGAAGGTTAACATACAAACCCAATAAGTGTGGCTTCCTTGACATTCTGTGTTTTTGCACAAGAAAGTTTCAACTATTGGAATATTTTCTTTTGAAATGTAGCCTCTCTCTGTGTATAAGAAGAGTGTTTTTGACAGGACAGTGTCATGCTTGATTCTTAGGAAATGAGCCTATAGACCATCTGTCAAGGATAAACACTAAAGAACCTGTAAGGACAAATAGGAGATTCTGTGGATGCATGAAAAGATGGTTCTCTCTCCATTTCACTCACAACTTGTGAAACAGAGCGAGGATCCAGTCTTCTGGGATTAATGCAAGTCATAGGCCATGAAGATCTTAGCTGGGTCTTTAACTAGGACTGTAGTATGCTCTAAATTTGGTTTTTTTGTAGCCATTTCACTAAACTGCATTTGACAGAGACAAAGGATTCCACTTATATTGCAATGAAAATTGCTTTACTGTTAGACAGACCCTCTTAAGCATATGTCACTTCACAAGGGGAAGTTAAGGATCATTCTTTTCATAGGATCCCACGTAGAAAAAAGCTCCTATTATTTCACTTCCAAATTCCTTTGAAAAGTTGCTGACCTTAATTTCCCCTTCTTTCCCAGGATGAGAAGATTAAGAGAAAAAAAAAAAACCTACATGTTCATGAGGTCATTTAAAGACAGCCCAATTAATAAAGACATTATATGGCATCCATATTAACCCAACCCTTAATTTGCTACCCCCTACACTGCCTTCTGATTGCTGGTCAGTATCATGGGTGGACCTTAGTGATGGAGCTTTCCTAGGTGAGGAAACTGATGCCCAAAGAGGGACTTGCCTGGGCCAAAGTCACACATCGAATAGGAGATCCAGTTGGATCTCACACTCAGCTTTTCTGAATCTTTTCCCCAACAACTATTTCTATCTCATCCATTGACTCTATATGTATAGGTGAACACTCACTCAGGTGTATGATTGTTTAAAGAGTTGCCAACTGGGACTTCCCTGGCGGTCCAGTGGTTAAGCCTTCGCCTTCCAGTGCAGGGGGTGTGGGTTTGATCCCTGGTTGGGGAGCTAAGATCGCACATGCCTCGTGACCAAAAAACCAAAACATAAAATAGAAGCGATAGGGGCTTCCCTGGTGCCGCAGTGGTTGGGAGTCTGCCTGCTAATGCAGGGGACACGGGTTGGAGCTCTGGTCTGGGAGGATTCCACATGGCGCGGAGCGGCTGGGCCCGTGAGCCCCGACTACTGAGCCTGCGCCTCTGGAGCCTGTGCTCCGCAACAAGAGAGGCCGCCATAGTGAGAGGCCCACACACCGCGATGAAGAGTGGTCCCCGCTTGCCACAACTAAAGAAAGCCCTCGCACAGAAACGAAGATGCAACACAGCAAAAATAAATTAATTAATAAACTCCTACCCCAACATCTAAAAAAAAAAAATAGAAGCAATATTGTAACAAATTCAATAAAGACTTTTAAAAAATCATCCACGTCAAAAAAAAAAAAAAAAAAAGAGTCACCAGCTCACCCATGTTCACAGCAGCATTACTCACAATCGCCAAGCGTTGGAAGCAACCCAAGTGTCCATAGACGGATGAATGTTTAAAAAAAAAATGTGGTCTATACAAACAATAGAACAGTATTCAACCTTCAAAAGGAATGAATTTCTGAGATATGCTACAACATGGATGCACCTTGAGGACCCCATGCTAAGTGAAATAAGCCAGTCACAAAAGGACAAAAACTGTACGACTCCACTTACATGAGGGACCTAGAGTTGTCAGATTCATAGAGGCAGAAAGTAGAAGGGTGGTCACCAGGGGCTGGGGGGGAGGAGGGAATGGGGAGTTATTCAGTGGGTACAGTTTTAGTTTTCAGCAAGATGAAGAGTTCTGGAGATTGGCTGTCAACATGTGAATGTACTTACACTACTGAACTGTACACTTAAAAATGGTTATAATGGAAAATTTAGTGCTATATATTTTTTTTACCACAATAAAGAAAAGCCTCATCAGACAAATGAATCTGATTTTGTGAGAGTCTAAGGCACTTGCTTCAAGTGTTTTGCCAATAAGAATTGGGTTTAAAATTGAGAACAGACCTTAAGTATTCAACTATGTAAAGGATGTAAAAGTGGTTAAGAAATCTGTGTCTAGGGTGACGTTGGTGACCTTTGAGAGGAAGGATGAAGCGCTTTTCAGGTGGCCCAGAGTGGAGTAGGACAGAGAGCTGCAGACAAGGGCTCTGAGAAGGCCATCCTGCCCCAGGGCACCCCCTCTGCACTCTGCCCTGTGGTTCAGGAGATTCAACTCAGTCAAGTCGCCCTGGAAGAGTTACATTCTAAAACCGCTAGAGCAACACACTGGGCTTCTCTTCCCGGCTTCCCAACAGGTGTCCACTTTGCAATCTCTTCTCTGCACTGGATGCCCCCTGCTTTGAACTCCCAAAGCCCCTGAACCCTTCCCTCAAAGCTCTCAGCAAGGGATATGATTTACGTGCTGTAGTTCTCTGTCCACCGCCAGCTCCCTGAAGACAGGCATGGTTCCTCCCTTGTTATTCTTGTGACTCAGCAGCTGGCATCGTGTTCAGTACAGAGCAGGCTCACAAGGACTAATTTCTAAATGTCTGGGTCAGTCAACAAGCAGCTGAGAAGAGCAGTGGGGCTGTGAAGCTCAGATGGGCGGTGGTGAAGCCAACTTGCTGAAGCCATCACTGATGTACTCCTTTGCATCTGCTCAGCAGCTATAAAAATGGACTATTCTCCCCAGACTCTGATTAGAGCATGATGTGAAGGGCTCCTACAGAAAGCACTGAAGCTGTAAAATCACCTAAGTATTACATTTCCAACTTTTAAGATGGGGTACGTTTTTAAAAAGCATATCGTTTAATCCTTCATATTTCAATCCCAACTATTTAATAGCTACAAATAAAACACCGTAAAGCTTCCCTTTCTGATACTTAATGAGAACCAGCACTAACTGTACAAATGGACACAACCATACCTTTCAGTGTTTTAGCAGAATGTAGTCAGTGTGTATACAAATATATATATTTCTAAAACACTTTTTGCCAGTAACCTTAATAATTGGACTTATTAAATATTCTTTTCACTTCTGTGGGAATTAAAGTGGCAAATAATAATCCTTTGTGAAATCTCCCTCTGTGACTGCCAATGTCCTGTAGATTTTCTCTGTAGAAAAGAATTTGAAAAAGAATAGATATATGTATATGTATAACTGAAT
Organism: Mesoplodon mirus; assembly: GCF_964341445.2. Classification (NCBI taxonomy): domain Eukaryota; kingdom Metazoa; phylum Chordata; class Mammalia; order Artiodactyla; family Ziphiidae; genus Mesoplodon; species Mesoplodon mirus. Next base: position 33,334,445 of record NC_138989.1, read on the forward strand.
CACTTTGCTGTACACTTGAAACTAACACATTGTAAATCAACTACACTCCAATATAAAATTAAAATTTTTAAAAATTTTAAAGAGAGACATTTAATTTTAAAAAAGAAAAAAAAAACAAAAGAAATTGCAAGGACAGATGATTGGACTGAGTATGTTCTGGGGCTGAGATTTGAGAGTCTGCATCAGTGTTTTAAATTACAATGTTACAGATCTGGTGAACCACTGAAAACTGAATCTAGGCCCACATTGGAACCAAAATTTATTCATGCCAACCACCTCCGTAGAAAAGCAAAACAAGTTAATGACTTACTGTATTACAATAAGTGATTTTAACAGAAACATTTTCCTTTTTTTTTTCTCCTATGAAATTCTTTTTCTTTCCTCCTATGAAAAATCAATTCTAAAAGTCTTTGTCTAAGGTTGAAAGGTTACAAAGCCATTTGAAAAGTCATTAGCTTGTTTTGGAAGTAGGAAATTGAGATGTTTCAAATACATATTCAACAAAATTGGGAAACATTGAATTCTCCACTTTCATCTTTTCTACGGAATAAAATATCCAAGGATTTGGGCTTCCCTGGTGGCGCAGTGGTTGAGAGTCCGCCTGCCGATGCAGGGGATACGGGTTCGTGTCCCGGTCCGGGAAGATCCCACATGCCGCGGAGCGGCTGGGCCCGTGAGCCATGGTCGCTGAGCCTGCGCGTCTGGAGCCTGTGCTCCACAACGGGAGAGGCCACAACAGTGAGAGGCCCGCGTACTGCAAAAAAAAAAATATATCCAAGGATTTAACAGAATTACATGAACCTAAAATTCTCCTCTAATGAGGAAGAAGGCAACCCAATCTGCAGTGTACACTTCAACACCATGGTGACATTTCAGATAAATTTCTGATTGAATGAAATAAAGTGGATTTTTTGGTTATCAATTGGCTTCATCCCTAATGGACATTTGTTCTTTTTCCCCAAAATTCAAAAATAAGGACTTCCTGTATCTGCCCCTTGCTATTACTACATGGTTCCATTTAGATTATGTGTCACCGTGAGACCTCAGGTGGTAAAGCTTCTACTCTGAAATAAGCCTGAGAACACTGTTGGCAGTGCCTTGCCTGGAATATCATAATTTGATACCATAATACAAGACTTTCCAGTCTGGTATTTAAAAAATGAAAGCCAACATCTGCTCTCCTTGGGGTCTAAGCTAATTACTCTTAACTCAGCAAAACTACCTTTTCATTTCTCCTCCTAGATAGCTAGTTTTTATAACTGGCAAGGAATACTCAGAGCAAGATTTGTAAAGCAACAATTTCTTGATTGATGCTAATGATTTCCAGATGTCCTAGTGTCTCCTTGTTGTAGCATTTTAATATTTCCTTTAGCTTATATAGGTTTTTACCACCAAAGTTCTTCTGTCATGAAACGATCACAAAAATTAATAGTGTCAACCTCAAGTACTGGCATCTATCTAAGCTGAAATAGGGATGGTAGAACCGCAACACATAGAAGTCATATCAAGATGAAACGTGGAATAAAATAACACAAAAATAATCTTTATGAAAAATATCTTCCCTTGAATACAGTATGGCAGTTCCTCAAAAAGTTTACAGTAGAATTACCATATGATCCAGCCATTCCACTTCTGGGTCTACAGGCATCCCTCGGAGGTATTGTAGGTTTGCTCCTGATTGCTGCAACAAAGTGAGTATCATGATAAAGTGAGTCACACCGACTTTGGTTTCCCAATGCATATAAAAGTTATGTTTACACTCTGGTAGTCTATGGAGTGTGCAATAGCATTATGTCTTTAAAAATGCACATATCTTCATTTAAAAAAATACCTTATTGCTAAAAACTGCTAACCATCATCTGAACCTTCAGTGAGTCATAATCTTTTTGCTGGTGGAGGGTTTGAAATATTTTGAGATTTACCAGAATGTGACACAGAGACATGAAGTGAGCAAATGCTGTTGGGAAAATGGCACCAATAGACTTGCTCAACACAGAGTTGCTGCAACCCTTCAATTTATAAAAAACAGTATCTGTGAGGCACAATAAAGTGAAGTACAATAAGATAAGGTATGCCTGTATCCCCAAGAGAATTAAAAGCAGGGTCTGAAGAGAGATTTGTACACTCGTGCTCATAGCAGTGTTATTCACAAGTCAAGAGGTGGAAGCAACCTAAATGTCCATCAGTGGATGAATGGATAAACAAAATGTGAGAAATGCACACAATGGAACATTATTCAGCCTTGAAAAGGAAGGAAATTCTGTCACATGCTACAGCATGGATGCACCTTGGAGACATTATACTAAGTAAAATCAACCAGCCACAAAAGAACAAATACTGTATGATTCCACCTACATGAGGGTCCTAGAGTCATCAAATTCATAGAGACAGAAAGTAGAACAGTGGTTGCCAGGGACTAAGGGGAGAGAATAGTGGAAAGTTATTGTTTACTTGATATAGAGTTTCAGTTTTGCAAAATGAAAAGAGTTTGGAGAAGGATGGTGGTGATGGTTGCACAACAGTGTGAATGCACTTAATACCACTGAGCTGTACCCTTAAGAATGGTTAAAATGGTATGTCGCCTTGTCGTGATGGATAGAGTTGTACCATTCCAAGGCAGTGTGCCTGCAAGGCATGCTGGGAAGAAAGCAGAAGCCTCGTGGAGGAAGAAGCCGGGATGATTTCACCTGGGCTGGGGAGTTGGGAGGGAGATGACATATGGGCATATCCCTGGCCAAGGAGCTTGCGGTGCGAAAATCACAAAGCTCAAACACTGGTATGGAAAACTTAACATTGACACAAACAAGTGTCAACATACAAGAATAGCGAGAAAAGAGTGGGACAGGGCAGCCCAAGTCTCGCGATGATAGACAGCCCCAAAGTCAGCAGCAAGCCCTATGGCTCTAGGGTCTCAGCTGGTGGCTGGGGCAGGGTTGAACCTCTAGGAAGGGACTCGTGGTTATCAGAGCCCCCTCCAGGCAAGCTGGGGTTAGTAGAGAGCTTTACAGGAGCTGGATGGAAACCAGGATCCAAAACAGAAGCTCCAGCAGTTAATATTCCGAGTGTCTACTGTCTGCTTTACATTCCTTATTTTACTTATCCTCACACCATTAGTAACAGCACCTCTTATGTTGCACTTCGTGCCACGCAGAGTTAACAAGTTTTCCACTGATTAACTCATTTAATACTCACACCATCTGTGAGGTTTAAGTCCTCTTAACACTATTTTACAAATGGGGAAACTGAGGTACAAACAACCCATAATCCCAGGAGTCAGGGGACAGGAACTCCGATGAACTGCATCACAGATAGAGAAACCAAGTCCTGAGGGGACAGGTTGGGGGAGGTGAGTACATCGCCCAGGTGACCCAAGAATGAGCAGAGTTGAACTTCAAAGCTGGGAGTCTGATTGCAGAGGCTGGATTGTATTCACTGGGCTTTACTGGCTGCCGGTTGAACTCCAGGGAGGCTTAGAAAACGGCCCCAGCTCAGTGTGAGCAGGAGTCCCTCCCAGGGCTCTCCCAGCATCAGGCTGATGGCTCCAGAACAAATTCAAGACTCACACCCCCATCCCTCCAGCCTCATCGCCTCCCCCGCCTCTTCCATCCCCCACCCCCGGTCATCAGAGACAGAGTTGACCTGATCAGACCAAGACTGGCTCCGGATCTGGCTCCGGATCAGGCCAGGCTGATCAGGCCACGTGGAGCTTGAGGGACGGAGCTCACCGTCACTGCTGGCACACACACACAAAGAAATGTTCTTGGTAGATTACAACATTTACGGGCTGTTGCAGCAACTTAAACTGGCCATTTCCCTTTATTTTTATTCCCTTTTCCCCTTAACATTGTATTCCCTCTGGTCTAGAAACAGTTCTCCTTCCAGAAAAGGAATGCCTTGAGGCTGGCAGTGTTATCAATTTTATTCTATTCATAAACTGTCCAGCTTTAAGCATACATTCGTCCAGCTCACTTCAGAGCATGAATCAGAATAGAATATGCTAGATCTTGCTCCAAAATAATTTCTGAATAAATATGCTAGATCTCGCTCCAAAATAATTTCTAACACTCCATCACATCCCTTTCAGTCTGGTGAAAAAAGACTCTAGTTCTATGGAACTAGATTTTTGGCCCATTCCCTGTGAAGGGGCCTCTGGTCATTGCCATAGAATTTAAGTCCAGGGAAAGAGTTATGGAAAGCAGATAATGTGTGATGAGCTTACAGACAACAGTGAGGTGTCCTGGTTTCCTCATCTATCATTCTAAGGGCTATAGGATCAAATCCCTAAGAAAGTGTGACCTGAACCCTCTAATATTTTGCTTGGGATTCCATTTAAACAGAAAATGAGCTCAATATAGAGTTTTAACCATGTCTAATAGCCTAGAGGAATATCTACTTTTAATGAATGATATATAGCAGTTTAAAAATTACATTGTTCTGCTCCCCTGTATCTCAAAGGTACTGTTTTAAAATTGGAAATATCTACATAAATAAATATCATAATAACATTGTTAGTGTCATTTTGATTACAAAAAAAAAGCTCATACTTCGTCATAGACATTGTCTACAGAGAAATGTTAACCATTGTGCAATTGAAATCAGGCTCATGGTCTGAAAGATATTAATTCAACTTTAAAAGTTGTTAGATGATTTTAATAGAAGTTTATATAACATCTGTCAGCATTACTACTCTATTTCTTCTGATAACAACTTTACCAGACACTCAACACTGGAAAATCAAAGATTGTTGGGAAAGATTTTGCAGGCCGAGAAAAAACTATAAGGTAAGATTTTCTGATATTATAAAATATTTGAAAGCTATATCATTTCATACTTATGAAGTTTCCAGGATTTATTTGTATCTCCAATCTTTTCAATCATCTTAGCTTTAGAATATTTTCCAACTACTCTACACTCAAAACTTAATTCACCCATTTCTCAGGCACTGAATTCATATAAAAGATCTCAGGTTTTTTTTGTTTTTTGGTTTTTTTCGCGGTACGCGGCTCTCACAGTGTTGTGGCCTCTCCAGTTGTGGAGCACAGCCTCCGGACGCGCAGCCTCAGCGGCCATGGCTCACTGGCCCAGCCGCTCTGTGGCATGTGGGATCTTCCCAGACCGGGGCACGAACCCATGTCCCCTGCATCGGCAGGCGGACTCTCAACCACTGTGCCACCAGGGAAGCCCAAGATCTCAGTTTTTTATGCCACTGGGGAAGAGCTTTTTCAGGCATGATCACTTACATTGATGACTCTGTTCTGGCACTCGGTAATGGAAGCAATAGGAATTTAATTTTTTGAATGTCAGGGCATCATTATGGTTTCAAGATTAGCCTCCTTTTCTGTTTCCTGGTTTGCACTTGACTGTTCAAATGGAACAAGTAACTAAATTAACCAACTCATGTAGCTGGTTCTTACGGTCAAGAAAGTTCCATGGAGAGTGCTACTCTACAAATGTTTAAACTGAGAATAAGATGCTGATCCCAGAAGGAAAAGGTATATGGGAACTAGGTCAAGAGTTGATGTTCCTCTTCATTTTTCACAAGGGCCTTTTCTACCTCTACTGCTCTTGTCTGATGGTGATCCAGCTCATGAGGAGTCTATTTTAGCATCTACCATTGTGGCAAGAACTCTCTCGATAAGCAGAACAGAAACAGCTACAATGGTAACATGATTTCAACCAGAAACTAGATTTGCCTCCAGGGAGTGAAAGCAGCTCTGTGCATATTAAATTCTGTATGTGGTTGAAATCTGCTTCTCGTTTACTGGGTCTGAAAGGGAATAAAATGCATGTTTGGATTTTTAGGTCCTTTATCTGTCATCAGAGGAATATTTTCATGTGCCTTATGTAATTCTTTCAAAGATGACACCAAGAATAACCTGCAAAACTTATGCTCTTTAGATTTGCTCAATTCCATCCAAATATAGCAGATAACATTACTGCATCTATCTTTTATGTCCTGAAATATTCCAAGTTTGACTTAAGTAAAAGAGAAAACATTCTTCTTTCTATTATTTCCTGACTTGTGAACAGCTATTTATTATAATTCTTACTGGCGAAACTTTCCTTTGGGACACCTAGAAGGTGTTCATAGAATCCCCCTTGAGGCCTTTTAAAAATACAGGTGCCAACCACATATATAGTCAACTGATCTTTGATAAAGGAACAAAGGCAATACAATGGAGCAAAGATAGTCTTTTCAACAAATGATGCTGGACAGCCACATGCAAAACAGTGAATCTAGACACAGACATCACATCCTTCACAAAAATAAACTCAAAATGGATCACAGGTGTGGAGAAAAGGGAACCCTCTTGCACTGTTGGTGGGAATGTAAATTGATACAGCCACTATGGAGAACAGTATGGAGGCTCCTTAAAAAACTAAAAATAGAATTACCATACGACCCAACAATCCAACTACTGGGCATATACCCTGAGAAAACCATAATTCAAAAAGAGTCATGTACCACAATGTTCATTGCAGCTCTATTTACAATAGCCAGGACATGGAAGCAACCTAAGTGTCCATCAGCAGATGAATGGATAGAAGATGTGGTATATATATAGAATGGAATATTACTCAGCCATTAAAAGAAACAAAATTGAGTTATTTGTAGTGAGGTGGATGGACCTAGAGTCTGTCATACAGAATGAAGTAAGTCAGAAAGAGAAAAACAAGTACCATATGCTAACACATATATATGGAATCCAAAAAAAAATATGGTTCTGAAGAACCTAGGGGCAGGACAGGAATAAAGATGCAGACATAGAGAATGGACTTGAGGACACGGGGAGTGGGAAGGGTAAGCAGGGACAAAGTGAGAGCATGGCATGGACATATATACACTACCAAATGTAAAATAGATAGCTAGTGGGAAGCAGCCCCATAGCACAGGGGATCAGCTCGGTGCTTTGTGACCACCTAGAGTGGTGGGATAGGGAGGGTGGGAGGGAGGTGCAAGAGGGAGGGGATATGGGGATATATGTATATGTATAGCTGATTCACTTTGTTATACAGCAGAGACTAACACACCTTTGTAAAGCAATTATATTCCAATAAAGATGTTTTTTAAAAATCAATCAATTAAGTAATTAATTAATAATAATAATACCAAACTTCCAGGTAGTTGTAAGGATTGAATTAAGTAGAAAAAAAATGGATCACAGACCTAAATGTAGAACACAAAACTATAAACTCCTAGAAGATAACAAATAAGAAAACTTAGATGACCTTGGTTATGGCAATGACTTCTTAGGTATGATACCAAAGGCAAGAGTTCATGAAAGAAGTAATTGATAAGCTAGACTTCATTAAAATTAAAAACTGCTCTGTGAAAGACAATGGCAAAAGAATGAGAAAACAATCCACAGACTGGAAGAAAATATTTGCAGAGGGCACATCTGATAAAGGACTGTTATCCAATATAAACGAAGAACACTTAAAACTCAACAATAGGGAAACAAACAACCCAGTTAAAAAGTGAGTCAAAGACCTTAAGAGACATCTCACCAAAGAACATATACAGATGGCAAATGGGCATATGAAAAAATGGCTCACATCATGTGTCATCAGGGAAATGCAAATTAAAACAAGACACCACTACATGCCTATTAGAATGGCCAAAATCCAGAACACTGATAACACCAAATGCTGGTGAGGCTGTGGAGCAACAGGAACTCTCATTCAGTGCCGGTGGGAATGTAAAATGGTACAACCACATTGGAAGAAGTTTGGTGATTTCTTACAAAACTAAACATACTCTTTCCATATGATCCAGCAATCTCACTCCTTGATATTTACCCAAAGTAGTTAAAAACTTATGTCTACACAAAGCCTACATATGGATGTTTATAGCAGCTTTATTCATAATTTCCAATACATGGAAGCAACCAAGGTGTCCTTCAGTTGGTGAATGGATGAATAAACTGTGGTACATCCAGACAATGGAATATTATTCCTTGCTATCAAGCCATGGAAAAACACGAGGAAGCTTAAATGCACATTACTAAATGAAAGAAGCCAATCTGAAAAGGTTATATACTGAATGATTCCAACTGTATGACACTGTAAAAGGCAAAACTATGGAGACAGTCAAAAGATCAGTGGTTGCTAAGTGGAGGGTGGTGGTGGTAGGGATGACCAGGAGAAGCACAGAGGATTTTTAGGGCACTAAAAACACTCTATATGATACCATAATGAAGAGTATATGTGATTATACATTTGTCCAAACCCATAGAATATACAACACTAAGAGTGAACCCTAATGGAAACTGTGGACTTTGGGTGATACTTATGTGTCAATGTAGATTTATCAACTGTAATAAATGCACCACTCTGGTGGAGAATGCTGATAGTGGGGGAGACAGCCTATGACGGTGTAAGGATATGGGATATCTCTGTGCCTTCCCCTCAATTTTGCTGTGAACCTAAAACTAGTCTAAAAAAAGTAATATCTTAACTGTCTTAATACATTAAAAAACTCGCCAAAAAGAGATGTCCAAATTCTTACTTGAGTTTTACTGAAACCATATTCCTGACAATGGGAGTCACACTTGTGTATTTGAAAAAAGACTCCACATAATTTTGATGAGCATCTTAGTTGAAATCATTGGCATTGTGTTAACACCTGCTATACAGACTGCATTTAACAATGAGATGTTTTAAACCTTTGACACGGGTATTAAATGGTGGGGGATGATGGAGGAAAAAGATTATATTTTACTCCTTCTTCATTAACCATGCCTCTTCTGCTGGTATGCGAAAACACACAACAATGTGGGAATTCAATTACTATCATAGATCTGCTTCCTTAAAGTTCTAGTGTTAGGTGTGATACCATTTTTTAATGCCCAGTATTGCTTTTCAGTACATCGACTGAATGAAGTCTCTTCCGTTGTCTCCCCAATCTCTATTTTCCAATTTCTGAGTCTTTTTGCAGTTTGGACACACAATATATTCTTAAAACCTATTTAAAAACTGCTTCCAGGTTCTCTGAACAGGACCCTGGAGAAATGCTACAAAACGTGCATCACAGGTTCTATACAATATAGATTTTCTTTTTAATTCTATATTACATCATTGGGGTTTTTTAACATCTTTATTGGAGTATAATTGCTTTACAGTGTTGTGTTAGTTTCTGCTGTATGACAAAGTGAATCAGCGATATGTATACATATATCTCCATATCTCCTCCCTCTTGTGTCTCCCTCCCACACTCCCTGTCCCACCACTCTAGGTGGTCACAAAGCACCGAGCTGATCTCCCTGTGCTATGCAGCTGCTTCCCACTAGCTATCTATTTTTCATTTGGTAGTGTATATATGTCCATGCCACTCTCTCACTTTGTCCCAGCTTACCCTTCCCCCTCCCTGTGTCCTCAAATCCATTCTCTATGTCTACGTCTTTATTCCTGTCTTGCCCCTAGGTTCTTCAGAACCTATTTTTTTTAAGATTCATATATATATGTTAGCATATGGTATTTATTTTTCTCTTTCTGACTTACTTCACTCTGTATGACAGTCTCTAGGTCCATCCACCTCACTACAAGTAACTCAATTTCGTTTCCTTTTATGGCTGAGTAATATTCCATTGTATATATGTGCCACATCTTCTTTATCCATTCATCTGTTGACAGACACTTAGGTTGCTTCCATGTCCTGGCTATTGTAAATAGAGCTGCAATGAACATTGTGGTACATGACTCTTTTTGAATTATGGTTTTCTCAGGGTATATGCCCAGTAGTTGGATTGTTGGGTCATATGGTAATTCTATTTTTAGTTTTTTAAGGAACCTCCATACTGTTCTCCATAGTGGTTGTATCAATTTACATTCCCACCAACAGTGCAAGAAGGTTCCCTTTTCTCCACACCCTCTCCAGCATTTATTGTTTGTAGAGTTTTTGATGATGGCCATTCTGACTGGTGTGAGGTGATACCTCATTGTAGTTTTGATTTGCATTTCTCTAATGATTAGTGATGTTGAGCATCCTTTCATGTGTTTGTTGGCAATCTGTATATCTTCTTTGGAGAAATGTCTGTTTAGGTCTTCTGCCCAGTTTTGGATTACGTTGTTTGTTTTTTTGATATTGAGCTGCATGAGCTGCTTGTAAATTTTGGAGATCAATCCTTTGTCAGTTGTTTCATTTGCAAATATTTTCTCCCATTCTGAGGGTTTTCTTTTCATCTTGTTTATGATTTCTTTTGCTGTGCAAATGCTTTTAAGTTTCATTAGGTTCCCTTTGTTTATTTTTGTCTTTATTTCTATTTCTCTAGGAGGTGGGTCAAAAAGGATCTTGCTGTGATTTATGTCATAGAGTGTTCTGCCTATGTTTTCCTCTAAGAGTTTGATAGTGTCTGGCCTTACATTTAGGTCTTTAATCCATTTTGAGTTTATTTTTCTATATGATGTTAGGGAGTGTTCTAATTTCGTTCTTTTACATGTAGCTGTCCAGTTTTCCCAGCACCACTTATTGAAGAGGCTGTCTTTTCTCCATTGTATATTCTTGCCTCCTTTATCAAAAATAAGTTGACCATATATGCGTGGGTTTACCCCTGGGCTTTCTATCCTGTTCCATTGATCTATATTTCTGTTTTTGTTCCAGTACCATACTGTCTGGATTACAGTAGTAATTAGCTTTGTAGTATAGTGTGAAGTCTGGGAGCCTGATTCCTCCAGCTCCATTTTTCTTTCTCAAGATTGCTTTGGCTATTCAGGGTCTTTTGTGTTTCCATACAAATTGTGAAATTTTTTGTTCTAGTTCTGTGAAAACTGCCAGTGGTAGTTTGATAGGGATTGCATTGAATCTGTAGATTGCTTTGGGTAGTATAGTCATCTTCATAATGTTAATTCTTCCAATCCAAGAACATGGTATATCTCTCCATCTGTTTGTATCATATTTAATTTCTTTCATCAGTATCTTATAGTTTTCTGCATACAGGTCTTTTGCCTCCTTAGGTAGATTTATACATAGGTATTTTATTCTTTTTGTTGCAGTGGTAAATAGGAGTGTTTCCTTAATTTCCCTTTCAGATTTTTCATCATTAGTGTATAAGAATGCAAGAGATTTCTGTGCATTAATCTTATATCCTGTTACTTTACCAAATTCATTGATTAGCTCTAGTAGTTTTCTGGTGGTACCTTTACTATTCTCTATTTATAGTATGTGAGATTACTTTCTGATGGAAAAACAAAACTTTGTTGTGACTCTACCATGTGATAAAAAAAAAGTGTACATGCATTTCTGTTTTTTCTGCTTTTCCACATGCAAGAAAGAGTAGCAAAGCTAAGACCAAGGAAATAAAAACAATACACCACATTTCCCTCCCCCATGAAACACCATCACCACCAAATTTTCTACAGCTGATGGAACGAGGGAGTTAACTGCAAAGTCAGAATCCAAACATATATACCTGGGAGAAAAACCTTAGGGCCCTTTTCTCCAGCAGTGGTTCTCAAAGACTGACCAGACAGCAACACTGGCATAGCCTGGGATCTTATCAGAAACTCCTGGTGAGCCCCAGAAATCTGTGTTTTAATGAGCCCTGCTGAAGTTCAAGAACCTGGTAAATATGAATGCCATTACCACTCATGCAATAGGAGTCCACAGAAGAAAGTGGGAGTGGGGCAGGATTTTCAAACAAGAAAGCGTGAATGAAAATGAAACATTGCCTTCTGAATGCAATGGAATGGTTGGTGCAAATAAACCAAAGAAATAGAAATTAAATTAATAGAAAATTAGTGTCTCTTCGTTTTTCTTCAAAGAGCATCTAATCCAATTAAATATTTATATTTTGTTGCTGTTTTAATTAAAATCAATTTTTATTAAAAATTCTAAAAGAAACGTACTGAGCGCTAAGTATGTTGAAAGGGCTTTAAGTGAACCTTCCCATTTCATTTTCACATCATCCCACAACGTGGGCACTATTATTAACTCCATTTTACAGTTGAGAAAACAGCTTGAAGAGGTTAAAGTAACTTGCCTGAAGTCACAGAGCTGGAGTAAGCAGCAAAGCCTGAATTTAGAACTGGGTCTATCTGACTCAGCGTCTGGGCTTGCTCAGCGTTTGTTGTCCTCTGTTGGGTGGATCTTCCTGGACAATGAACTTGAGGACAGTCTTAGACCCTAACCCAGAACCATGTGTGACTCACCTTGCTCCTTTACCCCTTGGGTACCAGCTGCTTCCACTTTCTGTCCATTATTTCTACTGAAAATCCCTACCTCATGTCTCCCTCTTTGACCTAGGTTTTATTCTGCTGGCCAGTGAGTTTTCCTTAATCATGACTTTCAACCTGTCAGAGCCAAGTTCAAAACTCTTAAATACTAAATCTCTCTTTTCTTTATGTCCTCCTGTGAGGTCTCACCTGCAGCAATGGTTCAGGTGCTCTCCTGGCTACAAACCTTGGTCTGTTATCTCCTCTCCTCTCAAATCTGTTCCCTCCTCCTTATATTAGATAGTCTCCTCCTGGTCTCAGGAACATTCGATGGTCATCCAGCTCCATTCTTCAGCTCATGTTGTCTTCTGGACTGGAATACTCTCCCCTTTCTCTTCTGCCCATTCAAATCCCAGCCCTGCTCACCTCCTGGCTTGAGCCCACCTTGACCCCTTCCTCCCCTGCCCTCCTTCAGCTCTCACTGACTTCAGGGGTCTCTCAAGTTCATGGAACAAGCTCCCCCTCCATAGACCATTTGTGCACTCACATTTATACACTACATAAATGGACTACCATGTGGACACCGTAAATGTGCATTTGCAAAATAGAAATCAAAAACTGGTGCTTCTGGTCTTTTCTTCCTTCACCTCAAAAAGTCATCCTGAGAGCCTTTAGGGACAACTTCCTCCATCAGCTAGGCAGTCCCCAGGCTGTGACCGTTCCTGTGACCTCTTCGTCTGATGCTGCCAACTATCCTTGTCCAGTTTGTCACCTGCCCCTACTTTATATTCTTTAAAAATATGTTGTATGTTCTTAAGGGGAATAACTCTCTTTTCAGTGGCAAAAATGGAATATCACATAGGAGGTGCCCACCTTTATTGATACAAGTTCAGTGATGTCCACTGCACCCAGCTGACAAGTTAAGTTTCAAGGCTGCTGCTTACTGTGGGATCATAGCTTCTAGTCATTGCATAAAATGAGACGGTAGTGATCTCAGTTTGTCTAACTTCAAAGGGAAGCCAGGCAGTTCATGTGTCCCGTGTCACTTGGCCAGTTCCTGTGAAACTGGACATTTCCAAAAGAACAGTCTGACTTGCAGCCAAAAAGAGAGTAACATATTTCACCAAGTCTTGGAGAACTGAGAATGGTCTGACTTTTTTTATTTCCTTCCCATCTCCCTTGCCTCTCTCTCTTTTTTTTTTCTCTCACAGCTTTATTGAGATATAATTGACATAAAACATTGTGTAAGTTGAAGGTGTACAATGTGTTGATTTGATACATTCATATATTGCAAAATAATTACCACCTTAGCATTAGCTGGCACTCCCATCCTGTCACATAATTACCATTACTTTTTTTGCAGTGGGAACACTTAAGACATACTCTCTAACAATATTCAAGAATCTAATATACTGTTAGCTATAATCACCGTGCTGTACATTAAATGCCCAGAACCTGTTAATCCTATAACTGAAAGTTTGTACCCTTTGACCAATATCTCCCCCTTTCTTCCATCCCCCCACCTCTGGCTGTACTCCCTGTTTCTCTGAATGTGGCTTTTTTAGATTTCACATGTAAGTGAGATCATGCAGTGTTTGTCTTTCTCTATCTGACTTATTTCACTTAGCATAATGCCCTCAAGTTTCATCCAAGTTGTCACGATTGGCAGGGTTTCTTTCTTTCTCATGGCTGAATAATATTCCATTGTATACATCCCACATCTTCTTTATCCATTCATCCACTGACAGACACTTACACTGTTTCCAAGTCTTGGCTGTTGTGAGTAATGTTGCAATGAACCAGAAGGTGCAGATATCTCTTCCAGAGAGTGATTTCATTTTCTTCATATAGATAACCAGAAGTGGAATTGCTGCATCATATGGTACTTCTATTTTTAGTTTTTTAAGGAACCTCCACACTGTTTTCCACAATGGCTACACAACCGTACATTCCCACCAAGAGTGCGCCAGGGTTCCCTTTTCTCCACACCCTCACCAACACTTGTTATCTCTTCCCTGCCTCTCCTTGAACCCTGTATAGATGTCCCTAGATTACGTGAAGGTCAGGTGTCATTTCCTGAATCACCTAGCAAGATGAAAGTTGACACTATGCACCCTGACCAACATCTAATGAACTATCTAATGTTTTAAAGTCATGCCTTTTCTCTGAGAAAAGTTTCAGTTAATCATTGCTTAGAATAATAACCTTGGCTGGAAAAAGTGGAGAGTCCTATTACTGAGGTATGCTTTTTTTCTTAAAGTCATTTTCACATCTTTAAACGTAGTCTTATGTCATTAAAAACTCCCGAAATGTGTCTCATTTCTTTTTGTTCTCCCCTTCATGTTTTACACCCTTGTTAATTATCTGAGGGATGCAGAAAGTAGCACGTAAGTGAAATTTGCCAATGCTGACAAATTAGATAGTTGCCAAGGGTTCAAAGAGAGGGAAGGAAGACGGTAGGAAATAAAAAGTCACACCATTCTTAATAAATAATGAGAAAATGTCTAGCCATTGACATGAGTGACTCATCTGAAGGATTAACACCCTAACTTAGATACACGATAATCCTGCCAAGGAAGACAAAACTCTGCAGCAAGACCTGGTTTCCATATTCTTTGGTGTAAAATGCCAGGGCGGTTGGCCTGTGGCATTTTAAGTGGAGGCATGTGATGCTTTGATCTTTTGGCGAAAGAACCTTACCAACCAATACTGTGATTTTGCACATGACTTTGGAAAGCAGAGTCTGGCCAGGAAGGAGCCACTCTCCTCTTCTCCAAGAGCTGGTCTTGGGAAGATTCCAATAGCGTGAGCCCTCGCTATCTACTCCTCAGCCCGACATCATGCAGAGAAGCACGGGGCTCAGCTGTGCCTGTAGAATCTTGGGGATGATCTCAGGTGGTCAAGATCAAGTTGGGGACCCAGGTGGCAGTGAAGTTGCTAGTGTTCCCCTGTCCCTTAGACTTCTGGTGGTCTGGTGGGGGTGGGGAGGGGCAGGTAGGGAGTAAACAATCAGGCTTATCCTCATTAGCCAGGTGACTTTTCATTTCCTGGCCATCTTCCCCGCTATCACCTATTAAGCATCTACCTGTGCAGAAACTATTATTTCACCTTTTCTAAAATCACCTGGCAAAGCACGTACCAGAATACCATTCTCCAGGTGAGAAGAATACTTTCAGAGGGACGAAGTCACTTGTCCAGATTCACACGGTTAGTAAGTAGAAGTCAAGACAGTCAAAGGTTGACCTCTAAACTCAAATCTTTCTGTTTCACAAGGCTACTTCTCACCTGCATTATTGAGTGGCTACTCGCTGTGTATAAATATAGATCTGTGCACACATGTCCCCGCCCCACCCCACCACGTGCTAGCCCAATCCCTCTAATTCCTAAATCCACAACCTTTCCTCTGAGTTTGTTGTCGCTGTTACAGGTCAGTCTCTTCTGGTTCCCTGGGGCTTCTCCGTGAAATCTCCGGCAGCAAGCAGCTCTGAAGGCATTTTTTTTTCCTGAAATGTCCTCAATTCCCACCCACCCCCCATTCCCTGCAGAATGAGCATCAAAGGAAGACATTTTTTTGTCCTTATTTTGATGGCATTTCAGACACAGGGCTCAAATAGCCACAAAGGCCATTAACTGAACTTCAACACAGTGGTAGAAATAAGTTTTGCTTCTATGCATTTTTATCTGCTATTTCAATACTAGAGTCTTTTAACTATGAAGATTCTGGTCTTGACAGAGGACTAACTTTGTGAGATGTAGGAGGTGGGGAAAAAATAGACTTCATCTAACTATGAGAAAAGTATCTTAAGGGTTATTTAAAAATCTTCCTTTTCCAAACACCTTTCCCACCTACATTCCAAGTTAAGAAGAATGTTACCAAATATCTTTTCCTAAAATATATCCTTTGGAGTCTGTGAAATAGCACTGTTATAAAGAGTATAGAGAGCTTTTAAAAAAAAAAAAGAAAAAAGGAAAGGGAAAAAAAAAGGATGATTTATTTATTCCCAGAAAATGGTTCTTAAAGTGTGGTCTTGGGAACCCTGAGCAGTACCTGACACCCTTTCAGGGGGGCTGCTGAGTTAAAACAACTTTCACAACAAAATTAAGACATTATTATCTTTTTTACCCTTATTCTCTCATGAGTACAATCCAGTTTTCTGGAGGCTACGTGGCATGGAATGACATCATCTGACAGCTTGTATTTTGATGTTTTTTTTTAAATTGTAATTTGGTACACCCACTATGAAAAACAGTATGGAGGATCCTTAAAAAATTAAAAATAGAACTACCATATGATCCAGTAATTCTACTTTTAAGAATATATCCAGGGCTTCCCTGGTGGCGCAGTGGTTGAGAGTCCGCCTGCCCATGCAGGGGACACAGGTTCGTGCCCCGGTCCGGGAAGATCCCACATGCCATGGAGCGGCTGGGCCCGTGAGCCATGGCTGCTGAGCCTGTGCGTCTGGAGCCTGTGCTCCGCAACGGGAGAGGCCACAACAGTGAGAGGCCCACATAACGCAAAAAAAAAAAAAAAAAAAAAAAAAAATATATATATATATATATATATATATATATATATATATATCCAAAGGAAATAAAAACACTAACTAGAAAAATATCTGTACCCCATTTCATTGTTGTACTATTTACAGTAGCCAAGCAATGAAAACAATCTAAGTGTCCATCAATGGATGAATGGATAAAGAAGTTGTGGTGTATATATATACACCACATTATATATATAAATGGAACATTATTCAGCCAAAAAAATGAGGAAATCCTATCATTTTTGACAACATAGATGGACCTTGAAGGCATTATGCTAAGTGAAATAAGTCAGACAAAGACAAATACTGTATGGTCTCATTTATATGTGCAATCTAAAACAAACAAAAACCTGCCAAGATTATAGAAAAAGAGATCAGATTTGTGTTACCAGAGTCAGAGGATAGGCAGGGGGAATTGGAGGAAGGTGGTCAAAAGGTACAAACTCTGGTTATAAGACGAATGAGTATTAGGGATGTAATGTACAATGTGATGACTGTAACTAACGTTGCAATATGATATACAGGAAAGTTGGAAAGAGCAAATCCTAAAAGTTCCCACCACAAGGAGGAAATTGTTTTCCTTTTCCCTTTCTTTTCTCTTTTATTTTTATTGTATCTATATGAAAAGATGGATGTGTTAGCTGAACCTACTATGGAAATCATTTCACAATTTATGTAAATCAAACCATCATGCTGTACACTTTAAACTCATACAGTGATGGATGTCAGTTATTTCTCAATAAAACTGGAAATAAATAAAATTTTCACTTTTATTTTCTAATATGATAAATGTGGATATAATCCACATAAGCAAAAGCTCTTTGGGGTCTCCAATAATTTTTTAAGAATGTAAAAAGATTGTAAAACCAAAGTCTGCGAGCTGCTATTCCAAGAAAGACTTGCTCATTAGAAATTGGTATCTCATGAAATATCCCGAAAGAAGGTACCATGTCACCTTGGTGCTGAGTCCGGTGAAGGTCACAGGAGGAAAAGTAATATGAGTTCCGGTATTCCCAAAGACGCTCCAAGGACGTCGGGCTGGGACACACTTCTGGCAGGCTCTCTGCACACACAGTAGCAAACTGAAGCGATGAAAAGAAAAGAGCAGTAGTCTACCTACGATCTGAACACTCATTCAGAGCAAACACTCAGCAAAAGTGAGTGGATCTAGACGGGGAGGTCAAAGGACAAATTCAAATGAAAGTGCATGTCCACACACGTTGGGTTCGTTTGGCCACGCACAAGTCCCGGAAAGCAATCCGAGACGCGGGACTATTTTGCAGCACCTCAGTCCAGAAGCGAAATCAGAGGCAAATGCTATGCCTGCCTGGCACGGGCTCTTCCTGCCTCCAAATGACAGTTGTGGAAGAAAGCTGCCTTTACACACAGCCTGCCGGTTCCATCTTGTCGAGGATGGCGCTCCTAGAACGAGTGATGCAGTTCTTTCTCAAGGCTGCCTCATCGCCTGTCTTGCAAAAGCAGCCCGATTAGATATTCTTTGTGCCATCAAACAACAATACCACGTTTGGTGGTTTTGTTTGCACCCAAGGTTGCAATTATCTGTTAAAATAAGAAGTAACCCTGATGTATTAATTTCTTTAGAACTCTGGGAAGTTGAGAACAAAGGGTCCACTCTTTTTTTTTTTTTTTTTTTTTTTTAGTTTTTATTGGAGTACAGTTGATTTACAATGTTGTGTTAGTTTCAGGTGTACAGCAAAGTGAATCAGTTATACATATATATCCACTCTTTTTTAGATTCTTTTCCTGTATAGGCCATTACAGAGTATTGAGAAGAGTTCCCTGTGCTATACAGTAGGTCCTTATTAGTTATTTATTTTATGTATAGTAGTGTGTATGTGTCAATCCCAATCTCCCAATTTATCCCCCCCCATACCTCCTGGTAAGTTTGTTTTATATGTCTGTAACTCTATTTCTGTTTTGTATTGATAGATAAACTCATTTGTACCCTTTTTTTAGATTCTGCATATAAGCAATATCATATATTTGTCTTTCTCTGACTTACCTCACTCAATATGACAACCTCTAGGTCCATCCATATTGCAGCAAATGGCATTATTTTGTTCTTTTTTATGGCTGAGTAATATTCCATTGTATATATGTACCGCATCTTCTTTATCCATTCCTCTGTTGATGGGCATTTAGGTTGCTTCCATGTCCTGGCTATTGTAAACAGTGCTGCAATGAACACTGGGGTGCATATATCTTTTTGAATTATGGTTCTCTCCACTCTTAGGGAAAGTGAAGGCTATCTCCTGGTATTGATGGATGTGCTTAATGTTAACAGCTTTCTACAAAGCTCTATACAGTTGACCCTTGAAAAACATGGGGGTTTGGGGGGCCAAATGCTCTCCCTGCCCCAGTTGAAAACCGTATAACTTTCCGATTGGTGGTTCCTCCATATCCAACGTTCCACATCCCTGGATTCAACCAATTACAGATCGTGTAGTTCAAATTTAGTGAAAAAAAATCCACAGATAGGTGGACCTGTGTTCTAACCTATGTTGTTCAGGGGTCAACTGTACTTCTAAGTAGTAACTGAGAAACTCCAAATTATTCTAAACAGTCATTCAAGACAACATCAGGAACGCTTTATGTAGAAGGACATTTCAAGTATCCAGAAATTCCAGGTATTTGTGGTTAGCTGTGTGTTCTCAGCAACCACTGCTGGACAGAGAAAAGGCACCCAAAGAAACCCCGATGGTCTGTCTTACTGCTTAACTCAAAAGGGCTCAAGCAGTGGTTGTACAATGTCAGTGTTCTTACTGCCACTGAACTGTGTGTCTAGAAATGGTTAAGGTGGTAACTTTTGTGTTATGTACATTACACCACAATAAAAAAGAAGGGGCTCAAGCTGTAGTAAAGGAAAACCACTCCAACCTTGCTCTGAGCTGCCTAAATCAAGACAATTTCCAGGGCTAGGCAGGTGGAACATGCCAAACCACATTTGACACGGTCTGATATCAGCAAGCATAGATCAACACTGGAGCAGTAAAATGGATATACATCTGTACTCTGAACACGGAGATTGTTTTAATCACCACATATGTAGGTATTGTAAAAAATCATCAAATAGTGAACAACAGACTTTTGCACTCTGGACTGCCCTTGCCTTACTGGGGAGCTATTTGCACAATCTAATACTTGGTATGAGCCATCCTTATCATCCAGGTTTGACTGCAACACTTGTGCAGCTGTTTGGACTACTTGGACTCATATCTAGGTATCGATTTGCAGAGTCAGTATTCTAACACTTGAGCCCTTGAGAAACATGACCTAAGATCCAGGGCTACAGTGTTTAAAAATAAGTAAAACAGCGTTCTTATTGAGTTTAGAAAAATATATACAAGCACAAGCTTGTCAGAAATTTAAAACAGCAAATTTGATAGTGGGATAATCTGCGATGGGAAGTGGGAAGTGTGGAAAGATATGCAGTCTTATTTTAAATCAGAAATGAAACTTACCAAACAACAATAAAATGGCCTTTAATATAAAATGATTTTACGCATCTAAATTTAGCCAAGGATAAACCAGCCAACAACTCAGGACATTAATTGTGTTCCAATCTTCTAACCAAAATAGGTATGGGTTTGACTCACTAAATTAAGGTATAATTTTTTTTTTTATTTACTTTTGGCTGCATTGGGTCTTCGCTGTTGCGCATGGGCTTTCTCTAGTTGCAGCACGGTGAGCGGGGTCTAGTCTTCATTGTGGTATGTGGGCTTCTCATTGCCATGTCTTCTCTTGTTGCAGAACATGGGCTATAGGCACGCAGGCTTCAGTAGTTTTGGCACGTGGGCTCAGTAGTTGTGGCTTATGGGCTCTAGAGCACAGGCTCAGTAGTTGTGGTGCACGGGCTTAGTTGCTCCGCAGCATGTGGGACCTTCCCGGACCAGGGCTCAAACCCGTGTCCCCTGCATTGGCAGGAGGATTCTTAACCATTGCACCACCAGGGAAGCCCCAAATTAAGGTATAATTTTATATACAAAGGCTTTTCAAAATTTGGTAAAGCAGACAACTAACTCATGTCTTAAGAGAATTTGGAAAGTATTAACATTATAAATTAGAGGATATTTTTCTCCAATATCCAGTGAGAGGTCTACTCACAAATATGTATGCTTTTTAGTTTTAAAAAATTGTTCCAGGATGTATGGTATAATGGCATTTAAAAAATACTCAATCATTTTGCCCAATTCTAAGGTATATAATTGTACATCTAAATCATAGCTATCAGTATATTATTAGAAAAGCCATTCCAACACAACAGGCTATGTTAGCATTAAGGGTCACCGTGGTTTTTCTAAACTGTGTGAACTACAAAATGATAAATATGTTGTAGTGAATAATGGACAAGTTTTGTAAAATAACCATAAGAAATGCACTGAGCTTAAAAAGAGGCAGTACAACTCTGGAGAGGTAAGATTTGAGCAAAACAAATGGTATTTGTTACAGTTTTCTCCCAATTCATGTCATGGATTTATTCATTTAAAGAGAAAAAGAAATATCAAAAATGTAGGTCATTAACATTACTTGAGGCAGGTTTTCCTGACATCAGCCAAGAAGCCAGCAGCTCTGTCCTTGATTTTCTCCACAGTAATGTTTCTAATAAATACATTGTGATGACAATAAAATCATCTGAAAAAAAGAACAAAATATCTCTTCTCTCTTTATTAATTGAGATTTTCCAGACCCTTCTTTCATTTTTTCATCAAAATAAATGCCAAATTTGGCTTCCTGATCTCAAACTTTATTACATAGTTAAAATCATCAAAACAGTATGGTACTGGCACAAAACAGCCACAAAGACCAATGGAACAGAACTGAGAGCCCAGAAATAAACCCACACATATATGGTCAACTAATATTTGACAAGGGCTCCAAGAATGTGGTATCTATCTATCTATCCATCTGTCTATCTATACAATGGAATATTACTCAGCGATAAAAAATGATATCCTGACATTTTCAACAATATGGATGAATCTTTGGGGCACCATGCTAAGTGAAATAAATCAGAGAAAGACAAATACTACTTGATCTCACTTATATGTGGAATCCAAAAGATTGCACTGATGGAAACAGAGAGGAGAATGGTGGTTGCCAGGGGCTGAGGGGTGGAGGAAATGGGGAGATGCTGGTCAGAGAAGCTTTCACTTATAAGATGAATAAGTTCCAGGGAATCTAAGGAACAGCATGGTGACTATAGTTAACAATATTGTATTGTATACTTGCAAGTTGCCACGAGAGTAGAGTTTTAATGTTCTGGCTAAAATGACAACAATAAAATGGTAATTTTGTGAGATGAAGGATGTGTTAACTGATCTTATTGTGGTAAACACTTCGCAATAAATGTGTATCAAAGGATCACGTGCCACACCTTAAATTTACACAATGTTATATGTCAATTGTCTCTCAATAAAGCTGGGGAAGAAAAAGAGTTGCCAAATTTGGGATTCTGTGGGAGGCATTTTAGGCTTAGTTTGTGAGGGTAAGGTAAAGAAAGGGTCAAAAAAAAAAAATCCATGACCACGTATGAATTGATGTATATGGCAGATCTGGCACTTTTGATGTTGTATGTGCTTAGCTTTTTTGATGAAGGGAAGGTTGTCACCCTTAATTCTGTTTACCAGGAGAATTTTATTTTCCCTTTATTGTATTATATAATTTAAATCAAGGAAGAATTCTCCCAAATGAGGAGGACATCTGTGACCAAAGTAGTGTGAATGAATCCATTCTATCCAAAATATTTTTGAGCGCCTGCTGAAATAATAACTTTGTTTCTCACGCACAGAGAATTCTTCTAGGTGCTTTGTGCCTGTAAACTAAGTGAACCCTCACAATTTTCTGCTATGTCCCAATCTGATGGATAAATCCAATGGGGCAGGTATTTCAATGGTCCCTTTGGGCTGCTTAGGAAGTTGACAAACAAAGGTGTTAAGTCAGTTAGCCCAGGTCAGAAAGACAGAGTTAGGATTCACCCTGGGGGCAGTCTGGTGCCAGAGCTGGGTGAGAATCCACACAAGATAGCTTCTTTCTAGGTTCAGAAGTTGTAGATAAAGGGAAAAACAAAACAAACAAACAAAAAAACCCATCCCATCTCTGTCATCACGGAACTTACTGTCTAGTCTGAAAAGCACACCAATCAATCAGTACTGAATGGTGAGTGCTGGAAAAACTGCACAGAAGGTTAGGTGGAATCTGATTTAAATTGAGAGGTGCAAGGCGTGAGGCGAGTCCTCTCAGAAAAGAGCATTTCAATTGGGCCCCGTGGGATGAAGAGGCTTTGGCAGGAAGAAGAGATGGCAAAAGATGGAACAGGGCAAGTCCAGAGAAGGAGGCTTGGAAAAGGTGGGCAAGCGCTCACTGCCATCTTGGACTCCAAGTGAGGGCAGAGAGCAGTGGAAGGAGATACAGTTGCTGGGTGGGCTGGCAGCAATCCCAGACTAGGTTACTTTAGGCTTTTTCAAATTTTAGCTCGGGTGAACCGAAGGTC
The DNA here is from genome assembly GCF_964341445.2 of Mesoplodon mirus. Lineage (NCBI taxonomy): Eukaryota > Metazoa > Chordata > Mammalia > Artiodactyla > Ziphiidae > Mesoplodon > Mesoplodon mirus. The sequence continues at coordinate 33,357,650 of NC_138989.1, forward strand.
ATTGAAAAGAACTAAGCAAAGGAAGAATCCCTGGGCTGGTATGAGAAGAATGTGCCAGAGGCAGCAAGGGTGGAAAATAAAAAACAAAAAAACACAGCAGTTGGGAACCTACTGACAGCCCAGGCAAGGGAAACCGTGGCGATAGAAGAGGTGGACACCTTAAGGAAATGATCTGGGGACAGATCTGGCCAAACCTGACAGGTCTCCAGGTGACTCGAGGCACCCCCAGGAAAACCCTGAAACACTGGAATAAATATCCTTTTCTTATAGATTTGAAATTCTGGATTATATTTTTAAAATCAGCATTGTTCTCTTTATGGATCAACCATATGTGAAATAAGAGAACGTTAACAAGTTTGCTTAAAATCTGGTGATGGAGCAAACCTCTGCAGCAAATCCTACCCTTTTCAGGTGACACTCAGACAGTATCTGCCTAGGAAACTCTTTATAACCTAGTTCCTTACTGTTCCAAAGGAGCCCTTCGTGGTTTAGAGATGCCTGAGCCAGACCTCTGTCAGATCCTTCTTGTGGCACCTTGGGTCTGGCAAAGTTCTGCACTGGCCCCTCCCCAGTGGACGGCCCCAGCACCCAAATAATTGACAGGATGAAAAGAGCCAGGGTGAGGCCAGAGCCAGAGACTGACAAGGTCCAGGAGCCTTACTAAATCTCATTCAATGAAAAAAAACATCACCAACCAGCTACAGTACCTGGCTTCTCATGGCAAAGAATGTAGCTCTGATTTAAAAAAGAAAAAAGTAGAAACCAGATTAATATTCAGTCCAGTTATCAGCACCGGCTTAAGGTGAGACAGATGGCAACAGCGGCCAACTTTAAATCCATCTTTTATTGTATTTCGAAAACTTCTTGCTTTGTAAAACGTGGCAAAGAATTCACTTTTCAGATAATTAACTCCAACGTATTGCTAAGTTCCTATGCCTTGCCCCAGATCAGAAAATAACCTAAACAGTTTCTGCATCTAGAGTGTTTTTTTCACAGGCTGGCATGCATCAAGCCAAGAAGCAGGAAACGTCAAGTCCTAAATCTTTACAATGAGTTGATGATCTGCAGTTATGTGGAAGGTTTATTGCTCAGTCACTGCTGTTTGATATTTTTCTGCAAAGGGCAGAGCTTACTCTGGAACTTTCTGCTCTCAGCAACTTGGTGAAACTTTTATTTATGATGTATAGTTTTTTGTTTTTCTTTTTAAAGGAAAACCATCCTGGAGCTGGTTTATGCCATGCCAAACCTAGCAAGTTCTGGAGGAATCATGGAAGATTTGATGGTTTTAAGTATTACAGTAGGATTTCACTTGGGGGAAAAGCTGGTCAGGAGGATGGGAGTCTCTGACTGTAAAAAAAGGAAAAAAGTACAGGCTTCACATCAACAGTGTTTTTAAACTTCTGCTGTTATTCAGTACAAGTGGCTTGAGAAGGAGGATGGTGGCGGTGACGACAGCACACTGTCATTCTTAGGGCTCTGTCTAGTTTTTGAAACCCCTTCATCAAATTATTTCATTTAATCCTACCTATTCGATGACGTCCTTCATGCCGTTCCCAATTTATCTAAGGAGACTGAGATTCAGAGAGGTTAATCCTGAGATCACACTGCTGGTAAAAAAAAAAAAAAAACAGCACTGGGGAAGAAGTTGCAAGGCATTTCAAGAAATCACAACTTTATTTGACTTTTTGCTTAACATCTTGAAGGAGCAGGACAGCAGTATCGGGAGGAAAAGATTTATGCTGCAAAGGCCAGTCTCCAGCTTGTGCATCAGGAGGCCTTGAGTTTTGCCAGCCTTTGTGTTAGCAAGGATGACTCCTGTGAGAAAACATGGAAAGGTCTTCCCTTCGAAAGAATGCATAAGCCAGATAGCTATTTCTGCAGAATCCAAAATTCATCTCAAAGGCTCCCACTAATGAGATGAATTTAAGAGAAATAAACCTCTTTCTAACTATCTCATTCCATTAAGGATGTGCTGAAAAACTTTAAAAGTGAGAACACCTAAAATTTCTATCGGAGATGTATCTTTCATTCAATTCACTGTGTTCTACTGCAATATCTACCCGGATACTTCGGGGGAATTACAGAAAATAAAAATAACTGTTTTTGCAATTCCAAATATAAATCACTGTATCATATGTGTTGTCTCCAAGCAGAGTCATCAAATAATAGTAGGACTGGCCTCAGTCAAACCTGCTCTCTGAACAGTTCTGAAATGTACACTCAGATTCTCCTAAAGTATGCAGAATAAGGTACATTAAAAGTTGGATGACTAATCGATGCTGAAAATGTGTCCAATATGGTTGAGTTTCCATTTCATTTTGTATAAATGTTTTCTAAGGACTTTCAGCTTATAAGGCCCAAGTTGGACCCAGAGCTTTAATAGTAGGAGAAAGGGATTCATTTCCCTTGTGAGCTGAGTTGTCACTTTAGAAAAAGATGGTGCTAAATTTGAAATATCATTAACCCCTTTAATGAGTTCTTTCTGCTCCAAAAGACTTCTGTTTCACAAGAGGAAAATATCCAAAGTCCTCTTAACAGACTGTGTGATCTTAAAGAATATATTTGGAAATATTTGTAGAACTCTTCATTTTGATGTCTGGTGGTATGTAATTTCACCTTTTGGTCCACTAAATGGTCAGATGATACCTAACAACACTTTGTTTCCAGATTACCTGCTTTACCTCATATTCATCAAACACATAGTCCTTTTCTGTCTTTACATCCTTGATAATCTTTCACTTTACTCTGCTTTAATTATATAGGCCTGTCTATGAAACCTTTCACGTTTACACTATTTGGCTTCAATTTCTCAAGTCACATTGGCAACCACTTAGCCTGTGGGTGTATCTAGTCAGTTGTAAATGTGTTTATGTATTCCGGGAATTTCACCCATTCGTTTAACAAATATTTATTGAGGGTCTATTGTATATCGGGCTCTGATATAGGCACTGAGGGTGTAGCAGGAAACAAAAGAGACCAAAATTTCCTTTTTTGTGGAGTTTATAGTCATGGCAGGGGAGGGGCAGACTGTCAGTAATTAATAAGACAATCCGTACAATGTTGGACTATAATACATGCTATAGAGAAAAATCAAGGTGTGAGACAGAGAGAGTGGGTTGGAAGGAGGGAGTGTAATTTCAAATATGGCGCCCAGAGAAGGCTTCACTGAGGAAGACACATTTGAGCAAAGACCTGGAGATGGTGGAAATTAGAGGGACCCCTGAGGAAGAGCATCTCAGGTAGAGGGAGAAGGATGCAAGTTTCAGGAGCATCTTGGAAGCCAGTAACCTAGAGTGGGTGCCCAAGGTGGAGAGCAGTAAGACATGAGGAAAAAGAGGCATTGAGACCAAAAAGGCAGATCAGTTTGGATTTGGAATTTTTATGTTGACAAAGTAGAAGCCATGGAGAGGGAAGTGAAAATGATACGACATATTTTGAAAGCATGATTTAGGCTGCTGGGCTGATGATAGTCTTTAGGAAAGCAAGGTCCAACACAGGAGTCCAACAATGGTGTGCTATCTATATATCTCTATATAATAGATATTGAGATAGATTTCCCTCTGTATGTTTCCATAGGTATATAGTTATAAATGGCTATAAAGAGAAATAGATACATAGAGAGACACACACAGAGCAGTAGACATAAATGTATGTGTGCCTGTGTGTGAACATTTGTCAATTATTTCCTCACTCTATCCACTGAGAGAACCTAGAGGTTATGACATGCCAGTAGCAGTGAGCATGTTGGGTGCCCAGATCTCATTCCTAAATGCCATCCTCCATAAAAAGGAACCAGGGCTCCTTGGAGAGCTGATTCCAAAATGATCCCAGAACATCTTGATGTGCCAGAAAGTTAGAAGGTACCCAAAGGTACCCAAAGAATGGGGACATGTCAAAGGGACTGAAGAGCCATCTTAAAGAGACACCCCTTGGCCAAATCTAGGTAATTTGAGCATCAAGATAAATAATGAAAGTAACAAAATGATTCACTGGATGGAATAGGAATTCCTGAGTCTATACTGACATAAATAGATAAATGCAGGGAAGGGAAATATTTTCTACAGAAGAATGCTGATTAATAGTTGCAAAAGGAGTGAAGCAAATGGGGGATAGTCATTTGGCAACCATCATAGTTGGGGGGGCTGATTCAGGCAGGAGTCATCAATGACTGCTAAGACTGGTTGAGTGAATTTTCAATGAGAAACAGAATATTGATGTAGCCTAGGAGTATATCCCTACAAAATACTCATCAATTACAGAGCAAAATGTTGACTTCATACTGGAGGATTCCAGCGTCTGCCAAGCCAGATGATCAAGGTTAATATCACAACGGTGGGATACTTCTTAATGTAGATGAACTGCCTAGAGTACAGTATCATTTCTTTGTTATTTCTGACAAAAATGCATGACCTGGGTCAAACATGAAGAAACATCACATGGATCCAGGTTGAGATCTCTGAAATCTACAGAATGAAAGGTATGTAGTTTTCAAAGCTGTCAAGGGCATGAAAGACAGGAAAGCCGGAAGAACCGTAGCAGATTAAAGGAGAAGAACCAGACGCATCACCTCCATGTAATGTGTGATCCTAGACTGGATTCGGGACCAAAAATGAAAAAGAGCCATTTTGTGGAAAGTTGGTGAAATCTGAAGGGGTTCTATGGATTGGTTGTTCTGTGCTTATGTGCGAGAGAATTCCGGTTTGGGGGAAATATACACACAGGAGTATTTAAGGGTGATGAGGCATCATGTCTACACTTGCTCTTAAATGGTTCGGAAAAAAGAATATTGATCATGAGTATCTATCCATCTAGAGAAAAAGAGAGATCAATGTAAAATGGTAACAATTAGGGAAACTGTTTCTTCAAAAAAAAAAAATGAGGACGGCTCATAAGGAATAGTTCGCCATCTTTAAGTCAAGAATATTAAAACATGATTAGTTTTAGCTCTCTAGATTTACAAACAAAGTTGTTAGATTTGGCCTAAAGTCTGAAAAAAAAATTTATTAAATACTTAAAAGGAGAAAAAAAAAGAGTCAATCTCCCATTCAAAATGGGTACAAAAGTGCAGGCCTCGCTAAGACATTGAGAAAGGTATTTTGCTGGCAGATGGGGCTGGAGCAGTGCGTTCTTTTTTAAGGAGGTCAGAGGCAATTTGGAGGGTAAGAGATGGTGAAAGATTGTGAAATCAGGTCATATGAGGAAAGGCTGGAAGCCCAGGGCACTTTCGTCTGGACAAAAGAAGTCACGCAGGGGACTTGTTACTTGTCTTAAACGATCTGGAGTGCTCTCTTGTGAAACAGGGCTTAGACATTTATATGACCACCATGGGTAGAAACAGAACCAACCAGTAAAAAAAATAAAAATAAAAAATAAAAAGTACTCTTCCACATTTCATCTTCAAGTAAGGGAGAGGGAATGGATTTGGGGTTAGTGAGATTCTCATCATAGGGAAAGCAGAAGCAGGGTGAACACCTGCCAGAAATATTCTATCAGAAACAAATATTAGAAGTCTTAGGTGACCTTTAAGCCCCTTTAAAACACTTTACAATAACACCTACTATTTATTGAACGCTTTCTATGTGCCCAGCGTTACAGACGCATTATCTCAGTTAATCCTTCCCACGGCTCTAGCAGACAGGCACCCTGATCCCCTTCTCACAGATGAAGAGAATGAAGCTTAAACAGCATGTCTCACTTGGAAACCAAACACGTCACACAGAAGTGTTGGAGCCTGGAGTCAGCCCTATGTGTGCTGACTCCGTATGCCACTCCGGGACTCTTAGCTTCATATTTCCTGCCTCTGAGTCCCAGTGACTCTCTCTCATCTCCTCCTTTAGAATCTTGAGCCACTGGCATGTCCAATGGACCAAAGAGCATCGGTTGATTTCTCTCACTGTCCACAGATGCTCCACTTCTCGTCTCTTGTTGCTTTCTCATCCACTTGAGCCCTTAAGCTCCTTCCCCACTATGAAGGAAATGCATCTTATCTAGTTGTTTGTGCCTCGCCTGGCTGTCCACACATCAGATGTTTAGATGGATTAATATCACTACGGCTGCCATCCACACCCCAGCCCACCCCACCTCTTATCAGGTAAACCTCCGGGTATTGAGTTCAGCTGCACTCACACTTGAGCCAAGCCACACCTTCATTCTACGCAGGGTTTCAGCCAGTTCAGGTCAAAGTGCAATGCATTTAGCAAGCACTTAACTGTGGAGTATGGAAATATCTCCTCGAGAACGCTTTGCCTCTGAATTGCGTGGTCCTAGTCTCCTTGGGTTTCAAGAAGTTTCAAGAAGATGAATAAGGACAGGCTTGCCTCTTCTTGAGAGAGGTAAACGTTAGCACTTGGCTGCAGGGAAAAAAACAAAAAATGTTGGCTATTATTTTCCAAAGGGGACTCAAGATGTTAGGATCTCATGAAAAAAAATCTGCCTTAAGATGCAAGGAGCTAGTGCCATGAAGCAGCATTCCGAGTCACTTAGCCACAGTTGACAGGAAGTGGCTCCTTGACCTGTGCCAACTGCCCCCTGACTTCCTTTAGTGAATCCCCTTTCCTCCCCCTCCCCCTACTGAGGAGTCTACAAAGCACAGCCAGACACGACCACGTGTGCGAGCTTGTCATGCTTAACAGTACCACACCTGTGCTCACAAAACACAGACGTGTCCCTGATGGGCTATAAAATGTGCTATTTGGGAAGTTAATTTTGAAATGTTATTAAACTAATAGGTACTTGTCAATGTACCTCTTTCCCATAGATACACCTAGGAGTGAGACGTTTCGGGTTGGTTGGATAGCTTTCGAGTGGTATTTTCACCTTTTTTATATGTTTTTCTCCTCCGGTAGACTTTACCCACTGAATTTTCCAGAAAGCGTGACTTCAGGAGGTAGTAAGCTGCAGAGGGAAGAGTGCGCATGAATGCCCTGGGAGATGGCGCAGTGAACTCCTGTCCCAGCCTTTGGGGCGGCAGTGGGAGGGAAAAGAAAGATAATGTGCCCTTTGTTTACTTAAAAGGCCCAAGAGTTGTGCAAAACGCAGGCCTCCTATATGCACCGGCAGTTTTCATGGCCTGGACTCCGAGGCGTAGAATCAAGCAAGCACGTGGCTGATACACGGGGCCTTCAGGCCTGGAGCTTCCGTGGGCACCAGTGGGGGTGGGTGGCTCAGGGGCCGCTGGAGCCCAAGGCTCCTCCGCGGCACTAATGCAGGTTGGGTGAGAAAAAACTGCGACCCAGGACTTATCTTCATATTTTAGCGCTTCGTGCGAACTTGTACGCAGCTTAAGCAAAAACAAACCTCCAACCACTCCCCGACTCACATCCCTGCATGCTTGCCTCTGTGGCTTTAACTCTTTTCAGGGATTGCACACATTTAATACCAGCAAACGAAACTGAGTTACCAGGTCCCCTTCAGGCACACTAAGGGCATTTCTCACATCTTCTCTCTCTCTCTCTCTCTCTCTCTCCTCCAATCCGCAGCCGACGCAAAATTGCGCGTGTGTTAGTATGTGTGCCCGATCCTTCCCCTGCTTGCAAAGGCCGAAACAGCTCCTAGAACTCGCCAACTATAAAGCCCCGGGTGGCCGGGCAGGAGCCGCGCACCGCGCACCGCGGCTCAGGGGCGGGGCCGAGCGCGGGGACCGCCCGGGCGCGGGGCGCAGCCAACCAGCGGCCGGCGAGGGCGGGCCGGCGCGGGCCGAGGGGCGCGGGCAGTCACAGGCGCCCGGCGCGCGCTGCAGGTGGCAACTTGGAGGTGCCACCGCTGCCGCCGCGAGAGGGCCCGGGTCTGGAGGCCCCTTCCAACCTCTGAGAGCCCTTTCCCGCCGCCGAACCCGAGACCGGATCCGGGACAATCCGAAGGGAAAAGCCGCTGCGCAGGGACCTGTGAGCAGCCCTACCTCTCCTCTGCCCTTGCGCTACTTTTTTTCTTCCAGGAAGGTTGTGCCGGGGAGCGGCGAACAGGCTCCGGGAGGGGCCGGAGAGGGACGCTCCCGGTGACCCAGGTGAGCCCCTTTCCTTCCCCTACCCCATCCCTCTTCGCAGACGGTCGCAGGTCGGGACTCTAGCTCTCCGGGTGGTCAGGGGCTGGTGCGTGGGCGCCTGCCCTTGGCTCGAGGTCGAGGAGGGAGAAGGCGAGGAAGGGGCGAGGCTGGCCCGGCCGGGGGTTGCCTTCCCGGGCCCGCCTGGAATCCGCAGGGACGGACAGAGAGGGCTCGGCGGTGGCCGGAGGGCTGACACCCTGGTCGCAGCGGGCCGGAATCGCCCCCGTGCGCGCCTTTCGGGAGCCGCAGCGGGAGCCGGGCGCGGCGCCTCTGCGAACCTTCGAAGTGAGGTTCAGGCGAGCGCACGAATTTTAAGTCCCTGCGAGCCCCGAGCGCCGAAGGACGTCATCCCTCTCTGCCCCGCAACTCCTCCTCCGCCCCTACTCGCCTCCACCCCTCCGTGCCAGCGGCGCAGCCTATTCGGAGATTCCGTGTCTTGGCCAACGCGCGGAGTCGTTGCTGCTGTCACTCCCCTCCCTGCCCTCGCCGGAGATGGAGCGCCCCGGGGTCTGCCTCCCCGGCCCCGGCCTTCTAGCGGTCCGCTGAGGGCGAGTGGGGCAAGCCAGTTCTCTGCGCCGAGGGCGGAGGTGGGCGCAGGCTCGCTCTCCAGTGCTCGCTGTATCCATCCCCAACCCCCTGCAGCTTGAACCGCTGGCCAAGGGAGCGGAGTCTCTGTAGCCAGACCTTGCTCGCTCTGGGAAATTGGGGGCCTCCTAGGATGTTGCAAACCTCGGAGGAGAGGCGGGAGCCTCTGCCTCCATCTGGGCATTTCAGCCCCTGCCGTGAAGTGGACATTAGCTCTGACTTCCGCCTACGGGCTCTGGCATGGGGGTGGTGGCGGCAGTGTGTGTGTGTGTGTGTCTGTGTGTCTCTGTGTGTGTGTGTCTGTGTGATCCTCCGTGAGGCAGAGGCGCAGGAGCCAACTCCCCCTGCCCCGCCGCGCCGCAGGGCTCCGCCGCCCCTCGCCGCGAGCGGCGCGCAGCTGCATGCCAGCAAGTCAGCGCTGCTGGCCCCTCTCCTCCTCCCGCTCTAGCTGCTAGCCCCCCCGCCCCCCACCTAGGCGCGACCCAAGGTGAAAATCATCTGGCCGGAGGGTGCGGGTGGGGGAATCGAGTCGCTCCCGAGGCAAATGGGGCAGGTTTCCAAAATCCAGAGGAACGCCGCTCGCCGGGCATTTCATCTTCCCGCGGCTCTGCTGTGAGGACCTCGGGTTGAGGCTGGCGGAGGTGAATCCGCATCCCAGGGAGGGTGTCGTGTAACTTGGAAAGCCGAAGTTGGGGTCGCTGAGCATCCGAACTCCCTTTGGCGCGTCCTGCGTGGAGGCGGAGGAACCAGGGGCTGGCATGCGGGCGCGCTGCGCGGGAGGTGGGGATGCTGGGGACCAGCTGCCGGAGGGCGCCCCGGGCCGCTGGGGCCGGAGGGCTAGGCGCCGGCGTGGGAGGGCGCGTCGGGGCTGCGGCGGGCTCGGGGGCGCCCGACTAGCGCTGGAAGTTGAGGTCGGGGTCCGCGCCGCGTGGTGACAGCCCTCCCGGCCCCTGCGGATTCCCGAGCAGAGCAGCAGCCACGCGGCGTGTTCGGTCCCCGCCTCGGCCCGCCGGCCGCGGCTTTCGCTTTGCATTCTGTAGAAGTGAAGCCTCTGCGCCTCGAAAGCCGGGGGGTGCTGGAGGCGAAATCCTCCGGGGAGCGAGGGCGGCGCCGAAAAGACTCGGAAAGGGAGAACGCAGGATCCGCCGGTAAAGCCGTTGAGCGCCAAAGATCCCCGAGGCAAGGCGAGGCTGGCCCAGGCAAGAGGTCCGGCTCCCGGGCCTTTGCGCCGCTCTCCCTAGGGGACCGAGGGTTCCAGCCTCCTGCGCCCCCAGCCCAGGCTCGTGGACAACTGTATAATTCCCTCCGAAGTGCATTGGCTTAAGACTGGGCGGGGAGAGGGCTGAAATCCATGAAATGAATGAAAGTAGAAAGGACTGTAAATCCCAAATATAATTCCGGTTTAAATCTAAATTCCGTTTGATTAGAAGCAGACTCTAATCTGGTAGCGCAGGGTCTGGGTGCATTTCTCCTAATGACAGTTACTGGAGGGCCCGGCAAGGCTCGGCCTTCCCAAGCTGGAATTGGGCTGCATATGGAGATTGGGAAGGGGGGTGGGTGGGAGTGCGGGTGCACATACCCTTAATTTACAGCAGGGAAGCGGTCAAGTTCAGGTTGGTTTGGAAATGACCTTGCAGGCCTTCTTCCCCTTCTCATCTGCCACAGGCATTTCCCACCTGGATCAATTACATACGTTCAGAGACTTAGCGACACCAAGGGGTTAAAGATTCTCTCCTGTAACATTAGTTTCCAAAGAGGACTTTTAAAGAGGCTTCTTAGAACTGTAGTACCCTCAGGAAAACATTCTCAGTTCAGAGGAGAAGGGGTGTAAAACCGAAATTTCATAACTAGACTGTGATATCTCAGCCCCAGTAAGGGAGCCTCCAGACTGAGGTGTAAGTTATTGAGAGCCGGGCTCTGTCTCGTCCTTTTCTCCCCCAGGGCCTGGTATATAGTAGGTGTTCAACAAACACATATAGACTGATGCTTATAATCTAAAATGTTGGCCTGAAAAGACATTTAATAATTTCTAGGGTCAGTCATTTTTTAAGTCAGAATATTAAACCAATTATAATAGTCATTATGAGGCCTAATGTGCATTGTTTACATGTATTTTTAAACTATTTGGGATTTGTGAAATCACTGTAAATAAAAATGCACTTAAGGTGTCAGGAAGTTTAAAAATAACAGCATGACCGTTGCGTGTTTAAAGTCCCTCTGTAACAGTCTCGGATTGACTACCTCTAGAAATGGAGATCTCACTACTTTCACAAGGGTTCTATCTTTAGATAAACTCATTATTCACATGTTAGGAGCTCAAGGTTGAACAGGACAGGGCCTCTGCCCATACATGCTGGTTGGCAGGGCCAAAAAGGAAACGTGGTTTTGGTGCTACTGGGTAGACACGGGCGAAAGTTACTGGATCTCAGCGCTCTGAGTGGCAGCAGGGGGCACTTGACTGAGGATGGTCCTGTGCTTTGGCTTTGGAGGAGGAAGAGAACGATATAAACTGACTACGAAGAACTTTCTCGAAGCTCGGCCTGCTTATCTATTCCTTCCAGTGCCATTTCCTGAGCTACAGCACTCAGCCCTCTCTCTCTCTCCTACACGCCCACGCTTCTTACATGTAAGAGCCGTCTCCAAGCCTCTCTGTTCCTTTTCTTCTTGAATCCTAAGATTCTTCATGCTATCCCCAACACCGCACTGCCAGCTCTGCTCACAAGACACTGAATATTAACATGCTATCTCTGAAAATTTTTAAAAAAGAAAAAAAAGGAGCAAAAATGCAAGCAGGGAATGATTTGTGTAGGACTTGAAGTCAAGGCGGTTGGCGGTGAGTGGTTCATTAAAAAGCTCCAGGGGGCTTCCCTGGTGGCACAGTGGTTGAGAGTCCGCCTGCCGATGCAGGGGACACGGGTTCGTGCCCCGGTCCGGGAAGATCCCACATGCCGCGGAGCTGCTGGGCCCGTGAGCCATGGACGCTGAGCCTGCGCGTCCGGAGCCTGTGCTCCGCAACGGGAGAGGCCACAACAGTGAGAGGCCCGCGTACCGCAAAAAAAAAAAAAAAAAAAAGACCCAGGGAGCCGGATGAGTCCCGGTCCACTGTGGGCAGCCACTTCCTCATCATTTTCACCTGCTGCACGGTGAGAACCCATTTATGACTCCAGCGTTCTCAGAGGCAGTGGGATGGAGACTGTGAGAGCGAGCACATGGAACGCAGAACTTTCCAGTTCAGAACCAGTTAACCAAGAACAGCAAGACCCACAATTAGTTAAAAAACACGACTTTCCACAGAGAGCTGCTTAAGGGGCTGGAGATTGTAAAAGCTATCGAGCCGTGCTCTTCACAGTAAAGATGGAGGAATATCAATGGCTGTTAGAAAGTTTCTGATTTGTCATTTTGCCAGGGAGTCAGTGAAATGGCGATAGAGAAATCAAAGCAGCCACCAGATTGCTGAGGGCAAGAAAATCTTTGTGTTTTAATGCTACTTGAGTAGCACGTGAGGCTTTCGTTTGACAGCATTCGGTGTCACGATGACATGAGGTACAAAGCAGGCCTGATAGATGGGCCACCTGTGTGCTGAAGGGCCACCGGTCACAGAGCCCAAAGCTCAGGGGCTCATATCCTGGTGGGATTGCGGACAGAAATCAGGACACCGGAGCTAGAAGTACAGTATCTTAGGATCCTCAGTAGCGAAAGAGTGAGCAGCTAACTAGGTTAGGAGCAGTGATGTGATAGGGAATGGCGTTGCATATAATTGGGGTCGATTAGGAGGATTTCAGTCAAGTGGCATGAACCCAGATCAGACCTGGAGGAAAGATATGAATGGGCAAAGGAATGCCCGATAGTACTTACATCGGGAATTTGGAAACAGAAGGAGGGAGAGAGCTGCCGTGTCTCAGTGTGGTGGGGAAGCAAGGGCAGGAGTCGGAACTCAGACCCCTCACTGCTGCTCCATCACGTTATGTAACGTCTCTGAGCCCCAGTGACCCCATCAGTAAAATAGGGATAAGGATACTTCCTGGTGAGGAATCAATAACATGTAAATACCTCACATTTAGTTGTTATTATGGCATGTTATTTCTGGCTCTTAGGTTAGCTACCCTCGCAACAAGCTTCCGGTTGGCTCGACCCAGGAGTATAGGTTGGCTGGATGAATTATCACCAGGTCTTTCTCTTCAGCCTCCATTAGAAATCCAGTCTCACATTTCCAACTGCCAAGTAGATATTTTTACCCAGCTGTTCCACAGTCACCTCAGACTGAATAGGTCTAAAACTTTCATTCATCAATTTCCTACTTTCCTCCCTTATCCCAGTACATGTCCTGAGTCTCCAGGCAGGAAGCCTGGTCTTCATTTTTTACACCTTCTTCTTCTCACGTTGCTGCCCTGTAGACACACAGAAATGCCAGTGGTCTTGTTGTGGTGACTCCCACTGTCACTTCCTTTCTATATTATTGTCACCAGTCCTTCCCCAGACTCTTGTCACCTCCTGCTTGGACCATTGTGGTCATCATCCCATCTCACTCTCATCCAAGCCCCCTAACCCAGGCTTCCAGCTCAGTCCTTTGATTGCACAGTTTTGATCACATCATTGCTTGGCTCCAAATAGGTCTCTCCTATTTCCTGAAGGATAAGATCTCAACCCTTTATATCTGTGTTCACAGCCCTGTGTCCAACACTCAGTGTGATCTCCCACTGGCCCTGGCAGGAAACCCATTGCACCTGTCCCTGTCTTGGATGCACACCTTTAAATTTTATTTCCACCTCCTTTGCCCATCCATTTCCTTCAACGGAAATACCCCTCCTCTCCATATCTTCATCTTGAAATCCCACCGGTTTTTCAAGGTCCAACTCAAACACCACTTTCCTTCTGAAGTTTTCCCTGATCATTCTCAGAAGGGCTCCCTCCCCTTTTAGCAGATCTTTGCGTTTTTCTCTTATGTGGCACGTACCAGGTCTTTATTCTGTAGTGTGTTCCTGTTGATGGGACAACGTATTCATCTTTGTATTCATCATTGAGTGGTGCCCAGAGTGGAGGCTCCATCACTTTTCATTGACTGAATGGTTGTGTTGTGATGCCTGAGAAAGACAATGAAAGAAGGATGCTACAAACCCAAGTCAAGTCGGTAGGAGGAAGAAGTAGCCAACCCTTGATCGGGTCTTCGAAGGTGAAGTGAAAAAGAGGCAATTATCTGAAAGTCACAAACTACCCTCTACATCCTTTTTGTCTAATTAAGTGAATAACTTAAGCTTTGGTGGCTGGAGGAATCTGTGTCATTCTTGACATTCTTCATTGTAGAAATGAGCTTCTAGTCACGTGAGTTGGACAGAGTTTTCCAAAACAGACCAGAATGTGGGGAAGCCAAAGCTGACAGTGATTGGGCTGAAAGAAAACAGATATCCCGGGCAAGATGCCTGTAAATGCTGAACGCATCCAGAAAGAGGGAAGAATTCTTGGTCTGGGGCTCGTGAATTTGTTTGATCTAGAATTCCTTTTAGGAAGCTTTTCATCTGATTCCTCTCATGGCTCCTTGATTTGCAAAATATACATACTCTATTATCAAAATATATAATCATGCATGTGTTAATTAGCATGGGTAGTTGTCTGAATGTTTCTGACCGAGAAGAATAAAAAGACTAAGCCGATCCTCTTGTGTATACAATATGTTTGAGGACAGGTGGAAAAACAAATTATTATAAAAAGCTTGCCAGCTTGCTTGTTCTAGGAAGAGAAATGCTTCCAAACAGTCTTAAGTATACAAGCCTTCAAACTTGAGAGGATAAATCCATCCTCATCAAATAAGCAGCCCATTGCACATGAGGAATGAACAAGTAGGAAAAAAAATAGGACGTGATCAGGTGCTGAGGTTTTGAATAGTTAGGACTGAGACACTTATTATATAATGTTGGAATTATACTCTCAAACCTCTTCTAGAATCTGAGCAATTGGATGATCTAAGTGATCAAGGGCTGTTGTATCTGTGCTATATAAATTTTGCCACATGGTGTTTTAAAGATTTTTTTTTTGATGTGGACCATTTTTAAAGTCTTTATTGAACCTGTTACAATATTGCTTCTGTTTTATGTTTTGGGTTTTTGGCCGCAAGGCATGTGGGATCTTAGCTCCCTGACAAGGGATCGAACCCATACCCCCTGCACTGGAGGGCAAAGTCTTAACCACTGGACTGCCAGGGAAGTCCCCACACATCGTGTTTATAGGGTTTACATAAATAAATTACAAAATAGAAAAGATGTTGGTCATCCACTGGGTGAAAACATTTGGCCACATGTGTGATTCTTATTCAGGACACTGTCCCAAACTGGCTAATGGAAATGATAGTGTTACTATTTCACAGAGAAAATGAAAAAAAACAAAAAAAAAAACCCTAAATGGCATCTCAAAGTGAGACACAATATTATAATTACTAGTCTGATAGTTGGTTTTTTTTTTAATCAGCATTTTGCCATACAAATCTCTCTATCTCTGTAACCTCGATATAAAAGTGCATCATGGAAGATTCACATGAACTAATTCAAATACAAGCAAATATTTGTTTTTTAAAATTTTATTGAAGTATAGTTGATTTACAATGTTGTGTTAATTTCTGCTGTACAGCAAAATGATCGTTATGTATATATATATATATATATATATATATATTCTTTTTCAGATTCTTTTCCATTATGGTTTATCATAGGATATTGAACATAGTTCACTGTGCTATACCTTGTTTTTTATCCATTCTATATATAATGGTTTGTATCTGCTAATCCCCAACTCCCAATCCTTCCTCCCCCCCCATCCCCCTTGGCAACCACAAGTCTGTTCTCTATATCTCTGAGTCTGTTTCTGTTTCATAGATATATTCATTTGTGTCATATTTTATTTTATTTTTAATTTTATTTATTTTATTTTATTTTGGTTTTTTGCAGTATGTGGGCCTCTCACTGTTGTGGCCTCTCCTGTTGTGGAGCACAGGCTCCGGACGCGCAGGCTCAACGGCCATGGCTCACGGGCCCAGCCGCTCTGCGGCATGTGGGATCGTCCCGGACCGGGGCATGAACCCGTGTCCCCTGCATCGGCAGGCGGACTCTCAGCCACTGCGCCACCAGGGAAGCCCCTCATTTGTGTCATATTTTAGATTAAACATATAAGTAATATCATGTGGTATTTGACTTTCTCTTTCTGACTTAATTCACTTAGTATGATCATCTCTAGGTCCATCCATGTTGCTGCAAATGGCATTATTTCATTCTTTTTAATGGCTGAGTAATATTCCATTGTGTGTGTGTATATATATAAATGTATCACATCTTCTTGATCCATTCATCTGTCGAAGGGCATTTAGATTTTTTCCGTGTCTTGGCTATTGTAAATAGTGCTGCCGTGAACATAGGGGTGCACAAATGCAAGCAAATATCTAATCAGAGACTAATATTCACCTTCAAAAGAGAACGTCTTTCTTTCCCCCCAGCAGCCACACAATTCTGCAGCGCCAAATCATCAAACCAGGAGCCTGTGCGGGCAAAGACGATTTGGATAAGCTAGAGGTCTACGTTAAAACAGACCGAGATACATTTGCATTCCACCTAAGATAGTTGTTTTTTTGAATGTTGGATGCCCTTTTTAGTTTGGGTTGTGAGAAACCCAAAATGTATCTTTCTTATAGAAATCTGTCTTATAGATAAGATAATATCTATACAAAATGAGAATGTTTAAAATGCATGACGTGCAGACCCTAAAGAGCAGTGTGAACATGGTGATACAACATAAAATGAGCAGGAGAGCCTTGCTGTTATGGTCAGTGCCCATCCCACTGTGTAGGAGCTCTATGGAGAGTACCTTTTGGGAAAGAGGGGAAAACAACGATCATATGTGGGTGGATATTGGGGTGGGGACACATATGAGGTGCCACACTTTGCCTGTTTTCCCTCTGTATCTCAGTGTCTTCCTTTCATGCCAATTCCTGAAACACCCTTTTATCGAAGTCTTAACAATGACTTTCAACACGGATCCTTAGAAACTGTTTAAATACAGTGATGTCATTTTTGGAAAGCATTCTCCCTGCTTTCACCCACCTTCTACATGTCTATGAACTAAGCTTCCATCCCCTGCCCATGCACATATGTCAGTGTCTTTGTATCGTGTTATTCTGGATTTCCTCAGAAACAGAGCCTGAGACCAGGATTTGAGTGCCAAGTAGGGACAATCAAGTTGCCACACTCACCCAGCTGCACTCCTGTGCCAGCAGCTTCTCCTGAATGTCTGGGGACACATCACCTAAGTGTTCTGAGTCTAGGTTTCTTCTGCAAAACTAGTTTAGTAATACTACCTAGCAGAGTTGTTATTAGGACTAGGAAAAATACTTATAAAATGTCTGGTATGTAGTAAGTGCTTGGATAAGTGTACCCATTCCTTTGTGTCCTATCATGTATATTGTATTAACATTTAATTCAGTATGAAAATTTGTATTTCACCAATCAAATTTTAGTCTCAATATTTGTGTCTCAGACTTTTGGTTCTGACTCTATTTATTTTTTTAATCATTAAAAAATGAACTGTAATCCTGAGTATATTTAAATGTAATTTTCTTTTTGACACTTTCCAAGTTTTTTTAAAAAATAGTAACCAAAGTACAATGCAGTTAGGAAGATAAACCTGATAATCCTACTGCAAAATTTTCTGCATTTTAAAATCGATTAGAAATTGTTATTTTGTTATTTATAACAAATATTTTGTTATTTTGTTATGTATAACAATTGTTATTGTTATATTGTTTTTTTGGGTGTTTGTTTGTTTGTTTGTTTTTGTTTTTTGCTGTACGCGGGCCTCTCACTGTTGTGGCCTCTCCCGTTGCGGAGCACAGGCTCTGGACGCACAGGCTCAGCGGCCATGGCTCACGGGCCCAGCCGCTCCACAGCATGTGGGATCTTCCTGGACCGGGGCACGAACCCGTGTCCCCTGCATCGGCAGGCGGACTCTCAACCACTGCCCCACCAGGGAAGCCCATGTTATATTGTTATTATTATTTGTTATGAATGATGCATCATTCATACCTTCTCTGTATGTGCATCATTCATGTTGCAAAAATAATGAGTGGCATAGACATTTATCCTCTGTCTGCACTAAGATAATCCATGACAAATTCATTTGGACTCCTTGATCTTGAGGTGATGAACATTGACCCTTTAATCACCAAGATAATTAGGTAAAACTGCTGCACCTCGTGTTTCTCAAATGGACAGAGCTGATCTATTTCTTGGAAGAGCAGTTTAATTTTCAGTGGATATAAGAGTAACCCATATTTTCCAGGCCAAAAAGCTTAATAACTTTAAGACAACTGACTCTACCACCATCTGCAATTGTGGTAATTCTAAACAGAGTCAGATTTCTCCTAACTGACCTTAGGAATCCCTGGGGAATCCCTCCCCTGCTTCCAAGACCACATCCCCTCTGTGCTGTCTGTACCGCCCCCCCATTTTCACTTCTATTCAAGCCACACTAGTGACATTTGACATTAAAGATCCCAAATGCACCAAGGGATGCTGATAAACCCACTGTGGCCTGAACCCAACAGAGAGGCACCCATGTGGCCAGGAGGTGACATGTTCTCCAGCTTTCCTGAGGTCTGGATTTGGTGCAGGTTCTGGATCACTGCTCAGTCGGCTGTGTTATCCCCGTGGCCCGGGAGGTCCAGCATTCATCCCCTTTTCTTGGAGACACCACCACACGACAGTGCCACTTGGTGGATTCTGTGATTGAGGTGAAGTGGCTCTTTCACTCAGGACCCAGACACGAGCATCTGGGTGTCAGGATGGTGGATGGAGCCAGGCATACTCTGTATCACACTCCAAATCTGTTCCAGCTTTCAGGGTTTCATACGAAATCCTTGGCACATAGTAAACTCGTGAACAGGTGTACCCAACTTGCAAGCTTGTGAAATCTTGGAGTTTATCAAATAGGCAGTGGGGAACCATGGGAGGGATGTATGCAGAAGAGTAATACAGGAAGCTCTGGCTACGGGTGGGGTGAGTTTAATGGCGTAAGAGGGCAAAAAGCTAGATGGGCAACTAGGAAGCTTTCCCACCTAAGCACCACACCCCACACTAACTTGGGACCTTGATTCTCTTCTCCTTTGACCTGGGTTCTTTCCCAGGAGGCCCCTAACTTTTTCTCCTGTGGTTAGATGTTGGAATAACAAAAGCTACAAATGTAGAGATCTCATTCTTCAAAGGTTGGGTGGCTTAGATACTTTCACAAATTTTATGAATCTTGGGGAATATTATCATATTCCAACGTCATCTATTGAATACGTTGTATTTATAAAGGATGAGTAACTTGTGCTATTCTTAGCTATTTGCTTCCTTTGAAAAACATATTAAAGATTAAAATGAATTAGGTAACTCAACAGTGAGTAATGCTGCTGAAGTGTATGTGCAACCCAGATGTCAAACCTTTTCACTCAGTGAAAAAGTATCACGATGTTTTGATTTATGTCTCGTACTTTTTTTTTTTTTTTTTTTTGCGGTATGCGGGCCTCTCACTGTTGTGGCCTCCCCCGTTGCGGAGCACAGGCTCCGGATGCTCAGGCCCAGCGGCCATGGCTCACGGGCCCAGCCGCTCCGCGGCATATGGGATCCTCCCAGACCGGGGCACGAACCCGTATCCCCTGCATCGGCAGGCGGACTCTCAACCACTGCGCCACCAGGGAGGCCCTATGTCTCGTACTTTTAATATATGAGTATATGCCTATCTTTCAGGTTATTTCATGTAGTATTTTGTCTCAAGTGTAGCTTTGCTCGCCCCTAGATATGGTTAGAAGATAACTAAGTGTGTTTCAGGAAAAATAAGCAGGGATGTAATTTTCCAGATTGTGGGTTCATCAGCTCTTAATTTCCCTAGATGATGGTTTATTCATGTTTATGATGGAGTTACCACGGCTCCAGCTTTCAAATCTACAATCCTAAAGCATCATCATAGATTAAAAACCTTTTGTTTTTTAAACCTGATAACATCACATCAACTTCATGATAGTTTTTAACATGTTAGCATTATTGAAACACAATGTTAGCACAAGGAAATGAAAATATCACTTTGCACAGGGTCTGCTGTACAAAAATACTAAGTATGCTGTGTAGTAGAAATTACCACAACATTGTAAATCAACTATACTTCAATAAAATAAATTAAAAATGAAACAAGATAAAATATATACTAAAGAATTCTTTAATAACAATAGTAATAGTAATAATAGTATTATTAGGAGCACAGGTAATATAGTTTTTCTCTGGATAGCTGATCACATTAGCCTGACGACAGTCAATGTCTCGTTTTTCGGAATTGGCTCGGCACTTTCCCTGTTTAACCAGGTTACCCAGAATTTCATGTTTATTTTCCTCTCCTTTCACCTCTCTGCCTAGATTTGGATGATCTCAGAGATATTCTGGATAATCTTTACAAAGTCTGGCAAGATGATTTATCTGTGTGGTTTTCACTAAAATCTATTGAAGTGGTAAGCACAGGCTAAAATATAGCACATCTTTCAAAATGCTTTCTCCTGGACTCCATTTGGCCTAAGGAAATGGGGTGTTGGTTACATCTGACCAGCTGTTAGTCTAGTGGAAGGTAAAGGTCCACTGGGCAGGGCTGGAAATGTAGCAAGTGGGTTTAGCGGTGAGCTGCTTGTATGATGCTTCAAAGAACAGCTGGGCTGAGCCCCCGGTGACATCCTACTGGAGTGCAGTTCACTTACTACCTGGAAATGAGTGGATGTGGAAAAAGTATCTGACCCATAAAATTATTGCTCTGACCAAAAGTATAATTTTAACAAGATTGAGAAAGAGAGTTGAGAATAGAAAAAAAATGAAACAAGGAAAATAACCATTCTCTCACGTTACACTTCACTGTGTTGGATGCCAATGAAAGTGACTGCTGGGTATCAATAAAGAAAGTTGCATTGTGTTCATAGAAAATTTGTGTCAAATAAATATGCTCTCCCTCTTTCTCTGCCCACTGCCTCTGAATATCGCCCTAGTCCCTACCTCAAAACAACAACAGGCTTCCCTGGTGGTGCAGTGGTTAAGAATCCACCTGCCAGTGCAGGGGACACGGGTTTGATCCCTAGTCCGGGAAGATCCCACATGCCACGGAGCAACTAAGCTCATGTGCCACAATACTGAGCCTGTGCTCTAGAGCCCATGAGCCACAACTACTGAGCCTGCGTGCTGCAACTACTGAAGCCCGCACGCCTAGAGCCCATGCTCCACAACAAGAGAAGCCACCGCAGTGAGAAGCCCGCGCACCGTGACAAAGAGTAGCCCCGCTCGCCCCAACTAGAGAAAGCCCATGCGCAGCAACGAAGACCCAACACGGCCAAAAATAAATAAATAAAATAAATTTGAAACAACAACAACAAACAAACCAAAACTCTTTTTTTTCCTTCCAGTTTTATTGAGATGTAATTGACCTACAGCACTGTAAAAGTTTAAGGTGTGCAGCATAATGATTTGACTTACATTCAACATGAAATGATAACTCCAGTAAGTTTAGTGAACATCCATTACCTCATATAGATAAAAAATAAAAGAAAGAGAAAAAAACCTTTTCTTCCTTATAATGAGAACTCTCAGGATTTACTCTCTCAACTGTCATATGTAACATACAGCAGTGTTAATTGTATTTTATCATGTTGTACATTATATCCTAGTATTTACTTATTTCATAACTTTGTACCTTTTGACCACTTTCATCCAATTTCCCCCTCTCACCCGACACCCACCTCAGGAAACCACAAATCTGATCTCTTTTTCTCAGTTTGTTTTGTTTGTTTGTTTGAAGTATAATTGACCTACAACACTATGTCTGTTCTTGGTACGCAACATTGTGATTTGATATTTCAGTACATTATGAAACGATCACCCCGATAAGTCTAGTTACCCTCTGTTAACATACAAAGATATTACATAGTGATTGACTATATTTCCCGTGCTGTAGATTTCATCCCTATGACTCATTTGTTTTACAGCTGGAAGTTTCTACCTCTTGATCCCAAAACTCTCTTAACAGCCAAGAGCCAGATTTTTGTGGGGCTGTCCTTTTACATAGAGGACATATTGGGTGTTCAATAAATGCAAAGAATCATAGTGACTTGATTTAGCGTCGTGAACCGGGATGGAAACTAAGCACATCCGTTCACTCGTTTTCAAAAAAGTTTAAGTGGCTGAGTTCATCAGAGTGATAGTTTAAAGATCCTTGTCTCTGCTAAACCTCTCCTTGTAACTTCAGCGAGGGGTTTGATTTTCCCTTAACACCCAATAGTCAGAGAGCTGTGAGAACATGCGTTCCACCCGGGCTGAAAACACTGAGCTGCGTTCCAGACGCCTTCTTCTCTTCATGGTCCAATGGGTTCCTGGTTGTAGCCACAAGCTGAATTTGTCCGCGTGGGGTTGCTTGCTCGAGATTTATGGTGGGGTTCTTCCCAACTTTGTGTTGACTGTTCTCTGTTCACAAAGAGACACGCTGAATTCAGAAATATGCTTTTTGGCATTGACCTACTAAAGTATCAGTTTGCTCCTGATGTGAAAGCCAGCATCAAAGATATGGACAGGACAAGGTCAGTGACCTCTGAACATCTTGAAGCCTTTTGTTTTTCAACTGCACTCATGCCGGGGAGAAGCCTGGCTTTAGTAGTCCTGTGCCCTTTGGAACAGGTTGAGCAATGCTGCTGACAGAATCTTCCTTTTCATTTGAGCCCATGGTCTTTGGAACATTTGCACCTCCCCCCATAAGGAATGCCCGCAAGTCTCATACTTTGGCAACTTTTGGCTCTCCTTTTCTGAGTTATTTTTCAAAGCAGAAGGCAAGCAATGATCACAGGGTCATTTAATGTATGTAGTGCATTTTGTTTTTTAGAGCATAGAAATGCTTATGTTCTTCAGCCTTTGGCTTTTCCGGTCCTACAGGTGAAAAGATTAGATTGATAAAAGGCAGAGACCTACTTTCGGAATATAGGCATTCCCCATTTTACAGATGAATCATTTTTCCAAAAGTGCATTTGTCAGTATTTGTCTGGAATTTCGAATTCTTTGCCCGGAGAGAAGATGCTGAAAATTATGGTTAGGTTTCCAGGCTAGTTTAGACAACTGTCCTCAGTCTATGTCATGAGCAAAGTCTGGAACTATCAGTACCAGTGGTGGAGCTCGGACGGGAAGCCAGTGGTGCCCCAGGAAGCCATGGGGGCAGCCGAAGGCGCAAATCTTTGGATGCACATATAGCGTACCTTCCTGAACCCCTCATCCATCTTCTGCCCATTTCTCTGGGCTCTGATGTCCACATACTATCCTGAGTCACACTTCTATGCTTATAGTTAGGCTTTCTTCCCCAAAATACATTACTCATTCCAAATGTATTACCTTCTCTCTTTCTCAAATAAAACTACCATTTTCTTAGTTCTTCTGCTCTAACCTGGTAAACGTAGGAAAGCCGCCTGATTAAATTAATCATATATTTGTATGTGTGCAAGGGATTGATAACCCCATAACCCTTCATGCTATTTGCATTAAAAAATACAACGTCTCACGGGTGGCCAACAGGCACATGAAGAGATGCTTAACATTGCTAATCTTTAGAGAAATGCAAATCGAAACCACAATGATGTATCATCTCACACTGGTCAGAATGGCCATCATCAAAAAGTCTACAAATAATAAATGCTGGAGAGGGTGTGGAGAAAAGGGAACCCTCCTACACTGTTGGTAGGAATGTAAATTGGTACAGCCACTATGGAGGACAGTATGGAGGTTCCCTAAAAAACTAAAAATAGAGTTACCATATGATCTAGCAATCCCATTCCTGAGCATATATCTGGAAAAGATGAAACTCTACTTCAAAAATATACGTGTGCCCCAGTGTTCATAGCAGCACTATTTACAATAACCAAGACATGGAAGCAATCTAAGTATCCAGTGACAAATGAATGGATAAATAAGATGTGATGTATATATATATATATATATACACATAAACACACACACACTCACACACACACACACACACACACGCAATGGAATATTATTCAGCCATTAAAAAGAAGAATGAAATAATGCCATTTGTGGCAACATGGATGGACCCAGAGATTATCATACTAAGTGAAGTAAGTCAGAAAGAGAAAGCCAAATATCATATGATATCACTTCCATGTGGAATCTAAAAAGTAATACAAACGAACTTATTTACAAAACAGAAACAGACTCACAGACATAGAAAACAAACATGGTTACCAAAGGGGAAAGTGAGGGGAGGGATAAATTAGGAGCTTGAGATTAGCAGATATACACTACTATATATAAAATGGATAAACAACAAGGATTTACTCTATAACACAGGGAAATATACAATATCTTATAATAACTTGTAATGAAAAAGAATCGGAAAACATATATATGTATAACTGAATCACTTTGCTGTACACCTGAAACTAATACAGCATTGTAAATCAACTATACTTTTTTTTTTTTTTTTTTTTTTTTTTTTTTTTTTTGCGGTACACTGGCCTCTCACTGTTGTGGCCTCTCCCGTTGTGGAGCACAGGCTCCGGACGTGCAGGCTCAGCGGCCATGGCTCACGGGCCCAGCCGCTCCGCGGCATGTGGGATCTTCCCGGACCGGGGCACGAACCCATGTCCCCTGCACTGGCAGGCGGACTCTCAACCACTGCGCCACCAGGGAAGCCCTCAACTATACTTTGATAAAAAAAAAAAAAGAATGTCTTGTAACTCAAATCAAATACAGGTTGTTGTATTTACTTCAGTTTGGTTTTCACTTATTTTTTTACAAGCAAGGTACTGATGTGGGCCATGAGAATAAAAGTGTGAATAAAATACGATGCTTATCATCTCACAGGGAGACAAGTATATAAATGCCAATAAACATGATACAAAATGTGATAATGATGAATTTCAAAAGAGAATTTTATGAAAATATCAAATCTTATACATCACTGGAGAGAAGCAGATAAACTGATAACAATAATATTGAAAAATAATTTGCATTTTCTTATAAAGATGTGCACATATTCCAACATAGTAATTCTGCATATAATTATATACCATTGAGAAACTGTCACACATATGCACCAAAAAAATGTTTCAAAAATACCCATAATAGCAGTAAATTGGAAACAGCACAAATGTCCTTGGACAGGAAAATGGATAAGTAAATAATGGCACAGTCACAAAATGAGATATTATACAAGCCACAAAAATGAATGATGTATATAGGCTTACTCAACCATGTGGATGAATCATTAATAATGATCAAAATAAAAGCTGCAGAAGATTGAATATTATAATACAATTTTTTATGAGGCTTTTTTTTTTCAAAACCATGCAAAACTTAACAGTATTCTTTAGGAAAACCTACGTTGCGTGGCAGCCGGCGGGTAGGGCAGGAGGACTGAATGGCAGATGCAGAGATTTTGGTAACAGTCTTGTGTTACTACATTAGGTGATGGGTTCACAAGTGTTCATTTTATTATTACACTTGCACGTGTATATTTACATGTATGAAATTATT
Organism: Mesoplodon mirus; assembly: GCF_964341445.2. Taxonomy (NCBI): domain Eukaryota; kingdom Metazoa; phylum Chordata; class Mammalia; order Artiodactyla; family Ziphiidae; genus Mesoplodon; species Mesoplodon mirus. Next base: position 33,382,850 of record NC_138989.1, read on the forward strand.
GCATAATAAAAACATTTTATGTGCACTTTTTAAGTGACCGCCCCAGTTTGGGGGAAACACCAGAGAGGGGGCACTTAATTCTGACAGAAAGGCTGGGAAGGCTTCCTGGAGGAGGGGGCTGTGTTCACCTTGGACTTGGAGGAAAAGTAGGGCTTTGGGGGTCAGACAAATGCTGAGTGGTGGAGAGTGGGGAGAGAGAGAGTGAGGTGGCCATGTACATGGTGGGCTTGAGACAGAGAACTCGGTTGGGCTTGTGGGAGCCGGAGGTGCAGAAGCTGAAGCTGGGAGAGGTGGGGCAGGGGTGTGGTGTATTCTTTCTATGTAAGGAACCAGGTGACCATGATGCCAGTCAGCCTCCTCAAGAACCCATGAGGTCACCAATGGAATGAAAGGAAAAGAAGCCACAGATGGAACCAGGGGAGGGCAGGGAACCCAGGTAAAGAAAATCAGGAAGACCCCTTGAACGAGGGGTTGAACCAGAGAGCTCAGAACCACGACATTCCAGGCAGAAGGGGCTTTCAGACCCATGGAGGGAAGGATTCCATAGCACCGAAAAGGGTTGTCCTTGAGAAAAGGGAGTAAGTAGGTAAATGCGATCATAGATTCCAGACAAATGTTAAAGTTGAAGGAGTTTCCAGAAGCCACATCAATCGAGTGACCACATCCAACGTCAGATGTCAGGGCGGAGAGTATCAACCAAATCATCACGGGATAGAGGATTCTATTTTTAATCTATTCATGAATTACAGGCATCCATCTTTGCTGTACACTCATTCACTCCCTTTCTGTTTCTCTCTCTGTTATATACATCGTAGTTACCTAAAAGTTGAGCAGCTCTTGGATGGCCAGTTGTGATGGGAAGAAAAAAGGGAAGAAACCAAGAAAAGGAACTGCCATTTACTGAGCACCTACTATGCTCCAAGTATTCTGATCTAAGGGCTGAAAATGCCTTTATTTCTGGCTTTTCCCACACCTCTGTAGTAATGTTGAGACAACAAAATCAAGGCTTGCCCAGGTCAAGTGACTCACCAAGCCAAAGTTGATTCAAAAATACAGTCTGTCTGGGACTTCCCCTGTGGTCCAGTGGTTAAGACTCTGCGCTTCTACTGCAGGGGGCACGGGTTTGATCCCTGGTTGGGGAACTAAGATCCCGCATGCCACATGGTGCACCCCCCCACACACACACACTAATACAGACTATCTCTATGAAATCATACCGGTTCCCTCCTTCACACCCTAACCCTACCCCTAACCCTTAAAACAAAGCACCTTTAAAGACAAGCTATAATTAGATCCACTGAGAAGTTTAACTCCATGCATTTTTTGCTCATATGTCTTTAGCATTTTTAAAGATGTGCCCTCCTCTCCTGATGTTCTACCATCTCAGTCTTGATGGAAGGTTCTAGCACCTTATCAGTTGCTCTCTTTAAGGTACAGGGTGTCCCCTCAGTGATGCTGTTCCAGCAGGCGTCCCTGGAAATGTACTTGGATAACGATGTTTGCTATGGCCAGCCTTGTTTCCTGGCTGTGTTCCACCGTCCCCTTCACACACATTTCCTTACCTTGACATGCCTTAGATCTGTCTTCTCTCACTGATTTTACGAACATACAATTATTTTCTTGTTCTTAAAATCATAATCACGCTTTCAGTTGCTACTTATTCCTGGAAACTGCATATTAAGATAATTATTTTTATCTTGCCGACACTAAAGTTAACAACTCATAAATTTTATTTTATAGTCATGGATATTAACCCCATAGCTGCCTGCCTTTAGCTCCTGGGTGAAAAGAGAAGTGAGGTTTTTTTCCCCTAAGAGTTAGGGGAATGCAGAAGGCACTTGAGGGTGGATAAAGTTTGCAACCACTTCTGAGGGGACAGGTACCAAAGAGCCAACAAGGAAGCAGAGAAGGTTTGCAAGCAGCAGGGGAGGGCCTCACTGAAGTCAGGAAGGACCACCTTTCCTAGAAGCTCCATTTCCTCCTACCCCACAGAGCATCCTTAGAGCTCTGACTCTGATTTTTGGTTCCACTGGGATGTGGGCTCCTCTATAAATATTTGCCACTTCCCAATTAACCATAACGTGGGTTTTAAAATGCAGACACTGCGCTGACCATGTAGAGGAAGTTAATTCTTTTTGAAAGCAACCTTGAGATTCATTATAGGTTGATGAAGCTCTATGTTGGAGCCTTATGAATTCATTTTCTATAATGAATCATTAGAGGCTGGAAAAGTAGGTTGAACAGTGAGTGATTCTGTACGTCTATCGCATACTGGGAAAGAGACAGTAACTGCAGCCTTCTACACGTATCGACTAGCCTGACCCTGTTCTTAGGTAAAGACCAGAATCCCGCACGTGGCCTCTGGGGTCTCCTGCTTCCTTCTGCAGCCTGGTCTCTCATCCTTTGCCCTCCTGATTTGTGCTCTCGACACTGCAGTTCGCAAACATTTTGGTCTTAGGACCTCTGTACAGCCTTAAAAATGATCGAAGATCACAAAGAACCTTTGTTTATGCATGGTATATTTATTGATATGTACTGCATTGGAAAATACAGCTGAGAAATTTTTTAAATACTTATTTTTAATTTACTTACAAATAACAATAAAAGTCCATGCCACATAAACCCAGTTCTTTTTATGAAAGTTAACTGTGTTTCCAAAACAAAAACAATTTAGGGTAAAGAGTGTTATTGCAATTCTATTTAATGTCTGGCTTAGGAGAAGAGAGTGGATTCTTATGTAGGCTTCTGCTTCCACGTCAGAAGCTGAGAGTGAGATCTCATAGATCATGTAACTTCTAGAAACTTGCACTGTACACTCCTGAGAGGATGAGAGTGAAAATGCAAATTATGTCCTAGTGTGACTAGGAAAATTGTTTTGATCTCACAAGCCTTCTGGAGGAGGCTTAAGGACTTCCTGGGGTCCTGGACCACACTTTAGGAACCTACTCTAGATTCATGGGCCTTCTAATGGCCCATAGGTTAGTTGGAAATAAGCCAATTGGATGACTGATGGATAATGGGAAATAAGATTGGAAGTTGAAGTTGAGGCTACAGCATGTCCTGTCTATTTGGACATTCCTTATCCAAGGAAGGAGCTGAGCATTCCTGCTGAGAAGCAGACATTCCAAAGCCCACTCTGAATTTGCCCTGCTTGCTATTTCCCCAAGGTCTTTTTCAAACATCATTTCATATCATCTCTACCACAACTTGATGAGAAAACCAGGACATCTACTATTCTCCTTTTCCACTCAAGGAAACAGAGATGTTTAACGACTTGCTCAACACCCCCCAGTTTCTTTAATGGACCACTAAACCCACACCTCGGATTCCCCAAGTCCTCCCCCCATGCTGGCCATCTACCATCACTGAGGGTTCAACCCATGCACTCAGGGACCATTTGCACAGGGTGATAGAAATTGGCAGAAGGTGATAGAAAGCAGATGTGTAAGCTCACTTCTATAATAGTGATTCGTGTATGCACTGTGTATTCCCTTTTCTGATTCTTTAGGAAATAAAAATAGTTAATATACCAGAGAGGATCAACTGTATCCTTTGGCCAGTAACATGACAGTTCGCATGTTCTCACTGAGAAGAAAATTCACCATTTCATTACTAGGAGAGTAGATTAAACCAAATGCTACCCACAAGCCAAGTTATTAAACTTTTAAAACATCCAGAGGATGTTGGATGTTTTAAAAGTTTGGATGGACGTTGGATGGAGGAAGACCTCGCATGGGCACTTTCCAAGGTGTCCGTGGACTTGGAACAGGCGAGGGCTGTGGACTGAGTGCTGACAGCTCGACCCTCTCTGGTCTTTGCAGGCATTTCTGTCACGACTTCATCCAGTGCCCTTTAAGTAACTGCTCTCATCCCACCATCGGCTGAGAAGCAAGACCAGGTTTCTTGAGTTTGTGCTAGGATGCTTTTGTTTTACAAATTGCAATATTTTTAACACTTTCTGCTGAGTGTGACTTAGACTCTTAATCGTTCTTTCCTTTGAAGATTGAGTCTACACGGGGTGGCCAAAATTTCCAGTAATCCTTCTGACAGTAGCTTTTTTTTTTTTTTTTTTGCGGTACGCGGGCCTCTCACTGTTGCGGCCTCTCCCGTTGCGGAGCACAGGCTCCGGACGCACAGGCTCAGCGGCCACGGCTCACGGGCCCAGCTGCTCTGCGGCATGTGGGATCTTCCCGGACCGGGGCACAAACCCGTGTCCCCTGCATCGGCAGGCGGACTCTCAACCACTGTGCCACCAGGGAAGCCCAGCTTTTTGTTTTTAATTGTAGTAATATGCACATAACATAAAATTTAGTATCTTAACCATCTTTAAGTTCAGCAGTGTTACATCCTTTTGCATTGCTGATCCCGAGGACCCTTTTCATCTTCCCAGTGAACTTCAACTCCCCATTTCTCCCTCCCCCCAGCCCCTGGCAACCACCATTCTACTCTATTTCTATGAATGTGACTACTCCAGGGACCTCACAGGAGTGGAATCACATAGTATCTGTCCTTTTTGTGTCTGGCCTATTTCATTTAGTGTAATGTCCTCAAGGTTCATCCATTTTGGGGCACATGTCAGAATTTCCTTCCTTTTTAAGGCTGAATAGTATTCCAGTCTATGTACAGACCACATTTTGTTTATCCATCATGTGTTGATGGACATTTGGGTTGCTTCCACTTTTTGACTATTGTGTACAAGGCTGCTATGAACACAAGTGTGCAAGTATCCTTCGAGACCTTGCTTTCAGTTCTTCTGAGTTGATAGTAGCTTTTGATGTAAAGGATTAGTAGTTTACATCTGTAGGGCAGAGGCCCAGGAGGCCCTGGTGGATCCAAGGATCACAGAATTCCTCTAGCATGACCTTGGCACTGCCTGGTCTTCCAAGGTGACTGTCATGTGGAAAGCCTGTGACAGATGCTCTGTCTTAAATGAAGCCTGTTTGGGGAGTTCCATCTACTTGATATTATGTTTTATGTGACTTTACGCTGTGAAATTTCTTCCCTAATAGAGCAACGATTATGGCTTGTAGGGTTGAAAAACAACATAGCCTAGAAATTTTATGCCATGTAAAATTTTTTCATGGCCTCTATAAAAAAGATAATAATAACTGATTTCTTTGGTCTTTTTATTGATGAATTCAAATTATATTCCATGGCTCTGACTTTCAGCACATTCTAAAATGAGTTATAATTTATATTCTTGGAAAATGTATAACTGGAATTATTTTAGGCAAATGCTTGTGGGAATGTGTAAATAATTTTACTGGGTTTTCTGATTTTGATTTTGAATTAGCCTAAGTCTTTACTTGGCCACAGTCTCAAACTCCCTCCCTGTCCCCCGCATTCTAGTCCAGACTTGCTTTAATTATTTTTACGTCCCTATACGTTCATACAACTCTTTCATGGTCTCTTTCTGGAAACATCTATTACATATTCAAATGTGGTCTGCATGCGTTTTCTCTTACTTGCAACTGCTCAATGAAAATGTTAACGAGAGATCCCTTTGTATCTCTTGTGAATTATCTACCTTGGCTTTTCTATAGCAACTTTGTCCTTAACCCACAGTGTCTTGGCAATGGGGCAGGTTTAGAAAGGAGAGAACTCTTATTACCATGCTCAGAATGGGGGTGAGTTACCACCAGTTGTTGGATTATTTCTAATCTGTGTTTTCTTCTCCTTTTTGCTCACCCCCCCTGTCTTGCTGCCCCTCGGAACCTGGCACGTGACCTGCCCATCACCTGGAAAACTGTTATCTCTGCATGTGACACGGGCGATGTGGGTGAGTCCTGAAATTAATGTTTAAGCTGTCGATTTCTCTCTCTTGTCTGGGGAAGAAAAAAATTGCCAAGTGAAATTGTTTGATGCGACAATATCTTTAGCATCTTAGTGCCCATGTGCATGCACCCCATGCACCTTAATGTTTTGCCATTGGCTTTCTTTATTTTTGGAAGGGGAGGGTTTATGTGATTTTTTTTTTTTTTTTTTTTTTTTTTTTGTGGTATGCAGGCCTCTCACTGCTGTGGCCTCTCCCGTTGCGGAGCACAGGCTCTGGATGCGCAGGCTCAGCGGCCATGGCTCACGGGCCCAGCCGCTCTGCGGCATGTGGGATCTTCCCGAACCGGGGCATGAACCCGTGTCCCCTGCATTGGCAGGTGGACTCTCAACCACTGTGCCACCAGGGAAGCCCTATATGACTTTTGAAGAATAGTTCTTTATAACGAATCAAATGGAATTTTCTAAGGCTCTTGTTCAATTGTTTCTATAAATCACACACTGCAAATATTCATAATTACCATTTATGGCAGATATAAATGTGCTTGTTTTTGTGATGCTGGGATCGTTTCTAATATAAAGGCATTGGAAATGATACATTGTTGATGTGTTTATATTAAATGAGTCATGAATCTTGACGTGAAATCTTCCCACTTTAATTGGTCCTCAGTCAATGGTTTCAAAACTCAAGGTAGCAACACTGTTAAATATCACATTCTAACTTTGCTCTTCCAAAGCTGGGCAATAAGGATGCACTGGGCACTCACCTGTTGCACATACAGGACCAGGGAGGGGAGAGAGGGTTGATGTCTGCGGGTGGATTTCTTGCTGTGGAATGGAGACCAGACGACAGGCAGGTTTTGAATACAAAAAAAACAGATTTTTAGTTACATTTCTTTCTAGTTATCAAGCATGTGGGAAGCAAGATTTTTAAAAAAGCCTTTGATTAGCCTGATACTATAGAAGTGGCTGGTCCAATAGCTTCTATCCTTTTTTAAAAGTAGTTAGCATGGCTAATTCCTGGAAAAAAGAAATCCGTTGGGCTCTACTTCCATAGGAAAATCACTGTCTTGGTTATCAATTCCCCTTTCATCTTGGGTCTCCCGCTGCATAAATTTCAAATAAATTTCAAACTGCCATCTTAGCCAGTTGAGGTGGTGGGATTTCACTTGTTGGGGGCAAATACATTTGTTATTGCCATCTGTTATTTCTGGAATCTCTAAAATTATATTGAATGTTAGCATGAAATTTGGCATGGATGTTTGTAAGATTTTCTATTGTGGTGTAAGCAATTTGGAAATCTTTATCTTAGATGATTTAGTTGCCCATAAATATCCTAAGGAATATGTGTCATTTGAGTTTACTCTGTTGAGCTGTGAGTAGTTGATTTGACACAATTACCACCTAATCAGCTGTTTTGCCTATTGGGTTATGCTATCGTTTTTCAGTTCCACATCTAAAGTCTCCTTTTGGGATTCACACCATGTGTTTTCCTCTGTGTGTCTCTCTGGGTCTTTCTGTCGCCCTCCTTCTCGTAAATGAAAACCCGCTGGTCAACCATCCTTAAAATCTCACTTTCTCTTCCAATAATAATCAGTAACCAGAACCTACTTCTTTTAAATTAATCATGCCCCAAATCTTGTGAATTCTTCTTTTGTCTGGGACCTGGAAAGCCTTCTGAAGATAACACTGTATTTGTGAGATGCTCTGGGAATCTTCAGAAATCTCTGGTCCTAAAAGCAGCAAAGTACAAGTCAGGGTGTTTGCTTATTATTTCTCATCCGACTCTGTTGTAGGGCATGTGTGTTCCCACCAGCCTCTCCTTTTCCTTCACTTTCTAAGGCTCCCTTCTAGTCTATTGAGGAATCTTTTGATGTGTGGGTCATTTGGTTTTTTAATCTGTTTTTGTTCCATTTATAGGGAGGAGATAGGCTGGCTCTGCAGCCTAAAGAGTTACTGGTTTGGTCAATATGGGATCGTTTTCTTAAAAAAAAAATAGCTAATGGGTTTGTCACCCTGACATGGCTTACTTTTGGGGATGTGCACGATCACATGTCATCAGCACCCTCATTTTCAGCATCACCTTCATCACTTCCTCTTTCCCAGGTGCTGGGTGATGGACGCCACATGCATCTCATTTAATCTTCCTAACAACCTCATGATACAGGAACTTTTTATCATCTGAATTTATGGATGAGTAAACTGAGGTACAGCTTGACCTGCTGAAGGCCACCAGGGTCCTAGTCATAAAATGTTTTCATTTAGACACATTTCCTTTTAACCATTTTAATATACTTTTGGACTCCTCCGTACCTTCAAAGACAGAATTTTGGTGCATCTCAGACAATACTTTGTCCCGTACAACGAAATGTGTCTTTTATCCGGCAGTTATGTAAAGCTCTTTCATGAGTCATGGCAGGGAGTGAAGGGGGGGGGCAGGAGTGCTTAGAGTAAAAGACTTGTCAATTAGTAGGGTGATTTGCCCTTTGAAAGAGATTTCTGTTTCAAGAGGAGTTGATATCTTTGTATCTGACAATATAATCATATTTTGATAGAACTAATAGTAGTTTTGCAGGAAAAAAATCGAACAGAAGCTAAATTCTTTCCCAATTCATATAAACCCTCTAGCTACAAATTCCATTTAGATTTCCAACTCTTGCTTTTGAGGGTTATTGAGCTTCTAAATCCATCATGAGTACTTCTCTGATAGCTAATTTTCTGCTTTATTAGTCAGGGTAATAAGGCCCTTCTCAAGATCAGAGAGACATGAAAAGCAGAAAGTTATCTTGGTCGCCTAGCTCACCCTGCTTGAATCTCCCAAGGGTCTCCATTGACAAGGGTAGGAGTTGCTGGAGCCAAGCCACAGACATCTTGGACAAGATGCTGGGATTTCTGGTTCCCCAAGGTGTGCAGATACTCATAATATCTTACCTGAGTTTTGCAGCAGCTTGCCGAACCCTTCTTTTCATCTTTATACCATCCTCCATCTTGCTGCAGAGAGACACAGCCAAGCTATAAATCTGCCCACGCCTCCCTCTTGCTTTACACACCCCAGTGGTTCCATCTTGCTTCTGGTACCGCTTCTCCACCATAGTTTTGCAACAGCCTGGTGAGCATTAATCATTTGTCTGGGTGTCACAGGTAAGGGGCTGCTAAAACTAAGTCTAAGTATGAAAGTTTAAAAAGTATTTTTTTTTAAAGTAAAATAGACTGTTTTCAAGTTTACCTCTATGACACTATTATTTGCACTCACTTTTATTCCATATTATTTCTTCTGTGTGTAAGATAGATAAAGATCTATCTGTCTATCTATCTATCTATCGGATGCCACATCTGGCTATGTGCTGGGGATTGTGTATAAAATCATCAGCCCTCCTTATTTGTCTTATCACCTAATGGTTCCTGGTGTACAGCTAATAATTCTGTTTATCAAGAGTTTCTGTGAGGCTTGCGAGTTGTGATTTTGTAGTTGTTAACTTGGGCAATGTAATTTTACTCGTGGAAAATTTCTAGGTAAGAAGGAAGGCAAGGATAGATTAAGAGAGCTCCAACAGGGCTTCCCTGGTGGCACAGTGGTTGAGAGTCCGCCTGCCGATGCAGGGGACACGGGTTCGTGCCCCGGTCCGGGAAGATCCCACATGTCGTGGAGCGGCTGGGCCCGTGAGCCATGGCCACTGAGCCTGCGCGCCCGGAGCCTGTGCTCCACAGCGGGAGAGGCCACAGCAGTGAGAGGCCTGCATACCACAAAAAAAAAAAAAAAAAAAAAAGAGAGAGCTCCAACATTGTGTTGTATGCAGTGATGTTATGAACATTCTGACCCGTAATGACAGTAATTTTTGATGACCAAGTAGACATCAAAGTGATGATAAGGAGTAAAACTTGCAGGAGGAAAAATCATATAACTAAAAAGTTAAAACCTGTACATTTCATTTGTTTCAATAACAAAAACTAACATAGTTACTCTTCCAGAGCCCATGTTTATTTACTTTTTTAATATTACCCATGTAACGGAGGTCTGAAAAAAAAGACAAGGTTCTTCTTTCAAAATAAAACAAGATATTTTGAAAACTCTTATGCACTGAAGGTTTGTCTTATAAGATGACTGATTCTGTATATAGTAGATGATGTTAGTACTTACATGTTTGTATAGGTGTTATCCATACCACCCTCATCCTCCTGAAATGTCTGTGCTGCTTCTTGCGTTATATTCCCAAGTAATTTTGCTAGAGGTAAGGAGTTGGAAAAATCTGGAAGTATAAGTTGCATGAAAAGTCATCTGTCTTGTGTCTCGGTCTGAAAAAAAGGTCAAGAACAAAGCTCTTTAGGGTGACCCACAAGTTTCCCCCGATCTTGTTACCACCTACCAGATGCATCTGCCCCTTTGCTTTTAGCCCCAGACTTGTGTCACTTGTCACTCCTGCTGTGTCTTATGTGTGTTCTGCCTTTAGTATCCCAGGAACTCACATGTATCCATGATTTTTCTCATTTTCTTCCTCCTGCTTCCCGCTCCTTCCCTTGTCTTTATCTAGTAACTCCTGCTTGTCTTTTACACACAGCTTCTGCAAGAATTCTGTCCTGATAAGCAACCTCTCCTCCCACCCCGCTGGGTATAAGAATCCATCAGACTTTTACAGCACCTGCATGTGTCTCCCTGTGTCTTTGCACGTCATAAGGGAGTGATGGGGTTATCTATATATTCCCTCTTTTGTTTTATAAAATCAGAAAGAACTGGAATTTCATCTTTAACAATTCCTTATGCCTAACGCCTACAGTCTGCAGGGCTGTCATGGGTTGTGTTTCTTGAGGATAGGTTGTGAAATGGACATTGGCGGCCAAGGTGTTTCTTAGCAAGAGCTGCTGGGACCAAGGCCAAGGAGGAAAGCAGGACTGGGAAGAAGGAGAAGTCATGATCCCCACAAAGGTCTCAGCTCACCCTGTGGGGACCCCTATAGCTGGAATGACCTCCAGGTGGTTCCCAATTAGAGCAAGATGGCCCGAGCATCCTTACCCCTACTGGAAGGAGGTGTGACCTGTGCAAGACAGTTTTCTTCAGTGGAGGCAACCCCACAAAGGACTGACAGCTGAGGACTGCCTTTTGGCAGCATTTCTAGAAGCTGGAGGATTATAAATCCTTTGTTCCTGTAAGGGGATCCGGGCAGGATATCATGGTGTCCACCGTATAGGCACAGAACGTTTTTGTGAAATTAACTGAAGAAGAGAAAATGCCTGTGAATTTGGGAAATTGGGGATAAGAGGAGGAAATGAAACACGTGGGTGATTTCTATCTGCTCTATTCATAGAAATGGTTTTAATAAAATGGATTTTTCTCAGAATAAGGAGATACAATTTTTTAAAGACCCTTTAAGCTTTAAGGCTTCCAGCCCTAAAAGCAGCAAATGCATTGTTTGTAACTATTCCAAATACTGAAATTTCTGCTACTCATCTCAAATATTTGCTGACTCCCCAAAAGATACACAGCACTATACTAGCCAGCGTGGGACCCAAAAAAATTGTTTAAAGAAAAAAATCAAATATCAAGGAGATTTCAAACCATTGGTAGATAAAGCTGTCTAGAGGATTGATCATAATGCAAAGCAGAATGAAACTTTGGAATGAGATGTCATACGAGCTGAGCTTTGAACCTCCAGAGACTTGAGTTTGACTCTTCCAGGAAATGATAGCTTTTACTTTTCTGCCTGAAATAATATCTCATTCAACTTTTATAGCTTCTACAACCAATGACGTCTATTTATTGGAAGGAGGGGTGCTCTTATCTAAACCTACAATGGCCAGTGAAATGAGAATCATAACTCTTTCTTCTCTATTCCACTTCCAGACTCTGAAAATGAAATGATGCTTGTGCCTCTCAGGCTTGGTTTCTGTAGGGAAAAAAGCCACCAAACATGGGGCTATATTTCAGTTCCAGGGCTGGGCCTACAGCCGCCTACAGGTCTTGCTTTGTGATGCTGGCTTCTACTCACCTCCCAGGTTCACTGTGCACCCTTGTCCCCACCGGTGACTCTGAGCCCCGTGCAGGATGGAGGTGTGCCTCAGCTCATTTCCACTGTCTTTTCAAAAGCAAGTGTCTTTGTTCACCTCCCTTTCACTTAAAGGCGACCCCCGCTTCCTTTTAATGACTTCTATGTACATGTAGTTCCTTTGTTTTCTCTACCTTATCTTTAATTGCTAAAATGATGACAGTGCTGATGAAGAAGACATTGTCTCTCTCTCAAAGCTTTAGTGAAAAGGAAAAAAAACAAAGCAAACTGAATTACAATAGCAAAGTTCTAAATTATGCTTATGAGGCAGTGTTGGTGATAGGGAAGTAGTTAAACATTACTTTGCTTAGAAAGAAATTGTTCTCAGGACCAATACGGAGTGTCAGCAAAATGAAAACAATTGATTCATCAAGTTCTTCCCTCCCTGGCATATAGAGAGTGAGATTATTAGCTTGGCAAAGTTATTCTACAGTCTACTTTAGTCTGTAGTTTTCTCTATCAACCATTTTTTTCTGATGGTCCTAAAGACCCATATTTAAAAGTTTTTTTTTTGGGGGGGGGCTAATACTTCTTCTTTTTTTTTTTTTAAATTAATTAATTTATTTTTGGCTGCGTTGGGTCTTCGTTTCCGTGCGAGGGCTTTCTCTAGTTGTGGCGAGTGGGGGCCACTCTTCATCGCGGTGTGTGGGCCTCTCACTGTCGCGGCCTCTCTTGCTGTGGAGCACAGGCTCCAGACGCGCAAGCTCAGTAGTTGTGGCTCACGGGCTCAGTTGCTCCATGGCATGTGGGATCTTCCCAGACCAGGGCTCGAACCCATGTCCCCTGCATTGGCAGGCAGACTCTCAACCACTGCGCCACCAGGGAAGCCCTAAAAGTTTTAAAACATCAGTTACCCATTCTCCTCTGCTGACTCTTCTGAAGATGCTACCCTTGAGATAAAGAGAGGAGGGCTGAAGGGCTGTAAATCTGTCGAGTCTGTATTGATCTTCCCTATTGGATTTAGCATCACTTCCCTTGTGTCCATCATGCCAGAAGTAGATACAAGGTGCTTGGCTAACCTCTATCTTTTAGGGAACGATTAGAATATAAGCTTTACTCTGTAAGACTCTTATTGTCATAGTATTAATACTGGCTACAAGACTGGCAAGAGGCATGGGGCAAGTGCAGTGTTTGGGGGAAATGTGTTAGTGTGTATTTTCTGTGCTACAGGGCAGGTCCCACCCCCCTCCCATTTGAAAAACTAATTGGAAAACTCCATCACATTGGAGGAGAAGGACAAATAGCTTTGCATCAACATGAAAACTTGATATGAAAATAGGAAAAGGTGAATGACCGACTTTACATAAAAGCTGTCAGTTTTAAAGATATTGAAAAAGGCTCTCTGTTTAATGTAGTTTGTCCAATTCATCCAGTCTTTCTTTTAACCCAAAGCTCAGATAGTTTCTCTTCTTTTTAAAAAATCACCTCTGTCATCAAAGATGATCCACTCCAAAGTGCTATTCTTCTTTACTCCTATTAGTTTTGCTTCTATAAATCATTTATGTAGCAGAATAATTTGAATTTAGTAAATGGCTTGCGAAGGACACAATCAGCTTCCCTATGGAAAATGTGAAGCAAACATCAAAGAACATAATTTTCTGTTTTTCATAACTGTTTGGTTTAACAGGTATAAATCCCCAGCTATGATGTATGCTGGATTCTTGGGGTAGTGCTAACTGCCTCCATGCCTACCTGACCCTGATTGAACCCATTTCTTGGACTTTCTAGGGGAGAATTTATGTGAGGTCAATGAATTGTGCTTGTTCAAAGGTTACTCTGCTACATAATTCAGCTGTCAGCAGAACTAGGTCTGGCCTGGCCCAAGATTTTGTATAGGTCTGGAAAAAAAAAAAATTAAAGAGACTCTGCAACAGTTTACTGCCTAGTAAACTGACAGAATCACGTCAGCTGTGTCAACACAAGCGTTGGGGAATTGGGCAAGGGTTCTTGCTACTGGTCTGAACTTTGCATTTCGAGCACGTTGCGTTGGAAAGACAGCCCTGAGATAGCGCAGGGGGAGCTGACCTAGCAACGATGAAGGGAGGTATTTGTGGGGCAATTGTGGTGCCCTTATCCATCAGCAGTGAGTGATGACTGAGTTTGGCGGGTTATCTCTGACGCCTTATCTCCTCCAGTTTGAGTCCACCGAGAGGCTCAAGAGTAGTTAGAGCCTATTTTTAACAGTAAGTTCTACCGACCCATAATTGAACATGCGATGTTTTGGTTTTTGGTTTTTGTTTCTTCAGTTCAGAAGCCCCTACCTCCTCAGACATTCCTAAATGTGTGATTAGGGCTTCCTATATTTCTGCGTCATGGACAGCTTAGAGGTTTGAACGTATTTTGTTTTTTATTTATTTTATTGAAGTGTAGTTGATTGACAATGTTGTGTTAATTTCTGCTGTACAGCACTGTGATTCATTTATACGTATCTATACATTCTTTTTCATAATCTTTTCCCTTTTAGTTTATCTCAGGATATTGAATATAGTTCCCTGTGCTGTTATCTTGGATGTTTTCTCTTTTACGCATGCTCTGATGTTTTTAAGAGTCTTGTTTTTCACAACAGTGTATCTCTAATTGGAATGTCATGACGGATCTGAGGACTGTGCCCACTTTAGACACGGGAGAACATTAACATTGTCAAAATATTTTTACAAGGATCCAGAAAAGACTTATCTCCCATGCCCTGTATATCTCCTCCCCAAAGGAAATGTAATGTTTGCATTGAATTCAGAACCTTACAGCTCTTGACGGTAGCAGCAGCTTTGCACCCAGTGCTTCTCCGTAGTAAAGGTTGATGGTCCTATTCACTGTCATGGTTTTCATTGTTAGAAAGAAAAATTCTTTTCTGATGGTACTGTAGATTTTGAGGGTACATTCTTAAAAAATGAGAAAATATGAGTGCCTTTTGGGTTTTGCTTTCAATTGTTAATGTTTTTTTCCTTTCCCTTTTTAAAATCACTCCAAATCTTGTACATGGGGCTCCACCTAGTGTAAGTTTTAGGTTAAAAAAATAGTATATCTATAAGGAAAGGGCAAAAATTAGCTGAATGGACTCCTTTATGATATGAATGCAAAACAAAAGATAGTGATAATTTCATAAAATGCTTTTGTGGTTCCAAATGCTTCATGGAATTTAGGGACATAGAAACATTCTTTTTCATTCCCTTGTTTTCCACAAATTCTTACTTTTTTTTTTTTTTTTTTTGCCATACGCGGGCCTCTCACTGTTGCGGCCTCTCCCGTTGCGGAGCACAGGCTCCGGGCCCGCAGGCTCAGTGGCCATGGCTCACGGGCCCAGCCGCTCCGCGGCATGTGGGATCTTCCCGGACACGAACTCGTGTCCCCTGCATCGGCAGGCGGACTCTCAACCACTGCGCCACCAGGGAAGCCCCTCACAAATTCTTACTTTTATACCTTTTTTTTTTTAAGGCAAAATTACATTACAGCTGTGTGTAAATACAGTTTTAGGTTGTAAACATTTTCTTTGCCTATGGTAAATGGATTTAGATCCAATTTTCCGGTGGTGTAACAAGACAAGAATCTTAAATAAAACACTTTGGGATGTCTTCACAGTTGGTAAACTTAGACTTACTGCCTACACTTGCTTTTTTTTTCTTTTAATAAACAGGGACTTAAATTTTAGGCTAACATTTTAATTTAATACTTTCCATAATGCCATCTGATTATATTTTGAAAATGTTTATGTTGCATCCAGCTTTAAGATTTAGATTTTTTACTTAGCAACCACTAAGTGGAGTTGTATTACTGTCGATAATATTTTTTACAACTTTGAAATGATCACTATAGTGTAATATTCAGTTTCTTTATATTTTGTTCTCATAGAGGGGAATTTCCAGTGCTTATATCTATTGCCAGTGAATTCCAAGAGCAGAATGTATGTCTGTCTCTAAAGGACTAAAACTAGACTGAAGTGACACCTACAGGAAATTGACCTAGCTTGGCGACATCAACAGCCAAGGGATGCAGAGAGTTGAGAAATTCACTTGAGAAAAATGTCCCCTCGAGTATTTGGATTTTCAGATGTTCACCATTTGCCCTAGAACTGACTCATTGTGGTTCCAGGGGGAATAATATTTCTTTTGTGTCTCCTGAGTGACAGATGTTATACAATGTATCTACATTTCCTCACACCCTGTGAATTAGGAACACAGATCTATTTTACAGATAAGGAAACTGAGGCTCAGAGAAATCAAATAACTTATCCATGTGTGTCAGGATTTGAACTCAAGACTATGTCTCTCCATACTATGTGCGTTCTTTCCTTGGCAACCTCTTATTAACCTATGTAAAACTTATGAAATCCTTCATGACGCCAACTCTTTTTTAGGTTTCCAGTTAATCACTATTTTTATTCAAGACTGAATATGTTCTAGATTCCAAGGGAGTTAATGCTATTGTGTCCTCAGGAAACTTTCAATTTAGCTGAAGGGGTGAGCACAAGTGTATTTTCTAAGACCATTTATTCCCTTCTACATTTAGTTAAGTGCCTGGTGTATGGTATACGTAATAAGTGCGATAGGAATTTGGATTTCTAAAAGCAAGGGGTCTTCTTTCCTACCCACCCCCTTCTCCAGCAGTGAGAACTTTCCTTCTGCAGTGGAGGCGACAAGATGAATCAGAGTGTTATCTAATAAGAGCAGTGATTCTCAAAGTTTGGGCAGTTGATGCCCCTTTGCACTCTTAAAAATTATTGAGGATCCACAAAGAGCTTTTGTTTAAGTAATCTATGCCTTTTGATATTTACCATTTTAGAAGCCAAAACTAATAATATTTTAAAATATGTATTAATCTATTTAAAAATAACATTAGTAAACCCATGTTACATGTTAACACAAGTGACATATTTTTATGAAATATTACGCTGTTTTCCCAAACCAAACAATTGAGTGAGAAGAGTAACATTGTTTTACATATTTAATAAATCTTCTTAATGTCTGATTTAATAGAAAGAAAACCACTGGATTCTCATCTGCTTCTGCATTCAAGCTGTTACGATACATTGTTTTGGTTGAAGTCTGGTGAGAAAATCCAGCTTCACACAGAAATATCGTTGGAAAAGGGAGAAGTACTTTAATAGCCTTTCAGATAATTCTTTTGGCCTTGCTGACCCATGAAAGGGTGTTTGAGGAACCCCCCCAAGGGGTTCCTGGACCTCACTTTGAGAACTGCTAGTCTGAGTGAAGAGACCTGGATTCAAATATCACTTCAGGTCTGTCACTTCCCAGATCTGAAGCCCTTGGAAGTTATTTAACCTTTGAAACAGTGTGTGCACAGGATCTGGCACAGAGAAGGCACTCAAATAGATGGTTGTGACGTGGATGTGATATCAGTAATAAAATGCTGCTGTTCCCCTGGTCTTGGGTGATATGAAGCCCAGAGTCAGAAAACAAAGTCATGCTCAGCTCAGGGGTGCCTAGAAGTAAAACTCTGTGGAAGACAATGATACTATTGATACAAAGCAGGATCCATCTCATTCTTAGGTTATATAGCTTGGTCCATTCAGTTTGATATCCTTCCCATCCAGGATGAGGCTGATTTGCCGGGTTTTGTACAATCTTCCTAAATTCTGAGTACACTACATTAGAGAACTTGTGATGGTGGTTATGACTGGAAGAAAATATAACAGAGATGGGGTTTCGTATTGTATATTCACATTTGATACGAAGTTCATTGTTTAAAGTATAATGACTAGTTGCAATTTTTCATAAAGTAAATGGTAGAGAATGAGTACTGTGGGGTTGGAAAAAGTTTAAAAATTCTGGGAAGGCTTTACAAATGCCTTTCAGCAGTTTAGTACATTGTGATGTTGAGTAAAGTACATTTCAACTATAATGTGCTCTGCTCATTTTTTTCTACAACACTTTGGAAACAGTACTGTCAGTCTGACACATGATACTATAAGGTTATATTCAGGATGAAGCAGGACAATGGAGTCTGTTCCTCTGAAAGCCAAGTCATATTACAGGAAGATGAATTTGCATGTCCTGAGTCAGAAGCGTTACAAGACAGGTCCAGAATACCGGTCAGAGATCCTAGAAGCAGGAAGACCAATGCGTGTAAACCAAAGCAGGCTTGGGAAGGGTCTGGTGGCATTGAGGGGGAGGTTAGGAACAAACAGTAGACTGAAGTTAGACCCCTGGCAGTCTAAGATGGGACAAGACAGAGGTGAAACTTTGGTTGAAGCCAAATCTTGTAGATCATGCTTTTATCTATGGTCTTATTTAGTTATAGGGTGGGCTGGGAGAGGATATTTCCAAATGCTGGAAAATGTACTCCTTAAAAATGATTGGAAAAAAGAAAGATCTAAAAGGTTTATAGAAAAATATGTCATTATTAGAACACTATGAAAGTGACCCCTTGAAAAGAATATTCTTATTGCATTGTCAGAAGGATGACATAATGTTTTTGTTCCAAAAGAACATTTTAGCCACAGCAGTAAAACTGCCACAGAGATTTATCATTTAGAGGAAGAAAAAAAATCAACAGAACTCTTAATTTTCTGCTTGGGATGAGCAGAATAAGAAATTCTTTTCTCTTCATAACTTCTGTGGTTTCAGGTGAAACTAGTATTGCCAACCAGTTTGAACGTCTCCAGCTAAGACAGATTTTTGTGTCTGTGTTAGTCATCTACAAGCTTCAGAGACCCAGATGTGACCTGCCTAAGAGGACCCTGCTAATCAGAGTGTGGTTAGAACCCAGGTCTCCAACTTGGCTGTGCTACTGTGGGTAGGTCACACCCAGCTTCTGAAGGTCTCTGTCATATACACAGTAGGAAATAAGACTAGATCATTGGTCCTCAAAGTGTGGTCCACAGACCAGCAGCATCAACATCCCCTGGAACTGGTTAGAAATACACTCCTAGGCCCCCTCCCAGACCTACTGAAGCATAAACTGTAGGAGCAGGACCCGGAAATCAGTGTTCTGACATGTTCTCCAGATGATCTGTGCATTCTACAGTTTTCAAGCCACTGGACTAGCTGACCTCTAAAGCCCCTTCTAGTTTCAATACTAGAAGGTCCTGAGTCATGTGGTTCATTCTGGCCCTCAGGGAATAGTTGTATGGAGTAAGCAGAACAGAGAATTGTTTGTCTTTAATAGATATCCAAGGTGGCAGCTGCCCTAGGTGGCTCATTGCATTACTTAACCATTTCAAGAAGCTCTTATACTTTATCGTTTATACAAAAATATATGTAGGACTGATTTTTAAAATTGATTTTTGGATTATGGTTACATGAAAGACTAAAAAAAAAGCTGTAAAGATTCTCCAGTGGGGAGGTTGGAGGGGAAGAGAGCCACATACTAGAATAAACATTAAATTTATACACAATTTCAAGAGGTTCACAGATGCCCTAACACCCATCCCTGGTCCTCACAGACTTGGTTAAGAAAAACTGACTTAGAAAATTTTCAGTAAATTGTTAAGGAAAGTATAAGCACTTTTCCAGGTGTTCTAAAGGAGAGACTCATTCGATACATCTCCTCCAGTTTCCATTTGTTTGTCAAATCTGTTTTCAACACTTACTGATAGGGAAGGCGCTGCTCTAAGTCCTGGGGTGGGATATATCCTATTCACTGTGAGTTTTCATGCAATTATATGCAAAAGTGGCCAGAACAAGTACCAAAAGGGCCACAGATTCCTTCTGCCAGAATATAATTGGAGGGGGGGGGCGGGGACCGGGAATTCCCAAAAGAGATGGCACATGAATTGGTCTTTGGAGATGAGCTAGATGGGCATTTGTGAGCTGAGAGGATGGCAGGAGGGAAAGCTGGAGGTCAGAGGTCGTTCGAGAGTCCCAATTGATGGAGGAGCTTTCCACAAAGAACCCATGGCTCCTGAGTTTTCTTCAGGGGCTACATGGAAACCTCTAGAAAGAGATGAAGTAGAATCCTTTCCTTCCTTCCCTTATGTTAACATGCACAGTTGTCACTTCTCTGCTTTGGCTCCAAGGATTCTCTTGGAAACAATGTCTTCCGACTGAGGATATTGGATCTTAAAACAACTGGGCTGCTCTCCTAAAAGAGCGAGTTATAACCATTTGCCCACAAGACATTTCTTAGACTTTTGAGCTCTCTTTTTACTTCAACTTTCAAGAAGCTAAACGTTGGGTCAGTAATCATTTGCTTACTCTCAGTGTGCCTCATGTGCATTTATTAATTCTGTGTACTTAGCAGGTGCTCATAAGGCATTGCCTTTTTAGTCTTTTAACACGATTTTAATTAATTCTTGCAAGAAAGATAATTTTCTACTCATTTCTTAGAGCTTTTCAATTATAATGACAGCAGTATTGTCTTGATGACCTCATGTAGCCCATCATTTCTTGGTTGTTTAATTTCAGAAGAAATAAGGCAGTGCAAAAGTGTCTTCTGATCTGATTGAATCTTCATCCTTAGTACTCACTGCCAGACTATGTTAGGACTTCATTACTGCCAGAGGCTGCTTAAATTCCCTGCAAGGGGAACAGCAATTTAAAGGGCTGTTTTTGAGTCTTCTTCCTAAAAGTTGAGTGAAGGAAAATGATGCTATTGCCCTGTCTGAAGGTGGAAGATCAGAATTCAGGATGACATAATTAAAAGCTAAATAGCCTGTGTTAAAATCACCCATTAAATGAACTCTTATGGAAGATACAAATTTTATCTTTTGGTACATTTGATTACAGTCCAAGGTTTTAAAATAAAAAGGGTTTTTCTTTCCACCTGTTAATACTAGGTCAAACAGCATAGGAAGTCCAGTAACCTTACTTGTGTGAGTTAAAAGTAATCCCAAGGTCTTACCTAATGAAGTATCAGCACCAACATAGGAAAAGTGGGTAACAGATGTTTAGAGTGTAGTAGGGATAAGTTATGGATTGGAACCATGTCTATAGGATGCTAAAATATCAAACAGTATATGGTCTATGGTGTTGTCAGTGGTTCTCATCATTACAATCAACCCACGAGTTAGAAATATTGCTGCCCGGGTCCCATCAATTAAGTCCATATCTCCAAAGCCTGGGCCCTTGTTGGTTTATAAAGGCTCCCAGGTGATTCTCAAGTGCAATTAGAGCTGAGATGTACTGTTTTCCTGAGACCTGGGTGGTTGTCACATTTGGGTGGTGATGTGATTGATAGAAAGATGCCAACAGCTACAACTAGAAAATATGTTTTTTCTTTAATGGCAATTGATTCGAAAACATCCAGAGACTATTACATAAAACAGGAGATAATGTGGCATGTTGCCAGAGGTATGACTTTCCAGGCCCCCAAAGTTCCGGGTAGTGATGGACAGCTGGGGTTGGTGACACCCATGTGGAGTGAGTGTCTCCAGGGGCAGGGGGCATCACTGTTCCCTGAGTTCTGTGTTCCTGCTTCCCCATCCCTATGCTCCTCCCCCCTCTGTTCTGGGGGGACTGGCTACCTGTTTGTTGCAGGTGCAACCTTCCCTCCTCCAACACATTCCTAGGTATGTGCTGCAAGATTGGACGGAGGAACCATTGAGGGCCTCCCTCGCCAGTCCCGCCAGGATCCCCAGACATCTGAGGGCCATTCTTGCAATGGCCAGTTGGCAGCCTATCTAGCTTCTCTTTTAAAGATGAGAATGATTCTTCTAGAGTTTTTTGGTGGCATAACTTTTTAGGTAAATTATTTATCATAATAGTTAATTAGCTCATTTTTATTTGTTTTTCAGAAATGAGAGACATTGAGGAAGTTCACTGTTGCTTAAAACATTTTTATTTAAGTCTAGTCCCTGCTTAGCTTAGTGTTCTTTCATAGGCAATTATTTCATTTTTCTAGGAAGGGGAGTGGCTGTAAAAGATTACATCACGCATCTATTTTGTGGTGTTCTCCCTTTCCGGAAAACGACATATTGAAATCTTCTGAAAGTTTTTATTCGATTTCATTTTTCTTTCACTCCTGACATTTCTTTTTACCCTATACTTAGAAGTCAAATAAAGGTGAGATTCTCACACAAGTTTTTACAAAAGAAAAATGACATATTCAAACTTTTACCAATCATTGCACATGCCATTTGAAATTTTACTTTCCTAATATTTCTTCCACTTTTTTCTCCCAAGCAAATGATTCCTCATGTTTGCGCACCACAAAAACCTTTGTGACCTTGGTCTATGTGCTTAACGTGGAAATATTTATGGCAGATGAGGATGGGATATGTAATTAAGTCCCTGGGGTATGAGAAAGTAGTAAGCATTTAACAACTTTTTATTGAATAAATGAATGGATCTACCATTTTAATTTTTCTTTTTCACTCAAAATGACTTCATAAATACTTTTCCAGGATGTACATAGCTCATGTATTTCAAATTTCAAATTATTTTATCATAAATATATCATTCTTAGGTTACTTATAGTTGGAAAACAGCCATTTCCACATTACTGAAGGCATATTAAAAACATCTTTACACATACAATTTTTTCCCCTTTCCGTTGCATCTAGAGGGTACCAATTCTAAAGTTGGAATTACTGGGTCCCAGCCTGCGATCAACATCCTGACTCTTATTGAAGATTGCACGGTTGTTTCCCAAGTTTATTGCACTCTTTTTTTAAAAATTTATTTATTTATTTATTTATTGCTGCATTGGGTCTTCGTTGCTGCGCATGGGCTTTCCCTAGTTGCGGCGAGCAGGGGCTACTCTTTGTTGCAGTGCGCGGGCTTCTCATTCTTGTGGCTTCTCTTGTTGCAGGGCACAGGCTCTAGGCGCACGGGCTTTAGTAGTTGTGGTGAGTGGGCTCGGTAGTTATGGCTCTCGGACTCTAGAGCACAGGCTCAGTAGTTGTGGCGCACGGGCTTAGTTGCTCCGCGGCATGTGGGATCTTCCGCAGCCAGGGCTCGAACCCATGTCCCCTGCATTGGCAGGCAGATTCCTAACCACTGTGCCACCAGGGAAGTCCCTATTGCACTCTTTACAGGAATTTATTGGGCTCCTAGCAACTCCTGCCAACATTATATTTATTATTTTAATTTGCGTCTCCCAGCTCAGTAAGTGTGAGATGGTACTTTATTTAAATGTGTGTTGCCTTCGTTGTCTGCGAAGCTGAATATCATTTCAAAATGTGTTATTTTAGTGCCTCTGGGTGTGAGCTGCATTTTACTCTTGTTAAGCTGAGGTTAGGTATTATCTTAAGGGATTTAAGTAGGTATTTTTAAGAGGCTTACATTCATAATATGGAGAAATTTATTGGATCATTGCATCTGTTTTTATTTTCATCTTAGTTCTCATTTTCATGTCCTACAGAATTATTTTATTTCATTAAGGTAAAGCCATTAATAGATCATAAGAGTCAAACAAGGGCCTCCCTGGTGGCGCAGTGGTTGGGAGTCCGCCTGCCAATGTGGGGGACATGGGTTGGAGCCCTGGTCCCAGAAGATCCCACGTGCCGCGGAACAGCTAGGCCCTTGTGCCACAGCTGCTGGGCCTGTGCTCTGGAGCTTGCGAGCCACAACTACTGAAGCCTGTGCACCTAGAGCCCGGGCTCTGCAACAAGAGAAGCCACCACAATGAGAAGCCCACACACTGCAATGAAGAGTAGCCCCCGCTCACCACAACTAGAGAAAACCCACGGGCAGCAACAAAGACCCAAGCAAACAAAAATAAATAAAATAAAATTAATTAATTAAAAAAAAAAAGAGTCAAACAAACTCTAGCTGCTCTCCAGAATTCAAATTCCCTATCTCGCTCACTCTCCCTTTCCAGTCTCTCTCTCAGGCTTTTAAGCTTTCATTGGTTGCCTTTATGTCATATGGAAATTTCATGGATGTTACATGAGGAAACAGAATCAGGAAGGGAAGAAGGACCATTAAGGCTGTGCGTGGTCTGAGCTGCTGGGGCACTTACCCTGGGATGGTCTTTTTCCAGTTATAAGGCCCATCGTCATTTGATTAATTTCTACCGTTACCTGCTTCTTCCTGATGATCCCTACTTCTCAAAGTTGCATAAAATTATTCTCCTTACTAAATGATTTCTGACACAGATGGTGACTGATATGGCTTACATTTCATTTCCAAGATGTCTGTTAAAACCTGTTCTAGTGAATTTTTTAAATGTTATAAACCAAGATCTGTAATTTGTTTACATTTACTCAGGACATTTGAACAAGTTGAGGTCTTGCTGCTGCTTCTTGTGCAGGTAAAGAGCTAAAGAACTGTGAAGGTTCTGAAGAGATTAAAAAATGACTATAATTACCTGGGACACCGAGGGTTCGAATACCAGCTGTTTTTCCAGCATCTGCCTGTAAATGTGTCATGTTGTCAGGCTTCATGGACCCACCAAATAAACAAGCTGCCAAATAATTATCTTCGGAAATCATTTAAATGACCACACAGGAAAGCCTATTTATCATAAACAGTACCCCACACAGAAAAACACAACGCAATACAGTTCGTTGATATTTTAAGAGTATTTAGACTACCGATTCATAACATATGATCCTTGAATCGTTCAGCTTCTCTGTCTGATGTGGCTTGGTCAAATAAATGACTTAAAAAAAATGCCATATGCCAAAATACAGAATTTTGCTCTAACTGAATTATTGAAGTAGGGAACAGCTTTTAGTTATCTATTAGCTTGATTCATGGATTTATCCATCAAGACCATCCCAGGAAGCAGGAGGCACACTCAACTGTGAATTTTGGAGAATGTAACACAGGGAATTTTACAGAAGCCAACAAGGGGTGTTGAGGCACCAGGACCAGAAGAGTAGCCAGTAGTTACCACCCCTGGCTGAAATGGTGAGGGGAGGAAGCTGTTAACAGAGCCCTCCATGAGCTGAAGGGTAGGAGAGAAGCCGTCCAACAAGAATGGTCCTTGGAGACGGATGCTGCCCCTGGGGGGCACATGGCACCAAAGCAGGGAGGAAGCCGGGGGTAAGTACCCCAGCCTCGCTCTACTCTGCTTGAGTCCTGACACCATCTCCCATACTCCCAATGTCAAAGCCAACCCAAGCAGAGGGTCCAGCAGCCTGAGTGATGCAGGTCCTAGGAGTGGACCCTCCCCCAACCCCCAACTCCCTGGTACCAAGCAAAGCAAAGTAGAAAATGGATCTGGGTCCCTAGAATAATTAGCATGATAGAATTTTGAGGTTCCCTTTGAGGAAATTTATTGGTAAACATGTTCAGAAGAGCAGTACGCAATAGAATCATGTATCTTTTAGATAGCTCTGTACTTGCATTACTTGTTTCAAAGATACATATTTAAGATCTTTCTATATTATTTGAGTAGCAGGACAAGTAGAGAGATGATCATTTATTGGCAACGGCATCCACTTCTGGTAACTTACAACTGCAGAAGCCAATTAAGTGAACTTACCAGAACTCAAAAAAGAGCAAAAACTGAAATGCAGACTGCAACTAGCATGTTTATGTATTTTCCCCTTTCTTTTTTTTTTTTTTTTTTTTTTTTTTGCTGTACGCGGGCCTCTCACTGCTGTGGCCTCTCCCGTTGCGGAGCACAGGCTCCGGACACACAGGCTCCGCGGCCATGGCTCGCGGGCCCAGCCGCTCCGCGGCATGTGGGATCTTCCGGGATCGGGGCACGAACCCGTGTCCCCTGCATCGGCAGGCGGACTCTCAACCACTGCGCCACCAGGGAAGCCCTCCCCTTTCTTTTAAATTTCAGTTTGCACGTTGTCTTTCTTGAAAAGTTTCACACAATTCCTAAAGGAATAAAAGGGTCCTTCTATTAATCTGGGGGGATTACACCCTCCTCTACACAAGGCAGCCATTGACTGTACAGTAAGAGTCACACATACCGCGGTCCAATTTTCTGAGTCATCCTCTCATGCTGGACTTAGCATTATATTCACTTTTTAAATTCAGGTCAGCCTTCTCTTTGAAGCTGTGTGCCTTCGGTTTTAATTTGCTACAGATTTTCACTTTGAAGGAGATGAAATACTTTGATACTTTGGGGTGTCTTGCCATTGGTGGTTGGGAGTTATTTTTGTATATTTATTGATTAGAGTGCTGAAATTCTCCCTTTTATGATGGGAAGAAGCATAAAATATTACTCAGGGAAGGTAACTAACATTTACTGAACACCTATTATGTGCCACAATCTTTTCATCTTTTTCTTTGTTCTGTATCCTTCATTTTATTTCACAAAGAAGCTTAGAATAATTTTGTTAACAGGTCACGATCTTTACCATGGCTCTATGCTGTAAGCGTGATTAATTTCACTTTACAGATGAGTAAAAAAGATCGAGAGAACTCAAGTGACATTGTAAAACTATGAAATGAAGCAAATATCTAAGTTAAACCTTGCTGTCTCTCCAATAAAAATGAGATGATCTGCTAATGTTAAACTAACTCAGTACCAGGACAACCACAAAATACGCCTCACCTCACGCATCAAAGGCTTTCCGGTCACACCTGTTTTAATGGGATGACATTCTACTGCAACAGATTCATTCAAGGAATTTGGGATCTGCCACAGACAGGCCTTAGCTGATCCATAGTGATTGCATCTAGGAAATAAAGGCCCCGGCTTTTCACCAGTTTATACCATACCCTCATTTCCAGTGGTTTATGGATAGAGAACCTATAGACAAGGCATGGTCCAGGTCAGAAACACATTATGTAAGCATGTAAGAATTATTTTCTAGGACCATGTCCCTTAAAATGGTTAATCTGAAATTTTCAGAGGCGTTTATCCTCTAAAAACATACCATGTCTCTTCAATTCTCAGATGCTGTATGGTTAGCCCATTGATTTAATAACAGCTCTGGGGGGAGAAAACACTATCACGTTATATATACGAATTAGTTTCACATCCCAATTTCAGAGATATTGAAATGTTCAGAGAAAAGCACGTGTTAGAAATGAGGAAATAAAGAGTTCTTGTGACATCATTTTCTGGAAGTAAACTTTGTTCCTTGTAGTCAGCTGTATCCAGATGATATTCTGAAAAAAAAAAAAAAAAAGGAAGAAAAAGCCCTCTTGATTTTGAATTTTGCTGTTCTGGATGACCCACTTAGACCGTGATTCTAATGGGTAAATGGGTCATGCCTGGGGCCCCGGGCTCTCCTGGGCTGGCTCCTGAGATTTGGATTAAAATCAAGACTCCGCCACAATGCCTGTGAACTTCCCCAGGCTTCATGAATACAGCAGGCAGATGAAGGCCTAGCTTGTAAGGCTGGTGGACATTTAGAAGAGCTCACCTGGGTGGCGTACCCTGCCAGGTGGTCACGACTGTTGCTGTACATTTTCTATGATGGTTTTATGACCTATTGGTCTCAGCCACCCTGCCTGGGAGTCAAACAGTAACTAAAAGAGTCAGAAAACATTATTTCCCTGACTCATCTCTTTGCCTGAATCTCAGGAATTCCAGAACCCTGTCCAGATTCTTCTATCTATTCACCATCATTTTTCCGGAGTATGTAAGGTACATCTCATGGGCTTGGGGTCCTTAGTTACCTTGTGGCATCTGCCACCTTCCCCTCTGCTGCTCTGGGTCCCTGCCATGACGTCAGCAGTGGCTCTCAATTCCTGGCAGAGGCCAGTGACTTCTCTGGGGACCCTTCGCTGGCCCTGCTGAAACTCCAGCATCAGTGCTGTCAAACTTCACGTCCCTCAGGGATCCCCGGGGACTGCTTTTAGTTGGCATTCACACTTTCATGACAGCTCCTGTAATTCCAGGGGACACTTAAGTTTTTATGAGAGGTTAAAACAAGTGAAAATCATCACTCAGTTCCGACTTCCAGCTCAGTCACAAACTATTTGTATAGAATCAATAAGTCACTTAACTATCTGGGTCTCAGTTCTTCCTTCCTAAAATGAGGGCTGGAAGAGCTTATTTCTTTGGTCCTTTCCAGCACTAACATTCTCTGAGTTAAAACCATTTTGGCTGGTGTAAGAAAATACGAAGTCACATTTGTCATATTTAGAAAACAGTTTTAGAATCTCCTTAAACGTATGCTGTTTAGCATTTTAAAAGTAAGCATCTGTTTGATGTCGGGGAAAATCAAATTGTAGGCTGCAGATGTGATTCTGTTGTCTGTGGAAACATCTATTTAAAGCCTAGATCTCTAACCAAGCCTGGAGGCGGCTGCCAAGATTTCTGTGTTCCTTTACCTATTTTCTGGTCTTTGTGGGATGAAGATTTTGGGAAGTTGTTCCGGCTCAGGTGGCTTCTTTTCTCCTGTGTTTAGCACTTTTTCTAGCCTGGGATCATTTTACAGCCTCCCACTGCACTTCCTCTCTGATGTAAGAGCAAAACATAGTGGCTGCAGACACCCGTGGCCTCGGGATTCGATTTGAGAGCAAACCCTGATGGTCTTTGGATTTGAAATCACTGGGGGGCGCTTTCTACTGAGACGCCATGAAGCAAAATTTTCTAGTTTGATGTAAAAACTCAACATTCCAAATCTTTATTCTCTTTTGCTTTTCCTTTTCTGCCTTTTCTATGAAAGGTATAGGTTGTTAAAAAAACAAAATTCAGTGGAGTCCATTTGAAGATCTAATTGGCTTTATTCAGTGATTCATGAATCAGGAGGCATCCCATCTGACAAAGAGAAAAAATGCTCCGAGGAGCTGAACAAAATGGGAGATCTTTAAAAGTAGAAGGGGGCAGGACCGAGGAAAGAGCAGATTCCCTCACTTCCTTTGGGGGATGGAGGGTGGGACAGTGATCAGTGGATTACCTACTACTGCTGACCAGGCAAGTCCAGATTGACTGGTTTAAGATTACAGTCCTGGGAGAAGTTGAAACTGCAATCAGGTTGGGAATTAAGTCTTGGTTTGCTTACGTGAGGCTTAGTACAGGTGACTCCATTTTGGGGCTGTTGTCTCTGTTTTTAACAAAGTGAAACTACAACATCTAAGTTTTTTGGAAGGTTACATTTTTGTGTTTTGAAGATCTGAGTGACGTTTGACGGAATGTCACAGAGCTAAATCATGAAGAGTGTGTGTGTGTGTGTGTGTGTGTGTGTGCGCACGCATGTGTGTGTAAATGGGTGAAAGCGGGTCCCATGCACTTTTTCTCCTAGTAGTAAATATATCTGGTTCTCACCTATCTTAAAGATTCAAAGTTTGTAGAGGCTTTTTGTTGTTGTTTTCGGCTTTTTTTTGTTTCTTTTTTGGTGTTTGTTTGTTTTTTGTGTTTCTGCATCCCACTTCCAACTCTCATACCCATCTTACTTATTTACATCAAGAGAAAGTACTGAAAATTGTAACCTGTTTACTCTTTCATTATTCTCTGGAACGCCTAGGTCTTAAAATCCAATTTGAGAGAATATTCTTATAACTGAACTTAAACTCAAGGGAGAACTTCATATTTAGACGCTGTAAGGGTAAATGCCCCAAACTAAAAGGCTCCAAAAATAGGATCTCAGAAACCAAATTTAGGAAGGCTAGACTCTCTATAAGTGATGATAATAGTGAGTCTTATTTTTATAATAATAATTGGTACTATTCATTACGTGCTGGTTACATTCCAGACTCCATCTGCTATATATCAATAACAATAAAGCGAAATTTTTGTTTGTTTGCTTGTGTCATACCAAAAAGGCTTAATGGATTTTTTTCAATTTAAAGAGATCTGATTACAAATAGTGACAGATACTCTTGCACTCAGTCGCTCTGTGAGGCCACTGGCAAGTGTGGGCCTGACCCTCTGAAGAAGCAGAAAGTGAGGTACGACCTCACTGAGGCTCCAAGGCTCGAGGATGTGGAGGACAGGCATGCTGGGAGACATATGTGAAAATGCAAACAAGGATTATAACCAGGAGCCCCAGGAGGAAAGTCATGGGCCAGGTGCTCCAAAGGAATCATATTCGATTTAAGCCAAGTTGCTTCTCATTTGGACAACTCAATGACACATACTGGAGGAGGGAAGGAACACAATAGTTTTTGACGATAATTAATGAGTCTTGAGCAGTGCTGGAAAAGCTCGGCAACATTTTGTGTGTTTGTGTCTGTACATATGAGTGCATGAGTGTGTGCCTGTACATGTATGTGTCTATACATGTGTATATGGTATGTGTCTACACATATGTATAGGCATATACATATGAGTATGAGTATTATCTGTTCATGAGTATGTATCTGTTGTTATGAGTTTATATACACATGTGCCTATACCTGTGTATATATGTATGTCTGAATACAGATTGTGCATGTGTGTTTATGCACATGTATGTATGAAGGTGTGTCTGTACATACGTATGGGTGTGTATCTATACATATAGTGTCCATACACATGTGTAAGAGTGTGTCTACATGTGTGTATCTAGGCATATGAGTATATATGCATGTGTTTCTATGGCTGTGTATCTATCCATGTATGGATATTTGTATCTGTATTATGTATGTATCTGTGCATATATGTGTGTGTATTTTTGCCATTAAGAGCTTGGGCAATGGAACAGGACAGAACTGGGTTTAAGAGTCTTCCATCATAATTGTGTGACCTTGGAGAAATTTCTTGACCTCTTTTCCTTTCAATCACTTTAGCTTTAAATTGGACATAATAATCATTCATGCCTCATAGATTGTAGTGAGGGGCATATCGAAAGATGTTGGTAATGCTCTGACTTATAAGCAACTAAAAGCATTAGTCATCACGATCGTCACCTTCATCGCCATCTCTAGTCCTCGTGTCCTGAGGACACTGAGGCTGCGAGAGTGAGATACCCCCTTCCAGTGACGTAGGCAGTACATTGTAGGTCCAGGATGCTAGCTAGCCTCGGTTGGTCTGTGTATTGCCCAGAAGTATCTGTTAGATTGTGATATCTTTCCTGCCTTTCTACACGATCTGGAAAAAACAAGTTGATGGTTCTGTTTATGACCTGTAGACAAGGTTGCTCCATCACCATGGGTGAATGGGAGTCCCTTGCACTGTTTGTACGTCTCTAGTTGAGAACAGGGCAATGGTCCCTGTCCTGGGCAGTGTGGACTTTGGAGTCCACCAGACCTGAATTTGAGTCCTTAATGCAGCACTGTATGACCTGGGCCCAACTTTTGTTTATTTGTTGCTTTTTTCTTGCTTCTTTGGGTGTTTTTAGGACCTCAGATGTACAAATTGGACTTCTAGTAATCCTTGGTTAATGATACACTCTCATCTGTGTTCCCTCTTTATTTATTTGGTTATTTTTTAAATGCAATGAGACCACGTTCCCGAACAAAAGCTAGGATTTGACAGTAACCCAGTAAACCATCTAACCATTGGGCTGTCCCCTCATTTCATCCCAGCTCCGCCTACATTGACCTCATCCTGAATCTCACGTTTATTACTCCTTTATTTTCCTTTACATGCAATCTTATTGCATTTATAAGTATTCTGAAAAAGACACCATTAATCGTGATTGTTTTTACTTTCTGAAGAGGACATAATGTTGCATGTAATTCTTTGAGTTTAGCCTTTTATTGGGGAGATTCAGCTCCATTCGGATATGCTGTACTACATTTACTTTGTTCTATTGTTTAATATTCAAATGTATAAGACATTCCATAGTTTATTTATACACTCACTTGTTGATGGGGCATTTGTGTATCTTCAGGATTTTACTGTTGTGGAGAGAGCTGTTTTGACATTGTCGAACATAACTCTTCATGCACATGTCCAAGAATTTCTCTTGGACAGGAGTGGAATTGCTGGATCATAGGGTGGATGAATGTGTAACTTCAGGATATATTACCAAATTGTTTTTCAAAGTTGGTTGCCCCAACTGTCACTGTCCTTGGAATATGGATCCACCGTCCTTTAACACTTGGAATTGTTAGACTTTTTCATTTTTGCTAATTGAATGGGTATAAAATGGTTATCTCATTGGGGTTTTAATTTACGTTTCTCTGACAATTAATGATGATGAATACTTCCTCTCATGCTTATTGGCCGTATGTCTTTGTTCTGCCATGAAATGTCTCTTCATATGTTTTGATCGCTTTTCTCTTGGGTTGTCATTTTCTTACCGGTTTGTAGGAGATGTTGGGCAAGTTACTTAATCGTTTTTGAGATAATTTCTGCATCTGCAAAGATGAGGATGGGACTTACCTGGTGGCGCAGTGGTTGGGAGTCTGCCTGCCAATGCAGGGGACATGGGTTGGAGCCCTGCTCCGGGAAGATCCCGCATGCCACGGAGCAACTAAGCTTGTGCACAACTACTGAGCCTGAGCTCTAGAGCCCACAAGCCACAACTACTGAGCCTGCAGGCCACAACTACTGAAGTCTGCATGCCTAGAGCCTGTGCTCCACAACAAGAGGAGCCACTGCAATGAGAAGCCAACACACCGCAACAAAGAGTAGCCCCTGCTCGCCGCAACTAGAGAAAGCCCGCGCGCAGCAACGAAGACCCAACACAGCCAAAAATAAATAAATAAATAAATACATTTTTTTAAAAAATGGGGATGATAATTCCGTGTTCAGAGGGTTGATTTTCGGATTCATGTTTACGTATGGTACCGTAAATACTGACATAGAGCACAACAGATGATCAAAAAAAAAAAAGTTAGTTCTTGCTCTCTGCTTTAGTGAGCAAAAACTAACTTTGGAGCCTCCATTTGGTAGACTGGCTTTGTTGGAATTTGCCCCATTTGCTTAGTTGGAGAATCTCTGCTTATTGGCCTGGGCAGTGTAGTCCTCCTAATATTTTTATACTTTAGGGAATAAAGCAGTTCAATGAACTCAGACTCCCTTGGAAGAAATGCAGGGAAAGAAAGTGGAAGGGAAGAACTTCAGTGGAGTCCTTGGAAAAATGAAGGAAAAAAAAATCAGTATCACCATTCCATTTTGCTCTCAGTAGCCCTGTCTGTAGATGTTTGAAGTGTGTATTCATATGGCAATGGGGGAAACTAAGGAGTTTTTAAATGCTCATCTACATAAGTAAACTGAAAATTCGATACCAAGCAAAAGATTCTGCAGTGCTGCTTGGGAGCCAGCGGTCATAGGAAGCCCTATGTGACTTGAGGTGTTCCGTTTGCTGCTGCTGAAGCTCCTTCCACAGCACTTTTCCGAGTGCTGCACAGTCATGCAGAGAAGCTACAGAAGGAACCAGCAAGACCATTAGGAGACGGATCTGAAAGACACTGTAAGATACTGTGCAGTGATTTCTTCCTGCTCCTGGCTTGTTTTTTGAGCGCTGAATTCAAGGAGAGTAGCTGGATGTGGTAGGAAAACAATTGCTTTACTGTGGTTCTGTTTGTGTTTCATTGAGTCTATTCTTGGAGGAATAGAAGCCAGGGTGCCAGCACTCCGGTCACTTTGAAATCGCTGCACTGCAGTATGCCGTCCTTCATCTGCCTCTATCTGTGCTCAAAGTCCCTCTTAGGATTTGGAGGTAACGTTTTCGTCTTCCTAACATGAATAGTACTTATGAGAAATGACTGTTTTTAGGGATTTACTCTTAATTTGATAAATATTTAAGCAAGTCCACATGTAAATTCAACCAGGGAAATGTGGAAATTCTTCTTTAGTGCCTGATGCCTCTGAAAATGTTGGTTCATTCATGACTTTGCTATGCTGATTGTTCTCTAGTTTTCCTCTGGTTTAAAAGCTTTGCTTTTCAGGTTTTAGTAGGAAAATCTGGAAATAAGAGCAGACGAGGTTTAGCAACAATGTCACCTCACCTGTCCCTTTGTCCTTCTTAGTCTCCACCAGTCTGATTCATCAGAAACTCTTTGCTCTAAGGATACATCTTAGAGAGTTTGGAAACAGCTTTTAGTGGTGATGGCAACTTCAGGTGAAGAAATGGTTAAGAGAAAAGTTTGAATGCTCTCCAAAGACAAGAATGCCACGGGCTTATGCTCAGGTTTTGCAGTTCCCAAGTTGTAATTCACTTCCCTTTGTGCCAAGAATTACACAGATGAATAGTCAAATATAACTTAAATTATTTCGTAAGTAATTGTAAAAAACAACTTCATTAAAACATGGGTGATACATATACCTCAAAGGGATGAAGCTGCCCATCAGTCAAGCCAGGAACCTATTTCAGGCTGGAGAGTCTCATGTCTGGCTCCCTCGGTGGCTTTTGTCGGTCTTTTGTTGATCATTGGGAAAATGAATTTTAACAATAATTGGTGTTAGAAGTGACTAATTAGCAAGGTATGTATATAGAAACTCAGAGAGGGTTTTCAGTGGGCTCTTCTCCTGTTGAAATGTATTGATCTTGACATGTATTTAATCAAGAGGGTTCTTAATCTTTCCAAAAGGGTCTGCTTCCTATCTGTCATCTTCCTCATCCTGAGAGACACGGGGCTTTGGATGAATAGGAACGTAACCCCTTTCCTGCCAACTACTGAGTTGCTAATTTCTCTTAATTCTTTCCTTTTCTGATAGTAACTTTCAAAACCATTATTATTAGCTGGGAGATTTTGGTGTGATATTTTGAGTATTATCCTTATATTGTACCACATTATATTTTCCTTTGTCTGCTTCTGAAATACTTCTTACATTATTTTTTCAGTGAATCCAGAAATTTTGGCAAAACTATACAAAAATTAACTTTCTATTATGGACGTTACAGAGAAAATAGGCCTCCCTTAATAGAGCTGTTTTGCTTCAAATGAACTTTGATAGAATGTACCTTTTAGTTGCAAATTGGTGAGAAATTATTTGTACAGAAAATCCAAATCTTGCCCCTCGTTGTTATTGGTACCTGTAGTTTTAGTCACACTTATTTATGTATTTATTTATTAAAAGTTCGGTTTTATTTATTTATTTTTAATTTATTTATTCCTTAATTTTTGGCTGTGTTGGGTCTTCGTTGCTGCATGCAGGCTTTCTCTAGTTGCCACGAACGGGGGCTACTCTTTGTTGCGGTGCGCAGGCTTCTCATTGCAGTGGCTTCTCGTTGTGGTGGCTTCTCGTTGCAGAGCATAGGCTCTACGCGTGCCGGCTCAGTAGTTGTGGCACAGGCTCAGTAGTTGTGGTGCACGGGCTTAGTTGCTCTGTGGCATGTGGGATCTTTCTGGACCAGGGCTCGAACTCACGTCACCTGCATTGGCAGGTGGATTATTAACTACCATGCCACTAGGGAAGTCCCTATTCACACTTTATATGTAAGGAGAGTAAGAACCAGAGAGGTTTGCATGACTCAGAATTAAACAGGAAATAGTGGAACAAACAGAGGGACCTAAGAACAGAAAGCAGTCTCTTCCCTCCAGGTTGAGAACTTTCTCCCCACCAGTAGCCATCCCTACAGCACCAGTTGCCAGCCCTATGGTACCAGTGTGGTCTAACTGAAGTAGTAGGCATGCACTGGAATCTGGTGGGCACACTTGGAGAAGTTATGATAAAGTCAGGTGATGAAGGGCTTTACAAGTTGGATGGAAGAGGCTAGAAATGAGAAAAGTTGTGTCAGGGGGGTCCCAAATTCAGTTACTTGCTAAGAGGACCCATAAGATTCAGCATACATTTGTGCTCACAGCTGAGATTAATTACAGCAAAATGTTGCAGAGCAAAAGCAGCAAAGGGAAAGGGTGCATGGGTGATGCCTTGGGGAAACCGGCCCTGAGCTTCCAAAGGTCCTCTGCCCATGTAGTCACACAGGACCTGCCTAATTCCCCCAGCAACAAACTGACAACACGTGGAAAATGTTGTCCACCTGGGAGCTTACTAGAGACTCCATGCCCAGCAGTTTTATTGGGGGCTGGTCCCATGGACATCCTCTGCCAAGTACCCATCAGAATTCCAGGCTCCCAGAAAGAAAGGGGGTGTTTGGTGTAAGCCACATCGTTTGTACCAACAGTTTGGGCCCAGCAAGTCACCTGATCAGCTGGGAGCAAAAGGGAACTCTTTCCCAATCCAAGTTCCCAAGCACCAGCCAAGGGCCACCCTTGCAAGCAGGGCTTTCTAAGGATAGCATCTCAACCCTGCTGTGCTAACTCTTTTCTGCACAGGAGCTATTGGAAGTTATTGAACAGCTACAGTGACCTTGAAAACCATTGTTCAAAAGATTTCTTTGGAGTGGAGGGGAGAACAGAGTGGAGTAGTTGGTGAGAGCCGGGAGATTGGAAATAATCCAGTCCAAATCTCAGATATCAGTGTGAGAATAAAAAGAGGAGGGATAGATGTAAGAGATAGTTGGCCAGGAGAATAAATGGCTTGGAGATAAGGAAGGAGGGAACAGGAAGATGTTTTCAAGTCTGGGAAATGAAATACCTGGTAGGTTTTTTTCTGGCAGAAGAGGATTACTTAGGTAGAGCCACTTGATGGGAAGGGAAACATTCTAAATTCTGGATATATTGATATAATATATAATTTATATATATTATATATTATGTTTAGAATATATTATTTATATTATAATATGTATATTATATATTATAAAATAATCAAAGTATATGTATATTTATTGTATATATTATAAAATATGCATATTTTACCACCAATGAAATACATTCAAGATATTGGTAAATTATTTTAAAAACTGATTCTAACATGAAATTCATGTCCATGGTATATTCTTGTGTCATGATTAGACAAGTAGAGTAAATCGCATAATAAAATAATTAATGTTGAGAGGAAAATTTGACTTGTAGTAGTAGTGAAGGAGACACTGTTAACAGACATAATTTTAACCTAAAAATAGTATTCACGTCACTTAAAAGTATTTATTTTCGGCAACTTTTTATTCTACTTACCACTCATTGACAGTTGGAACGCTTTACCTGAGCTGTGTAATCTCATCTTGATTTTTTTTAAAACATAAATGCTCATGTTTTCTTATGTGTTTGCAAGTAAGAAAGAAGTAGCCTGTGAGCAATCCCCTAGAGGTTTCTGTGCCGTATCTCCAGCCAGATGGCTTCTGAGGGTCCACAGTTATATTTCCTCCCCATAGTTACTACATTAAATATCCAAGTCCTATTTACTGATTATAATATAACTGCTTTTGATCAGAAAAAGAATCATTTCACTTAGCCAAAACAACATTTCTACATTCTACATGTTTATTTTTATTTATTTATTTATTTATTTATTTATTTTGCGGTACACGGGCCTCTCACTGCTGTGGCCTCTCCCATTGCGGACCACAGGCTCCAGACGTGCAGGCTCAGTGGCCATGGCTCACGGGCCCAGCCGCTCCGCGGCATATGGGATCTTCCCGGACTGGGGCACGAACCCGTGTCCCCTGCATCGGCAGGTGGACTCTCAACCACTGCGCCACCAGGGAAGCCCTACATGTGTTGTTTTTTTTTTAATGAAGGTTCTCTCTCACTTGTGGGCGCAGACAGTATAGTAACAGGTTTGGGGTAATTTTTAGACTTGCATGTGTGGGGGACACATGTGATGCAGGAGTTGGGCAAAACTACTTCATAAATATGTATTGTGGAGACGACATTCTTATGTTATACAAATTGGATGTGTCATGATTTTAAATGTCACCTTCGGATTTAATGTAAGAAATTCCTGACTGGCATTTTCTTGACTTTCCTTAGAAGTGACCCCGTAGCCATGGAAACTTACTTTCAGTTCCTTGCTGCTCAAGAGTGAGATTTTTCTCTTTCCTTCTTGCGAGCCCTCCCAGCCCCTGTTCCTCAGAACTCGTTCCTCAGAACTACTCCTGTTCCTCAGAACTCTTGCCGTCTGCTTTAAATGTCAGGACTCCCGTAAGTGGGGGGAGGGATGGGCATCCTTCATTCTACTTGGATTCACAAAGTGGAGGTGTAAAAACAGGAAGATTATCTTCTTTATCTTCCATGAGACTGTTTTGTTTGTTGTTAATTTTTAAAACTCATATCCCATGTTGCTCTTAAGTACTTGAATTAGGCACACCAATTGTTCAAATAGAATAAATGGTTGAGGAAGTCAGAGTTAAAAGACAATATGGGAATGAAAAAGCAAAGCCAGGACTAGATGAGTCTGAGAGGTGTATACCTTCATGCCTTGTGGATGAGGTAGGTTGCAGATTTGGCTCTTAGGTTCCTAGCAGGGAAAGTGAAGAGGAAAACATGATCAGTAACAGATTTGAAATATCTGTAAGATAAAAACCCAAGTTTTCCAAATCCTAAAACCCAAGAGGAGATTCTTCTGTAGATGCTCTTTTTTTTTTTTTTTTTTTCTTTTTTGCGGTACGCGGGCTTCTCACTCCCGTGGCCTCTCCCGTTGCAGAGCACAGGCTCCAGACGCGCAGGCTCAGCGGCCATGGCTCACGGGCCCAGCCGCTCCGCGGCATGTGGGATCTTCCCAGACCGGGGCACGAACCTGTGTCCCCTGCATCGGCAGGCGGACTCTCAACCACTGCGCCACCAGGGAAGCCCTACATGTGTTGTTTTTTTTTTAATGAAGGTTCTCTCTCACTTGTGGGCGCAGACAGTATAGTAACAGGTTTGGGGTAATTTTTAGACTTGCATGTGTGGGGGACACATGTGATGCAGGAGTTGGGCAAAACTACTTCATAAATATGTATTGTGGAGACGACATTCTTATGTTATACAAATTGGATGTGTCATGATTTTAAATGTCACCTTCGGATTTAATGTAAGAAATTCCTGACTGGCATTTTCTTGACTTTCCTTAGAAGTGACCCCGTAGCCATGGAAACTTACTTTCAGTTCCTTGCTGCTCAAGAGTGAGATTTTTCTCTTTCCTTCTTGCGAGCCCTCCCAGCCCCTGTTCCTCAGAACTCGTTCCTCAGAACTACTCCTGTTCCTCAGAACTCTTGCCGTCTGCTTTAAATGTCAGGACTCCCGTAAGTGGGGGGAGGGATGGGCATCCTTCATTCTACTTGGATTCACAAAGTGGAGGTGTAAAAACAGGAAGATTATCTTCTTTATCTTCCATGAGACTGTTTTGTTTGTTGTTAATTTTTAAAACTCATATCCCATGTTGCTCTTAAGTACTTGAATTAGGCACACCAATTGTTCAAATAGAATAAATGGTTGAGGAAGTCAGAGTTAAAAGACAATATGGGAATGAAAAAGCAAAGCCAGGACTAGATGAGTCTGAGAGGTGTATACCTTCATGCCTTGTGGATGAGGTAGGTTGCAGATTTGGCTCTTAGGTTCCTAGCAGGGAAAGTGAAGAGGAAAACATGATCAGTAACAGATTTGAAATATCTGTAAGATAAAAACCCAAGTTTTCCAAATCCTAAAACCCAAGAGGAGATTCTTCTGTAGATGCTCTTTTTTTTTTTTTTTTTTTCTTTTTTGCGGTACGCGGGTTTCTCACTCCCGTGGCCTCTCCCGTTGCAGAGCACAGGCTCCAGACGCGCAGGCTCAGCGGCCATGGCTCACGGGCCCAGCCGCTCCGCGGCATGTGGGATCTTCCCAGACCAGGGCACGAACCTGTGTCCCCTGCATCGGCAGGCGGACTCTCAACCACTGCGCCACCAGGGAAGCCCCTGTAGATGCTCTTTAAGGGTAATGTAAAGGACAATAATTCACCAGCACCCTGTAACAGATAATGAGACTCATATGGCTGTTGACTAGGATGTCATCAATATATGCTTATTTATATGCTGCACAAACCTACTTGAGCAGAAGCAGTTCTAAAAAGACTACTGATTCCCAGTACACAGTCCTGTCCAAAAGCAAAATTCAGGAAATTCAGAGGAATAGGCAGTCCTGTATCCTTTGGGTGATTATATTCATGGATGTATTTCTCCCAACTGGGCTTTTAATAAGAATTACTCAACACAGAATATTGGTTTATTATCTCTGACTAAAACCAGGAGTGGCAGTGTTGCCAAAGTATCTGGGGGTCAATGGAGGAAGTGTTGCTGAACCAAACTTGGGTCCACTCGCCTGAGTAAAGCCAGTCTGTTGACACCGGTTGTGGTGAAGGAAAGTGTAGCATTTATTGCAGGCACCAAGTAAGGAGTCCAGGTAGCTAGTGCTTAAAAGGGCTGAACTCCCCAAAGCTTTCAGGGAAAAGTTTTTAAAGACAGGGGAGGGGAGGGGGGTTGTGGGGTGTGTGATCAGCTTGTGGACAGTCTTCTGATTGGTTGGTAGTGAGATAATCGGGAATCAACATCATCAACCTTCTGGTTCCAAATGGTCTGGGGTCTACACACTTGTGGGCAGCATGCAGTTAGCTTCTTCCACCTGGTGGGGGTTTGAGTATCTGCAAAACTGCTCAAAGAACATGGCTCAGAATATTATCTATAGCCCTTGAGAAGAAAGTAAAGGTCCCTGACTTTGTTTAATGGCTAAACTATTATTATTTTGTCTTGCTTGACTGTTTACCTTTCTTTCTGCATTTTCTCACTTCTCTGATTAAATTTACTCTTTGGAACTCGGGGAAGGCCTAGGAGGCTAAAGTTTTTCTACAGACAAGAGGCAGGTGGAGGACATGGTGTGTGGGGGGGGTTCTGTTCCAGGAAGGCCCCATAGGGTCCTAATCAGCTACAGAAGGACACAGTTAATTTTCTATAGCAAAATTTAAGAACACATCTCTGAATGGATGGTCACTGTGGCTTCACTCAGGGATGAAACAAGGGAGGACCCATAGCAGGGATAAACATCTTCCTCCAAAAATAGTTCTGGATCCACTTCAAACCAACAGAGAACATGATTCTATTTCAGGTTGTCTTACCTTTATAGCGGTTATTTGGAAAAGTTAAAAATTTGGGCTAGGAATCATGGAACAACCACATTGCTCAGAAATGAAATGTCATTAAAAGCACAGTATGTTATGTCCACTGGAAAAGAAGTCTTAAAATGCATCATGCTGGAATGCAGTGAACTACCCATGAGCGACAAATCCTCAGGGGCCTAGCATTTGGTACAGAACAGGCTGAAAAAATAAACTCCAAGAGATGATGCTTAAATTTGGATCACATTCCTGCTCATTTCAAAATACAGGCAAGCCAACCTATAGAACGTTTGCATTCCTTTCTCTAAAGAATAATTTTTTAATAAGCAGGTCGGTGTATTTGAAAATGGAATTTTATTTGACATAAACTAATGGTTTAACGGTGAGGAAATTTAGAGCCCATATGTATTTCTCATACCTCTTGGAATGCTTTCAGATGTGTTCACAACCACTTTTCTCAGAGTACCTGACTTCAGAATGCCAGAAGTTTTCCACTTTACTCTTCAAAGTGTGCTAGTGTAATGGAGAAGTCCATTTCAAAGCAACGCACATAATTTAAATTCTCCATGTGTACTGCACTTATATTCAGAAAGAAAGAAAGTCTCTAAAAACTTGGTGTTTGATAAGAAAGAAATACAGACTATTCAATACAATGAAACCTATTTTATTTCAAGTATGACGAAGTTCGATGGAAAATGCTGATAAGCTTGCTTTCCGTAATGACTTCAGTCTGCTCCCTAACCTGACATCTCTTACCACATCTCTGTTGCCAGGCAACAGCAGAGAAATAAAACCTGTGTGAGTAAGGAAAGTTTCCTATGTAAGAATGGGTTGTATTCTTTAAGCGGGTGAACTGCTTATTTAGAATTTTAAATACTTTTTTTTATGTTAAAAATATTATCAGTGGCCATTCAGCGCCCAAGCCAGCCACTGTAAGTCTGTTCAATTCCTGATGCTCTTGAAGGATTGAAAAGTAGCACCCTTCCTAGCCAGAGTGAACATGATGGGCAGTAAACCCCTCTACCTCTAAGCATCCTCCTTATAAGAATTATAACAACTGTACCATAACTAACAAATAATACTCTTTTTAAAGACTCATTAGTAAGAGAAAGACAAATATCATATGACATCACATTTGATGATATGTGGAATCTAAAAAAATGATACAAATGACCTTATTTACAAGACAGAAATAGATTCACAGCCATAGAAAACAAACTTATGGTTACCAGAGGGGATAGTGGGGGCGATAAATTAGGAGTTTGGGATTAACATATACACACTTCTATATATCAATATAAAATAGATAAACAAGGACCTACTGTATAGCACAGGGAACTATACTCAATATCTTGTAATAACCTATAATGGAAAAGAATTTGAAAAAATATATATAAGTATCTATAACTGAATCACTTTGCTGTACACTTGGAACTAACACAACGTTGTAAATTAACTATACTTCAATTTAAAAAGCGTGAATTATCAAAAAATTGATCATAGTAAATAAATTCCAACGTTTTGAGCACAAAAAAGACTCAGTGTACATTTTAGAGAGTTTGAATCATAAATAGTAAATATATAAGAGAAAACAGCACTGACTACAAGTTTTGAAGGGGTGTGTCTTCAGCTCTAAGCAAAGTTCATCTAGCTGTATAGCTGGACTTTGCTATAAAAGTACCACAATTTAATTATACCAATATATTGCCATGGGGAAATATCAATATATTAAGAATTCCAACTAGGGATACCAGATAAACATCCTCCACTCAGATGCATTGAAAGTTAGCTATGGAACGCTGTCTCCTCTTGGGACATACACAGAGGAAAAGAAGCAAGATTTTCACTTCTGCGTAAGAGAAATACACATTCTGGGTTAGTCACCAAACCTAGTGTTATGAACTGTGTCGTAAAATACATTTACCCCTTAAGAGGCCAAGAATATGCTCCTCTCTCATCCCTCCC
Source organism: Mesoplodon mirus (assembly GCF_964341445.2). Taxonomy (NCBI): domain Eukaryota; kingdom Metazoa; phylum Chordata; class Mammalia; order Artiodactyla; family Ziphiidae; genus Mesoplodon; species Mesoplodon mirus. The sequence continues at coordinate 33,425,107 of NC_138989.1, forward strand.
TCTCATCCCTCAGGTGGGCTACTCATTCACAATGGGGGTATCCCAGATTTGAGGACTGCTTTGTATATTACACCTCAGCAACGTTTTAATCTAATTGTTCACAAGCCTTGCTGACTCTTAATTGCTGTTTTGGTCATGCACACAGCAGTGACAGTGATTCCAAATTAGAAAGTGAGTGATTGACAAAAAGTGAGTGATTGAAACATTTGATTCACTTCATACAATAAGTACCAATACTTGGTAAAAATATTTGGAGGTAGCCGACCACACTTTTTAAAATGCAGCCATCAAACTAAAAATGTTCTGCTCACCAAAACAGATTCTGCAGTTATTATTTTGTTGCCTTATTTTTTCCTTTAGTTTGCCTCTAGATCGGAAGGACTCATTTTGAGTATTCCTATTCCAGATTACTGAAAATTGTCGTAAAAAGCTGTGCAGTCCTGTTGAAAGGAAACGTTGTCCAATCAAATCTACAGATTATAATCAGGGTACATTTTATAGGGACTTCCCTGGTGGTCCAGTGGTTAAGAGTTCGCACTTCCAATGAAGGGGCCGTGGGAACTAAAATCCCACATGCAGAGTGGTGCAGCCAAAAAAAAAAAAAAGATACATTTTGTAAAATTGTATTTATGGAAAAGTTCCTTAGGAGATGGCATAATCAGCACTAAACTCAATCTTTTAATCAGTTCCTCAAGTTTTTATAACCGAAAGTCTTGGTTTTCTTTTTCTAATTTTTCAGCTTGAGTTTCTTAAAGAATTCTGTAAGTTCAAAGTGTGTCGAGGCTATGCCAGGGCTCTTTGAATAAGTGGTTAACACACAACAGTGTATTCAATAACAACTTCTTAATTTGGAAATTCAGGGGTCTGAAAATACGGACGTGAAGAGCAAAATATTTCACTTGGTTCCTCCATTAGAGAACCTGGGAATAATCTGTATATATACTGCTAGGAAGATGCCTTGGGGAAGGTTACTGGAACTTCGTTAGTCTCTCTTGTTGACAAATAATCAGTATCACCCACAGATGTTTTGCATTTAATCAGGGCTCCCTGGGGAGCCTCCTAGCAAACATGGAGATACCTCTGGGAAATCTAGATCCATATTTTCACATTGAGTGTTTCAAAAACATTCTTTGATAGTTCAACAAAGCCTTTGCTTTCTCTCATACCTGACTTTTTTTTTTTTTTCTTTTTAACCGTCTAGAAGAACTGGTATAAACCATAGTGGAAGGAGAAGGGAAGCTTTTGAGTACAGATGGGATGGTACTCCACTGAGGACCAGCAGTCTTCACATTTTTTTGCTTCTGTCTCACCTTAAAAAAGTTTGAAAAACTATGTACCCCTTGAACATTTGTAGGCTCACATCTAAATGCTTTTATGTTAAATTTTTTAATGCTAAATTTAAATGGTTATACAGCATGTGGTTTCAGCTATCATGCATATATTATACTTTCCATAATCAAAAAAGTACATCACTCTTTTATATGTATCTTTTAATATCATAGCAATTTGCTATCTGTCATCATCTATTTTATGACAGGAACAAACTTTTCTCTTACAGGTATTTTGCATCATTTCTTTTTCTCCTTAAGCTTTTATTTCTTTCTGCTTCCTCTACAGAATATAACCCTCATGTGATATTTTTACGCTTGAAAGTATTTTATTGATTACCTATCATAATTGTCTGCAAAAAAATGAGTATATAAATTGAAATTTGAACTTTTGTTTTATGTGATCATAATGTTCTAAGTTTGAAAAATATTTTCTGGATTAAGTGATTAATTATTAGCAGTAGATGCTTTGATCTAAACAACACCAATATATTACATACTATGATAAACAAGCATAAAAAGTAAAATGTTATTGGAAATTAATCTCTATAAGACAGAGCATTTTTTCTGTTAGTTTATGTATTTGTGGGTAAATATTACATAGTGCTAAGATGAGACATGGTTCAGCAAAATCCTTCCTTCTTCCCTCCCTCCTTCCTTTTTTCTTCTTTTTCTTTCTCCATTTCTTAGCTAAACACAGTCAAAATTGTTGAGGTACAAAAGTAGATGTAAGTGTAAGAAGAACCATACTACAGCAAATGTTCCCCAATTCTTTGAGTATAATATATATAACATATGATATGATATGATGTGAGCTACTTCATTTTGCCCTTCCTCAGTTTGGTTGAGTGGAAGAGATGAGAATTTACCTGAGTTGTGAAAGATTCGTTTATCAATCACCAAAGTATTTCCAATCGGTGAAGAACTTGACTTTGGCAGTCTTTGGCTAGTCCCCTTTCTTGCCCTCCAGAGGGTCACCATCCTGGGATGACATGCTACACAGCTTAGGCAAGGGAGCTGGTTTGTCTTTGCCTTGTCCAGTGGGAGGAAGGGGCTTATGAAGTAGGAGGTGAGAAAGGAGAACCTCAGAATGCAGACGCTTTCTCAGGCAGATCCGTTTTAGGGTCTGGAGGTTAAGAATCCAGAAACTGAGTCCCCTACAACTAGACAAGTGCCAGCATCTTCCTTCAAAATAATTTTGTGTGCTCCCGGAGGCATCCGTATTCCAGTTTGAAGAGCATTATTGTAGATGATAAATATTTTGCTCTGCGGTAGTTTGTTTGAGGGAAAAGTTCTGATGATGTGTTTAGTTGTCCTATCAATGTCACCATTATTTGAAAAAAAGCCCTATTAGGTAGAATTCTCATGTCTGTGTCCCACCCCACATTGTCTGATGTCTCCCCGCTCCTCTTATTCAATACACAAACTTGATAGAGGATGTGAAAGGCTCAGGGAATCAGGGTTCCACTGGTGCAAAGGAATTTAGTAGGAGTGGAGGAGTTGGGAAAGGAAATGAGAATTTTTGTTTACTTAGAAACTTAGATGAAAAAGTGAGGTGACAAAGTTGAGCTTCCTCGACTTCCTGACCCATTACTTATAAACTTATATATATATTATACCTAAGCCCATCTTCCTCTCATTTCTGAGGATGAGGGGTCCTTCTCAGCTCAAGGACATTGCCTCCACCTGTGCCCTCCATCCATCTCCTCCAGAATGTTGCCCAGGGACCCACCACCTGCTCCATTATTCCACCCTCTCTTCTGTGGTTCTCTCCCCTTGAGGTATGATCACGTTCAAGGCTATCTCATCCTCATCAACCCCTTTCCTTGATCCATTTCTTACTAGCCACTGTCTCTCTCCTTACCTTATCTACTTCCTCATCTCTAAAATGGCAGTCATAATAGTAGTTACATGATAGAGTTACTGAGAGAATTATGTGAACTAATAAGTGCAAAAGATCCAGAGCCCTGTCTTCCCCTGTAAGACGTCAACAAGTTAGCAATTCTTATTAGCCAAGTTTATTGATATTTAAATGTCTGCATTTCTTTCTTTCTTTTCAATCCACTGAATTATTTATCCCCAAAAGTCAGGAGAAATTGCTCTGGCAAGGCCACTTGTGACACTTGTATTTTAAATCCAGTGGACTCTTCTCAATCCCTATTTCTGTGGATGACGTAACTAGCTCTACATAGTCTCTCCCTGACAGTTTCCTCCTGGGCTTCCTCACAGCCATCCTCTCTCATACCCAACCCCTGACCGTAAGTGACCCCAAGGGTTCTATCTTTGGCCCAACTCCTTATTTTTATCCATGTTGCTTCTGTGATCCTAATATCCCCTGATCTTCAAGCAAATATTTTATTGACAGACAGAAATATGAGCTCAATACCTTGCACACAACTCAGATTCAACATGGACACAACAAAATTGATCATTCATCTCACATTCTTTCCCATCTCCCCCAACAACGTATTTCTTCACCCCATTTCTTTATCAATCAATGGCACCACCACCAACCATAGTCACCTAAGCTAGACACCTTTATTCATCACAGACCCCTCCTTTCATAGTCAGACAGTTAATTCAGTCAAAACTTGGGCCTTGGGTGGAAACTGTGTCAAGAAATGGGACATCAAGTCCTGTCAGTTTTGTCTTCTGTATATTTCTCAATCCATCTCATTTTCCCCATCCCTACTATTAGTGCCCTAATAATAACTTAATATAACAATGACAATAACTCATTTATTAATATTATGAGTTATTATTTCTTGCTGAAAGGATAGCAGAGCTCTTCTATTTGGGGCCCCTGTCACTAACCTGTCTTAATCTCAACAATCCTTTCTCCCAAATGCCTTCAGAATGATAGCTCTGAAATACGCATCTAATCACATTGCTCCCCTGACTACCACCCATCTCCCAAAGGTAAAATTCAAGGACTTACCTTAATATACAGAATCATCAATCACCTCGGCCTTACCTGCCTCTGTTCAATTTTTTTCCCATGCTCCCTTCTCACAGAGTTCTCCATACTCGTGTTTCAAAGATCCTGTGTCTTTTCTAATTCAATTGTTCCTTCTGCCTGGAACTCCATTCCCCTTCTTCATCCCATCCTTCTTCTGTCTAAACCCCTGTTCATCCAGTAGCACTCAGCTCAGGCTGGGCTGGGTGTTCTCATAGCACCTTGGCTTATCTCCAGCTGAGCATCCCCAAGTGAAATGAAAGGATTTGTTCACATGTCTATTCTCCCACTGGACAAGTAACAAGTCTATTTCTCCCCCCAAAGACCAGCTCTCTTTGTCCTTGCTAAGTACTAAGTAGTACTAAGTCACATAGTAAGTGCTCAATAAAAACATCTGAAGAAAACTGCATAGAAACAGGGCTGGGAAGGTGCCAGGGGGCTCTGACAGGCCCCGAAGTGGTAGTGTGCAGACAAGAGCTTTGGGGACTTCTGTGGCTGAGTGATGGGGATGGGATATCACAGGGTGGCCAGTCAGAGACAGGCTGTTCATCATCGTCATTGTCAATGTTGTCTCCGTCATCACCATCACCACAGTCAACATTGACTGGGTCCCTGCGATGTACCAGGCACGGCTTGTTTCATTTAATCTTCTTTCTAGCTCTATGAGGTAGGTACCCTGAGTTGTCCCCTGTCTATTGATGAAGAAACTGAGCCTTAGAGAGATTGAGTGACTTGCCCAAGGTCACACAGCTCATAACTGGTTGAGGGAGGAACGGAAGTGGGTTATATGACTAATTCTTCTTTTATCTAAGCTAGTGACGATCCCCATTTTCACTGTTTAACTCCTGTTCGTCCTTCAAGAAACAATTCCGTTTGTAAACACAGTGGCTAAGCAAAATTTTTAACTCTTTTGTTGTTTAACTCTTATTTTTAAATAATTTTAGACATAACAGAGGAGCTGTAAAAAGTAAGAAGAAAGTTCCTGTATATCCCACACCCAGCTACCCTGATGATAACAACTTACATAAAAATAGTACAATAATCGAAACTAAGACATGAGTACAATACTATAAACTACAGACTGTTCAGATTTCACAGTTTTCCACTGATGTCCTTTTTCTGTTCCAGGATCCATTCCGGATCCCACCTTGCACATTAGTTGACTTAATGGGACCTCCTTCATCTCCTCTAATCTTTTTTTTTTTTTGGGGGGGGGGTATGCGGGCCTCTCACTGTTGTGGCCTCTCCCGTTGCGGAGCACAGGCTCCAGACGCGCAGGCTCAGCGGCCATGGCTCACGGGCCCAGCCGCTCCACAGCATGTGGGATCTTCCCAGACCGGGGCACAAACCCGTGTCCCCTGCATCGGCAGGCGGACTGTCAACCACTGTGCCACAAGGGAAGCCCATCTCCTCTAATCTTGTCTGTCATGGCCTTGGTACATTGAAAGACTAACTCTAGATATTTTGTAGAATGTCCTTCCATTTGGCTTTGTCTCATGTGTTCCCATGATTAGACTGAGGTTATGCATTTAGGAGAAAAACCTGTATAGGTGATGTGACCTCTCAGGGCATCATGTCAGGGGGCCCGTGACCTCTGTGTTAACTTCTTATTATTGATGATGTTAACTTTCATCAGTTGGTGAAGGTGGTTCTGACTGTGAGGGTAATACGTATCCTTTTGTAGCTAAGAAATATATGTGGAGAGATACTTTGAAACTAGGCGACTTACATTTTTACCCCCTAATTTTAGCATTCATCAATGGATCCTGCCTGGAGCCATTATTCCTGTGGTTTTCTAATGGTGATTTTTCTGTTTCCTTCATTCAGCCTACTATTATTAGTTGGAATTCTTCTGTAAGAGGTGTTCCTTCTACTTTCATGTATTTATTCGGTCATTTTTTTATAATAGTACAGACTCGTGCATATTTACTTGGTTCTTTGGGTTATAATCCAATACTATTCTTCTTCTTCTTCTTCTTCTTTTTTTTTTTTTTTTTGCTCAGATTGTTCCAGCCTTGGCCATTAGGAGCTCCTGTGTCCCTTCCATATGCCCCCCCAACTTTATTTTTTAGCACTTTCTTACCTTAAAGCCCTAAGGATGCTCCAGGCTCAGCAAATGAAACACATTTTTTACATTAATTACAACTATGTATCCTACTTGAAAATTAAAATTTCTCATTGGACACCTCATTAAGTCCAATGATAGCCTATTATGAAGGATTTACCTCCTACGGCCATAAGAAAACCACAGAAGATAATACGTTCTTTGTTCTTTTCCCCCAATATAAAGTCATGCAAATTATTCTGTAAAGTATGGAATGTAACATTCAAGTCACATAACAAGGCCTACTATTCAATTTCCTTTCAATAAACGTGCAAATGTTCTCCTTCCTGATCAATGTACCCAAACAAATGTAGATTTTCAGAATGGGTGCAGTGGGGTATCCTGCAGTGTTGCCTAGAACTTTTAGGATCTCTTTTAGGAACTTTTAATTCCCGTATTTAGATGAACTTGTACTTTACCTGAGGCTTTGACTTAGTTCAGTAACCCGTTGTCTCTTGAATTAAGTTTGAAAAAGTTAAAATTAAAAAGTTACTCTTATCAGGCAGACTGTGCTGCCCAAATTGTTTCGTCTTTCTAAATGCTTCCCTGGGGAGCTTTTTCTTAAAAATTAATTTTAAGCTAGGGATGAGAGTTCTTCCTTCTTAAAGTTACTGAATCTAGGCTAATGTAGACTGTGGCTGTCCCCCATCCATCACTCATCAGACACTTGCTATCCAATTAATCAAGGGAACCCACCTAATTTTGGGTTCAGCTTTAATCAGCTCTTGTGCTACCTCCATTTTTATATTACCCTTTTATACAAACACCTTAGATTACTTTCAACATTTCTGTAACTCAGAGTTGCAGGAGAACACAAGATTTTGAGAGGATTTGTAGGGACAGGAGCATCTTGGGGACAGTCAGTGGAGGTGTGTATATTTTCATGTCTGGATGGTATCGTAGTGTTTGAGACAAAGATCAAAATAAGATGGAAAAGAAAAGATAGCCTATCTGTAGAGGTAGGCTAAGTAACATGTTCGTGTTTTAGCATGCATAAAGGCGAAATTTTGAGTATAATAACTAATGTCATAATATAGGTGCAGTATAATGAATTTTCTCTCGTCTTACTAGAAAAACTGTTAATTATGTGGTAGGTGAAAAATATTTCATTTAGATCACATACCAAGAATCTGAGATAGTAATTAAACTGTCAATAATTGTGTTTAGTCTTCACTGGTTTTTCTAGAGAAGCAACCAAGTAAATATTGCATGATTGATATGAACTGCAAGAAGGTTTCAAATTAAACCAAATAACCGTGAATTTATAAACACTTACAGCCATAAGTTCATTTGTAGATTGATTATTTGGAACTCAGAAGACAATTTCCCATAGAAAGATTGTTGTAGTGGTTGGCTTCCCAGGTAACTGGATGGAAGTCTGTTTCATCCACGATGCATTTGAAGAATGGATAAACTGTAGTATTTTACTTCCACTGAATTGATGTTTTTTGCATGGCTGCTATGAAGCTTTGCTTTTGGGGTCCTATCTCTGGTGGAGGTTGAGTTAGCTAGGAGTTCACAGGTGGCCCCAATATAATATTTCCCTGGTGTCCTAAGATGGGGGAGCAAGCAGGGCTCTGATGGAAGCAGGGACTTCCTCTAGTCGAGGTAGATACTCCGGGTACCCATAACTTTGTCTCTCTCTCTCTTTGCATAAAATCAGTGTTCTAAATTAGGAACCCAGGGAAATTTTTCTTCTCCATTAATTTGAAAATAGGGCTGTTAAAAGTTCAGACTTAATAATATGAGAACATTTCATGGTAGAAAACATCATCATCTATTCTATTGATCTCCAACTTTGGAGTAACTGTGGCTGCCTCAACTTCATAAAAATAAAACTGTAGCCAAATATTTTGAAGATCACAAAGTCCTCCGCAGGAAAAAAGAAATGTATATTCACCTTCATAAGGAGTGCATGCCAAATTTTTCTTTTTGAGGTATTCTACAGAAACGGGTCCTGGAAACTTTTCACTTTAGCAACTCTCATTTAATTAATTTCAGACACTGTGTAATGTTGGCAAGGAAAATTCTCCTAAAGTTCAAAAAACTCAGACTTGATGTAGTCTAATTTAATTAAAGCACCACTGTCAAAAACTAAGTACACTTGTAGAATATAAATGTCTGTCCTGTGGTGCCCTCTGCCAGATAATGACCCTTGGGGAAAATGAATGTATTTTTACATCAATGTGAATAATCATAGCTGACATTTACAGTGGGCTTCCTATGTGCTAGGTACACCTGATATATTTGATTCTCAAGCAATCTCAGGAAGAGGGTGACGTGGTCATTCCCACTCTGCATCAAAGACACTGAGGCCTTGAAGGATAATTCAGTGCACAGCCTGGAGATTCCAGAGCCAGGTTTAAACTCAGCTCTTAACACCTAGACTGTGCAGCTTCTATATAATTAAATCTAATACATAATTATTCTCCATACTACCAGCTTCAATGCTCCACGTAAGCATAATGGTACCTGGATACACATGCCATTCCTTGTTACCCATTTCCGGGTTTTTCTTAGGTTCATTTCTGCTTCCCATTTGAAAGGGTCTCAGAGGATTTCTGTCCACTTGCAAAGCCCTGTTCCAAGTGGTTTAGGCCCCAGGTTCCATTAATCCTGCATGTTTATTGCAGGGTTCTGTTTTGGCATGGATTAAAAAAGCTTGACCACTATATGATTAAAAAAATTTTTTTTTACAAATATATCATAGTGCATTCATTCAAAGGAATGCTCTCTTCTTGGAGAGGAGAGAGGGATTTGAGTAAACACCTCTCTGCAGACAAGTGCAGTTCTACCATTTACCTGGTTGTGACCTTGGGCAGGTGCTGAACCTCTCAACTGTAAGACGGTATGTACACACTGCTATATTTAAAATGGATAACCAACAAGGGCCTACTGTATAGCACAGGGAACTCCGCTCAATGTTATGTGGCAGCCTGGATGGGAGGGGAGTTTGGGGTAGAATGGATACATGTATATGTATGGCTGAGTCGCTTTGCTGTGCACCTGAAACTATCACAACATTGTTAATCGGCTATACTCCAATATAAAATAAAAAGCTTTAAAAGAAAAGTGGTATAATATAGATTTAGGGGTTTTCTGAATCTTAAGTAATAGAGTGTATTGTAAAATACTTACCAAGTGCCTGGCAGATAGCTAGTTCTCAATAAATGTGAGTTCTTTTTGTGAGTGGTTCTGTGGATCAAAGTCTTTTGGGAACTGCTTTTTGAACTTCCTTCCAAACTAGCACATTAACCTCTTCTAAGAACTCAGTTGAAAGTGTTTATAGTTAAAACTCAGGGTTCTTTCTTTTTCTTTTTTTGATGGCCAGTGGTTCTGATCCCAGTTGACCCCTTTATTCATTAGCCTGGTGCTAAATCATTTTGCCTCCTTAAAAAAAAAACAAAAAAACCCATCTTCAACAACATGAGTATTTGCAGTTTTTGATGGGGTTCCCAAACACTGAGCCAGGTGCTCTTGAGAACTTCTCAGATAAGTGCTTTAAAAATGCTTTCAGCGGGCTTCCCTGGTGGCGCAGTGGTTGAGAGTCTGCCTGCCAATGCAGGGGACATGGGTTCGAGCCCTGGTCTGGGAAGATCCCACATGCCGCGGAGCAACTAGCCCCGTGAGCCACAATTACTGAGCCTGCGCGTCTGGAGCCTGTGCTCTGCAACAAGAGAGGCCGCGATAGTGAGAGGCCTGCGCACCGCGATGAGGAGTGGCCCCCACTTGCCACAACTAGAGAAAGCCCTCGCACAGAAACGAAGAGCCAACACAGCCATAAATAAATAAATAAATAAAATTAAAAAAAAAAAATGCTTTCAGCAATGGCGGCAAGACTGGAAAAAAAAAATCTTATTAGGAGCAGCACACATGTTAATAATATAAGCACTTAGCTCCAAGCAGATGTGATTTCCTGCACTTACCCCTCTCCATCGGGCAACATAACCAAGTCAGATTAGCTGTTAAGGGCTCCTGGCTGCTTCTTCCCAGCTCCTCTGTGAACTGAATTTATGAGTTCAACACACGTTCTGAAGGTCGAGAGCCATCCTTCTTCACCTTGTCAAGCAGGCGGGTTCTCCAGGGGCACCCTGCTCTGCATCTTGGAGCCCACTGAGGTGAGACGGAGGTGGGGAGACCTTAGGGGCCTCCTGGCTGCACTGGCCGAGGCAGGGTGGCCAACAGGTATTATTGTGAGCTGCCCTCATAACTGCATATAATGCCACCACCATTATATGAACTTAGAGCTAAGTGCTTTCTACACTATTTCATTCAGTCGTCTTGACGGTCCTTGAAGCAGGTTAGTCACTCAGTTTAGAAATGAGAAAGCAGATACAAGGAGGTGAAGCAGCACGGCCCAGGCCAAGGTCAGGGACGCAGGCGCATGGAGGAGCCAGTGGACTGACTCCAGGCCCGATGCTCTGTCCAGCACGCAGGGCCGGGGACAGATGGAGAGACTCGGTGTCTGCCAGGCTTCCCCACAGTCCATCCCCGATGGCTGTACCGATGGCTCCTCTTTGCCTGCCCTTTAATGCCTCTAACTGCATTGATCACTGAAATGCAGACAGTGAATGTGAATCAGTGGCGAAGCTCAGAGGCTGATGCTTTGGGCGGAGGAAGAATTGCGTCATTCTCCCCACCGTAGGGACAGCGTTTCGGGCGCCACATGTTCCTACTCCCGCCACACCGCTGGGAGAAATGGCAAGGTTTTGGTTCTTGCTCAGTCCCCGTCTGCAAATGATATGGATAAATATTTGAGTGCCCGCTGTGAGCCTTACTTAAGTGTCCAAGATCCTAAAGGCCTCGTTGAGTCTGGGTCTATGCATTTGCTTTTCCTTTGCGTCCAGAAGTAGTGAGCCCCTCGCTACCACCTGTGCAGACACCTAACCATCATGGGCCGTACCGTCTCCAGTGACGACAGTCTCGTGACGTTCATTTGTCATAAATGTTCACTGAGCGTCTCTGACGTGCCAGGCAGTGTGCATGGTGAGGACACAGGGGTGAGCAGCAGCAGCCCTGGGGTTTGATTCTAGTGACGGGAGATGGTGGTCCATCAAACACACCACAATGCATAGTTGCCATGGCGGTACTTCCGGAGCCCTGAACGAGGGTGTATGACCCAGTTATGGCAGTTGGAAAAGAGGAATGGAAAGGGGCCAGTCTGACCAAGCAGAGGAAGGGGGCATGGTTCAGGAGCCCAGCGAGAACTCAGGGCATTGAGGCTGCGTCAGAGGGGGTTGTCCCTGCCCTCAGAACATTGAGATGCAGATGTTCTCAGCATCCCACTTATGTCTCTGAGAGCTCACTGTTGTCGGGGGAAGTTGGAGACCCGAGAAGGGACTATTACAGGATGGAGGGTGGGGAGGGGAGATGTGCCCAGATCCAGGAGGTTAAGGTAAAATGCAAAGGACTTGGTGACAGAGCTGGTAAAGGAGCTGATGGAGTAAGGTGCCAGGAAGACACCAGGGTTTCTAACTTGCATGACTGGAGACAGTGGGGTCATTCACTGAGCCCTCTAGTACCTGGTGCTAGGAGTTATTTCAGAGTTTTTATTTAGGGTTAATGTGCCATGATACCCATACTGGAAAGTACAGCTATGAGAAAGAGATACTTGCTTCATTCACACAGTTTGCAATCTAATCATGGAGCGGGGGAGGGAGTGTTGAAGGTATTCTGTCTCCTAAGATTTGTTTAAAGTATGGCTGTGGCATAAACTTGGCAATGGTAATACACAAAGATGCTTCTTCCAAAGGGGTTGGGAGGTCTTAGAACTTGGGTGCCCTGGGGGAGGAAGAGGCTGGGAATTAGGAGACATTATTGGCAGGTAAAGGAATTATCTGGTGATCATTTTGAAAAGGTCAAAAGGTGCTGTGATTCACTGAATAAGACCATAATGCAGGCCAAGTGGGAAAACACAGTACAGGCTTCCAGCCTGAAATTACAGAATCTAAGACTCATCTTTCATGGGCATGCCAAGTGCAATCAAAAGAATTGAGCCATTTATTGGGAGCAAGTGGGATGAGAGTGATTTGTGAAGACGGAGGGTGGACTGCAACTTCTTTTCCTCCAGCAGCCTCTTAAAAGTATTCACTGCCTGATCACTGCTACGTCTTTATAAATATCACCATGGCAACCACTGATATGAAAAACGGTACTAGCCTGGACACTTCTGCTCCAGCTGATGTGACAACTCCCACTGCAGTGGTCATTTTTGTTTGTGGAGATGAGTGAGGAGGGTCCTACCTGGATCTTGTGATATTTTCCTTTGTCCTGAGAAGACAAATGCCCACTAAATCCCCCCTGATGTTAAGTGGCATTTGGGGAGGTGGCTACACTGTTCTTTATTTTCTTCTCTGAGGATGTGGCGAGAGATGCATCCTGCTTGTGCCCTCTGTGTTGGTTTGGAGTGAGGATGGGGAATCTTTTAGGGTGGTTGGGAGACTCTGCCCAAATCTGCTCCACTAGTGGATCTGGAAGAGGCACGCTGCATATAACTCTGCACATGTTTTGACCATATATTCATTCCTCCTTATATTTAGTTTTTTCCTTCTGGATCTCCTCCTTCTGGTGTCCAATCCCAGTCCTGGGCAACGTAACTCTGTGATTCGGCTCCTCTAATCACTCTTCTCCCCAGAGTCCCCATCTTTTATAATCCCTGCTCCCTTCTTCATTCTTTCATTCAGTAAACACACATTGAAAGCCTTCCCTCTGCCAGGCATTGTTCTCTGTGGCCGGGAGAGCCAGTGAATAGGACCCCAGAACCCCTGCCTTTGTGGGACTCACACTGAGAATGTCAGGGGACAGACAGTAAACATAATTAGTAAGGAAATGCTGGGTATGTTAGGTTTTTTGTTTTTTAAGTAGCGTAGGGTGGGAGTGCTGGGTTAGCTGGGTCAGTTTATAATCAGGTCTGCAGGGGCTCTTTGAGGAGGTGGCACGTGATCAGACTTGACGGAGATGAGATGTCAGCATAGCAGAGAGAGGAAGCAAGGGTGGGCTGTGCCTGGCTTGTTTGAGGATCTACAAGGAGGTGAGAGTGAGCGAGGCACTGGGAGTGTGGTTGGTAGAAGAGGCCAGAACAGTGAGGGCAGAGGGTACAGTCGGGAGGCCTTTGGGGCTTTGGATGTGAGTGACGTGATCTGGCTTGTTGCACTAAGATCACAGTATCTTCTGTTGAGAGAATGACAACAAAGGTCCCAGGGAGGCACAAGAGGGAGATGTGATGACACTCTTGCAGGAACCCAGAGAGGGATGGTGATGGCTTGCCCCAGAGTGCTAGCAGTGGGTGTGGTGGGATTCTGGATAGATTTTGAGGGTAGAGCCCCTAAAATTCACTCATGGATTAGAGCATTCCCCTTTGGCCTTTTTCTCAAACTCGAAATAGTAGTAGAATGCTCTTCTTAGTAAAACAGATCCATCTGTATACATGGATTCCATGTGGGGTATAGCTTTTTAAATTTGATATGTAGAGGAAATTCCAGCTGAACTGATGGAATTCTGTAGGAACAACTGAGCATTGTGGTTAAGAGCACAGCCTCCAAAATAAAATTGCCAGGTCCACGACTTCCCAAAGTGTGACCAGGACAAGTGTCTTAGCTGCTCAGTGGCCTTGGTTTTATCATCTCTAGAATGTGGATCATAAGAGTTCCTGCCTCACAGAACTGTGAGGAATAGAGATATAAAGCACTTAAAACAGTGTGGGCACATGGTAGGTATTAAAGAAAAGTTAGTAATAATTATTTTACTAGCATTTGCCTTAAGTTCTTTTAGAATCGTCTTAGACTGAAAACAACCAGAGTATTCTTGCTATATTCATGTTAAGAGACTTTCAGCGGACTTTTCCTGTTCTCTAACATGTCCATGGTAGTAGAAATAGTCCATTCCTTAACCCCATGCTTCTCTGCCTTCATAGCTAATGCAGTGTCTTCTCACTGCGTACATTACTGTAAAGTTACTGTTTTTGAAAGTCAAAAAACAATTGAAGATTGCCGATTTCATGAGATTTAACCAAATATGTGTGTGTGTGCGTATATGTACATTTGACTGTAGAGGTAGAAGCCTTTTGGGTCTAGCTTGGGAGTCAGACCACCCAAGTTCGTATCCTGGCTCTACTGGTCATGGCCGTGTGTCCTTGGACACATTGTTGAACCTGATTCTGCTCCATTTCCCCCTTCTGTCAAATAAGGGCAATCATAGGATCTATCTCATAAGCTTCTCATGGTGGTGAAACAAGATATTCTCATAGACTAGCTCGTAAAACAGTTCCTTGCACAAGGTAAATGCTCCATAAATTTTGGCTCTTAGCAAAAATATTGATCCCTGGGCTAGGCACCATGAGAACCCCAATGCCTGAACACCCCTGGGGGAAATCACTAGCTCCGATTCATAAAATGTTAAGATTATATTTATTTAGACATGATTCCCTACTAGACCCCTCTGATTACATGCTGGAATCTTCTACCATCCACCACCTAAGATACTCATGAGTGTGTAAGTGTATTTTCTCTACTTCACAGAGGAACTTGGAATAAAATTGAATGATGTTTTTTTTCCCTTTGGGGTGTTTGAAGAGTTGTTGAAATTCTAGTCATGGTATTTACTGTTATGAGTTCTTTATGCCTGTTGTTAAATATGCCAGCACTTTATTGACACATTACTATGAAACGGGCAGCCAGCTACAGTAATAAGTTTCCCCTAAAGAGTGTGAGTATCAACAAATCTGATGGCAGGCACTGCCAAGGAAACTGAAGATGTGTTCAAAAAGCAACTAGCTTCACAGAGGACAAATAGGTAAATGCGTGTTTAATCCAGTGGCTTCTACTTGAAGATATAAACAGATATAAACTTCTATGAATTTTTATTTTTATGGTGTCCTTCTTTTGAGGAATTCTTAATATTCAACTTAATTTTATGCTTCAGTCTTCTCTTGCTCTTGTTTCTCAACTCTGCCTACCCTTAAAAACCACTTGGGGAATGTTAATATTGATGCCTACCCTTCATTCTTCAGAGCTTCTGATCTCATTGGTTTCGGGTAGATCTCAAGCATCAGTTATTTTTTAAAATATTTTTAAATTTAAACTTTTTATTGTGAAATATTTCAAAGGTACACAGAGTATAGAGAATTATAATAATAAGCTCACATGTATCCATCATGCCACCATGATAATGAACTTCAGTTGCTATTTTTTAAAATCTCCCCTACGTGATTCCTCTGATCCACCGCCATGGTTGAGAACCATGGCTCTATTCTAATAAGACGGAAAATGGAAGGAATATTTCAATGGATATTATCAAGAGAAGCTTAAATTTGGGGATTCCCTGGCAGCTTAGTGGTTAGGACTCCGCACTCCCACTGCAGGGGTCACGGGTTCGATCCCTGTTCCGTGAACTAAGATCCCACATGCCCCGTGATACAGCCAAAAAAATAAAAAGAGAAGCTGAAATTTGTTCAAGGCCACACAACAATTTTAAGACATCATTCAGTACTCTGTTCATCAAGCCATAATGGCATTCTTGAACATGTATGTGGTATGGCAAGTGTGTGCCTGCTTGATTTTGTTAAAGAGTGGACTAGTTTGGGAATGGGCATTGGAACACCTGGGAACATTTCAGAAAAGGGCTTAGAAATATAATGGTTTCCTGTTTAGAATCTTTAGACCTTGACTCAAACAATATTGTGCCCATCCACTGGATGCAACGCAATAAAACCTAACTCAGAGATAAAAGTCTGATGAGCAAGGATGGAACAAGTGGGTTAGAGCTGATGGATCAGAGAGGTCATGTAGGAAGGGAACTGGTCATGGAAATTATCTTCAGATTCATGGAGAAAAAGTAATGAACCAATGGCAGATTAATCGCAACCTATAATGGAGAAGTTTTGTAGGCTATTCCATAATATGTATACACACACATGCGTATGTGTTTATATATATCTCAGTATATCTTAATGAAGTCAAGATTTGAGTTGCTACCTAAACAATGAAAAATAGTGGGCAAGCCCTGGTTCCTGGGTGGCAAACACTTGGAAAACAATTTGATCTCAGGGATGGACAGGACTTTAAATATGCTCTTACCCAATTGCCCATCTGTAAGAGGAATCTCTTCTGGGGCATTACTGACAGATGTCATGTGGTGTCCCCTTGATCATTCTAGCTGGAGAGCCCACTGCTCATAAGACAGCTGGTCCATATTAGTATTATCTTTTATTGAGCTGAAATCTCATTCTTTTTTTTTTTTTTTTTTTTTTTTTTTACGGTACGCGGGCCTCTCACTGTTGTGGCCTCTCCCGTTGTGGAGCACAGGCTCCGACGCGCAGGCTCAGCGGCCATGGCTCACGGGCCTAGCCGCTCCGCGGCATGTGGGATCTTCCCGGATCGGGGCACGAGCCCGTGTCCCCTGCATCGGCAGGCGGACTCTCAACCACTGCGCCACCAGGGAAGCCCCCTGAAATCTCATTCTTTAACATCGCTTTAATGAAAGAAAATATTTCTGATGCCTCCCATATTACCTTATATTATTTTTGTTACTTAAATATATACAGATGTAAAACTAGATTTAAATTCATCATGCTGTAGTTCTCATCAACTATAAAACCAAACTAACCTTACAAATGATATGAAAAATACAAGACTTATGAAGTAACAACATACTAATGGGATTAATGATCTTGTTTCTCTGAAACCTCACGTTGCGCTTAAGGGTAGAAAGATGTATCCTCTGGTCGATTTCTTTAATTTGGTTCACTAGCTTTCACTAATCAGCACAGGGTATGCCTGTCTGTATATGTATGTTATAGCAAAAGGTATGAATAACTTAAGGTTTCTATTTGCTGGGTTTGGGAAAGTCAAATCTCAAACTTAACTCAAACTGCCAGCAGTTAGTTTTCCATTTACCACTTTGAGGAGACATCTCTTGGCAACTTTTTCAAGATGTTTTGTGTACTTGGAAATTAAGGTCAGAGTTGTAGTGTTATTGCAATCTTGGATAAATAGGCATCAAATCCAATTATTGCTGGAACTGGGTACAGAACAATCTTTCATTGTTATTTATTACTATACTTACTGCGAATGAACTGCTGTTGCAAATTGATGCATACAACGACAGGATCCAAACAATAACTCTTCTGGCAAAACGTGTGCTGACTGCCATAGTGTAGGGTCCCTACAGTTCCACGCGCCTACGTGGCTGAATGAGGCTGTCCTCTCACTTTTCTCTGTCCCACCTTTTGTGAAACATTGGTGTGAATAATACACCAACTTTTTGACCTGTGTCATTATTGCTGTACCCTGGTCACCTAGATCAGTGGTTCTCAAAACCAAGTGTGATTTTGAATCACCTGGGGAGCTTGTTAAAAGTGCCTGCTCTCTGGATCCCACCCCAGAGGTTCTGGTTTGCTTATTCCAGGGGCTGGACCCAGGAATCAACATTATTAACAAGTACTCCGAGGGATTCTGATATAAGTGGTACTTTTACTGCTTTCCAAGATTATTGTTGACATGCAAATATAAAACTTAAACTCTTCACAAACCACCTGGATTGAGAAACTCTCTGGCGCCCTTCTCAGATTTCTATCATTTGCAAATAAGCCCTTTTTTGATGTTCTGACAAGTGCCTGATAAACATTTTGAACAGGAGAGAGTCAATAGCAGAAGCTTTCTTTAAGATGGCTTTGACCTATTAAGCACCAAATTTATTTCAAGGGGCAAAGATAGTCTAATGATGTTTTCATTGATTCCCAGAACATTCTGGAAGCTGTGGACTATTTTCAGGTTGTACCCACACTGTTAAGTATGCATGCACAGGGAGACACTGGACATAGCAAATAAAAGTCCTGGAAAACAGGAATCAAATTGAGCAGCAAAGCTGACATTTTTCTTGGAGTAGTCATAGCTGCATGTTTCTTCAGTTTACAAAGTTAAGTATGGCCTGTTTGCCTAAAGAGGAGAACATAAATCTGGAGACAGAGTCAACAAGTTAATAAACCAGACATCTGAATGTGTCTTATTACCATTTTTTTCTTCCTCGGTTCATTCTTGTTGATTGCTGTTAAGATGAAATAGCTAGTTAGGATTATTTACAACTTTACAGGAGACTGAGGGGCTTGCTGGCATTTATTTTATGTCTTTTCGGGGGAAGTGATTAAAATGTTAACTGTCTTGGCATCATTCAGTAGTGATCATCTGTTTGGGGTATCAATATGGTCTCAGATGGTGAACTGCTTGGGAGTTGAATTTCCTAATATTACAGGTTACCAGCTTCCATTACTTATATTTTGCCACTATATACAAAATGCCCAAATATAAAATATTCTGTGTTTTTACTTAAGGGGAAGAGAATAGAGTTATTCAGCGTTTAAACTTTACAAAGAACTGAGGATTAGAATAACCCTTAAAATTTTATTGTTAGAAATTATTCTATTTATTTTTATTTGTATTTTTTGGCTGCGCTGCACGGCATGCAGGATCTTAGTTCCCTGACCAGGGATCGAACCTAGGCCCTTGGCAGTGAGAGCAAGAAGTCCTAACCACTGCACCACTAGGGAATTCCCCAGAAATTATTCTATTTAAAAGGGCTGAGATTTCTAAAATTTACTACAAATGGAGAAAGTAAAAAATTATTTAATAAGGGTATATTTTAATGCAATGAAACTTACATGATATATATTAGTCCCATCTTTTTGACTAATATTTTTACAAGAGTACAAAGACAGGAAGGAGGCAAATACGGAATTTTGATGAATAGGAAAGATTTTTTATTTTTCTAATTTAATTTTATATTGGAGTAGAGTTGATTTACAATGTTGTTAGTTTCAGGTGTACAGCTAAGTGATTCAGTTATACATATACATATATCCATTCTTTTTCAGATTATTTTCCCCTATAGGTTATTACAGAATATTGAGTAGAGTTCCCTGCACTGTACAGTAAGTCCTTCTTGATCATCTATTTTATATATAGTAGTGTGTATATGTTAATCCCAAACTCCTAATTTATCCCTCCCCCCGTCATTTCCTCTGTGATAACCATACATTCGTTTTCTATGTGCATGAGTCTATTTGTTTTGTAAATAAGTTCATTTGTATCATTTTTTTAGATTCCATATTTGTGATATCATATATGTCTTTCTCTGTCTGACTTACTTCACTTAGTATGATAATCTCTAGGTCCATCCATGTTGCTGCAAATGGCATTATTTCATTCTTTTCTATGGCCGAGTAATATTCCATTTTATATATATATATATATATATATATATATATATATATATATATATATATATATACATACTACATCTCCTTTATCCATTCCTCTGTTGATGGACATTTAGGTTGCTTCCCTGTCTTGGCTATTGTAAACAGTGCAGTGAACATTGGTGTGCATGTATCCTTTCAGATTATGGTTTTCTCTGGATATATGCTCAGGTGTGGGACTGCTGGATCACATGGTAGTTCTATTTTTAGTTTTTTAAGGAACCTCCATACTGTTCTCCATAGTGGTTGTACACTCCCACCAACACTTTAGGAGGGTTCCCTTTTCTCCACACCCTCTCCAGCATTTATTGTTTGTAGACTTTTTGATGATGGCTGTTCTGACCGGTGTGAGGTGATACCTCACTGTAGTTTTGATTTGCATATAAATCATTTTATTTTCCATTAAGATTATGTTTTGATGTTTTGAAGGCATTGAATCTGTTCCATATCTTAACAAAAAAGGTAGAAAAGAGCTCTGAATCTTGTGGGGAACAATTGTTTTCATGATGTACTAACAGGGGGAAGTACATCATATGTACTTCCTCTCATACATACATGTGTTTGTATATTTTGTGGTGCATTTGTACTTATTGGCATTTTAAAATTTCGGTTTGCATCTGTGCTCTGCATGTATGCAGAAATGATGTATACAAACTTGGAATGAAGGAAGCATCTGGAAGCTTTGATGAGCTGTTAACTTGACACTATTCTTAGAACCTAGAAACTCTCAAATGAATTTTTATTTCAGAAGAATAAGCTTGTTGCTTTTGAATTATGCATTCATCCCTGTATTTCCCTTACTTATGGTCCCTGGTAACGCCGTGGCTAAAGACTGTGTCCTCATTTCAAGGACTTGATAAGCAATCCAGGTGCCTGACGTTATCCTGAGCACAGAATAAGTCTCAACGAGCTACTTCGAGTGTTGTTAACAGTTTACTAAGGCAACTGACTATGGGAAACAGTCAACTTAAAGGACTGAAGAATATAGAGATATTTTTAAATACCACATGCTTTAATGAAGGGTAGTCTGAGATTGTCAACAGGACTGCATGCCTGTTAGATCAGCTGCATCTGTAGGGTTTGGTCAAGCCTCAGTGTTCTCCCAGTCCTCGTGTTGGAGGGCAATGTTCTGATGGGATCACTTGATAGATGTTCCATCATCTCTTCCTGGGGTCTTGTTGATGAGGTCGACAATACACCCTGACATCTTGTTGATGAGGCTCTAATACAACCGGCAAATGCTGCCCTTGTCTTGGCTGTCAGGCCAGCTATCATTTTTTTTGCTTTTGCTTTTTTGGCCACGCCATGCGGCTTGCGGCATCTTAATTCCCCAACGAGGGATCAAACCGGTGCCCCCTGCAGTGGAAACCTGGAGTCCTAATCATTGGACCGCTAGGGAATTCCCTGGAGTTATCGTTGCTCATCAGGTAGCAGGGTACCAGTGAGTACCAAAGAGTCGGTATGCTGTGGATGCTTGTGGTTGGATGGAGGTTCGTGGGGGAATCCTGTCTCTACAGCTTGGGATGAAGTTACACACTTATCTTACCTAAAGTTAGCTGTGTCCCTTTTCTCTGAATGGCTTGTTGGCCTTCAGTGATGTATCTTCCCTACAACAGAGCAATTTCAGGAAGCCTATTGTAGGGTAAGCCTTAGTTATGGTGGTAGAGACCAGAATGGGCATCCTGAGACCTGGGCTTGGAGTCATGGAATCGTTCCCCACATTTCATGGAGTATTTCAGTACTTCCTGTGTGAACACAGAAAATTTGGAATCTGACTGAGTTCTCAGGCCAAATCTGCACTCACCCTGGGACTGTCTGAAAGGCATTCCTTTGACCCAAGAACTACTTTTCTGTAACCCACCGAAACAGCACCATGAGGGGTCTCACACTGACAAGAATAAAAAGTTCTCTGGGGGTGCAGTGGCTTTATTTTTGATAGTGAGAGGGATGCAGGGTGACATTGGTCTTTTATGAAACAAAGCAAATCCAATTATAATGGTATCATCACCTTGTCTTCTCCTTTATTTTGTTACTTTCCTTCTCTTTTCCATGTGGAAGAGCTCGTTATTTTATTTCTTGACGAGCGTTAAAGTGTAGGTTTTCCCTTATTGCTTTTACTCAGCAGGTATTAATATGTGTTAATGTCTTTTTATTTTATGGAACCCTAGTATTTTTGAAACATAAGGATTTTTGGAAATAGTCCTTTATTTTATATGTGAGGAAACAGAACCCTCAAAGTCAAGTGACAACTTAGTTCATTATTCAACGTCCATTCATTCATTTAGCAAAAGTGTTCAATGCTTGCTTGCAATGTTCCCAGTGAGGCACTGTGGGGAGACAGATGACTAGCAGCGGCTTTGGCATGATATTCACAAGGTAGAAAGAAGAGAGTTTATTACAGAGATGCAAGCAAGTTACTGATGAGCTAGCTTTGTGCTGCTCATGAATTTTCGTCTGGCATTTCTTTTTCTCCATATGTGTGCTAGGAAAAACAACAAAAAAAGAATAGCAGAGAGCCTTGGTCAAACCCAAAGGGTTTCATAGTAACTGCTTCCCACATTTACTGTTAAACTGTGAAGCAGCATGGTTTTTACTCCGAATTTTGAATTTATGCAGTATTAGGATAAATAGCTAGGCACTTCTAACTTTAAAAAAAATATTTAGTATTTGAACATTTTCTCCCAAGAAAATAGACATTCATACACTATTGCTGATTTTTTCCATCACTAGAAAGATTAAGATTCATGAGTCAGGGAGAAAACAGTTTGCTTTCCATTAAAAAAAAATAGCAAAAATACAGCAATAAAATGAGAATATGAAACCATCTCTGTCTCGAATGATAATACCAATGTGATGTATATTGTAAACAATACAATTTGTTCAAGTCCACTTTTAAAGGGAAGTGCTTTACAGGGGGATCAGCTCAGTGCTTTGTGACCACCTAGAGGGGCGGGATAGGGAGAGTGGGAGAGAGATGCAAGAGGGAGGGGATATGGGGATATATGTATACATATAGCTGATTCACTTTGTTATACAGCAGCATGGTATATGTTATACAGCAGAAACTAACACAACATTGTAAAGCAATTATACTCCAATAAAGATGTTAAGAAAAATGAAAAAAAATAGATAAATTTAAAAAATAAAAGAGAAACATTGCTTCATGTAAAACAGAATTATAAACTGATACGAAAACAATTTTGAGAACTACTTTGGACTTATGTGTTATGATTTATGTGATGTCAGATTTAGCTTGGTTTACAGGTTTACTTCTGTCCCTAATCCTAGTATTCCTTGTATTTTCTTCCTAACATTATGCAGTTAATAAAAACAATGGATCCTTTATAATAAACAACCTACATAAATTAAAAAAAAGGAAAGTGCTTTAGTGTGCATATCAAAAAAGGAAAATAAATCCTTTCTTTATTCACAGATCTTATATGCAACACACACCAGCATATATGTACAGATGTGATACGTGTATATATATATATATATGTCTAACACTTGTGGCCCCCGATAGGAAATGAACACAGGTCATCATCCACAAATGCATCCAGTATTTGAACTGACCCTTTATCTGTCACTTGAAAGACAGTTTAGGTCTTTGTTATCTCTGGTACTTGGAACAATGCCATAGTCACCTCCTGTCAGCTTCTGGTATTTGCCCATCCTTTCTAGTCTTTGCAGTGTTATCAGAATAGTTTTCCTATAACATAACAAGTCACATTTTCTTCCTCAAAAATCTTTCAAAGCTGCATATCTACAGAATACAGATCCATAAACTCCACAGAAACATAGGAACCACAATTTTCCAAACTTCTCTCTTATACAACCTGAAAAATGTGAACAATGCCCCCTCCCCTTTCTTTTTTTTCATTTCCATTTTATGGTTTATTAAAGGATATTGAATATAGAGTTCCTTGTGCTATACGCCCCCCCCCCCATTGCCATCTTCCCTGTCCTGGAAACACAGGCCAAGTCTTCCCACCTCCCGGGGCCTCGCCGACAGAGCAGGTCCAGAAGCTCTGCCACAGCCATTTAACTCTGCACCACATCTTTGGCACTGGATAGTAAATGCAATACTTCTGTAAATCCATTTTTTCCCCTCCCTAAATGAGTCGGAAGCTCCTGGAAGGGTGACTAGGAGTAAGTGGAGAGGCCCTTAACATTTTAATAAATGTGCCTTGGTTACTTGGTTAGAGCTTAGATTCTGTGAGAGACCAGGAATAATTTCTTTTGCCCCCAAGTCGTTGTGCACCACCCCGCCCTCCATTTCGGTGGGAAGCGTTATCAATAATGACTTCTCTTTAGGCTGGGAAGCCCAGGAGACCACCTGTAACTGCAGGTTTAGGGTGGGGAAGGGGGAGACAGTGGGGAGGCGGGGGCTGCCCAAAGACAGGAAACCTCCTCCATCAACCTTCAATTCAGATCTTCTCCATTAATTTAGTATTTCTGGGGCACCCACCCTGTGCAAAACACCGCCAATTTGATTTTTTTCTTTCAAAAAGGGGGAAAAAACCCCAAAACCTGCAGTCCCTAAGCCAATAAATAACTCACCTGAAGGTCAGGAACACCCTCCCCCCACTCTCCCGGGGGTGCCTGGGAGGGATAGAGAGCCGGGCAGAAATCGCAGTGGAAATCCAAAGGCTAACGCGATTGGCAACGGTCTGGAGGCGTCGTCCCCGAGCGCGACCCTGCGCCACGATGGAGAAGGCAGCCGCGGCGCGACAGTCCTGAAGTCCCGCGGCGCCCCCTCCCCCGCGGCCGAGCCTGGCCGGGCGCCGTCCCTGGGCGTGTGCCCCGCCGCAGCCCGCGGAGCCTCCGTGGCTCCTGCAAAAGGGGGCGGGGAGCGCGGCGAGCGGCCCGAGTCTGCGGCTTCCTCCCCACGCCCGAGCCTCCGCGCAGCGCCAGAGGACGCGCGCCCGAGCCCGGTCCCTACGCCGCGGCGCGCCCGGGCCCCCGGCCCAGGCCAGGTAACTTTTCTGCCTGCGGAGCTAGGGGATCCGAGGGGGCTTGGGGTCGCGAGGTGCGTAGGGCGGGCCGTGGGCGGGCGCGGGGCGGCCCGGCGGACTCGTGGCTCCGGCGCCGCTCGTCCGCCCGAACCGCGGGAGCCCGGACCCCCGCGGGGACCCCCGCCGGGCCGAGCCCGGCGCCGCGTCTCGCGCCCGGAGACGTGCCCGCTCCGCCGGCCGCGCTGCAGCATCGCGGGGCCGACGCGCAGCCTGAGCCCTGGCCTCCGGCCTGGGGTCCTCCCTCCGAGCCATGGCCGAGAGGGGCGGTTGGCTCCCCACGCCCCTGCTCTGTCAGTTTCCTCGCCCCCCACCCCCCACCGTCCCGGGCGCCATGTTTTGAGTTACCCCTCGGGGTAGGGTGGGGGCGGGGCGCGGGGGCGACATTGCGGCGCCGCCCGGGGCGGGGGCGGGGGCCGGCCGGCGGAGGGGCCTGGGCGCGGCGGTTGCACGCTCGGCGCGGGGCCGGTAAGGTGTGCTCGCACAAAGCATCCCCGCTCGGGAGCGGCTGGCCGCTTTTATGTAACTTGTCCGCTTCCCCGAAGTGGGGCGGCGGCCCCCGGACGGCGGCGGCCCCCGGATGGCGGCGGGGGCTGCAGCCGGGCGGCCAGGGAGGAGGGGGCAGCGTCTCAGGGTTGGTTCGGGGCCGGGGCACCTGCGGGGCCGAGGGGCCAGGGGCGGCGCTGCTCACCTGGCGCCCACGAGGCTCCGCTGCCTCGGGAGGCGTGTGCGCGGGCGGCTTTGCGGCGGCTGGGGGCGGGGAGCCCGGGGGATGGTGGCCGGGGCTCGGAATCGCGGGAGTCGGGGTCTCAGCCAGTTCCTGGCGGGTGCTTCCCGGCTCCTTGCCGCGGGGGCCGGCTTTCTGGGGTCTCCCCTCGTCTCTCGTCCTCCTTTCCCTCCCCCTTTTCCGTCTCCAACTCTCCCCGCCATCTCACCCCCCCCCCCGCCACCCGCCAAGTTCACGGCTTCTGCAATGCGGTGGGTGTGGTTACCTAGTAAATTGACACTGTGGTCCTTTGCCGCCGGCGCGTTCTCTCCTTTTCGGTTTTCAGATTTCCGGATACAAAGTTGTCTAGGCGTTTCTTCTCCAGTTCCAGCCTAGGGTTAAAGTTAGGGAGAGATTGTTGCAGAACAAATAGAAAGATAAAGAGAACATGTGGTATTAATTACGCGTGGAGGCCGGCCTGAGAAATCCTGAGAGGGTCAGGCAGTCCTGCTGATGCGGCGCTTGCATTACGTGTTTCAGTTGGGGTTTCAGCTTTTTTACATTAGGCTTGCGGAATTGCTTTTGCAGATATCCTGGCCGTCCCTTTTTTTTGGGGGGGGGCCCATTTTAGGCTCTCTGGGGCGGCCAGGTGTGCGTTGGAGTTTCTCCTGGTAGCATTAACTTTCCTAGCAGTAGAGTCATCAAATCCAGGGCTGAAAACGTTCTTTTTGAGTTTTACACTGATTTTTAATGTCTCAAGGAAACAAAAATGATAATTTATGGTCATCCATTTATGATCTGGGAGCCCTGAAGGCAGCACCAATTACAGAAAATTAAGCAGAAAAGCCCTATTAAGAAAAAAGAGCACATCAAGCTTGAGTGAACTCTGGGGAATGGGAGGTGATTTGTATCGTGGCTCAAACAGTGTTTTTTAAAAAAATGCATGTTAATTTTGGTAGCAGACTTTTAAAATTTTAATTGGAGTAACAAAGTCCTTGTGAGAGGAAATAAATTCTACATTGAGAAGGCTGACTTTAATTTATTAACTTCAGAAGGCATTGATGAAAATAAAATAGCTGAATACTAAATAGTCTCATTTGCATTATGATTTTCTGGTGGTTTAGAAAAGCAAAATACCAGATGCACCAGTTACTCCATACAGTTTATGGAGCTAATACACTTTAGGCAAATAATTTTGGCAACACAGAACATGTTTTGTGTATGATTTATCAAGAAGCAGAAGAGAAGCCACTTAATTTAATTTGTAAACCCCTTTGAGGTGAAGGATTGAGAAGAAAAGAGGTCAAAGGTCTGTCTCAGGGAACTGTTTACATTTAATTTTTAAGTCATTTCCTCTGCACGAATGCAACTTAGGTTAAAAGCAGTTTGTGTCAGTTCTTGCACAGTGCTTGGACTTGGGCCAACTTTGAATTGTGTTCAAATAGATCTGGGATTTTTTTTTACTTGATCAGATGCTATTTTATCTAGACATTGGTCTTGAAACATCGGTTGGTCAGATGCATCCAGGGGCCACTCAAGTAGAAGAGGGGCAGCCCTTCATGTCCCAGAAGATGTGATATTGTCAGTACTTTGTGAATCCTTTCTGGATTTACTGTTTGTTGGATTATGGCAGGCATATGCTGTCCAGTGTATTCTCTTCCATGTTGTAAAATATATTTATTTTTTAAGTTAGTGATTTTTTTAAAAAGCCCTAAAATTCACGAATTAGAATTCAAGTCCTCTCCAGTAAAATAGAACTCCAAGAGTAGGCTGAAAAATAAATACATGTTTCTTTTCCATGAGAATTTGACTATAATGGAGAGAGATTTCTTAAGTCCTCGAGTACCCTGGTCATCTTTCCTCCCCCGCCTCTTCCAAGTATCCAACCACAGTCTTCCTCTGAATGTCAGCTTCATTATGGAATATAGACTATTGAAAACCATGACTCAGATTTCTCTTTGGCACGACTTCATTTGGAGAGATCTTTGATGGTGCCACTGCAACATCTCTTTCTTTCGAAAGGCTCCATAGCTGCTAGTTTCTTGGGAATCCATCAGGCACTCCTGGAGGGCTCTGCTGTCATTTGATTTGCCTGGGCTTCAGAGAATTGTGTGCTCAGAAGCAGGGGCTGGAGCAGTGAAGTCACTACCCTGCCTGGTGTTGTGACATCACGATGACTCAAAGGAAACAAGGGTGGGGCAGGCAAAACCAGACCATCTGAAGCATCTTGCTGGCTTTAACTTTGCCTGGTAAATGAATGAGACTCTCCTTTCTCAAGTTGGACTGCGCCGTAAGGTATTGTTTGGAGAATTAGACATGGATGCAAGCCTGCATGGGAAAGTGTATTTCATAGATCGGAAGAGGAGGTTTTCTTGTGTGTGCAGTAGTAGAAATCATTGAATATTCCTCTTACTGAGGAAAATACTGTAATTTGTTTAAAGGGCCACTTAAAAATTATATTTAAGTAACGAGTCTATATTGATGCAAAGAGTCAGTATATTTCTTACTCTCCTTTGTACCCAAATATCTTGCTAAATTCTCGGTTTAGGTTATTGGTGTTGTCTTTCAAAAGTATGTGTTGCTGTCAAGATACAGTCTCTTCTGGGTAGGCAGTGTTCTTTCCGATTTATTTTTAAGTGATGTGTTTGCAGTTGGCAATTAGAAAAAATGGGGGGAGGGAAGCGAGAGGTTTCACAAGTGTAGAAGATATCTGCAGTGATTTGGGGTAATTGATTTCTGTTTAAGTCTTTGCTTTATTTGCAGATTATTTTATAATTTAGCATTTTAGAATTCTCCAAAGTGAGAATTCTAGTGCAGAGATGATCACAGACACGTTGCACCCCAAGTAGTGATGAATCAGTTACAAAAGGAAGTCTGAAATTCTGAAGCTGTAAAGCAAATTTCGTGTTTTGAGTCCTGAATTGAATGTGACGTGAGCATAAAGAAGACCCGAGAACGGCCGCAGCCCGAGGTCTTCTCTCCCCCTCTTTGGTTGGATGACTGTCCTTTTTTCACATGAGTGTATTATGTATGTGGGACCTCTGGGCGCTTCTCACTTAACCACGTCACTGTTCCAAAACACATTTCCAAAGCAAAGGAAAGGAAAAGAGAAAAAAGGAAGAATGGCACAAATAGAGAAGTTGACATTAGGTACCAGAACTGCAGCTTGCTTGGTTGAAATGTCTTCGGTACTGCATTTTTAGACTTTACAATGATTGGTTAAATTGCACACTTTAGAGTGGTAAGCTTCTATTAGCACCAAACCCCTAATTCTTGGGTAATTTGCAGTACAGAGAAAAAGCTGACAACTTAATTTTTAGGTGGTTGACATTTTGATACACTGTTCTTTTAACCCTTCCTTATAAACTTAAAAAAAAGAAAGAAAAAGAAAGCAGAAAGGTTTATATTAAATCTAGAAAACAGATGTGATGTTTACTCTGCCTTGTCTGCTTATTTTTCTCTCCACTTATACTGAGCGAGTGCTTGTTGTTTGGAGGAAATTATTTCTCTTGGAGTTTGATCCCCAGACCAGTATGGGTCTCAACACTTAGGGTATTGAGTAAATGTTTATGGAATTGAATTAAAAAATGAGGCCGTGTGTGACTTACGCTTCACTACAAAAAATACTTGAAAAGGCTTAGAAAACGTGGCCACTTATTTAAAAATGAGAATTATCGGACTCATGTATGCAGTTGTTATTTTTAATGGCACCATCCTCTTCATAACAAGTTTGCTGCTCTGTCCATAGCTCACATTAGGCAGATTCTAGAGGTTTTGTCTGATCCGAGAAGAGAATACTGCAGGTTCCCTGAGAAGAAAGAATGGGATCTTTGCGAGAAGATGTGCAGGCGGGCTGTTCCCTTCCTGCCAGCTCTAATTGGTGTCAGGGAGGATATCAGGAGAGGGGAAATACTCAGAAGAGGAGGAAAGGGATCAGACTGGGGAGTGACAAAGCTGAATTAGGCCTGGGCCATGATATTGATCTTGACGTTGAACTAAAAAGACAAAAACTATTTTCTCTTGTAGATCTCTCTTTGGTCATTTTATGTGTAGTGTTTACATTCTCCAACAGTGACTCTCTGTGTGTTTTAGTCAAGCCCCACATTTCATCCTTTCTAAAACAAACCTATTTTTTTTCACATTTGTACATCTCTGAAATTGGGAAATGTCTTACAGTTGCTCTCAGCCATATGGCAGAGAGAAAGCTGGCAACAGAATTCGTTGACGGGGCACACGCATCAAAAATTGGAGATTGGGTGTTGGTTGGTTGGAAGAAAATCTTGGAGACAGTAATGGAGCACTCGTAAGAAATAGTGCATCACCCATGAAGAAATATAGATGGTGTTGTGTAAAAACATAGACCACAGTAACTGAGTTGGCATGCAATTCAAAAGAGTTGGATTCTGACCTTGTAAAGAATTATTTTGAATATCTTGGCCAGTATGGTTTTTTTTTTTTTTTTTTTTTTTGCGGTACGCGGGCCTCTCACTGTCGTGGCCTCTCCTGTTGCGGAGCACAGGCTCCGGACACGCAGGCCCAGCGGCCACGGCTCACGGGCCCAGCCGCTCCGCGGCATGCGGGACCCCCCTGGACCGGGGCACGAACCCGCGTCCCCTGCATCGGCAGGCGGACTCCCAACCACTGCGCCACCAGGGAAGCCCCGGCCAGTATGTTTTGTTTCTCTTTTCTTTATGAATGCACAGAATATCTAAATAAATCTAAAAGAGTTCTCTAAATAGAAAATTAAAATTCCAGCATTTGAGTTACCTCTTAATTCGCAGAGTGCTACATATCTTGTTATTTCTTACAGTTAACGGTGTCATGAATTTTATGAAATATGGTTTGTCACTTGGCTATGCAAATTTAAAAAATGTTTTATAATGTTCGGTGCTTATTCACATGGTCCCTTCTATGTATTGGTAATAATGTTTCTTATGCACATCCCTTTGTAGGAAAAATCGATTGAGCGGTCTTCATTTTCTGTTTTGGCTTTTCCAATTTGGTCCCTGGAAGATGGTTGGACTTTGACTAGTCATTGAGCAGACATTCCAGATAGAACACTCCAGAAGTCAAGAGGCCTGCATTTAACTGGAATGTAGCCTTTATCCTGGGAAGTACTAGGAGATGAGTCTAAGGAGTGTGGGGCTTGATTGTGGATATGAAACTAAGGGATATTTTGGACTTTGCTAGGTACTGGGGAGCCATTGAAAGTAGTGGAGTCAGAAAGAAGATGCTTGGTGATAAATGTAGGATGTATTGGAAGAACAGGAGTCTGGAGACAGATGGTCTTTTGTTAATGGAGTAATCCAAAAAGTTTCAGAAATTGACTGTAAGGCTAATTCCTCTCAATGACTGATATTTTGGCAATTCACTACATGTATTTTTTGTGGTCATATTTAGTTGAAAGTTAAATATTACTTTTGGACCGTTTAGGGTGGAAAATGAGATGTTCAGAAGATAGAATGATTTTCATTCCTATTTATCCTTCCAAT
The DNA here is from genome assembly GCF_964341445.2 of Mesoplodon mirus. Lineage (NCBI taxonomy): Eukaryota > Metazoa > Chordata > Mammalia > Artiodactyla > Ziphiidae > Mesoplodon > Mesoplodon mirus. The sequence goes on from NC_138989.1 coordinate 33,455,954, forward strand.
TAAAACATCTTTGTTATTTCAGGTGTTAAGAATAATCCATACTTGCTGTAAAATATTTTCTAATAATATCGAAAAACAAGAAGAAGAAATCTTGTTGTCTAGAGATAGCTACTGAAGATATGTTGGCAAAAATCCTCCCAAAGCTGCCTCTTTGAGTGTGTAATAGACTATAGTGGGTCTTGGAATCAGACAGACCTGGGTTGGGCTCCCAGTCTTCCTATGTGATTGCTTTGTGTCATGGGTCAAGTCTCTTAACTTCTTTTTTTTTTTTTTTTTTTTGCGGTACGCGGGCCTCTCACTGTCGTGGCCTCTCCCGTTGCAGAGCACAGGCTCCGGATGCGCAGGCTCAGCGGCCATGGCTCACGGGCCCAGCCGCTCTGCGGCATGTGGGATCTTCCCGGACTGGGACACGAACCTGTGTCCCCTGCATCGGCAGGCGGACTCTCAACCACTGTGCCACCAGGGAAGCCATCTCTTGACTTCTTGAGTCTAATCACTTACAAAATGGCTGCAGTGCCTAAACCTCAAGGATATGAGGATTACATATATAATACATGCACAGCACTGGGCATAGTACCTGGTACATCACACGTACCTAGTTAATAGCAGTATCTTTGTTCGACACAAGTACAGATTTGTAGACAGTTACATATTTGGCATGAGTAGACTTCTGACTTAAATACTAAGATGTAACCTTTTTCTTTTTTATGCAACAGTATGTTCTGGGGAGCTTTTTCATCTATACCAATCTTTATCTGCATCATTATTTTTAATGGGAGATAAATATCTTCTTTGGGTCCTGTGTAATACTAGTAAAGCATCATTACCTTGACGATGACGATGAGAAGCCTTGTCATCCAGTCCCTCCTCCTCCTGCTGTGTACTGCCTACACACTTTTCATCATTGTCCTGCATCACAGCCATCAGAGAGCTGTGGCGAAACAGGACATTAAAGTAAAATTAAAGTCTCTAACGATGATTGTGTACATCTCAATGTTGTGCGTAAATATTTAGTCTTAACTGAAACAACCAGCCTTTAGCCATCTATTTCCCAATTTCTTAATTCGAACTGTTGTGTAGAGGCTCTTCATGGGGTGCTGGTGCCCACCGTTTCCCACATGCCTCCTGCACGTCCCAAGGGGCAGCAGACACCGCAGCCTGAACCCAAACCAGCCTGAACTCAGAGTCAAGACGCTTCAGAGGCTGCGATATACTAGGAGTTATGGGGGCGCTGGCCCAGAGATAGAAAATACTAAGCTTCCTTTGGCCTTGTTCTGAGTTCCAGAGCCTCCCCTTCTCCTCTGTGGCAGGGGTTAGCACAGGTCAGGCTCACCGCACAGATTCCGTGCAGATCCTCCAGGCACATGAGCTGCTCTGTCATGTTCTTGAAAAGCACATAGTTTGGATGGACCTTAGATTTACCTGAAAGCCAGTCTTGTTTTCCCCGTGTTCATGCAGTTGAGGAAGACAGCTTTATGAACCAAAGGTGACGCTGTGGGGCATGGTACCTGGAATTCTCCTAGCCCCCGCCGTCGTGGACTCTGAGCTTCAGCACGGGCTTGGGAGTGGCCAGCTTTTGTGCAGTTTTCATATGGAGAATTACATCACAGAGATATAGAGAGGTTTTCGTAATATCCTTACAGAGAATTCCTGGTTTTTGATACCATTCTTTTGTGCTACTAGATTTTGACTTTTATTGACTTGAGTTTAAGAGGAATACTCTTAGTGGAATGCGTATAAAGTTGGAAAAATAGAGGTTGACTGATTTGTCTGCTCAGGACATTTGGAAAGTTTCTCCCCCTCATTCTTAAACCCTAGGCAGCAGTCATTCACGGGGAGGAGCCGTGTTGTAGAACAAAGGAAATCCAGCAAGTTAGAAAAGATACATTGAAACCTCTGTCAGCCTTCAGGTGTGTAACTTTGGACAGGTTACTCCATTTCTCTGGGCAATGAAATGGTGATGGTGGTGCAACCTCAAGGTTGAAAGAAAACTTCTGTGTTGGGAGACATCTAGAGCAGTGTGGAGTCCAAGTAGGCGTGTCACAAATGTTCTGCCATTTCAGCTCATAATGTTTACCTGCTTTGCCAAGTTCCTAGGGACCTATGTTAGGAATTGCGAGGCTCTAAAGATAAATCCTCAAGGGGAATATGGAATTTTGTAACATTCCACCACAAGCTCCATCATCCAAAAGATGACCCTCAATGAGAACACAAAATTTTGTCAAATTTGAAACTCCAAATAACAAGAGTTGAAGTTTTCAGAGAATTAGCCACAAGCTGTTTTCAAATTTTCATGTGAAACAGAGTCACCTGGGGAATTTGTTAAAAAGCAGTGTCCAAGGACCCATCCACAGTTCTCACTCAGTAGGTCTGGAGTTGGGTCCTGGCACCTGTATGTCCAACAAGTTCAGTGGGTTTTGATGCAGTGGTCCCTAGACCGCATTCTGAGATCGCTGTCATAAGGAATCATCTCAGTGACTTTCCAGCTTACTGGCTAGTGTCTGGTAAACATCTGGAAAGATAATACACTGCAAATAAATGGTACTAATGGTCGAGAGAATGCTTAGCATAGAGCAAAGAGCCTTGCCTGGATTTCGCTATGGCTGGTCCATCACCACTTTTTTTTTTTTTTTTTTTTTTTTAAATTTTTAGCTGCATTGGGTCTTCATTGCTGGGTGCAGGCTCTGTCTAATTGCGGTGAGCGGGGGCTACTCCTCGTTGTGGTGCGCCGGCTTCTCACGGCGGTGGCTTCTCGTTGCGGAGCATGGGCTCTAGGCGCGCATGCTTCAGTAGTTGCAGCTTGCAGACTCAGTAGTTGTGGCTCGCGGGCTCTAGAGCACAGGCTCAGTAGTTGTGGCGCACAGGCTTAGTTGCTCCGTGGCATGTGGGATCCTCCCGGACCAGGGATCGAACCCATGTCCCCTGCACTGGCAGGCAGATTCTTAACCATGGCGCCACCAGGGAAGTCCCCACTTACCACTTTTGTGGCCCCAGGAAATTATGTAAAATTTAAAAGGTTAAGGAACTAGGATTAAAGGTTAGTTTTCTTATCTGTTAAATAGGGATGATAGTAATTATTTATTTAGCATAAAGGTTGGGAGTATGAAATGAGTATCTTAAGTGAAAATATGTGGCTCTCTAATACATCTTCAGTTGGGGTTAGTTTTCTTTCCTTATGATTGATAATAGAAAAATGGAGTGAAATCAGTGAAGAAGAGATGCATCTATGAGTAAATGTGATTCTGCTGATCAAAATCATACCGAGTACTTTGGATCTTACAGATATTTTCAAGATATTATGAAGTTCTTAACTTTTATATAGGAGCTACAAAACAAAACAGTTAAATTGCATCGATTTCTTAGGATCCAAAGACGAATTCAAGAGGGAGCTTCCAGTCTTTGGAGCTCCAGTTGCATTGCAGCCTAAGAGTCTTCAGAAGCTTTCCTGAGAGCATGGCCCTGTCTCAGTAGAGAGCCAGTAAGTCAGATGAATTATCAAAACCCCATCAGACATTGCCTTTCTCCCTCTCACTGCACCTTCTCCAGTCACCTTCAGACACACATCTTGGAGTCACCTGTCAGAGTGTTTTAACATTAGGACAATGTATGTAAAAGGTAAAGGATGTAATATACAAATATTAGGAAACTAAATTTCATAATCTCTTTTTCTACTCAGTTTCTGGCAGAATGTTCCTCTGAAACAGTTATCAGCATTATCAGTTTACCGTCATACCTGTTATTTCTAAATGCTCCTATTTAAGGGTTGGATTTCAAGTTGATCTCCCTGCCTTCGCCCTTCTCCTGGCTAGAATTGTAAACGACCTTGACTTTGCCATTTTAGTCCTGAAGAGCTTGTGTTGCTGGTCAAATGAAGGACGTCCCCCCACCCTCCCTACCTCAGTGACTGTTTTACTGGCCCCCAGGATGGATCCACATCTTCTCCACTCAGACCAGCTTCTGTCCGGATTCTCTCTTTTCCCAATGACTCCAGTTCCAGTGTCTCCCAGCCTAACAAAATAAGCAAAACAAAACAAACCAACCCATCTTTTAACTCAGCTTCCCCCCAAAGCTTACTGCCAGTGTTTCTTATCTGGTGCTTGGCCATGAGCGAGACTTTGTTGAAATTATGATTTTTTTTTCCAGGCAGGATATTCATTTGCCAATAGCAATAATTAATTTTAAAAGAGTCACTAACATATACCAAAATCCAATTCTAAACTGGAAAGACTGATGATGTGACACCTTGAACCTTTGTAAAGTTTTCTTCCTTTTTTCATTAGCCATCTATATTGTTTATTCCACAGATACTTACAGAATGCTTCTTAGGTACCTGGTACCTTGCTCGGTGCTAGGGTTATAGCAAAGAACAGGACTTAACCAAGCCTCGGCTCTCCTGGACCCTGTATTTTAAGCTGGAGGACCAGCAATAAACAAATAAACAGATATGATTTCAGATCGGGATGAACGCTCTGAAGCAGGACTAGGTCACGGTGTCGACGGGTGTAGAGGGCTATTTCAGATACTGTCATCTGGGGATGTTTGACATTTTATTAAGTCCTTCCTTCTCGTTTGTACCCCTCCTCTGCAAGTGTGACATCATCCCTAGATTGTGATCCGTACCAGGCGGTCCACATCTTCAATCATCTGCATGTCTTTGGGCCTCGTATAGCACCTCGCCAAAGTCCCGTGTTAACTGCGGAACAGATAGCTTCTACGCTCACCAGCCCTCTTTCTTGTACCTTACCTTTCTTGTGATATGATTTTTACTTAGAATATACATTCTCTTGCTTCTCCTTTAAGTTTGATTTCTTGGACCATCCCACTCAGATGTGGACTTAACTATGGAAATAATGAAACGTGCACTTAAGGTTAAGATGTTATCATCTTTTGCTTAAAGAAGGTTTCCCAAATTGTGAAAGCTACACTTGCCTCTGGTCTCAACCCACATTAAATGCCCCCTTTTGTGAATTCTGACTGCAACTCTAGTTAGTCAGAACCCAGAAGTAGACTGTGTCCCAACTCATCTTCTCACGGGCTCACATGAGAGATACGTCCAAAGGCTTGGATTTATTTGTGATTGGACTAAAAAGTCACTGGACGTCTCAGAGACATAAATTCTCATATAAAAGTGTAGAACAAACAGCCCTTTCTTCCTGCAGAATTACTGTGATGATCCAATGGTAATTTTCCATTGTCCAATCAATTTTCAAGCCGTAAGATGAGGGCAGTAATCATCGGCAGTATTGTTAGGGAGTCAAGGTGGCAGACATTTAGTTGAAGGAACATCTCTGATTTCTTTCATGCTCTGCTCCCACTGTTCTGCACCTTCAGTACTTCTCCTGGCGATGACGTCCGTTCTGAGGACTTCGTGCCAGCACCGTGCAGGTATTGGTGGCAGAGGAGGAAGCAAAATGAACAGCAGCCACTTGATGGCCCCCAGGGCGCAGAGCTGAGTCACTGCCCGCTTGGCAGTCGTTTGGCTCTGACAAGTGCTGTGATAAGGGAATCGGGGCTCCAAATTGCTCAGGGGAAGCCCGCCTCCCCATACTCAGGTGTGGTCCTGGGACGAGAGGGAGTGAGATCTAACCTGGGACCTGAACGTGACCAAAGGTCGGCACCTGGTGGAGAAGAAGGGAGGGGCCTCGTAGGGTCCAGAGTGGGCTAAAGAGGGGTGTTTGCTGTAACTGACCAGCAGGTACAAAGGCCCGGGGGAAAAGGGTGCTTAGTCAGAAATCGCACATGGCTATGGAGTGAGATTGGATCTGGGGAGAGCGCTGGGGAGGTGACAGTGGTGCAGAGGCCCTCGGGGTCTGTGGGACATCCCGGGAGAGATGTCTGGGAGCCTTCACACGGGAGTCTGAAGGCCAGAGGGGTCCAGCGTCAGGATCAAGACGTGGACTCATTACAGTAGGATGCTATTAACGCCATGGAAGATGAGGCCCGGGAGAGGGCGAGAAGGGCGTGTGCAGAGGAAGAGAGTGGAAAGAGGGAAGGGGACACACCTGGAAACGTGTTTTGGAAGGAGCAGTGCCCAGGGCTCCCGGGCACCCAGGCCCTCTCTGTGCCTGAAACAACTTTGGTTCAGCTGCCATGATGTTGGTGGTCTCACGGCGAGGGGCTTAGAGTGCGGGACCCATTTCCCCAGGGAGCACCTGCCGCTTCTGCTTCCTCGCTTTCCTGTGGTCCTGAGGATGGAGCAGACTGCAGGAAGTGGAGGAGCCAGTGCCCCCAGGGATCCCTCAGGGAAAAGCCCTGGATACACCGCTGCTTTTCCACACGCCGGTGAGCTGTGAAATACACATGTGTATATGATATATGATGTCCTTTTATCCGTAGCATTTTATTTTTTTAAAGAAGTATACTGAGAAGCAAAGGTGACATTGCTAAAAGTACCTCCCTCCTATGTAGATAAGGGGCTGTGTCTAAAATGGTGACAGGCAGCTCAGTTTAAAACACTAAACATAGATTGCCATTTTTTCTTTTATGCAGCCTTTTCTGTAGACCCTAAACGGTTCTAATGTGTAGTTTCAGGGTGCTAGAAAAGTGATGACAGCTTTATCATTCCGTTAATTTGTTCTCTTTTTCCTCGTACCAGAAGTGATTCCACCAGTGGTACAGTATTCTTTTTTTTTTTTTTTTTGCGGTACGCGGGCCTCTCACTGTTGTTGCCCCTCCCATTGCGGAGCACAGGCTGTGGACCCGCAGGCTCAGCGGCCATGGCTCACGGGCCCAGCCGCTCCGTGGCATGTGGGATCTTCCCGGACCGGGGCACGAACCCGTGTCCCCTGCATCGGCAGGCAGACTCTCAACAACTGTGCCACCAGGGAAGCCCGGTACAGTATTCTTAATCACAGCGGAACAGAAATACTGGTGCCGCCTTGTCCATTATGCAGAGGTCCATGTCAGGATGACCCACGGATGGTTAACTAAGAGACCAGAGGATGCTGAGATAGGGTTGAAGATTCCTCTTAAAAAATAGTGCGAAGTATTTCTGATACGTGAAAGGTTGAAAGGTAATATAATGACCACCTATGTATCCAACATCCAGTTTAAGAAATAAAATGTTACCCCAAATTGCTTATCTCCCCAAGTTCTCCTCCACAGTTGTACCTCCCTCCCTCCTAGAATCGGCCATTCTTCTGATTTGGTGTTTATCGTAACCATAAAATTTCTTTATTCCTTTTCCCCTCACTCTTTATAGCATCACTAAATTATTTGTGGTGTTGTTTTTCATGTTTACGCAACTTTAAACGGTGTCCTGTACCTGTCCTTCTGCAGCTTGCTTTGTTCATGCAGCACATGCTGGAGTCTCCTGTCTGCTGACACCTCCAGGAGCCCACGGTGTAGTTCTTATGTGTGAAAACCGATGCTTTAACCATGGTTCGTGGCTTCCTCCCCAGGCCTTGAACAAGGTTGTGCTTCCCCCCTCAGAATGTGGTGCAGCCGGCTGCCTTGTATCCTCCCATTCTGCATCTCTGGATTCAACTAACCATGGATTGAAAAATATTTTTTTAGAATGTTCCAGAAAGTTCTAAAAAGCAAAACTTGAATTTGCCCCCATCAATTATTTACATAGTGTTTGCATTGTATTGGTTATTGTGAGTAATCTAGAGATGATTTAAAGCAAGGGTCGCCAACACCCCGGCCACGGTAGCAGGCCATTTAGGAACTAGGCAGCACAGCAAGAGGTAAGTGGCGGGCGAGTGAGCGAGCAAAGCTGCATCTGTATTTACAGCCGCTCCCCATCAATCAATCGCATTACTGCCTGAGCTCCACCTCCTGTCAGCATTATGGTGAGTTGTACCATTATTTCATTATATATTGTAATGTAATAATAATAGAAATAAAGTGAACAGTAAATGTAATGCACTTGAATCATCCCGAAACCACCCCCCACCCCGGTCCGTGGAAAAATTATCTTCCACAAAACCGGTCCCTGGTGTGAAAAAGGTTGGGGACCACTGGTTTAGAGTATATGGGAGGGTGTGCAGGGGGTTAAGCAAATACTACGCCATTTTACCCATGGGACTTGAGCATCGTGGACTTGATACCGTGGATTTTGGTATCTGAAGGGGTCCTGGAACCAACCCCCCCAAGACACCAAGGGATGACTGTCCTTGCTGCCCCTCAGCCTGGGACATCCTCCCCAGCAGGTTACAGAGCTTGCTCTGCACACACACACCCACCACCTCTCACCCCGCCCAGCACTGTTCCCCTTCCCTGCTGCTGTTTCTTCATGGCACTACATATTTTACTTATTTATGTTTATTGTGTGCGTTCCCCAAACAGAATATCAGCTCCATGGGGACAGGACTTAATCTGTTTTGTTCACCGTGGACCCCAGCTCTGAGAACAGTGCTGGACACGTAGTAGGTGCTCAGTAAATAGTAAATGAAGGAGTCATTTAAAATGTGATGTGACCTTATGAAGGAGAATTCGCAATCCACTTTTAACATTTCATTTAGTGGATATGATTTTGCAAAAAATGATTTAATGTCGAGTTATAAATATAACCTTAACAAGTGAGACTCCCTGATGAGAAGAGGTCACTTGTGTGGCCTGAAGGATCTTTCTGGGATGTGAGAGAATTGGTGTGTGCACCAGATCAAGACCTTCCTGCTCTGATCAGTGAATTCAGCCACGCCTCCCAGAGTGACAGTTGGGTTCCAGTCATTTTCAATTAGTTTGGACTTGCAATTCTTTATGCTCATTAGGGTATAGTAATTTTTCCCCTCCCCAAGAATTAACACTTCCACATTGTCGTATCTTCCCAGACGTGCCATCTGGCCTGCCCACTTCTTTCCCTTCCATTTTTAGCACAGTCGAAGGTAAACAGGTTTTTTTTTTTTCTTCCTTACCAATGAATATTCCATTTTCTTGTAATTTGGAAGATAATTTGCACACCTCTCATTTTCACTCTTTGTATTCAGTGCTGGGAAAAATCAAAGCATGGTTGGTTTTCTGAGCTCTTTAGTTAACCATGAAGTAGATAAGAGAGGTTTTGATTAGGTGTGCATCCTAATTAAAGAAAATGAATGATAAATTTCCACTTGGACCGCCGTAGATAATGACTCTGACATAGAAGGATGGATAGTCGTGTTGTCCTATTGGCAAAATCATTTATAACTTGGTTTTGAAGAATTTCTTATCTAAAAGAAAGTTTTCATGACTGCCTTTTTTCTACTTCTTTATGAAAAATGAAAATTTTGTCTAAATCTGAATATTCTGTCTAGACTTCATGAGGGTAGAGATCTGCAGTTTTTCTTTATCTACCTCCAGGTACTCAGGAAGTGTTTATCTACCTCCAGGTGAAATGGAATGGTTTCTCGTCATTGTTAAATTTGTTTTCACTTACGTTCCTTTCTTCTCAATGTCAGCAGTGACTTGTTCTTGGATGAGCCTTTGCGATCTGCATGATGAGTTGAACGTGTCGGTTGATAAAGGGGAGTTGATTGAGTGGTAAAGATGATAGCAACTTAGATATTCTTTAATAACTAAGGATGTTGGACGCCTGTACCCACCCCCCCATCATCCTGCCTCGTGACCTGCTTCAGTGCGTGACCCACACGCTAGTTTGGAGCAAGATGTACAGGTGCCCCACCTCTTGGGATCCATCTGTCTTTGGCTCCTCTGACTTTAGGAGGTCTGATGACAACCAGGACTCAATTTGAAGCCATTATTCCTCAGCGTGGGCAGTCAGGTTTCTGTCTCAGGCCCGGATGAGCAACTTTGATGTTCTGAAACTCCTTTTAAAGAGTCTGTAATGACGGAGATAATTGTTTTTATGGCTTTCTAGTGAAATGGATTACCTGACAGAGCAGTCTTGTTTCTTGGAGTTCTTTTATCTGATACTGGAAAGAGGATGAGGTGGAAAACCGTTTCAGTAGAAATACCAGCATCATTACAGTCCTCATAAGCATTAAATGTGCATTGACTCTTTCTCCTATACAAGATGTCTTCTTGGAAGATGTACCGAGGACAGTGCAATGATTTTAATCCAGCCGTCTGATAAAGGGAGGATTTCATGGTAAAGTAAATATCAATTTGGGTGTTCTCTAATAGCAGAAGAGTTAAGAGGCCTATATGCCTTCTAAAATCATTCTCCTCACGTCTTTAAGTTCTGAGAAGATATTTGTCAATCTTTATTTCATATTTTTTTCTTATCTCTTACATATGTAAGAATATATAATAATCACTTGTATTTTGCATATATATGTTACGATTATAATTACGTGTTATAATCAGTATGGAAGTTTTAGCTCAGAGTTGTGATATGCAGTAAATTACCTTTATATGTTATATGATAATCCCAGCTCAGTCACTTTTTACTCACAGTGCAGTCATAGGCGAGTTCCTTAATGTCTGTTCATCTCAGTTTCTTCGCCTATGAAGTGTGGCTGGTAATACTAGCCTCGCTGGGTGCATGTGAAGTTTATGTGCTGCAAAGTGCAGATCCAACATGGGAATCGTGGTGAAGTTGACCTCACTGTGTTACTGTGAGGATTATTATTAATATTCCTGATACTTCACAGAGTTGGTTTCAGAATGCCAGTCCCCAGGACAGTGCTGGTCCATGGGAAAGCTTTCCTAGGCCTTGGTGTCCCTCTTGGATAAACTCCCCGTGGCTGTGGTTGACTGTCCCTTCTGCTGACCACTCAGAGCAGGCGGCCCCAGGGCTGTCAGGCCTTCTTGGGCCCAGCAAGGAGCAAATGTAGGAAAGGGCACAGAATGGGGGGACTTCTGTTGCTTGGCTGCTCTCATGTTTGTGTATCACTGCACATGGAATGAAATGAAATATGGCATATCTGGGTTAAAACTGGGTTTCCTACAATGAATGATTTAAAGGTAAAGAAGTGAAAAAAGCTGGACAGTTGATCTCACACCGTCGACGTTCATGGTGGGCATCTTTCTTTCTGACCGACGCCTCCTCCCCGTGGCTTTGGAGAACTGCTTCTCACTCCTTTCTTGGGATAATTTGGGGCTGTCAGTACTGGCCTCCTGCTCCCTGGCTAAATGAGAGGCGGGTGACCCAGGCCTTGGCATTGTGCTCCTTCTTTCCTGGGTATGTGATCTTCCCCTGGGATCTTCCATTTGGCTAGAGGAAGGTGGCTTTAACTTTCTGAGTGGTTGAGATCGAAGAAAGTGACATTATTGCTTGGCCAAGAGAGCGTGATGTCAACAAGAGAGGTGAGATTATGTGTTATTAGTGAAGTAGAATCCCCGAGGTGTTTGGGGAGCTGCTCTGTTTCCTGCAAATGACCGATGGAATGGCCAAAACTTTTTTTGTTAATATCTGCTAAGGATAGTGGGAAAACAGCTGCTAACAGTATAATATAGTATACTATATATAATCATAATATACAATATTAACTATATAGTATAGTTATATATATATACTATATATATGTAGAGTGTATATATACTATATATATACATATATATATATAGTATATATAATATAGAGCCCAGCCAGTTACTATCTGCATGACCAGAGGAAAGTTAACCTCTCTGTGCTTCACGTTCCTTAATTGGAAATAATGGTACCTACATCATAGGTTTGTTGTGAGAATTAAGTGAGTTAACATTTTTAGGGCAATATGTGTGTGTGTTGTGTGTGTGTACACACACATATATATGTATATACATATTTCATATAAAGCACATTTAAAATATGTATTTAAATATTTGGGGGGCATTCTAAAGATGTGTGCATACTTTAAAATTTTTTTATTTTTAACAAAAGATTTTAAAATAAAAGTAGTTAAGGACATGATCTTGGACAGTCCTTCTTCCAAATGTTAGGTTATCAAGCTTATACCAACAGGTATTAAAATTTTTTAAAGCTGGATATATTTTAAAAATTCAAACAGAAAAATTACATTTTATTTTGCAGCAAGATTATACATAATTTATTTATATCAGTTTTATAGTGTTAATCCTTTTCCGATTTGGAGTGCTGGTTTATTGTTTCAGTTGACAAAAGCCCAATTTATATAGTTTGAGGAATAAAAAAGGAGAATTCACAAGGCGGAGGCGTGGTAGCCCAGAATCAGGAGGATGAGGAGGGAATGGGAGAACTTGAAGGACCCACTTCTGAGCAGCTTCTATTCGGAAACCATTACAGATGACTTTTGGTTCAGCAGCTACATCTGACACCGTTTCATGTTCAATAATGTCTGTTTCCGGTTTGTGAAATCAAAGTATGGAAACCACTGCTTTCATGACATTTGTGGCCCTTGTATGATGCATATGGTATCTATGTCTGTCCTTATCAAAGATTTTAATGGGAATTACTCATTTTGTACGTCCCTGTTTGCTAAACCTATGATGTTTTTGATCTTAGGTCCTTACTATTTCTTCTCTTTCAATATTGAAATATAACGTGATTTATGATGCATGTAGTCAAATAGAAAACTTGCCTGTTATTTTGTATCTGTCGCTTTGCTTTGTTATGTTTCATTGTTTAAGATTTGGCCCCAGTTGGGATGACTTTTAAGAGCAATTTTAGTTATTCATGTTTTCAGATCACTGAAATTAGGCCTGGGTCAAAAACTAAAGGAATAGGTGTGTGCTCGGAAGGCTTTGAACTCTAGGGAAACTGTGTGATGAGAGGGTTGATGACTTTTGAAGCTAAGTAGAGTGTAAAACAACGAAATGTATATGGTCTCTGAAAGGTAGTCTGTTGAGTATACTTTGCATGACCAATACTTTCTTTCATCTCGATCACCATTTATATCTAGAGATATACATTGATTATTTTATTATACCGTAACTATAAACATCTGTTTGGCATTGAAAGGAGTATCTGTTTCTGTTCTACAAAGATAACTCTTTTACTTGTAAACAACCTCCTGAGGTCCCCTGTTTGATTGTTTAATTGCATTCTTGCTACAAGTTAATTTTTTAACTGTTAATATTGTATATTATGATTAAGGGTTTTTTATGGCTAATGTGAGAATAGTTGCCAGTATTTCAATATTTTATGACTAAGTTAATCCCAGTAATATTTTGAGTTCCAGCTGTGTTAGTCACCTACATTCATTCACCCATTCATGGAACATTTCTTGAGTACCTGTTATTTGCCAGACACTTTTCAACTTAGCAGTGAACAACACAAACAAAAACCATAGCAAACAAACAAACAAGCAAAACAAACCCAGAAAATCTCTGCTTACATGGAGCTTATAGTCTAGTCTAACCTTCTGTTATCTCTAAGCCTGCAATACTATTCTTGGGCAGGTATTACCCCCTGTCTGTAAGTCCTGAGTGGAAGTTCCAGCTTTATACTTTTTTACCCTGGGGTGGGGGAGGGGTGCATGGGTGATGTTGCGTGGAAGAGAAATAAAATCAAAGTTATTTAGTGCAGCATTTTCTAATTTTGTTCCCCCCAATAATATATGTGAAGAAGAACGTCATCCCGTGTAACATAGTTGGGGAGAAACTAGTTTAAAGTGTTTTGACCTATTTTATTATTAATCGGATTTCACATTACCAGTTTTTAGATATTTTTTTTTTAAATAGCATTTTGATCATGGAAACATCAGGTTTAAATTCCTGGAAGATATTTTAAGTGGAAGAACACTTTATTACTTATCTTTTCTTATTTGATGGGCAGTAAACTTAATAACAAAACAGTATTCTGATGGAAAACATATTATTACCTGGGCATTTTCTAACCAGCGAATTTAACTCCCAGGGGAGTGCTTAACCACCCTGACCTGGATACGTCCTCTCTTTTAGGAGGCAAGCAGTTTGTCTCTCCTTGATTAATACTCTGTGACTCGGTAACATGTCCAACTTTTTCAACTCAGGAATAAATCTGCTGACCTAGTTTATTTGGCCTTGCTACTCTCTTCTTGATTTAAAGCATATTTCTTTTGGGGGCATCTCTGGTTTGACACCTCTGAAACATCGTCGATTACTAGATAGTATTTTTAGCGTGTCATGATGCCCAGCCGGGAAGTAGGACTTGCAGCCAGGGATCACGGACAGGACCCTTGACTTGCCTCAAAAGGCAAAACAATCCCATTACTGAGCCGCCTTTGCGGCTTTGATCCCTGAAGACACTTTAGGTTGGGTTGTGCTCATTTGTAACATTTGTGGAGCGTGGTGCAGGGATGATACTCACCCTCCAGTGTTTCCCTGAAGACGGAAGAGCGAAGCTGGGGGATAACTAACCACGGGAGGAAGGGAATCAGGGATGCTCAGCTGAATCCCCCTCAGTGCAGGGAAAGGAGGGTAAATCCTTTCTAAGGAAGAACAAAGACCATCCTGTGTGTCGGATGGACCTTGAGGTTGAAAGTAAGACGATCCCACAGTCACGTGCAGCAGAGGTCCAGCAGTAACTCAGCGGGGAGACACCCGCAGAGGCATCCTCCGATGGGGGATGTCCCCGTGGTGCTTTGCAGAGCCTCCTTAGGGACCCCGAGTTGGGGGGGACACAGCTGGTGGCTTCGGCACTTTCTCTTGACAAAGGCGGTCAGCAGTCCAGAGGCACCACCCTCTTCTCTTAAATGTACGTGGCACTAGATTTGTTCTGTCGCAGTTCTTGGTTATAAGAGACTTTTCCCTGAGAAAAGGAAAACAAGGGGAAACGACATATCAGGAGTTACTGAGATGTAAGATGGGGAGAACAGGGCTGAAGAGGAAAGGGTTTCGTCATCATCAGTCCCCTCTTTACTGGAAGTTCTGGGCTGTGTCACCATCTTCCCAAGGACATACACGTGCCGTCTGCATCTGGACCTGCGGACCGGCCACGCCGCGCTGCCACATGGACTGGCTTTGCTAGGAACGTGCTGTGTGCTTTCACCAAAAAACAACTGTTGAGGGTCTGTTGTTGTTTCAGTCCTGTTTTCCTCTCTCAAAGCCTAGCGTGAGTCATCTTCCCTGCAATTTTTCTCTCTGACCAACCCTATAATTTTATTGTAATAATTCTCCGTGGGCTGTCACTTGACCCACATCTGAGCTGCCGTCTTGGCCGAGCAAAAACATTGCCTGCTCGTTTGCCCAACAAGTGGGTTCAGACACTTGAGCGAGCCTCTGCTTACTCATGTTACCTTTTGAGATATTTGTACCAAAAGAAAAAGCTCAACTCTTTTCATTCTAATCGTCCTTTTTATCTGCAAATGTGTCCACATAGAAGGAAGTTTATATTATTTCTAAGTAGCGAAAGATTAGAGACACCCTAAAGGTCCATCCAGAGGGGACCGATTGCATAAATGCTTACCATCCCTGGGGTGGGGGAACGAGGCAGTGTTAAATGTTAAATACATGGAGATCATTCTCTCCACCTAATAAGAAAAACTGTTAAGAAATAGTATTCAAAACATGTTGCTTATTCATTAATTCATTCAACAAAGATTTACCAAGTGCCTGTCATTGAGTGCCAGGCATTATTCTGGGAACCCAAGACAGAAATGGGAACAAGCAAATAAAAATTCTTGCCGTCCTGCAAGTTATACTCTAGAAAATAAACAAATTAATAAAGGGTGTTCGAGGTCTGTTAAGTGTTACGGACAAAACACAGCAGGCGAGAGGAGACAGGAAGGGCGGGTTGGCATTTTTGAGAGAGTGCAGTACTCAGGGAAGGCTTCAGGGAAAGAGGTTGCATTTGAACAGAGCCTGAAGGGGACACGGGGAGGCCCGTGGGTGTGGAGGGAAAAGCACCCCAGGGTAGCATCCCAGGATGGTTGAGCTCTTCACAGACTGAATGTAGGTGGAGAAGAGCATAGCTCTAAGGACTGAGCCCTGCAGCTCTCCAGTGTCTGCAGACCATAGAGCAGTCAGAGAGGAAGGGCAAACCGGGAGCCTGGGGCCAGGAATCCTAAAGGAGCAAGTGTCTGGAGGGCAGGGGGGTGATGCCTGTGCCCCTTGCGGGTGATGGGTAAAGCATGGTGCAGAGCCGTGTGTACAAGATGCTTCTGTTTTGTTTAAAGGGGAGGAGTTTGTATCCATATTGGTGCTCCATGATGCCTAGAACATTTCTGGGGAGATACCCAAAAAACTTGACATTGTGTCCCCTGTGGAGGCCTACTGGGGCTCCAGTGAGGGGAGAGAGACTTTTTCAGTTTAGAAGTCATAGTTTTTAAGCCGTTTCCACTATAAGAACGTGTGAGTTGACGGCAACCCTCGGCTTTCCCTGCTCTCTTCTTTCCTTGGCTCTGCTTTGAGGTCTTCTTCTTGTGGGATCATGCCAGACCCTCACCCTGTCAGACTCGCGGGTGCAGTTCATTCATTCACTCGTTCATTCATTCACCCTGCCACAAATACTGTGTGCCTGGTATGTGCTGAGGACTGCTTGAAATGTTTGGTGATGGAGCCATAAGCCAATGACAAAGCGACATTTCTTGTCTTAAGAGCAATACCCAGACCTCCTCCCCCATGACTCATCCCCATTGGGTTTAAGGAGTCCCATGGGTCTTTGCGATTCCACCAAAATACAGTTCTCTTGTGTGTTCTGGCTTCAGACTTTTATAGGCAGTCCTTGAAGCTTAACTGTAATTTAAGACACTAGTAATCTGAGTGGAAAACAGGATTTGGGGCTTTCAGCAACCGCTGAAACCACCACTTCACAGGTTACATTTTGGAATATAACTAACTGGCAGTTGGGAAATGCCCATACTCGCGTTTTAACTAATCTAATCAGCAGATTTTGTACAGCAGATTTTGTAAAACAATCCACTCTTGGTTATCTCTGCTTATAGGCGTACGTAGTAGTGTAAATGCATGAATTTTGACCGCTGGAGTTTAAAAATATAAAATCTGTCTCAATTGTTTTGCTTAGGCAAATCTTTTTTTTTAAATTTTTATTGGAGTAGCGTTGCTTTACAATATTGTGTTAGTTTCTGCCGTACAGCAAAGTGAATCCGTTATACATATATCCACTCTTTTTTAGATTTCCTTCCCATTTAGGTCTCCACAGAGCACTGAGTAGAGTTCCCGGTGCTATACAGTAGGTTCTCCTTAGTTAGGTAAATCTTAAGATGTGTTTATGTTCCCCAGATTCACACGATCCGATACCCAGGACAGTAGTCTAGCCACATGCTGTGGAAAGGGGGTCCCGGCAGTTCAGTGTTGAACATTTCTGGTTTAGGGAGTCATGGATTGGAAGGAGCACTGAGAGTTCCTTCCATCAAAGATGGTTTTAAAGCCCTTTTTTGGGACTGGCAGGAAAAAAACCCCTCAGTTTATGGAAACATTCACATGGGAAACAGCTGATAATGGCAGGAACCAGCATGGACATTCTAGTGTTTCCTTGACCATGTGACTTCCGGTCAGTAAAGTGAGTGGAACTAGAATTTCCAGATGCCTTCTTCCTAGAACAGAGGTCGGTAGCGGGGTCCTTGGTTGGGTGGGAGGGCTGGTCCTCACATCCATTCTTTCAGTATTTCCTTAAAGTATCCTCTTAATTTTGTCTTTGGCATTTCAAAAGCCCACAACATGGATGAGCCCTTGGTCTTAGCTGTTATCTTGTGCTTTCAAGTTGAAGAAACCAGTAGTGAGGTAAGTTCCCAGTTGTGCCTGGATGTCAGTCACGCAGGAGGATAGCATCCATAGATTGTGTGAAATCCACCCCTGGGCCTGGGGCTCTGAGGGTGGTCCACAGACCAGAGGCATCTGTAGCATCCGAAATGTTTGTTGGTGAAAAGCATCTCACTGCCCTGAGGACCCTGCCTGTATCAGTTTTCAGCTCTTGGGATATCTGACTTTTTATGGGCATTTGAGTTTCGGTCCATTGTAATAGTCATTTTTCTAGTCAGGGAAACAGTGATTCCGTGAGTTTGAGGCTGACCCTGGGCACAGGACTCCCTCTGCAAGGACAGCAGGTCCTTCTCTGTTGGGAAAATCTACCTCTGTCCCTCAGTTTCCTAGGAATATTGGACCAGATCAGAGGGGTGGTGGTGGATGGTGCTCTGTGTTTTGAAAATGTTCTCATTTTCTTAAAAATCAGGCCGCTTTTTGTTTGAAAGAGTTACTCCAGCTTAAAGCTTGCTTCCTTCCTTTACTTTTTGACTTATTATTCTCGTTTCTAATGCTGTTGGCCTTGAGGATTTTGAAACAGGGCGGGATTTTTGCCTGCTTTCTTTTAGTTCCTCCTTACCGTGCTGTTTTGGTTAATCTTGATGATGGTGCCTGGAAAGGAGAATTACGTAAAAGGCCAAGGGAGCTGTTGCAATGGGTTCAGTGTCGATGCGCTCTGCAACTTTGAATCAGCAAGTTTTTCGTATGGTTCCGCACTTCCCCATTTTTCATGCCTAGTCTCAAGTCCCTACCCACATGGCTGGCTCAGTGCATTTTAAAGCAGACCCCGCTCGTAGAACAGATCTGTTCATAGCAAGCGGTGGAAGAATGCTTACTTGCTCTCCAGGCCGAATTCCAATCCGTGTTCTTCCAACAGCACCGTCTTGAAGGGGACTTTTTAGGGACTTCTGTACAGCACAGCTCTCTGAGCTCCCCTCAGCAGCCTTGAGGGCAGCAGCTGGAAAGTCTAATTATAGGCTGGGAAGCCCCTGAGGAATTACAGAAAGTATTAGCAGAAGGCCTGCATGTAGATGACAGCTGTTTGCCTTGGGCACCAGGGAGCCATAGTGCAGAGAGAATAAAAATAGTGTCCTGTCCAGCAGATGTTGGCCTTAGACATGTGAAAATTACCCTCCTTAGTGATAATACATCGGTGGTCCATCACTATAATAGTTTTGGCTCAAACCCTGGGGGCAAGAGAACATGTCCCTTCCTTTGAGTGTTCAGAATTGTGTGTTTGAGACACTTGACTCTTCTGTGTCTGTTGGTTTAAAGATAGCGTAGGAAATCAACATTCTAGACCTGTGATGTGGAATATCAGAATCTTCTGGGTGCAGCTGTGCCCTGACTGCACTGATGGATTCTAGGACCGAGGAAATCCCACCTTCTTGTCAGAAACATATGGTGTGAGAAATAGTCCCTCTGTTTTTCTTTAAAAACAACCGACCAGCACCAAAGTCATACCAAGAAAGTGCTAATGAGTCTTCGGAAGGAACACTTTTCTTGGGCTGATTAGCATTTTTCATAAGAGGTTCATTGGAAAATATACTGTTTCTTTGTAACTTTCCTTCATGTTTTGACATTCCTTGATAAAAATAAAGTGGATATGTACATTAATAATATGCAGTGCAAATAAGGCTAGGTTTGTCTTTTAAAGAGGAGAAAACTACTTTGGAAATAAAAGGAATAATTATTTACAGGTGGACTATAATGCTTATGCATAAATGGAAGGAGAAAATGTATTTCAAGAGTGATCTTTTCCTATAATGTATATTTTTACCGTTTATGTGAAGTGATGTTTTACTTTGGTTATGTTGTCAGATTACTCTTGTAAAAAGTGCAAGAACACTTAACGCCATTTGTGATTGGCCTCAGATATCAAAACGTACATCAACTCCACTTCTCTTGTTGCTTTCTCCTGGAAAGAGAAAATGAACCTCGCAGTGTAATCAGTGGTGAGGATTGTACTGTGCCGGCAGCTGCTCTGGCGTTCTGTTTCAGTTAGGTTGGGGCAGGAAGGAAGAGTGCCTCATACTGAAATAATCATTGCATAAGTGTCGATGTCAGCAATGTCGCTGTTAAGAGTTGTAATGTAATACACAAGACGCACTGAGGGAAATGCTCATTTTCTTCCACTTTTGCAACCTTGTAATTACGCTTTTGCCTCTGCATTAACCAAACCAAAGTCATTATTACTTTTTTATTGAAGTAAGTTTCGAGTTTAAAAATGCAGCTTTAGCGTTGCTGTGTCTTTTCTATCATCAGATTTCTGTTAGGCCATACATGAAAATTATCTTGTTGTCTACTTGGGATCAGCTGTTTTAACTATAGATACTATATTCTGTACATATTGGGTTTAGGAATCTGAAACATGAATGATAAATAATGGCTAACGTTTGAGTACCTGATGTGTACTTATATGTGCCGGACTGTACAAATTGTATGAATTATCTCACTTAATTCTCGTGAGCTGGTGAGATAGGCAGATCTGACTAATATCCCTATTTACTAAACTAAGACTCAGAGAGGTTAAGTACCGTCCCCAAAGTTACACAGCTGATTAATCACGGAGCTTGTTGAACCCAGGTGGTCTGACTTTAGGGTTTTATACCCTCTCTGTTGTGTCTTCATAACGCACAGAGACCAATAAATGGTGCGAGCAGTTCCCTGCTGCAGTTGCACGGGAGGTGCTCCGTAAGTATTTGAATGAGGGAACAGTCTTTCCACTTGCTAGGCTGCCACCTTCAGTTTTATGTGGTCATGCCACCCTTCCGTTTTCCTGGGTCCTTGAAACCCAGCGCGAACATACCTGGCTTTCTCTTCCGTCATTACACCAGACGTGCGGCCTTCGTGCTCAGACAATTAGGGTAGGTCAGGTGATGCTGCTGTAACAACCCCAGAGCTCTGCACCTTAAAGGAGCAAAGATTCACTTCTTGCTTGAGCTGTACGTGCATTGTGGTTTGGCAAGAGGTCTTTACTCAAGGTAGTAGCTGAGGGACCCAGATTCACAAGGATGTGCAGTCTTACTATGCACCTAGAAAGAGGTGAACGAGAGTTAGTTGGGAGAGAGCTCTGCTAACTGCACAGCCAAGTTCCCAAACAGGAGCTCCACACACACCATCCACTGATGCCCGGGCACCTTGCCTGTTGCCGTTTCCCTTGTCCCACTATATCTGTGGATCCCTTCTCTGCAGAATACACTCCTGCCCCCTTACTGGCGGCTCCAGCATTTTTATACTGGGGTGGTGTAACCAGGTATGCTCTTTGGAAGTGGGGAACTAGAAGATTTGTCTTGTACCTGCATTTGCACAGCCAGCCCTTTTTCACTTAGATTATTGGGGGGAGGGTGTGGAGGGAGGGGGCTTGTGGGGGGATTTGTAAATGATGGAGATGAGGGGGAGAGCTAAGGCTCCCCGTCCTTCCTGCCCTCCCCACCCCAGACCCTTCTCCACTTCCACGACGCTATTGTTCAGGCCCTCCTCTTTTGCCTGGATCGCCGTTAACACGGTCCTCACTGGGCTAAACCCCGGGTCTACTCCCTAATCCGTTCCGCCCCTTCTAGCCTGTATGATGCGTCTAACACACCAGTCTGGCCCGTCTACTCCAAGCCTTCAGACCTCGAACTTTTCCTCCTTCGATCCTGATGCGCCCTGAGTCAGTCCCCTTTGTGATCTGCTCCTGGGACCTCTTTAGCCTCCTCTGTTTCCTCACCCCCAACCCCCTACCCAAACCCAGACACTCTTTTCCTGGCCTTGCTCTCTTCTTCGGGTGTCAGATTTCACTCTCCCTGGAAAGGAATTCCTGGTCTCTCATCAAGCTGGGTGCCCCTTCCCCATGTCTCCCAGCATCTGGGACGTCCCCACCGCGAGGCATTTCTCAGCTCTGTTTTAGAACTATTTGCTTGTCTGTGTTCTCTCTGGACTGTGAGGTCTTTGGGGCGGGGAGATTTGTATCCATGTCTTTTGTGTGTATCGTTTGTCCCCCGCGCGTTAGCACATTGTGCAGTTAGTTGAAGGAGCACTGACCAGGCGGTGGAATCCAGTCAGCTAGCCCTCTCGTTCTTCTTCCAAAGCTGTGCCTCTTTTCCTGTATTGCGGAATTTGACTGAAAGAAAGTTCTAACTCCTCCAGGATCTCCTTGTCTCATTAAAAGCTATTCTCAGATATTACTTTATTCAGGAAACCTTTTGAAATGATTTGGGTACAGATTAGTTTCCATACATTCTTCATCTCTAGCCAGGTGGCCCTTTCTGATTTTTCAGCCCTATTCCTGGCATACATTTCTACCCAGGAGGCATCCTGTGTGGGTCTGGAAGGTTGGGGTGTTGAGGACCCTTAAAAAGTCAGCACTTGGAGTTACCACTTTGAAAATTAGTCAGTGTTTTAGATGGTAAATGTGAAAAAGAAACCTGAGAAAAGCTTCAGTGTAGTATTGCGAAATACAGATTACATATTTGACTAAAACGTATCTGGATTTTGTTAGAATCTTTGTGAAAAAAACCTCAGAAATCTCAGCCAAAGCCAAGTCTCCTCTCTTCAAAGATGGGAAAAACCAAAATTGGATCCTCTGATTATGTTTGCAGATAAGGGAACATTGGGAATACATAGGGGGAAAAAGCCATTAAAAGAAAAGGTGGGGCCTTCCCTGGTTGTCCAGTGGTTAAGACTCCACACTTCCACTGCAGGGGGCACGGGTTCAGTCCCTGGTTGGGGAACTAAGAGTACAGGTACCTCCTGACCTAGGTCTAGGTTGATGATGGTTAGCTGTAAGTAACTTGTTTGATGTATCTAGCCGTTTTAATGATTACTGTGTATGTATAACATGTTGTTTAGTGGTAAATATAAAAAATAGGTAAATATAAAAAATAGGCCAAATCAAGGTTGCTGGAAGCAACCTTAAATGTCCATCGACAGCTGAATGGATAAAGAAGGTGTCGTATATATACACAATGGAATATTACTCAGCCATGAAAAAGAATGGAATAATGCCATTTGCAGTTACATAGGTGGACTTAGAGATTATCATATTAAGTGAAGTAAGTCAGAAAGAGAAAGACAATTACCATATGATATCACTTATGTGTGGAATCTAAAATGTGACAAGATGAACTTATCAATGAAACAGAAACAGACTCACAGACGTAGAGAACAGACTTGTGGTTGCCAAAGGGGAGGGGGGTGGGGGAGGGAAGGATTGGGAGTTTGGGATTAGCAGATGCAAACTATTATGTATAGAATGGATAAACAACAATGTCCTGTATAGCACAGGGAACTATATTCACTATCCTGTAATAAACCATAATGGAAAAGAAAAAAAAAATAGCCAAATCAAAAATAAGATATCAGTCTCATATTTTCAGGACCCAGCATGTTGCAGAATGATAGACTGAAGGAGTGAATGGTTCAGAATGAAGGGTGGCTCTAAAGAGAATGATTAGAATAATTATCTTACAAACCGAAACAAAGCAGAATAATAGCAAAACAACAAAAATCCTATTAGTCGAAATTTGCCCAAAGTGCTCTGGAAAAGCAGGTGAGCAGAGCGATCCGAGGCTGTTTCACGGTTTCTCTGTGTGAGTGCCGCCCCTGGTTTAAGCACATCCGGTTGGGGGCCTGCTGACTTAACTTGCTGATCTCCTTCGACTCCTTTCAGATTAGTGTGATTCCAGAGTAGCAAACCGTGAAGTAGGAAGATTAATGTCTCCACTCCCGTTTACATCTCCAACTGTTCCTTTCTTCCTGCGACATTTAACTCTCTTCCCTCAGATCTCTGCTGTCCTAGGCAACTGCCATGGGTCTGACGGACCAAGTGTCACCAGGAGGGGACGCCTTGCTGTGGACCCTCAGGACCCAGTCCTCCATCCGAGGCAGTGAATGCTCAGGAGGAGGTCGGGAGGGGGGCTGCTGGGCCAGGTGAGGACCTGAGCCCTCCTCCGCCACTGGAACAGCCTCACGTGTCCTCTGGTTTATTTGCTCTTCTCAAGAGTTAAAGTGTCCTCTCAGGCAGTTCGAATGTTTGTGAAGAACTTCTCAGCACGGCTGGTCTCTGATTATGAAATTTATTGGTTTTATTACCTTGAGGTGTGTTTGCCTGACCAGACTCTGAAATCTGGCCTCTTCTAGGTTGGTCTTTGTGACCCTTACATGGGCGACCTCTTAGCGCTCGAGGGCTGATGGCGCTGATGAGAATAAATATCATTGTTCTCGCGATTGAGCGCAGTGTGCTTTTTTATGTTTACGTGTGATCTTTGCTTCACTGGTCTGTGTGTTGCTATCAGACTTAAGAAATGGACACATCAAATAGCTGTGATTCTTCTTAGATACGGTTCTGCAGAAGAAGCAGAGACATGGTGGTGGGGAATGAGTGATTATATGGGGAAAACAGAAAGGTGGAAGACAGGAATACTTTGCAGAAATTTTAGAGCAAACGGAAGAGATTTTAGTGGGAGGTGTATCTTCTGCTGTGGACAGTGTTAATAAAAAATTATACTGCAGTGAATTGTTCTCTTTTTCCCCATCACCAGGGGGAGAACATAGCTTGGAAAGTGCAGTATGTTTTTTTTTGTTGTTTTATCATGGCTTTTGGAAGCTGAATGAAAAAGACAAAATATTTTTAGGACCAGATAAGGATTAGACTCTAGTAATTATGGTTTCATAGTTGTGGTTCCTGGATACCCAGAACATTTATTTTCATTGTCTTCCTGGCTGACCGAGGGCATCATTGTTCTGT
Source organism: Mesoplodon mirus (assembly GCF_964341445.2). Classification (NCBI taxonomy): domain Eukaryota; kingdom Metazoa; phylum Chordata; class Mammalia; order Artiodactyla; family Ziphiidae; genus Mesoplodon; species Mesoplodon mirus. The sequence continues at coordinate 33,480,204 of NC_138989.1, forward strand.
GTAACCTTTGTCTGAACTCCTTTTCCTTATCTCCCTCCTGAGAGAGTCCTGGGGTGGATAATTATCTCCCGAGCCCAGATTTGCAGCGGAGTTCGTGTAAGCACATTACTGGAAATGACAAGTGCACAGAAGTGATAGATGCGGCTGTGATTTTTCTGACAGAGTAGCCAGGAGAGAATTGAACCTGTCCCTTAATTTGGTTTATTAATTATGAATATATTAGCACTAGCGATCCTATGAAACTGTAAAGGAGGAGGTAACATTTCATAAGTTTTAAGGAACTTTGCCCAAATCATCTTTGGATTTTAACAAAATGTTCATTTTTTTCCGTCACTAATATTGGAATAAATTCTAACCAGGAGATAGTAACAACTGGAATTGCTCGACTGGTTTCAAAATGAGGGTCCATTTACTGAGTGCTTTCTATGTGTGTTGGACTGTATTAAATGCTACTCTATATGCATTATTTTACTTAATTCTCAGCAATCATGAGAGGTATTTTACGTACATTTTACAGTTGATAAAAATGGATTGTTAGAGAATTTGAGTAAACTTATTCCAGTTCACGGAGCTGGTAAGTGACAAAGCTCAAATTTAACATAATCTGTTAGGTTTGAACACCTTGTAGGAGATCGGTGACTGATCCCAATTGGCCAGAGTGATTAATTGCGCTTATTAATATCTCTCAAAATATCTTAAAGAATAATGTCCTTTTGCCTTTTATTGTTAATCCCCTTGAAAGAGAGGAGGCTTCTCTCAAACTGTTAATGCTGAATATGAGCAGGGTGGGTTATATTCTGCCCCTTGGACCTCACATCGATATTCTCCGTGTCCTTTGTTTGCTCTGTGGTTCTTTATGAGTTTGGACCAGGAGTGATCTGCCTGTGTCATAACCGAAACCGGGTCAGGACGTGGGATGGATGGGTCACCCTTTATAGCATTTTTCTGGATATCATAGACATTTTTGCCTTCTTGATTTTACACAGAAAGGAGTATTCCTCTTTAGATAAACGTGGAGCAGGTGGTACGTTCTGCATGAGATAGGGGTCATGGTTAGTGTACAAGGACACTTCGACCTTGAACAGCGTGGGTTGGAAGTACGCGGAGTCCACTTACATGCAGACTTTTTCCCGTGGTACATACTACTCTTTCAGCCGAGGTTTGCTGAATCCAGGGATGCAGGACTGTGGATGCACGGGGAACCAGGTATACGGAGGGCTGACTATGGTTATGTGTGGAGGGGCAGTGCCCCTGACCCCCACGTTGTTCAGGGGTCAACTGTGCTTTTAATTCCAGCTACTCCCTGGGTTGTCCAGTGGCCTGGCCTCCGTCAACCCTGGCATCCAGACTGCCGTGCAGCCTCCAGCCATTTGGGGACCATCCTCAGAGGTGGAATTGAGGAGCGTGAGTGTCTCAGTTCTGGAGACCCTCCTGCTGTCTCTCAGGCCTGGTCCAGAGGGGCCCTAAAGAAGGAACCCATGCCAGTCGAGGAAACGTCTGTGTTTCTGTGACACGTCTGGAGGAACCGGCTCCACTCCTCCAATTTCCAAGGTGTTGCCACTAGAGATAACAGTGACCGTGCTTTTTCTGGCTAAGGACCCAGATATATTTTTCTCTCACACTGGACCAAAGCTTCTTTTAAATCTAGACTTTTGTCCCACCCCCTGTTCTATTAAGGAGTAGTCCACAGTGGGTCATTTCCTAAGAACATTCTGAGAAATAGTAAGGGAAACAACAATAATAATAGCTATAATGTACGGAGGATTGGCTACATGCCAGGTGTTGCACATACATCATCTCGAATCCTCACAGTAACCTCATAAGGTGGATGTCTGCTCATTTAAAGATGAAGAACCTGAGATTCGGGCGGTCACGCAGCCCAAGCACACACAATTCATAGCGGCTCGAGCTATAATCCCAGCCCACGTCTGGTTTTCTTGGCATTCAGGCTTGGGTAAATAAAAGGTTTTTGGTTGTGGGAGCTTTTTTTTTAAAAAAGACCCTGATGTATCTGTTACCTCTTCTGTTAGATGACCAAGTCCCTGACTCAGGGGTAAGTGCTCAGCAATTTATGTGGAATTGAATTGAAAACACGGGCTAAAGGCTGGTAGGTGTCCAGATTTCACTATGGCGGAAACTGAAGGAGGCCTCTGCATTTTAATTAGCAGGGTTTTCCTCCCTCCCTTTCTGTCCACTCCTCTTTCATCCTTTCCTCACTGGGAGCCCATTTCAAGTTAAGGGAGGTGCTTCTTTGGAAAGAAGAGGAAATAAGATTTACTCAACGTTAAGCAAGTCAGATGTTCTCAACCTTGCTTCAGTCATCATGGCTAATACAGGTGGATAATACTCGTTCCATCAGTTACTGCTTAGTAGTCTGTTAGGAGGAAGACTGCGTGTGACTGAGACAGAAGAACATAACTGTTGTGAAATAGAGCTTGGAATGAGCCTTGCTTTATCATCGAAGTGAAGATCTTAACGTTCAAAAGCATGTAGTCTGCATATACCTTTTGAGTAAACCAGCAAAACCAAAATGGCATATACATACGTGAGACGCAGAACACAGTAAGGTTGCTGGGCCGGTTCTATGACCGTAATCAAAGTAAGGAGAAGCTGATGACCTTGACCAGGGCCAAGGAGCTGTTGTGATCTGCTGGTCATTTCTGTCTCCAAATGCAGTCGCTCAGTAACTTTCGGGCTGTGAATTTCCTGATGGGCCACTGATTAGCAAACTTCAGTGCAAGAATCACCTGGGTGCTTATTAAAAGTGCAGAAATGCTAATCTCACTCTTCTCAATCCAGTCTGCATTTTAGAATCCCAGGGTAGTTTTTAAAAATTAATGAGCTTTAAGACCTGCCACCAGGGATTCTGGTTGAATTGTGGGGGTAGAACCCAGACATCTGTGTGAGGAAGATTCTCTGTACCTGTGGTTAATTCTGAGGACTATGGAAATTTACGAGAGCCCCAGGTGATTCTGATCCAAGTGGTCTGAGTACCATCCTGTGCAAACCCGAAGCCTTCACTGGTTTGCTCTGGCCACTGAATGGTGGCACCAAGTTATATTAGTGACGGATTAAATAGGCATATTTCCGAAGTGTTAAAACAAAATTATATTAGAACGAATCCATTTTTTAAAAATAAAAAAACTAACTTAAGATAATAGGATAGTCACCTAGATAAGAGTATTTTAAAGATGTCATAAACATCTCTTTAAGAAGCAATATTTTGTTGATTTGTTTTCTTCTGGTTATAAAAATAATACTTTTGTACAAAAACTGAAAAAGACAGAGTCAACCATGTAGAAATGATCTCTCCTAACATTTCGGTTTATCACTTAAATATGTCTTTTCTTGGTGAGTCTGGATGTTGAAGACCCCAGGCTTAATCCACAGCCTTACCAGGGCTAGTCATTACCGCTACCCTCCCCAGCGGTCTGGGGTCCGTTGCTCGCCCATTCCTTCCATCAGAAAGCATTGTTACCTCCCCGATCTCAGAGGATCCTTTAATCTATCTTCCTCTGACCCTTCATTTTTCCTGCTGTAGATCAGAAACATCACTGGGAGGCCGGAAAGCTCTCATTCCGTCCCGAACTTGTGTGACTCTTTCCAGTAAAGATAGAGCTTCCTGGTAAACGTGTTAGAACCAACGTCATCCTCTCTTCTTATTGGTCCATTTTGCTTTTGTACCCTGGCTTGAGACCTTTATCATCTTCACAACCGAACCCTGGCAGAGTCTACTTTGAGGGAGAAAACACCCTTTCCCAGCCTATTTGAGTTTTAAAGTAAGGACTTCCTGTGGCTGCTTTAACTGCATATAAAGCTGCCAGCTAGAGAGATTTATCTTGCTTTCATTTTAAACAGGTTAAAGGATTTAAAAGTGATTTCATTGTGAAAAGTGTAGTAATTTAAAAAAATTGTCAATGTTTGAAGTGAAGCAGGTTCTGCCGTGATTAAACCCTTTCTGAAAACCTAGACCATAAAGAATGTACGAAGACTTTTAAAGATGAACTTCATTTCAGCCTTTCTGTTTTTCTTCAAATTTATTTTTGTCTGTAAGGTTTTAAGTTAATCCCCACTGAACTGGAAATGTGTGGATTTAAAAATTGAAAGAGCTATTTATTGGCTTACTTCCCCGTTAGAGAAAAAGAATTTGAATGGAACATCACCCCTGTGGCCATTCAGTCATTTTTAGTACATTGGGTGGGAAATTCAACCCCCCCAGTCGGAATATCTGATTGGAAGGCGACTCCAGCAGGCTGCGTTTTTACCTGCTGAGCCACCTGGAGCGGGGAGGGGTGGGGGGATGTGTGCCGGAGGGGAAGGTGGTAGCTGAGCCAGTCTCCTAAAGCTTTAATTACACAGGATTTGTGGTGCAGATGGAGAACCCTTTCAGTGCTACAGGCACCCAGGGAACAGCCCTGGAGTAAAGAGAATCCTCTTATCAGCACCTTCAGAAAACTGGACCAGGCACTGTCTCCAAGCAGCTCATTTGTGTGCCAGGGAGATCTTTTAAGAACATTCTTTGTAATCTTCATCCATTGCTAGCATGGAGATAAAAGCTGATGCATTACGGTAAAAACAGAATAATTAAATACCTGGCCTCACATTTGTATTGAAGGATGAAAAAACTCAACAGCCTATCAGATCCCAAGGTGCAGAAGGATCCAGAATGCCAGAGGAGCACCCATTTCCTCTCCTCACTGTAAGAGTTGTGAAGATTTAATTAATTGTGGGGTGGCAGAGACTCCATGATATGGAACTGTGGTGAAAACCGAATTCTATTAATTTGGCTTTGGAATACATATATGTCCCAGAAAATGTGAGGATTAAAAGGAAAACTGATTGAATTTAGCATATTCTATGCGGGGAAGAGTTGAGAGCTTTTAACCTGTATTGTTTCTGTACATTGCAGTAAACCACAAAACAGCCCAGGGGTTTAGGAGTCGGACTCAATTGGATCTGAGTTCCCAAGACGTTATTTGTGGACACGTGACTTAGGGCACATTTATGTTACATGAGGCTGATGTATTCAGTCATTCATTCATACACAGGCATTCCTCGGAGATATTGCAGGTTTGGTTCCAGACCACCGCAACAAAGCACCATCACACAAGTGTTTTGGTTTCCCAGTGCCGATAAAAGTTATGTTTATACTATACTGTAGTCTGTTAAGTGTGCAGTGGTATTATGTCTTTAAAAATATGTATAAAACTTAATTAAAAATACTTTATTGTTAATAAGTGCTAACCATCACCTGAGCCTTCAGTGAGTCATAATAGTAACATTGGAGATCACAGATCACAGTGTTACTGAACGGAGGTTGGGCTGTTTGCTGCTCAAAAGTCAATAATTCAAGAGGCAAGTGTCAATAGAAAGGAAAGGTGCTTTAATCAGAAAAGCCGGCCCTCTGGGGAGAAGGTAGTCTCGTGTCCAGAGACCAACTCCCAAGATCCTGCTCAGCCATGACAGTTTTTAAACGGAAAAATGGTGGGGCGGGGAGTGGAAAAATCTCAGTGAATCATCCAGGCAAGAGGTTGGGGTCTGCATCATTCTCCATTACGTGCAGGCTGGCTGACCCTCTCTTCAGATGTTGTAGCCATGTGATCTACCTGCAGATTGCTAGTGGGCTGTTGGGGGAGGAGAGCTAGTCATTCTTGAACTCCTGAGTTCTTCATTCTTCTTTTTATCTAGGAAAAGAATCAGCAGGTTAATTAGGTTCTTTCAAGGTTAGAAGGGAATAGAAATGGGCAAACAGGAAACGGGGTAAAGAGCTGCTTTCAGCAGATCACCCTAGCAAATATAATAATGATGAAAAAGTCTGAAATACTGTGAGAATTACCAAAATGTGACACAGAGACAGGAAGTGAACAGTTGCTGTTGGAAAAATGGCACCAACAGACTTGCTTGATGCAGGGTTGCCACAAACATTCAATTTGTAAAAAACACAATTTCTACAAAGCCCAACAAAGTGAAGCAATACATTGAGGTCTGCCTGTATTTAACGACCACGGGGCTGACAATAATGGTTACTTTGTATGATTTTGTAAGTATTAAATGGAAACAATAATGGCTTGCCGGGAATTTTCCCATATATTTGATTTCCTTTTCTCAGCACTGGAAATGCCTTTTTTTCTCCTTATGTCTTTATTGATTCGATCAAACATTATTCGTGCCGTGTGAGTCTTCAAATCCCTACCACCCAGGCTCCTTTAAAAGGCAAGATACAGGGCTTCCCTGGTGGCGCAGTGGTTGAGAGTCCGCCTGCCGATGCAGGGGACACAGGTTTGTGCCCCGGTCCGGGAAGATCCCACATGCCGTGGAGCAGCTGGGCCCGTGAGCCATGGCCGCTGAGCCTGCACGTCCAGAGCCTGTGCTCCGCAAAGGGAGAGGCCACAACAGTGAGAGGCCCGCGTACAGCAAAAAAAAAAAAAAAAAAAAAAAAAGGCAATATACAAATATTTACAGGCAGCTTACCTTCCGGGTCCTTAACAAGGTCTACTTTCCCCTTGGTTTCCCTTCTCATTCTCACCACGTGTCCCTCTGGTGACTATTCCCTCTGGTGCCTGCGTGAAGCTTGCCATTAGGAGCTAACCACAGAGATAAAAGCCTGGAGACATGCATGCAGTTTGAGAAAATGAATCGGCCAGATCTGCATTCTGATGCTCATCTGAATGTTCAGGGCACTTAGGTGAAAGTAAGACCAGCCTTGTATTCAGGAGGCTCAGAAACACATACTGTTCGTTCATTCATTTTCTCAACATCTGGTTGTAAGCATTTTCCTGGATAGACAATCAGAGCACAGGTTTTGTTCTCGGGTCGCTTGAGACAAGCCCTTTTTGTCCCCGCTGTCCTCAACCCTAACCTCTAGAGAAGCCTGAACCCTGGCTTCTCGACCAGGTACCCCCAGATACCAGAGGGGATGTTGCCCCTCACTAAGGTGCAAAGGTTGGGGGTTTTGGCCATAACCTTGCCCCTATTTTGGAAATGAATGGTTCTGTGGGAGAGAGACCCATTTCAGAAAGAGCCAGGCAGCTCTTGTCGGTGGTGGACGACGGCACAGGGTCTGACTCTGTTTTAATTTATTCACTCTCGCTGGTTCACACCTCATTTCTCACAGATGCAGAGTCAGATGCTGGGTAATAGAGAAATATGCTCCTGCATTAAGGTGCCAAAGATATCTTTTTGCTAATAAGTTCTTCGCCAGAGATAGAATTGGCCAGCAGTACAGAAGAAACACACCATCTCCTTTTCTCTCCTCTTTTAATTTTAGCCATTGAATTCTTGAAAATTTTAAACAATGGAGTCAGACAGTTATAACTTGAAATGTATATTGATGGCATCTTGTCTATTTGAGGCCCTCCACAAACAACGCTTTTAAAGTTGGAGCTGGTAAAAATCTAGACATCCATTTAAGGCTTAAAGCCACCATCAGTGGAAAGTTATAACTGTTGAGACTCTAGAAGCAGGGTTGTTACCATTCGTATTTTCTCTAGAAGCAACAATGATCGTTTTGTTTGTTTTCCAGAAACAAGTTGGCAACCTGCTATAGAATCTCAAGGGCTTGCACTAGATTAGAAACTAGAATTGTGATGTTTTATATTTATATATAGATATAGATAGATAAAGTAAGTAGTAAAGATAAGTGCATAAAGAAAAGTAAGTAGTAGGGAAAATAGTGTATAAAAAATATAATGTTATAGAAGTTTAAATTTACTAATGTTTGATTTACATTGAATAAAAGAATAAGGTAGCGTATCAGCATTGTGAATTATAGATGATCACAGAAAACAGTGATTTTGAAAAGCTGTCTACTTCTGAAATAAGAACAGGAGGTTAAGAGTAGGTTTTATTGCTATTACTGAAGTGCAGAACTTATGTGGAAGAAAGAGCTCTGTTATCAGAGGCAGAAACTCAGATTTAATTGTTGGCCTGTGCTTGTTGTTATATGACCTTGGGCAAGTATGACCTCCCTATCCCCATCTGTCCTGTAGGGTACCGTCCACCGTGCATCTTGGGTTCCCTGTGGGCAAGTTCCTTTACTTTCTCAAGTGCCACACCCTGTTCATTACAAAATAATATTAAGGAAAGCACAGAAGGTTGATGGGAAATTATTCTAGCTGTCAAACTCAGGAAGCTCCTATGCATTTTACAAATTGAACCTTCCTTTGAGGAAACCATCGACAGTCTTTCCTAATATTGGTATAGAGGTGAGTTAAGGCTGTGTTTGAATTGCCATCCACACACAGAGGACATAATGCCACTTTCTTCCTTAGAGTGATTTATGCTTAACAGCAAAGGGAGAGAATGGTTGCTGTATTTAGCTTATTCTCTTGGACTTCCCAGGATTCAGTTTGCCCGAAGGACTGTCTTTTTGCTCTTTCCGATGTATCTCATTGGTGCTCTGAAATTTCCATTTTGATTTGATTTTTTGCCTAAAACCCCAGGGATACTGTGGGAGTGCCTTTGGCTGAGGCAGATGAAGTCGTGGGCAATAGTGAACTCTATTTCAATGATCGGGAACACCAATGAGTGTTGGTGAACAGAGCTAGCAGGAAGCGGAATTCAAGTACTCACGTTCACTCCTGAAAATAAATAGATGTGTCTGTCACTCTCCTATCCCAGGAACAGCTCCCTAAACTATTTCTGCTGTGCATTGAATAATACATTCACATGCTTGTCCAAGTGAAAAAATGTAAATATGTTGTGAAAAAACACTGTCCTGCGGTTGGAGAGGTGGCTGTAGGTCCAGCCTGGGCACGAGGAGATTCGTGGGTGGACAACTTAGTCATTTAAATTAAACCCTTTAATAGCAGCAGAAGGCTTCTTGTGTAGCCCCTGTAGAAACTTTGTAACACCTATGTGCGTTCGGTGATAATCATGTTAAAACCTCACGGAGACTAAAGTTCTTTGCCAGGTTGTGTGTGAAACAAGCATATACATACATACGCCCTCTAGCCATGAGCTAGGTACTCAGATGAAGTCTACAAATCCATGCTCTACCCCCAAGGCCAAAGCTTTTCGTGTTAATCAACCTGCTTTTCTGGGAAGGCTGGAGCTGTCACTTAGACCAGAAGAAGATGATCGTTATACATGCAGCCAGGCGTTGCTTCTCACATGAATGTGTTTAGAAATGATGACCGATGACTTCAGGGTTCACTGAAGATTGCCCTTGTTTAGGATCGAAGCTTAACCTTTGCTTGTCGATGGGGTCCCTGCCTAGTGGAGAATGCATGTGCAGTCTTCTCACCTCCAGGGGTCCCTGTGTCTGTAAGAGACCTAACATTTATAAGACGTTGTGCCCCCCAGCTAGCCCATCTCCCCTGTCTGCACAAGGCTCAGGTCAGAGATTCCGATGCAGGGCGCCCCTGCCCCTCCTTTCCTCTCCTCCCACCCTGTTCCAGCATTTTCTCTCGCCTGGACTGTTGCTGTAGCCTTCTCATCACTCTCCCTGCTCCCACCCTGGCTCCTTCACGCCAAACCCAGAGTGGTCTTTTATTTATTTATTTATTTATTTTATTTATTTATTCATTCATTTAATTTTTGGCTGTATTGGGTCTTCGCTGGTGCACGTGGGGTTTCTCTAGTTGCAGTGAGCGGGGGCTACTCTTTGTTGCGGGGCACAGGCTTCTCATTGTGGTGGCTTCTCTTGTTGCAGAGCACAGGCTCTAGGCACGTGGGCTTCAGTAGTTGTGGCACACGGGCTTCAGTAGTTGTGACTCGCGGGCTCTAGAGCGCAGGCTCAGTAGTTGTGGCGCACGGGCTTAGTTGCTCCGCGGCATGTGGGATCTTCCCGGAGCAGGGCTCGAACCCGTGTTCCCTGCATTGGCAGGCGGATTCTTAACCACTGCGCCACCAGGGAAGGGAAGCCCCCAGAGTGGTCTTTTAAAAGCATGAATAAGACCCTCTCATTCCTTCCCTTAAAATGCTCCATTGCATTTAAAATAAAACCCAGCTGCCTACATTGGCTTACTGAAACCCCAAACCCCTCTCACATCTCCTACTTCATGGTGGACATTCTCCCTTGCACTTCCTGGGTCCCAGCTCCCTCGACCTGCTTTTCGTTCCTTGAGCACGCCAGGCTCATTTCGTCCTTAGGGCCCGGGCACTAGTCTTCTGGAAGGCATGGTCCCAGCCCCCGTCCCTGATATTGGAACGTCCCCCCCCCCTCCCGGAGAAGCCCTCCCCAACCACCCAATGTCAGCAGCCACCCACCCATTGTAGGTTCGCTCGTATAATAACATCTCCCTGTAGCTGACATCTTTTCATTCTTTTTCTCCTTCAGTTATCAGGCAGGCTCCACTGGAGCAGAGACCCCGTTTGTCTTCATCTGATGTGTCCGCAGGCTTCAGGACAGCTATTCAGCAAATGTTTGTTGAAGGAATGTATTCATGAGTAAAGAAATGATGTAGCCAGTATTTCTAACCTTAACTGATAAATGTCCAACCAGAAGCAGAGAGACTCGGTCGGTGTGTGTAGCTGTGTCATGGCTGAATGTACACTTGCCTTTGAAACATCCAAACAAACTCTCAGACCCTTAGGGCCCCCTTCCCCAGTGTCTGGAGTTCAGGAATCCGAGTTTGGGAACTCCCTTGCTTTTAACAGAGTGGTCATCATAACATAGACGCACTAGAACAGAGCTTGAATGGGTGCTTCTGCCGCTCACTCTGTAGACCTGACTTGCAAGTAGCTTTTCCCTTCAGGAGCCCTGCCTCTCCTCCTGTTAGTGCTGTCACTGAATCCTGTTCAAGTCCTTTACTAACACAAGTCCCCCTTCCTCGAGAGGGGGAGCCAGCTGCTTCCTTGGTTTTATTGAAATGTATTTAGGGGCTTATGGAAACAACCAAAAACTCTGTTATTTCAAAAATATATGGGAATTTTGTACCTGGTATTTGGCCTCAGTTTGATTTGGAAATATGGATACATATTGATAAGGTGGACACTTCCATCATCACCGTATCTGTTTTCTAAACCGTATTTATTAATTTTTCTGCTCACACACAGAGCTAAACTTTTTTTTTTTTTTTTTTGGTGGTACGCAGGCCTCTCACTGCTGTGGCCTCTCCCGTTGCGGGACACAGGCTCTGGACGCGCAGGCTCAGCAGCCATGGCTCATGGGCCCAGCCGCTCCGTGGCATGTGGGATCTTCCCGGACCGGGGCACGAACCCGTGTCCCCTGCATCGGCAGGCGGACTCTCAACCACTGCGCCACCAGGGAAGCCCAGAGCTAAACATTTTTGAACTTAAAAAGCTAAGAGCTTGCTGGAAAAAAATTTAGGTTCTTCAAATGTATTAAGTAAACTAAGTGTGTTTCCTTTGGCTTTTCCAGATTATCTGGCTAAGTATTGCTTCGGTGAATTAAATAAAACTTTAAGAGACTCAAATAGTTGATGAAGCCTTCCGCTGACACTGCAGTGGTGGGGAGGCTGGCTTTCTCTCTGGAGTGCTGGTGATTGCTGCCCTAGGAGCTTTACATTCTTGGGCTGATCAGTAAGCATCTGTCCTCACTTAGAGGACAAAATTTCCTGAGATTTCATGCTGTTAATATAACAGTTAGCTCAGGTTCTCAGGTATCCTAGAGTTTTCAGAATCTTAGAACAGAAAGGGAAGCCAAGTTCTGTTGAGATCACAGAGCATCTGGCAGTTGAGGCTGGTTCTTACCCACCTACCCTCTCAGGGCCCTGTGCCTCATTCTGTACCTCTCCTGTGCTTTTATTTATCCCTGACTTCCCTTTTATCTTCCTGAGGTAGCCTGTGATTTTTAATTGCTTATAAAACTTAAAACTAGTCATTTAACTTGGGGCTGAAGGTTTTTTTTCTAACACGAGATGATTTTCTGTGAGCCCACCCAGCCCCCACGGGCTGGTGGAAAGCTCTCTCCTCTGGGCGTATGTCTTGTACCCTCGATGCTGTGTTGCTTCACTTCTCAAGCGAACCTGTCAGATTGTACGTTCCTTGAAGCAGGGGACTCTGGCCTTATTTTTTTGGGTCTTGTTTAGTTTTTAAAATCCTGAACACTGAATTGTAGATGGCGCAGTGCTGTTATGAAACCTTTGTCTACTTAGCGATGGCAGTTGGTCATCCCTTACAGGTTGACCAGGGTCATTGTGAAAGTAATTTTGAATTGTTATGTTGTCATCATAAGAATTCCAGCTTTCTGCTTCTTCTATACACTTAAAGTCAGGCATCTTCATAGGAGTTGGTATATTGGCTTATAAGGTTTGAACTTATTTGGCCAAAAAGCTTATTTGAATAAAAACAATCAGAATTGTCTCTGCCACTAGTCACAAACGGTGTCTCAATTCCTTATTGTCAAGTTTTCAAAAATATTTTATAATGATCAACCCTGAATTCCACTGTTTTTTGCTTTGAGGAGTGATTGGTTGGTCCACCGCTGCCCCATCAAAGCCTTCTTGGTCTGATAATTTGGTCTAATTTTGAGCTGATGTTAGTTATCCCCATGGCTGCCAGAATGGCGTCTGTGTGATGTGATGAGGTCTCCTTAGCGAGGACCAGCCAGCCTTGCAAGGCCTGACCTCTGTCTGGCTGGTCTCACCACCTCCCATCACTGCCCACACAGCCCTCATGTTTCAGCCACCACTGACCACATGCCCTCATGCAAGGACGTGCACATGAGTTTTCACACCTTTCTGCTTTTCCCTGATTGATCACCTCTGCCCAGAACTTTCTCCAGTCTGCTTTCTTTAAATACAACTCAAGAGGTGACAGGTGTGAAGTGCATTGAGTTGGGAATGAGGAGGAAGGTGGTGTCCTGATCCCCAGCATGAGCAGCTGGACAGATGGATACCTACTGACATGGAGAAGACAGAAGTGGAGCGGATGGGGGGCTGGGAGGGTGGGGGCGGGGGTCAATGCTTTGGATGGAGAAGTGTTCAGTGTTAGGTGCCTCTGAAATACCCAGGGAAGCGAGGAGAGCAGTGGAGTTGTATCTGGATCTGAAGCTCAGAGAGGTCAGAGTGAGGAACCTGTATCTTGGATGTGCCGTTGTATTTGAAACCGAGTGAAGGAGCTCTGATTCTAAAGACCTGCAGAGTTTAGAAACAGGATGAGAAGGTGGGTGTGAAGAGCAAATGGAAATGAGGCAGAGGGAGGAGGAACATCAAGAGTGTGTCAGAAACAGAGAATTCAGAGATGGGAAGGGACGTCACATGGATGTATTGCCATATAGGGAGGTGGCCGGTAACCTTAGTAAGATTTACTAGAATAATGGGGAATACTCTGAACGGTGAGTGGGAGGGAGGGCGTGGTGACAGCACAGGGAGGAAATTCCTTCCAGAAACATGGCTGTGAGGAAGAGGAGAGAAGTAGGGCCGTCCTGGAGGGGTGGAGGTGGGGGTTGTAGGAGGGTAGAAGGCAAGGTCAAGAGCAGTCGTTTGGGGTGAGAGAGGAGAGAGAGAGAGAGAGAGAGAGAGAGAGAGAGTGTGTGTGTGTGTGTGTGTGTGTGTGTGTGTGTGTGTGTGTTTAATGGATGATACTGGGGCTTTTTTTAATGCAGATAGAATCCAGTAGAGGGGTCAGGGGATATTACTGTCTTTTTACTTGCTTGATGTTGGTGGTTTTGGTGGATCAGTGGATGGTATCCAGGAGTCACAAATACTTAAGCTGAGTATATAAAGGTCTACTAGCCTCTCTTCTGTACATTTATGTTTGAAATACAAAAGGGGGGGGAAAGCTTGTTTTTTTTAAAAAGAATCGTCTTAGTTTTACAACCCTCTAGGCAGGTAACTGGTGTGAAGGGTTTTTCTTTATGAAGTGCTTTGTTATTCTGTAGGAATCCTGTTTTCTATGTAAAGGACAGAGATTTTTATGGAGCATTTTCCTGCACTAAAGTCCTAGGTCTGTGTCTTTTAATAGAATATCACTGAATTTTCTTATCTGCAGGAGAGGTAGGTACGTAAATTTGAATGCAGAAGCTAATTTAGCAGTCACTTTTTAGGAGATGTTAAATTTAGAGATGCTGCTTCTAAAAGTGGAAAAGATGAGGATAAACTGACATTTTTCTTCTGCAGAGTAAAAAATGAGAGCTGAAAAGGAACAAAGCCTGGAATGCAGGCCAATGACCATTTTTTATAGGTGAAATGAATTGGGAATTGGGAATGATTTCATTCACACCTGCACAATGCCACCTCTTAAGCTGACTACCATTTCTTTTGGTAGTCATTTAATGAATACGTCCCTGAGAAGAGGCATAATGAAATACAATTTATGTTTCTTGAAAAGATAAAGGACTCCTCTCACCGTCATCCCAGTACACGTAGTAAATGTCCTTACGCCAGCTTTTAGGGTTTGGAGTTCCTGGGATTCCAGACCTTTTTAAGCCAAGGCTAAGCATAAGCATTTTGTATCGCTTTCCGTTTGTGATTGCAGGTGATGGTGTTACTTCCAGTAACTGAAATGACTGACAGTTATAGGTAGTCCAGAGTGAATCTATCAGAAGAGAAGGGAACATTGGAAAGTAGTCATCTGTAGTGAGTCGGAAAGGAAAATGTGCAATTTCAAGTGGCAGGGGTCATCCAAGAAAGCAGGGAATGAGTGTCTTATAAAGAAAAAGCCAAAACAATGTAAATATCATGAAAATCTAATTTTAAAAAATGTTTTGGCATTTGGGTATAAGATTGGAGGTGTACACTTTAGAATTATTAAAGTAATGAGTTAAAGTAAGGACTGTATTTAGATGCTTATGATTTTCATTGTGTGCCATTTAAAAATCATTTTATTGCTTGCTTATATTGGCATGTGGGTAGGGAGGAGGATTATTAAAAAAAAGTTTTGAAATTGAATTTACCGATTGAGGCTGTCGATACTGTTTACTCATAGGTAAACTTATGCCCTTTCAGATATGTGGAATTAAATATTGATTCTAGTGAGATTCCAGAATTTAAAAGCCTTACATTTTTCAGGTTTCTTACTTTACTATCTCTCAACAGCAAGGGAAGTTTTATTTTATTACAATCAGTCAAAAAAACAGCAATGATTTTTATTCCTTGTATTATGCATATAGTGCTGGGGGAAATGATATACCTAGGAAATATTTGACAAGGGCATAGGATTTTATCTGAGGTTTGAGGTTCTGTGATTTATGTGATGTGTGACAGGTAAGGTTTTATACAGTGTATTCATAGGTAGAAAATAATGGTAGGTTATTTTACTGTTTAAGTAGTTGATAAGTAGTTCCTGGGCTATGTCCATTTTGCGTTTTTATTCAGCTTTTGTAGAGCTGTCTCTCTGCCTTTGGGACGACGTATGGAATTAAAGACAAAAGCCAGGTACTGAATGGTTTCATAGTGAAAATCAAAACTGGGATTATTCCTTTACTGATTTTGCTCTTCTATTTCATATATAGTGAATCCTGGGGCTAATGTCATGTTTAGAAAGATTTTTATCTTAACACGTATTTAACCACATTTTCAAGTTTAGAGTGCACTGATGTGAGATGTATAATACCACAACGACTTTTGTGTAAAAAGTCCTTAGGTTTAAAGAGTAGTAAGGAAATTGGGAGAACATGGTGAAAGAGGCGGCAGCTCTGTCAGCTTAACCGGAAAGAAGATCTCAAGTTTCCAGCCTTTCACCGCCCCCTGCACCACCCCTAGCCCGTCCCCTACCCCCACCTCACTTAGTCATCACTGATTTCTAGTCCGAACCCCTTGTTTTATGGAAGAGGAAGTGGGAGAGTAAAAAAAAAAAAATTAGTCACTCAAGACCATACATGGCAACTTATTTGCTGCTGATTATTTTCTTGTATTGTATCTATAAAGATTATACATAGATTTTAAAGTGACTTTTTAATTTTGAGATATTCTGGTTTTCTGCTTCTGTGACAGTTTTGACATCTAATTACTAAGTTATAGCCATTATCTGCTGAAACACAGATAATAACAACAGAGAACCCTAAGTAGGATATTCATAGAAGACAGAAAATATTGAAGGTGTTCAAATTTCTTCAATAATATGATTTATATGCTAGAACTGTCCTGTCTAGGAAAAACTAAGCATCTTCTTAAAATATGCTTTTTCTAATAGTCATTTATGTTTTACTTTGTAAATTCATGACCTAGTGGCTTTTAGGTTACTCTTTTATAGATATTCTCTAAACCACCTGAACATTTTCTTTTTTGTGTTTCTGGAAGACCTTTACAACTACTGATAAAAGCATTAGACTGTGAACAGAACAATAGTGTCTATTACCTTGAGAGATTTGATTTTGAAAGTTGTAACTGAGTTCCGTTTTCTGTTTCTAAAGAGTAGAAATATCTACTCTTTACCCACCCACTTAAGAGAGATCTTACAGTGGTTAAAAACTATAAGGAAGAGTTATTACACTTTTAAATGCATAGTTATATAATAAATGGGGTTGATTTAATTTAGTCATTCATTAAATTATTATTGAAATACCCATTATGTTCTAGTTTTCAGATATAAACAAACATGATTTCCCCCCTTGAGTATATGGGAAGGAGGTTGAGAGATGGTGAATAATAATAAAATTTGATGCATTATGGGAAGGAAACAATAAGGCACAATTAGGATAACTGTGCAACCAGGGAAAGCCTCTCTCAGCCAACACTTGGGAATGAGGAGTCAGGCACTTGAAGAGCAGAGGAAAAAATGTTCTCAGCAAACAGAACAGCGTGTCTAGAAAACCCTGAAGCAGAACAAAGCTCTGATGTGGTTTACACACTGGCCGGAGACCACGTGGCTGGATCTCAGGTGGACGGCCGGATGGGCATGCCGCTGGGTGTCGATAGGGTGTTGAGGCCTCAGCTTAGCCTTGAAGGCCATGGGAATTAAGAGTTTTGATATTAACTTCAAGCACATTGGGAAGTTATTAAAGGATTTTCTGCGGTGAGTGATGTGACTGGATTTATGTTTTATGAAGGTCAACAGAATAGAGGTGGATAGGAATCGAGGCAGTGAAAAGGGAGTTACTGAAGGAGTTCAGGGAAGAAATGACGGCTGGCCTAGTGGCTGGGGACCAATGCAAGATATGTTTTGGAAAGATATATTTTAGTATACATTTATATATATATATAATATATATATATATATATATATTTACAAAACTAAATATTTTGCAAAACTTTCTGTTGTATATTAATAAGGAAGACAAGGGAAAGGAAAATGTCAGGGGGTGACTTCCGGAATTCTAGCTTGAAGGAATGGCATTGCCACTTATTGAGGTGGGGAAGATGAGGAGGGGAGAGAAATCAGCAGGTGCCTGTGAGGTGTCAGTGAGGAGTGTCCAGTGCTCAGTTGGACACTAGTCTGAAAGCTCAGGACAGAGGTTTGGACCAGAGATGTGAATATGCGAGCCGTTGGCATGTGGGAAGTATTTAAAGCACTGGGAATAAAATATAGAGAAGAGAAGAGGACCTAGAAGTGAGTTTTCTTGGACATTCCCACATTTAGAGGTTGGATAAGGAGTAACCTGTAACAGTGAATGCAAAGGAGTCGCCAGAGAGATAGGAGGAAAGCAGGAGAGTGTGGGGTGTTCTGAATCATGTTGACAAGGAAAGTCTCATCACCTGAGTTGGGGCTGCTATGAGG
Source organism: Mesoplodon mirus (assembly GCF_964341445.2). Lineage (NCBI taxonomy): Eukaryota > Metazoa > Chordata > Mammalia > Artiodactyla > Ziphiidae > Mesoplodon > Mesoplodon mirus. Next base: position 33,497,766 of record NC_138989.1, read on the forward strand.
TCAAATGAGACAAAGACAGGCAAGAGTGGATTATCCTCCGGAGTGGCCACAAGAGCAACCCCGATGGAAGCAGGCTGGAGTGGTGGCAGAGAAAGAGGAAATGAGGAAGTGAGACAGGGTCGACAAGACTTGAGAAGTTATGAGTAGAGAGCAGGGAAATGTGGTAGTAGCTGCCAGAGGATGTGAGATCAAGAGAAGGCTACTTTGTTTTGGGAAGATGGGAGCCACTCAAGTCTGCGTTTGGGTAGAATTTTAATCTGTAGAATGTGTATTAGATTCGGTGTGGGCTGGTTTACCAAGGTGCAAAGAAGACAGAAGGATTCTGCCTTGTGTGACCATCCAGAGCAGGTGGGCTGCCCTCCATGAGGTCATCTCGGGGCCCCGGCTGAGGGGGGCGGCTCTGGCATCCTCCTCAACTTGGGGCTTCCATGATCAGGTCTGTAGTAATGACATCAGTCAGTATTTTCCAGACAATGGGAAAGGGAAATCTAGGGCAAGTGGCTTTCTTTTTATGAAGATGACCTAAATATTGAATACATTTTCTCCATCGTATCATGGGTCCCGACTTAATCACATGGCCCCAACTCACTGTGGTCTCCAACTGGGTGGAGGCGTACCAGCTGAAACTGAAAGTTTGATTACTAAAAGAAAGATGGAAAAAATAGATTCTGGAGAGAGTCTATTTCAGCCACAGACTCTGGGCTCCTTGAAGGTAGGTGGGGTGTAGGGGGTTACAACATATTTATCTCTGCCTCTAAACCAGGAGCAGTGCTTGACTTATATTTGGTACTCAGTAAGGGTTGGGTGAGTTGAACTGATTATTAAAATTAATCCTCCCCCTCCTAAAAGGTAGAATTCAGCCATAGGCTCTGAATCATACAATCACCACCTCTCCTTCCTCCTCCAATGTTTTTTCTGTAGACTTGACACTTTGCAGTATAAGCATAAAAATGCAAATATCATATTTGCCTTCAAGATTTGCTTGAAAATCTAAAATGTAAGGAGGAAAGAGAAAATGTTTTAGTTTTATGCAGATCCCTATCTGGCTTTGCATTTGGACTTGATATTTACATTTACATTGGGTAACTGAGCACATGCCAGGTTGACAGGTCTTTTATTCAACAGACAGAACAGCTGGTGATTGTAAAAAGTAACCTTAAACAGAAAGCACAGATACCACATTTAGTTTATAAGATTGGTATTTGTAATTTGTATTTTCTCTCTTCAAATTATTAAGCATCTTCCAATGTGTATTGTGAAAATAGGAACTAACTGGTAGTTTTACTATGGAGTTTTATTTTTCATAAAAATTCTACTCATACTAACGGGTGTATCATTTGCTTAAAGTATTACACTAGCCCTTTGCTCATGGTATTTTTACCATAGAATTAGGAAGGGAAATTATGTGATTATCTGAGATATTCATTTTTGAGATATTTACCACATAGCTAAGATGAGAAATTACTTAAAATGACATGGTGACCACTGGTATAGCAGCTCTCTTGCTGCTTAGAGCAAAAAATGGCTTTAATTGTAGCAGCATGTCTATTAGTAGTAGGAAGAAGTAACAGCAAGAAATAGGTTCTTGGGCTTCCCTGGTAGTGCAGTGGTTGAGAGTCCACCTGCCAATGCAGGGGACGCGGGTTCGTGCCCCGGTCTGGGAAGATCCCACATGCCGCGGAGCACCTGGGCCCGTGAGCCATGGCCGCTGAGCCTGCGCGTCCGGAGTCTGTGCTCCGCAACGGGAGAAGCCACAGCAGTGAGAGGCCTGCGTACCGAAAAAAAAAAAAAAAAAAAGAAAAGAAAAGAAATAGGTTCTTTAGATGTGATCGTGTTCAGTGCTCTCATTTGGCAGATGTGGAAACTGAGGCACAAAATACTTATGTCTTGACGAGTAAATTATAAGGAGATGGCAGTTATATTTTAGGACATCCTTTTTAGGATGTAAGAGCAGATTATTCTATGTCAGGATCTGTTGTTTGAGTTCCTGATGGGATATGAGATGGACAAACTTCTTCAACACTCACGGGAAATAGGAGGGAACCAGGAAGAAGCCTTTGAGAGTGAACTTGTGAGGAGCGGGAGAGGTGATGCTACCTGGCTTCCCTCCGCTGTGACCAGGGCTGGTCCAGTGCGGGACAGGTTCCTCAACACCGAAGAAGCCGCTGATGTACTGTGGTTGCTCGTTCAAAAGGGAATAACGGGGACTTCCCTGGTGGCGCAGTGGTTAAGAATCCACCTGCCAATGCAGGGGACACAGGTTCAAGCCCTGGTCTGGGAAGATCCCACATGCCGCAGAGCAACTAAGCCCGTGCGCCACAACTACTGAGCCTGCTCTCTAGAGCCCGTGCTCCACAACTACTAAGCCTGCGCTCTAGAGCCTGTGAGCCACAACTACTGAAGCCCACACACCTAGAGCCTGTGCTCCGCAACAAGAGAAGCCACCGCAATGAGAAGCCCGCGCACCGCGACGAAGGATAGCCCCCGCTCACTGCAAGTAAAGAAAGCCGCGTGCAGCAACGAACACCCAATGCAGCCAAAAATAAATAAATAAGTAAATTTATTTAAGAAGAAAAGGGAATAACAGTTACTGGAAAATCACAGAGGGGAAGGGTGTTTGTTCACAGAAGAATGGATGGATTCACGGGTGTGGAAGGGCAGAGCGGGGCCCCTGGGAAGGGGAAAGGGAATGAGAAAGTGCATCCGCTTCCATTACTAGATCATCCTTGTCAGAGATTAAAATGTATCTCCAGCTGATTCAGAAAATTCATTTTTCTGAAATTAAATGTATCTAAGTTAGGTAATTATTATGACGGTAATGTCGTTTCACGGTCATCTGTGGCAAAAATCTAATAGGAATAAAGCCCGTGATCGTTCCAAATCAGCATTTACTACTAAACGTTCCTTTTGAGACATCGACGGGCACCCGTCCTTGTGGTGAATTGGACAAGGCTGCTGTTAGGTGTGTGTGGTGGGCTCGTGTTTTGGTTCTTAGCGTTTCTCCACCTTTCCTGTGCTGGTTCCCTTCAGCTGTTCACTGTAACCTCCTGCCTTTCTTGCCTGCCTGGGGGAGGTCATGGCACTGAGTGATGGGCCCTTCCTGCTTTCTGCTTGCAGAACAATCGACCATGACAACCGAATCGGGATCAGAGTTGGAATCGAAGCCGGAGCAGGAGGCCGAGCCCCAGGAGGGTCACGTGGGGGCACAGCTGGGGGCGCAGCCAGCAGCCGAGCCGGGCACTGAAGAGCAGCCCCAGGCACCAGAGCAGTTGGAGGAGGCGGCAGCGCACAGCACGCCCGTGAGGAAGGAGGTGAGCCTGGACCACCCCGCACTTGTGAGCATCCCCCACCCCAAAACCCATGAAAGAATGTTTGCTGAGCTTTTCCAGGCTCTGCTCTGACCTTGGCCTCTTAGCACTAGAGGGAACCACCAGGGGTCATCTGCTTGGCCCCTTCTGGTCCTGGGCAGATGGAAAGTTAGGCTATTTTAAGGCTTTCAGTGAATGACATTCCACAGCCTTGCTTGGTGACGCCTTCCTTTGATGAAAGCATTTGAACTCACACTGAAATCTGGACTGCCCGTCAGTGGTTTTTGTCTGGGTTTACAGGGAGGCTAGACACTGCTCTGGCGGCTCTAATTATGCGCCCGGTTGTTTATTTAAGCCTTGGGTTCAGAGCTCTTGTGATTTTTCCCTGGGGCCACTCTGACCCTAAGGTTGCCAACTGCTCATAGTGGGTGTTCGTGCCTCTTTCCCTCTCCCGTGGACATGTCTGTTTTCAGCTCTGTTACCTAAACATGTTTAAGTTGTCATGGATATGTGATTATTCCTTTTAAGAGCTTTCCTACAAAATATAAAGCACGATTTATACCCGGGCCTTGAATGAATCCGTGTTTAAATTTCTTTGGCTTGAAACTTCAAACCTGGAATCAGCATGTTTTAGGGTCCCGACTCATGGGTTAAGGAAATCTGGGAGTCCTTACACGTGGTTGACCTCTTATAGGTTGGAAGTATTTGTGTCAAGCCAGAAATTCTAGAAGATGTTAAGAGACATGAAGGAAGCAGCATGTCTTTGGAAAACACAACACATTGGTATAGCCTTAAACCACTATGTATTTACAGCCTGATTATTTTCTTTCTTTTCCCATGGTATTTAAGTTCCGCTTTTAACTGGTATAAAGAGTAATGTTTATTTTCATGCTCTGTAAATAGACGCTCTGTCTGATCTCAGACATTTTGTGCAGGGAGCTGGGGGTTATCCTTCAACTTGTCAAACAGCATCAAAGGAGCAGGTGTTGTCATCATGGTTTTCCTTTATCTTTTCTTTTTGTGGAGGCGTGATGGTGGTAGTGTTTTGTTCGTTAATTTTCAGATCTTGAGAATTTTAAAATTACTAGACTGGATTTTTCTGTCTTCTTTCCTAACTCTGAAATGAAATAAACGTGAAAGTGGGGGAAATTGGAGAGAAGGAAGAGTTTCCATACCCAGACACGATTAGACGTGCGTATTTAATAAATGGATTGACTTTCTGTAGTCAGACGTTTGAAACTAAAGAGGAGTGACTCGAAGCCACCGGAGGGAAGGGTGACTGCGGCAGAGTCACGTGACTGTAGCCCCGCCTCCCCCCTGGTTATCTCAGTGGTCTCAGAACTCTTTGGAGTCCTCTGGACCTCAGCTTACTCATTTACAGAACAAAGAGATCGGAAAAGATAATTTTCTAAGGTTCTTCCACTCTCAGATTCTCTGATTCACACCGGGTGCCCAGTTACATTCGAGGTAGAATGAAGTGTGCTTTGGTATCTCGTGATGATTAAAGTGTGGGCTTTGGCTGGATCTGAATTCCAGTCGACTAGTTTGGTGACCTTGAGAAAGCTGCAACTGTCATATGGTCTTACTCTCCAGCCCATGAAGTTTCGCCACCAGGGTGGTGGCATATTCATGAGAGAGGAAATTTTGTGCTTATGTAAGGGGCCCAAACTGAGTTTCAGAACATATCTTCCTTTGGACTTTCAGAGTGTATTTGCAGACCATGGAAGCTGTGGTCATTTAATACATAGAAAAAGGGCAGAAAAAGAGTTGTTGGAGAGGCGTGCACAGGGAGACTGCCAAGGGGACTGACTGAGGGGAGGATTTTATTGTTCATAGGCTGTCCTCTGCAGTTCTGAGTCTAGCTTGGACTGGACTGTTGTGATTTGAAAGCAGATTAAAGCTTTTGGACAGATTTGATCTGTTCTTATACCAGCTCATTACAGTGAAGGGGGAAGTAGACTTAAGGGATTACTTTGTAGTGAATTTCAGTGCTGCTGGCTTCACTGAATTGAGTTAGAGCTAAATCAGATATTTTAACAGTTGTAAAATTACTGAGAAGATTAATACTTGAAGCTATGTAGGCCTTACAATTTATCAGATACCTGGTATGTTTATGGGACAGTATGGGTCATGGGATAAAGGAGGATCCAGTGAATGAAAGAAGCAGAATACTTTAGGTTAAATCTTAGATGCTTTCTTTGTTTTTAAGGCTTATACTACCCAGTGCCTTTTCTTTTTTTCCAACTGAAGTATAAATGCTGTGTTAGTTTCAGGTGTACAGCAAAGTGATTCACTTATACATATATATACATATTCCTTTTCCGATTCTTTTCCATTATAGGTTACTATAGATTATTAATAGAGTTCCCTGTGCTATACAGTAAGTCCTTGTTTATCTGTTTTATATATAGTAGTGTCTATCCGTTAATCCCAAATTCCTAATCTATCCTTCTACCACCCTTTCCCCTCCAGTAACCATAAGTCTCCCCACTATGTGTGTGAAAGCCGATGCCTTTTTAAAAAGTCAGGAGCCCGGGCTTCCCTGGTGGCGCAGTGGTTGAGAGTCCGCCTGCCGATGCAGGGGACACGGGTTCGTGCCCCGATCCCGGAAGATCCCACATGCCGCGGAGCGGCTGGGCCCGCGAGCCATGGCCGCGGAGCCTGTGTGTCCGGAGCCTGTGCTCCGCAACGGGAGAGGCCACAGCAGTGAGAGGCCCGCGTGCCGCAAAAAAAAAAAAAAAAAAAAAAGTCAGGAGCCCATTTTTGTACCCCCCTTTGCTTAGTGGAATCTTGACGGCGTTTGCTAAGAACTTAGCACTGCTAATGTAAATCCTTGAGTCAAACTGAAATAAGGCCCTATGGGTACATTTAAACTGCAGAAGTTATTTAAGTGTGACTGTTAGCATTATAAGCATTTGTATATGTATATCCATTCCTAATATCCTAATTCAGACATCCCTCATCCTTTAGGAAATAGGAAAGCCTGCTTCTAAAGTGTTCTGTTATTGCCTGGGCAATGCAATATTTATTTCCTGTCTTGCAATGAAAACTGTCCATTGTTTGCTCTTCACAGGTCACTGACAAGGACCAGGAGTTTGCCGCCGGACCTGCCAAACAGCCCGAATATCAGCAATTTGAAGACGATAAACTTTCTCAGAAATCATCGAGCAGCAAACTATCTCGATCTCCATTAAAGATTGTCAAAAAGCCTAAAAGCATGCAGAGCAAAGTGATACTTCTGGATGGATCAGAATATACCTGCGATGTAGAGGTAAATGTATATTTTAAAACTTTTTTTTGTCCCAGATATTGAGAGCTAGGAAATATTGCTGTAAAGCATACAAGATGCCTCTTTGTTTTTCCAGAACTCTGGAAAATTTCTCAGACCCAGTTTCTAAACACAAAATTATTTCCGAAGTCTCTCACAGAGGATCAAATTACTGAAAATACTTATAAAGTCCCCAAAATGTTACAATCAAGAGAAAAATGTGGTCTTCTTTAAAAAAAAAAAAAAGAAAGAAAGAAAAGAAATCTCTAATACTTTCCATGGTAGGAAAAACGTTTTGGAGGCCTTAAAAATCAAGTGTTCTTTAATATCCTGGCTATGAGCTAACATTGAAATGAATTTTACCTTTTCTGTTTGCGTAACTTACGGCCAAGTTGTTAATTGGTAGAAACTTGTGGATTTCTGTATACAGGAGCGGTAGGATGATTTGAACTGTGAATGTCCTTCTCTTGCTTGGAGAACGGGTAGTTTTTAAAATGCACGTGGTGGTGGGCATTGCAGCTCGAGTGTAAAGGGGTGTGCTCCTCTGTGGTTTTTTTGTAAAGAAAACAAAAATTCTTCTGAGAGAAGGGGTAGGTGAATGACTTTTGTCAGAGATGTTTGGCCAGACCGGGTTAACAAGTGAGAGCGACACAGGCTGTTGAGAGTGGCGGCGATGGATGGTTGTTGAGCTCCCGGGTATGACGGGGACACAGGCCGGGCGTGAACTCTGGCCGGAGAATCAGGTCTGCCCCGTCCACCACCTACCGCGTCTTTTCCCCCCAGCTGGGAGGGAGCAGCTTGCTCTTTTTGCAAGTTGATTCCATTTCAGATTGAATACTTTCATTCAGAGAGCTACTCTCCCGCCTCCATCCTCTTGCCCTTGGTCCTACATGAGCACCGCACATCCCTCTGTGCCAGCCCCACCCACCACATGCCTCCACTGGTCCCCTCTTCTGCCCCGGGGTGCTGAGAATCTGCTGGCTCCGCAGCCAGCGTTCATCTGTGTGTGGTCATGCATTTCCGTTTCTCTTTTCTCAAGACACAGCCAGCAGCAAGCCCACCTGATCCCCCATGGTCCGCGTTCATTTGTCTCCTCTTTCTCTGCCTACAGCCCCCGTCTCATTCCTTATAGTTTGCATAATGCACTCATGCACCAGTGCTTTTCTTGGAACAGAAGATTCAAATCCATTTCATGCTGACAACGTCATTTGGGCGGGGGGGGGGGTTATCAAATTATTACAGATTGCAGGGATGTAGAAAGAAAGTTTTAGATAAACTCTTAGATCAAAAGAGATTTGGTCTACCATATATTAATTTAGAGAATTTTTGTTATAACATGACAAATATTAGTGGGTTACTGCAGGGAATAAAACATATGTTCTAAGGTTTGCAATGCACAGGTCCATTTCCTGCATTTCGCTGGCTCTGATTTTGGCTAATTTCTTAGCCCAGAGTGTTCGATTATTGATTTAGATGTTTATTCTGGAAATGAGAAGATCCGATAATATACTTTTACCTGGGTTTTACTATGAAGCTTAAAGCACTTCTGTAACCTTTAGCGAGGTTGCATTTTTCCAGTGTAGATCTCCCTTGCGGAAAAATTCATCGAAGTCAAGAGGAGCTTTTTTCCTTAACTTGGAGGCAAGTCTTTCTACTGATTGTATTTATGTAATGGGATAAATAGGGTTCCCTGGCAGTCCTCTAGTCACGACTACCGGAGTTTTCTAAAGAACAGTCTAGAAGAAAGTTGATAGTGTTTCCTGTAGGGAGAAATACATGCCTCAGGGCTGACCCCAGTGCACGTCATGCTGATCCTTTTGCTAAATTTATTTTATATCCCGTGCTTCAAATTCATTCCAGCTAATCTGTGTTTTTCAGTACAGCGTTTTTGGTTTGTAATTAACTCGGTACCATTCAGTATTACTTTTAATGTCACTGCGAAGATTGTGAGTGGCATGGCAAGGTTGGTCAGCTATTTTCTTTTATAATAGGGTATTTTTATGAATTGGACAGATTCTTAAGAGTAACTTTTTTTCTGGGACACACAAATCCTTGTCAGCAGAATATTCTCAGTGTCACAACAGAAGAAGGTGTGGCCGCTACTGACATCCTGACAGCCATGGAGAAGATGGAGAAACATGGAGATGCTAAAGTGAAATGGGTTTGTGTGTCACCTACTAGCTGGATAAGAAAAATGGGTCGTGAATCGGTGACGTGGTTCTCAAGGTGGCGATGAGATGCTAGTTGAAAAAGCAGATGCAAAATGCTGGACTTCCCTGGTGGCGCAGTGGTTAAGAATCCGCCTGCCAATTCAGGGGACACGGGTTCAATCCCTGGGCCGGGAAGATCCCACATGCCGTGGAGCAACTAAGCCCGTGAGCCACAACTACTGAGCCTGCGCTCTAGAGCCCACGAGCCACAACTGTTGAGCTCGCGTGCCACAACTACTGAAGCCCGTGCGCCTAGAGCCCGTGCTCCACAACCAGAGAAGCCACTGCAATGAGAAGCTGGCACACCACAATGAAGAGTAGCCCCCGCTCGCTGCAACTAGAGAAAACCCGCACGCAGCAACAAAGACCCAACGCACCAAACAAAACGAAACGAAACAAAAACAAAATGCCTCTGCTTTTAGATACAAACTATGAAAAGTAAAGCTCTGCTGGCGAGGTACACGGGGTCTAGCAGGTAAACAGAGGTTGAAAAACATTGTCCTAGAGAAGGTGTCCCTCAGCCTTTACTCTCCTCAAAACTGAGTTGTTAACTGAATCTTGGATGAAGGCACAGCACACACGCAAAAACAGCTGGACAAGTTTTTTAAGTGATAAGGGCTTTAGAAGTAAGGAACAGCCCATGTGTCAGAATGCAGGTTTCTTAAATGGATGGTGTGGACACTAAAGCAAAGTAGCAAGATAACATTTAGCAGGAGGGGAGGTAAAACTTCTCTCTGTTTTTAAAGATCAAGTGCAAAACAGAAATAGGTTTGGAGGAAGGGCCAGGCAGACTTAGTAACAGTTCAGGTGAAACTCATCTTTGGGTTTAAGGTGATTACACACCCAGCAGGAACCAGCAGTGCAGTGTGGCTGTCAGGAATGTTCTCGAAATCACAGGCTGTCTCCAGGGAGTGTAGTGTCTAGTCTGTGGAAGGCAGTGAGTCGTCCCCCCGTTCCCCTGCTGGGAGGTCCCATTTGTGTAATTCACACATGATACACATGCTCCAGAGCCGCCAGACTGGGGAGTGATTTCAAGGAACTTCTTAAATCTTCTGAACCTCATTTTCCTCACCAGGAAAATAGGGGTGAAATAAGACATTATTGAGAAGACTAAAGCAGATAACTGATTTACACTCTCTGGGATGTAGCAGATTCTTGATAAATGGTACCAGTTTAACAATGATAATAGCAGTGAACTCCGACTTAAGCTTATTCAGCAGAGAATCACAGGATGGTGAGTAGTTTGAAACCTTCCCATGCGAAATGATTCAAGAAAGAATGTGTTGAAGATGGAAAAAGGGTTAGGAGGAGACAGGATAGCCACTTCCAGGTACTTGGAAGGGTTGTCATTGAATGTCATAACATTTTTTAACGTATAGGAAGTAAAACTTAGGAAGAAGTTACAGGAAGTCAGATTTTAAGTAAGCAGAAAAAGAATGTTTTAAAGTGGTCATTGTCAACCTCGTGATGATGTGTGCTCTGCTGTTGGGATTCCAGCAGAAAGCACAGGTGCATCTCTGGTAACCAGCAGCTCCTGGGTGTAATCTCAGACCCAGTGGCTTCGTGCCCCTTCCTGCTCTAAGATCCCGGAGAGAAGAGGCACCAAGCTCTGAACGAAGGATGGCCTCCATGACCCCTGCCCCCAACACGTGCGGTTGTGAATTACGAACAGGATGCAGGAGACAATAACAGGCATAACGTTTGTTGCATTGAATAAGGCATCAAAAAAGGCATTTTATTTTAATGAACTCTCTATGCCTAGCAGTTATTCCCCTGTGGCTTATTTTATGCCTTCATTATAGTTCTCTTGTATTTTGAAAGCACAAGGTAGCATTTCCCCTTGCCCAGCAGTGCTACAGCGGTAGAAAGCCAGGACCCTGAAAAGCAAGACACAAGAAGCAGTTGCTTTCTGAGAGCAGTGACTGGACACTGATTAAGTCTGCAGTTCCCGCCCCCGGTGTTCTGATGGGAGGACCTTACCGATTACACTGGAGTTTTCGAATTTCCCTCTAGCAATAGGCTTAGATCATTGTGGCATTCAGTGTTTTTCCATTTGAGAGATGTTTTTCCTCAGTAATTTTTTTTCAAACTCTTAGTCTTGATTATCTAAAATATAAAAAGATCTTATAGGACTTTCCTGGTGGCACAGTGGTTAAGAATCCGCCTGCCAATGCAGGGGACACGGATCCGAGCCCTGGTCCAGGAAGATCGCACATGCCTCGGAGCAACTAAGCCCCTGCACCACAACTACTGAGCCTGCGCCCTAGAGCCCGTGAGCCACAACTACTGAAACCCGCGTGCCACAACTACTGAAGCCCATGAGCCTAGAGCCCGTACTCCGCAACAAGAGAGGCCACCGCAATGAGAGAAGCCCGCACACCACAACAAAGAGTAGCCCCTACTTGCCTCAAACTTAGAGAAAGCCCGTGCACAGCAATGAAGACCCAACGCAGCCAAAAATAAATAAAATTAATTAGTTAAAAAAAGAAAAAGGATCTTACTATGAGTAAAATACAAGAAAGGGTCTTAACAATAAGTAATTTGATATACACGTTTGGGCAATGTTTGTAGGCTACCGGATTGTCACATACGCCAGCATAATCGCTAATACTGCTGTTCCCTTCTTGTCATTTTACTGGACCATTAGAAAATGCAGGCTACTTCCTATGGCCAGTTTGTCCTCATCGTTGCTGTTTATTTCTTGAACTTGAATTTTAAAAGAGAAAATAAAAGTACCCCCTTCACAGCAGGAAGCAGTGCTTATCATGTTTATTTCACGTTTATTTCAATCCCATTACTTCTGGGTTCCTGGACTCATCTGAGTCTGATTGGAGTAGATGAATTTCCTGATGACCATCCAGTTAGAAATGTTTCATTCCTGTCTAGTCTGATATGCTTTTAGGAAACTAAGTCAGACAGGATTTGAAATTTGAGTCCATATTTCCTGATACAGGTGTGCTGCTGCACATAGAAACATCTTAAGCCATTTTGAGGTGTAGTTTGGTTTGTTCTCCACAAGAAACCTGACCAGTGGAGGAGGCTTGAGCATAACTGCAAAAGAGACGGAAGGTGGGCCAGGTGTTTCCCACAAGGCTCCACCGTGTTTCTCTGTGCGCGGGGACCTGGGCTCTCTCTCCTGAGCCCCACACGTTGCTGTTAAATAGTGAGCGAGACTCAGTGCTTCTGAGTCCCAGGTAACCCCACGCGGGCCTGGAACTCCAGGGGAAGTACCAGTGACTCAGCCACGCTGGAGAGACCCTTGCACCCTTTTAGACTGGGGCAAATCTAAAAGCTACTCAAGTGCAGCAGTAAAACCTTAAAAGCCTGTCCCACCCCCTCCCTCAGGTTTGGCTGTGTCCAGAGGCCTGCTGGTTGATGGGCTCCATGACTGAGTACCATTCAGATCCTGCTGGAATCGGAGAAACGGTGGCGTTCACTCCAAAAAGCACTTCTTGATACCACCCAGAGATGCTTCCAAGGGGCCAGAGAGGAGAAGGGAATTTATTGCACTCCGTCCCCTAAATGTGCTTTTGTCACCTTTTGACTACTGGTCAGGAAGGGAGTGTTTTAAAAATCTCTAAATGCTCTGTCTTGCCCGTGATTCAGTTAGCGTTTCAAGTCATACTTCTGTTTCATGTATTCCACTCACTGGGATTTGGTTGGAAAAACAAAATCAGTGTCTGAATTTTCCAGCTTCTCTAGGTTACGTGATTAAAATGCCTTACGATCCCTTTAGAAGTTCCTGACTAGACATCAAATAGAATTGCCATAATCCAGAAAGTTGGATAGAACACCTGTTGCCTTTCATGGATTATAAGAAATAGTAATTGTAAAAAATTAAAAATAAGAATTTTTATTGTTATTGCAAATATTGTTCTTTCAACAACTACATAAGTCAGAGGTTTTGATTCTGTGTAATGGTATAAATTACGATTTAACCTCTCAGTGGGTCTCTGTTCAACTTTATGTCTTTACTACATCAGACCGTCTGCCACGTGCTGTAACCGAGTGGCCCAGACCTGCAGCAGCAGCTTTCCTGCCTGAAGATCCGTGCCCCCCGGGGACTCCCGACCACGGCAGGGCTTTAATTAACTTGGTTCCCTTGTGTGATGACTCTTTGGTGCAACCATGGGAACAGTTACACATGAGGGCAGTTAATAGGCACCTGCTTATTTACCTGACATAGTCGATGTTCAGCCTTCCCAAGGTGTTCAGATATGACCTCATGAAGGTTTGACTAAGAAAAACAAACCCTTCTATTTAAATTGTTAAAACTTTTCTCCTGGTTTTCGTTTTCAAAAAGTAACAGACTGATAATCCCTCATGAGAGCAGGCATGGTCTAGTAAACACCCTACATAGTACGAAGGTTAAAAACAAGTATATTTGTCGAGAAATAAAACTGGTAAAACCCTGGGGCATATCACCATACCGTGGGTTGTGTTTTGGAAGCTGAGTGAATTTGAACCTGAGTGCCTGTGCATACTGGGGTGATTGTTTATCAAAGGTAATAATCCCTGGGGAGTTCTTTTTGACTTCACTCTCAGTTGTCAAATGGAGTGAAGGCCCGATGGGAGATTTGTTTTCCAGGTGTTAATATTCTGACGTGCGGTGCCGAAACCCCAGGTTTGCTTTTTCACTCCGCTGTTCCCTTAACTCTTGGCTTTCTCGTTGTATTTTCCAACTACTTTGTGTTGCTGATTTGCTGGAATGGACTTCTGTGCTCTGCATTCAGGCAGAGGGGCTTCGTAAGCGAAATGTGCACGTAGCTCTACCCGTTCCAGCCTGCGGTGTCTTATTTATCTTTGTCTTTCATATAACATGGTGGTTGACTTTCACATAATAGGTATTCATTACCTATTTGGTGAAGAAAGCAGTCTTCCAGGTTTAAGAATAATCCACGTTTTCTAGTTCTCACCATCGTGTGATTAAACTTTGAGGCTTTACTTGGTATTTTTATATCTAGTTGACTTGCTTAAAATTTGCCTCCTTCAGCATCTTCCTCCTCTGAGAGTTTTCACATGTGCTCTAGAAAAAAATCTTTTAACTTCCTTTACTCTGTGGCCTTAGGCGATGATGGATCAGCCACTGACACCTTCCCCTGGGCTCAGCGGAGGAGGGTCCTGCTCTCTCGTGGCTGCTTCTCCAGAAACATGTCCGCTTAGCACACCGGGGTTCAGGCTTAACTTGAGGTTTGGGGAAAGAGCATATAAAAGACAGAATACCTGTTAGTGTGTGGAAATGTAACAGATTTCTGTATATTAGTTTTGTGTCCAGCAACTTAACCAAATTCACTGATGAGCTTTAGTAGTTTTCTGGTGGCGTCTTTAGGATTTTCTGTCTGTAGCATCGTGTCATCTGTACTCAGTGACAGTTTTATTTCTTCTTTTCCAATTTGGATTCCTTTTATTTCTTTTTCTTCTCTCATTGCTGTGGCTAGGACTTCCAAAACTATGTTGAATAAAAGTGGCAAGAGTAGGCATCCTTGTTTTCTTCCTGATCTTGGGCGAAAAAAACGAATACATATTACTCCAAGTGCTATTCTTAGGTGCAAAGGACCGAAACCCTGCTCCTGAGTTCCTAATCAGCATCATCCTGCCTGGCACCATTCTGCTTCACATGCCAGGTGTCAGCTCGTGTCCACTCTAACTCAGCCATAGCCCCAGAAGCAAGGGAAGTTCTTCCCTGCTTTAGTCCAAGGCATTTCTCATTCCCTAGCTTGTTGGATGGTAACCGATCCCTCATATAGCAACCACAGCCTCGCATTCACACAGGGCCAAGCCGGACAGGAGTCTCTGCCAGCAGTGAGCTTCTTCAGCCTCCTTCCTAGAACTGGACCTTTATTACAGCTTCCAAAAATCTCTTAAGGTGTTGTCTCCACCAGGCACCTCATTCAAATCTCTGTATTTTCTTAAGGACGTTGATCAATTTGTACGTGGCAGGCACAGAAATAGTTTTTAACGAGGGAGCGCATCATTCAAGTTTTAATTATGATTTGTCTTAACCTTCTTTTTTCTTGTTTACAACAGTTCCAGTCCCTAGAACTAACATCACACAGTGTGCAAAAGATGCTAAGGAGTTTTACTAATTTTGCAGAGGCTTTGATATAAAGTATTTCTTGAGGGCCTGTTACATTCCAGGCACTGAAAACCAAGAGAGACAAAGACTTCGAGCTTAGATAGGGCATTGTCTTCCTCATAGGGTCCACAATCTTAGGTCTGGAAGGGACATTGGAGATAACTTTGTCTCCTACCTCATTTCACTGAAGAAGAAATAGGCCCAGGGCAGTTCATGCTGTGCCAGAGGACACACAGCCCAGAAAGGGCCGAGAAGGGCTAGAACCCACATCTCCTATCCTCTGCTCCAGAACGCTCTTTACTGGGGGCATCAAAACATCCAAAGTCTGTAGCAGCAGACAGAACAAACCGAAATACAGTATTTACTGCCAGCATGGACTTGTGAAATAGTAGGACACAAAGAGAAATAGAAGGAGAAAGATCTGCTTTTCAAATTATTTATAATGTATTTAACTATCTACTTTAGTTTTAATTCTGTAAGCATTTGACATCAAATGGACCAGTTTTTCTAAATTTTGTGATGAAACTTTCAAGTTCTACTTTATGTTTCTGTATTAGTTATGCATGTAGTTTGGGGGTAAGGAGAAGGAAGTGAGGCCACACTGGACTTCCTCCTCTGTTCACCTTCTCGTCTCCTTTTCTTCTTCCCCGCTTCACCCCTACATGCTTCTCTCTCCTCCCCTCCCCTCTGCTGGCAGCTGGAAGCAGACACGCTAAAGGGGCTCTCCTTTTAATAAATGGGGCAACTTGACTCTGGCCGGAAGTGGTGTAATTAGGCCTCCCCCCTGGAAACAAAAGGGCCCTGAGGTTATGGGCAGATCTTATGCAGGAGACAGATTGAGTCAGTGGAAAGGATGTTACCTTCTCAAGACTTCTTACACCTAATTTCGCAAAAGGATTGCCAAGGCTTTGCTTTTGGCTGTACTGTCATGAAATAAGATACTCTGTGAGATACATGCACCCTCATGTTCATAGAAGTGCTGTTTATAACAGCCAAGACATGGAAGCAACCTAAGCGTCCATTGACAGATGAATGGATAAAGAAGATGTGGTATTTATATACTAAGGAATACTTACTCAGCCATAAAAAAAAATGAAATGATGCCATTTGCAGCAACATGGATGGACCTAGAGATGATCATACTAAGTGAAGCAAGTCAGACGAAGACAAATATCATATAATATCACTTATTTGTGGAATCTAAAAAAAATGATACAAATGAACATTTACAAAGCAGAGAGAGAATCACAGACATAGAAAACAAACTTACGGTTACCAAAGGGGAAAGGGGGGAGGGATAAATTAGGAGTTTGGGATTAAAATATACACACTACTATATATAAAATAGATAACCAACAAGGACCTACTGTTTAGCACGGTGAACTATATTCAATATCTTGTAATAACCTGTAACGGAAAAGAACCTGGAAAAGAATATATATGTTTATGTATATATATATATATATATATATATATATATATATATATATATGCGTGTGTGTGTATATATACACGTAACTGAATCACTTTGCTATACACCAGAAACTAACACAACTCTGTAAATCAACTATACTTCAATTTTAAAAAAAAAGATACTCTCTGAAGAGTAGAAAAACAATACTATTTTGAGTAAGAAGGGGAAAACAGCTGGGGGGTATCATGCAGAAGCTCTTCAAACTGGGGAAGGGAACACAGTTCCAGGCTCGACTCCCCTCTCTGCCTTAACGTAGAATGACTTGAAGCAAGTTGTAAGCTGTTACACCATCCTGCTCAAAGTGGAAAGGCACGTCTGAACTGGGGCCATAGTCTCCATGCCTTCTGGAGAGAAACAGTTTTCACCAGTGATTTTTTTTTTCTAATTTTCCTGATCAGTTGCCAGTTCATTTCATAATTACAGCATTTCCCCCGTGAAAGACAGGTTATAATTTTCAAGATACTAGCATCTCCCTTTAGTTAGCATTTAAATAGATGCCTTTCTTTTCACGGACGTAGTCTTGGCTCTGCGGGAAGTTCAGGAAGAAGACCACTGGTATCAGCTACAAGATGAGAAAATCATTTCAAAGTTAGTTAATAACCTGAGAAGACTTCTACATGGTGGATCATCTCTTCAATTTGATATTACCTTTTTTATTGTTGTTACCTTCAGTTTCAGAGGCGGGTGTCTCTGACCTCGTCTCAAAATTCCACCGCCTACGAACAGCGCCCATGACCTCTTTGACTACAGAGCTGAAGTCTTGTAGAATCACAGGTTCTTAGGGTCGGAGGAGGGCGTGAACTCTAGTTCAGTCCTGCAAACTATGTACGTGGTGTGTGTGTACACACACATTCCAACAAAATACAGAGGTAGTTTCAGGAAGCCTGGAGGACAGTGTGATGTTAAAGGCCCTGTTATAGGAACGCAGTGAAATAGTTACAGAGAACCAGCTTGCACACACTTACTGGCATCCACGCACCAACTGATCTGGTTTAAAAGGGAAGCGCACACAGCCAGCAGTTAGTGTCAGGATTTAGCTGCCACCTACGCCTTATGGTCCAGCGTCTGATTGGCACAAGAAAGGAGGTGAATACGGACTTCTTAGTTTGAAAAACGTTGTAACTTAAAAGGAGATATTCAGCTGCACTCATGAATACCTTTTGTGGTATTCCTATGATCATGTTAATGTCTATAGCAAAGGAAGAAGGGAGAATCCATCCTAGTGATATTTCAGTCCAGTCTTCTTGCTGTTTGGATATGGCAAATAAATAATAGGAGATGGGGAAGTCAATGAGGAAATATGGAGAGGGAAAAGCTCTGCTAAAATGTTACCTAGTGAAACTGAAGAGCTTCCTTCCCTGCAACACATATGTAATGCCTGACATTTATTGGCCATAAACTAATAAATTACCTTGGCCAGTCTGGGCACTTATTTCGAGGCTAATAGTGTATTAGCTTTAAGCACAAGCTTCCTTTGGGGCTGTCGGTACATGGAAAAGGTATTATTAATCATTCTTGCCAAGGTTTTATATTTTCCTTCTATTTACTGATTCTCTCAAGGTTTCTGTATCAGACAGACATGCTCAGAGCATCTATAGTTGCTCCAGTAAACAGAGGGCCATTTAAAAATTCAAAATTAATTTAAAATTGGATACAGCTGTGTCAAATTTTAACTTTCTTAAATAGCTGGGGACTTCTGCTGAGACACTTGTTCTGTCAGTTTCTTTTTAAATTATTATTGAAATATTGTTGCTTTATAATGTGTTAGTTTCAGGCATACAGCAAAGTGATTCACTTATGCATATATTGATATATATGTATATATATTCTTTTTTAGATTCTTTTCCATTATAGATTATTACAAGATATTGAATGTAGTCCGCTGTGCTATACACTAGGTCCTTGCCCTGTCAGTTTTTATGCTGCACTGCTGGAAATATGCTGCACTGCTCGAAATATGTCCGTGAAAGAATAGTGGAAATGTTGAACTCTAATTTTAGTTTGAATCCCTTCATCCAGCAGTGGAACTGGCATGTAGTGTTTTAGTAAAAAGGATCATTCACACCCAGGCTTTTACAAATGTGTTTATGAAACTCATGATGTACCGGTGTCTTAATAATTGAATATATATCAAGGTATCACGAATCAAAGCAGACCAGAGAGTTGTACAGTAGAATAAGTTTTCTCAGTTGACTCTAAAACACTGAATTAAAAAAAAATTTTTTTTTAATTTATTTCTTTTATTTATTTATTTTTGGCTGTGTTGGGTCTTCGTTGCTGTGCGTGGGCTTTCTCTAGTTGCAGCGAGCGGGGCCTACTCTTCATTGAGGTGCGCGGGCTTCTCACTGTGGTGGCTTCTCTTGTTGCGGAGCATGGGCTCTAGGCGCGCGGGCTTCAATAGTTGTGTCACGTGGGCTCAGTAGTTGTGGCTTGCGGGCTCTAGAGTGCAGGCTCAGTAGTTGTGGCGCACGGGCTTAGCTGCTCTGCAGCATGTGGGATCCTCCCAGACCAGGGCTCGAACCCGTGTCTCCTGCATTGGCAGGCGGGTTCTTAACCACTGCGCCACCAGGGAAGCCCAAGAATTGAAGTTTGAGCCTAAGAATATTAAACTGTGGGAGGCGGTATGTGATAGTAGCGCCAGCCTGGGTGGCATCTTGGTTTGCCATTTGTTTGTAAGCTATTCCTCCTCTAAAGTGTTCTGTTTTCTCACCTGTAAACTAGAGTTCACTTGTTGTGAGTGGAAGAGAGAGTGTTTACAGGTTCCAGAAACCCTGCTGGACCTACAGTGACTGGCTAATTTGAAAGGCTCCTTAACCTTATGGAACTTTCACGCTATAAAGCATAAGGAAGATCCTTCTGGGCCTTATCTCTAAGAATATAAATATAAAAGACTCTGTATAGAGAGTGGTAGATTTTTAACATAAAAACAGAGTCATAGCTTCATACATTTTAGAGGTTTGCTTTTATCCTTCAATAGGTAAATGGATAAATAAACTGTGTTAGAACCCAGACAATGGAATAGTATTCAGCACTCTAAAGAACTGAGTTATGAAGCCATGAAAAGATGTGGAGGAACCTTAAATGCATGTTGCTAAGTGAAAGAAGCCAATCTGAAAAAGGCTACATACTGTATGATGCCATCTACTCCGGGACATTCTGGAAAAGGCAAAACTATGGAGACAGTAAAAAGATGAGTGGTTGCCAGGGGTTGGGTCAGAGGAGGGAGGGATGGATTGGTTGAGCACAGAGGATGTTTCAGGCAGTGCGAATTCTCTGTAGGATACTGTCGATACAATGATGTTATTATACATTTGTCCATGCCTATAGAATGTACAACACCAAGGGTGAACTGTAACGCAGACTAGGAGCTTAGGGTGTGTTATGTGTCAGTGTAAGTTCATTAATGGTAATAAATGTACCTGGTTGCGGACGTTGATGATGGGGGAGGCTGGGCACAGGTATATATGTGAGCTGGGGGTATGTGGGAAATCGCTGTACCTTCCGCTCAATTTTGCTGCAAACCTAAAACTGCTCTAAAAATGTTAAGTCTTTTCAACAACAACAACAAAACCACAGGATCGTAGCCTCCACACTGTTTAGAGATTTCCTCTTATCACCTAAGAGTATATTAGACACTGGGAAGTATTTCTTAAATGCAAGAAAGTGAATTTCATCTTGACTCTCCCTTTCTAGGGTTTTTTTCCCAACCTGGAAAGAATATTATCAGTGCTTCCATATCAGCTAATCATTCATCTGACGGTTTGGGAAATGCTGAATGATCGTATTAAATAGGAACAGGAGGTAACTGTGCTTGTGTTTAAGATTTAACACCCATTTACCTAGAAGCTTGTTAGGACTAAGACACTGACCTAGAAAACGGGAAATTTGCTTTTCTCACCCTGTCCGGCTTACACCTGCTGAGATCAGACAGAAGATGCAGCTAAGGGTCTGTGGCTGTTGTGTCAGAATCAGTAGGTGTTTAACAAGCCTGAATATGTTCTGAAAATCATTATACGCACCCCATTTCTGGCTTTCAGTGCTAGCTTCTTTTCCTGAGCGGACCCCCACTTCATGGTGAGTGAGGAGGCAGTGGTCCTTGGCTTCGGGGATGAACCCCTCGAGGTGCGTAGGAAAGTATTAGAGAAGGGGTCTGACGAGGTCACACCGTGTTTCCTTCATGCTCGTTCCCTTCAGAAGTCCCTTAATGGTCTTTCTAGTTCCGCTAAGCCTTGATTCTTTGTATTTTCCGGTTTCTTTCATAGCACCTCTGAGTAGTGTATTCGAAGGGGCTTCTTTACTATTTGGTTTTAAGTGTCTCATAAAGTGCAGGTCATCCTATATTTGCCCTTGTGTAGCAAGTAGAGAATAGGGGAGTCTGTGACTCTTACCCTGTTAGGAGTTTTGTGATGTGCTGGGTTTTAATAAAATAACTAGGGACACAATAGGAGCCACTCAGAAAAAGCAAAGAGTTGGAAATCTACTCATCTCACTTGCATTTCATGCTCGGACGGATCCTCTGCTATTGTAGAGAGCTTTCTTGCCTGAAGAACTTGGGAGTGGCTGTTTGAGGCACATTTCTTGGATTCTTCTTTCTTCTTCAGGATCTAGGTTTTGAAATAGGGCTGATGTATAAAAAGCATGACTCCAGAGCTTTAGCTGTCTGTAAATACTTCCTTACAAGCAAAGATTCCTCAACAGTGGTTCATGCTGTTAAAAATGGTAAGCACGTGTCCGATCACTTTTTGGCAGATAGATATTTATTATTAGAATATGTTGGCTGACTTTCCCTGCAGTGATATTTAAGTCAAGCGGCATTCCCTTATTTACTTATTTTTGTATTTCCAGAATAATTCTAATTACACTCAGGATATTTACGTAATTCTCTTTAGAATTTGGGCAGATAAGGAGATGTGAAAAGCACACAGGGAGAATTTGAAATGTCACGAGCAGCTGAGGCTGGAAAGGAAGACCAAGGGCCCATGAGGGAGGATGGGCTTGACTTGCTAACAAGGTTGGGTATTGTTTGTATATGTTGGTTTTCTACTGCTGTGTAACAAATTACCATAAACTTAGAGACTTAAAACAACACGTATTTATCATCTCACATTTTTTGGCTAGTCCTCTGCTCAGGGTCTTATAGAGCAGAAATCATGTTGTGCACTGGTTACATCTTCATCTGGAGGCTGGTCTAGGGGAAAGATGCATCTTCATGCTTTTTGATGCTGTTGGTAGAATGTATTTCCTCCTGGTTGTAGGACTGAGGTCCCCACTGTCTTGATGGCTGTCAGCTGGGGACCACCTGGGGCTCCTGAGTTGGCTGTCCGGTCTGTGAGTCTCCCTCCATCTTGGCAACAGAGAACCTCACTCACCTTAGAGCCCTCTACGTTCAGATCTCTCTGCCAACCCCACTTCTGCTATGAGCTGGAGAAGACTCTCCGCTTTTAAGGGCTCAGGCCTGATTAGGTCAGGCCTACCTGGACAATGTCCCTGTCATAAGGTCAGCTGTGCCAGCTAATGTAACCTAATCATTAGATTAAAGTAAGATCCACTCTATCCGCAGTCCCAGGGATCACGTGGGGCATGTACGCCAGGGAGATGAGAAATCACAATAGGTGATGGGGTGCTTCTGAGGGGAGCTATTTGGCCATTTGTGTTTTGAAAATGTACTTCTACTAAATAGAAATTGAGGAGGAAGAGTCTTGAAACTGGCTGCATCACAATGAACCAGGCAAGAGATGCTGAGGACCAGAACCAAGACAGTGGCAAGTGGGACAGAGGGAAGAGAATGGATTTTAAAGAACTATCCTGAAAATGAGCAGACTTGATTAACTGGATGGGTGGGCAGGGATGCCGGTAGTGGAGGAGACAGTAACTGATAATGGCGTCCACATTTATAGAATACAGTATAAGAAGAAAAGTTTGTGGGGGAAGATAGTGAATCCAATTTAAACCTATTGAATTTAGGGTGCTTGGAATACGAAAGTAGCAATCTACTGTTGCAATTGGATACATTGTTCGGCCTTTGGAAGAGAAGTCAGGCTGGTAGGCTCTGTGGGAGCCAATATCTCTCACACTAATTCACATGCACGAGTGAACGAGATCATGCAGACGGCCAGTGAATGAATGCGAAGAGCATTAACAGCAGAGCTCTGGGCAACACTGATGTTTAGAGTTGGGGTGGGAGCGTACCCCAGCTTAGGAACCGGGCGTGCCTGACCCCATGGGGACATTACAGCAGTGATTATGGTCGAGTGGGTCTCCTTCAAACAGATCCAAGAGAGAATCTACATAGGCCAGCGTTCCCAGTATCACTTTCTAACTGCCATCAAGGCGTGGCACTATTGAATGTAGAAAACAGGAGGCCAGGGATCGCCCCAGTTGCTGTCCACCGAGAAATAATTGAGTGTTGTTCATTGTGATGGATTCTTTTTTTTTTTTAGAATTTTTTTATTAGTTTCTGCTTTATAAAAAAGTGAATCAGTTATACATATACATCTGTTCCCATATCCCTTCCTTCTTGCGTCTCCCTCCCTCCTACCCTCCCTATCCCAATCCTTTAGGTTGTCACAAAGCACCAAGCTATCTCCCTGTGCTAGGCGGCTGCTTCCCACTATCTATCTACCTTACGTTTGGTACTGTATATATGTCCATGCCTCTCTCTCGCTTTGTCACAGCTTACCCTTCCCCCTCCCCATATCCTCAAGTCCATTCTCAAATAGGTCTGTGTCTTTATTCCTGTTTTACCCCTAGGATCTTCATGACTTTTTTTTTTCTTAAATTCCATATACACGTGTTAGCATACGGTATTTGTCTTTCTCCTTCTGACTTACTTCACTCTGTATGACAGACTCTAGGTCTATCCACCTCATTACAAATAGCTCAATTTCATTTCTTTTTATGGCTGAGTAATATTCCATTGTATATATGTGCCACATCTTCTTTACCCATTCATCCGATGATGGACACTTAGGTTGTTTCCATCTCCGGGCTATTGTAAATAGAGCTGCAATGAACATTTTGGTACATGTCTCTTTTTGAATTATGGTTTTCTCAGGGTATATGCCCAGCAGTAGGATTGCTGGGTCATATGGTAGTTCTATTTTTAGTTTTTTAAGGAACCTCCATACTGTTCTCCATAGCGGCTCTACCAATTCACATTCCCACCAGCAGTGCAAGAGTGTTCCCTTTTCTCCACACCCTCTCCAGCTTTTATTGTTTCTAGATTTCTTGATGATGGCCATTCTGACTGGTGTGAGATGATATCTCATTGTAGTTTTGATTTGCATTTCTCTAATGATTAATGATGTTGAGCATTCTTTCATGTGTTTGTTGGCAGTCTGTATATCTTCTTTGGAGAAATGTCTATTTAGGTCTTCTGCCCATTTTTGGATTGGGTTGTTTGTTCTTTTGATATTGAGCTGAATGAGCTGCTTATAAATTTTGGAGATGAATCCTTTGTCAGTTGCTTCATTTGCAAATATTTTCTCCCATTCTGAGGGTTGTCTTTTGGTCTTGTTTATGGTTTCCTTTGCTGTGCAAAAGCTTTGAAGTTTCATTAGGTCCCATTTGTTTATCTTTGTTTTTATTTCCATTTCTCTAGGAGGTGGGTCAAAAAGGATCTTGCTGTGATTTATGTCATAGAGTGTTCTGCCTATGTTTTCCTCTAAGAGTTTGATAGTTTCTGGCCTTACATTTAGGTCTTTAATCCGTTTTGAGCTTATTTTTGTGTATGGTGTTAGGGAATGATCTAATTTCATACTTTTACATGTCCCTGTCCAGTTTTCCCAGCACCACTTATTGAAGAGGCTGTCCTTTCTCCACTGTACACTCCTGCCTCCTTTATCAAAGATAAGGTGACCATATGTGCGTGGGTTTATATCTCTGGGCTTTCTATGCTGTTCCATTGATCTATCTTTCTGTTTTTGTGCCAGTACGTGATGGATTCTTGTGCCACCCTTTTATTTCTTTAGTTGGGCTTTTTGCTGTCTTTTGTACATTAGAATTTCAGTTATACAAAGTGTTAAGAACTGTAACATTATATTTCCTGTAAGGAACGACTGATCCCTGTTTCTTGGAACAATGTAAGAAGACTGTTAGGACTAATTTTACATTAGCGTGCTGTGTCATCGTGATCTTTAAGTAACTGTGAAGGGGTGGTGTATTCAGAAAGTTCTCTTGAACGTTTTAATCTCAAATTAGAAAAAAATACCCCCCCATACGTAGCCGCCAGCAGTTTTCCAGTTTGGGGGCTATGGTCACGCCCTGCTGTTCATTCAGGAAATACCACCCCCTTCCCCATCCTCCTCCTCCTTCTGGTCCGGGGCATCTAGTGCTGAGCCCCAGGTTCCCTCTCTCGACGGCCGAAAAGCCAAGGACTCTTTTCCTCTTCAATTTTGTGGGTTGTATTGACCAGCCAGAACACTTTGAAGTTTGTATTTGTTTCTTCTAGAAGAGGTCATGGATTCTAAGTTATGGGATCTTTTTGTTGGAACACATCACACTTCCATCAAGAACATTAGCTTCCTATAACCTGGTGCGATTTCCCTTGTCAGATGACTACTGTGGATATTTTATTTCTAGATGAATGGAATTTGGGTCTTCCTTTTGTTTCTCCTGCCAAGACCAATCTATTTTGTTAGTGTTGCCTAGTGACTGTTTCCTGCAGTTCGGGTCCAGGATGTCTCTACAAATGGCAATTTTAAATGGCCGGGTTAGGTATTAATTCATGAAAGGCTTTGATCAGTGGGGGTTTCTTCTCGTTGACATACAAGACATCTTGTCTGTGTCGGACATGTGACAGACAGCTGTGTTTAATTGGTATGCACATTTGGGGTCCTTTTCTAATACGGGTGAAAGAAATTCTGATCTCAAGTCATATTTACACTTCGAAGTGCACCTCATTCGCCCCGCGGCTGCGTGTAGGCAGGAGAGATGGTACGCGGACGTACAGCCGGCACAAGAATTGGTTCTTAGGATGGTGTTTGGGAAACTGGAAGGAATAAAGAGACTTGTTATTTCTTATGGAATGCCATGGTGACGGCAAATAAAGTCACTGAAAGAGCCACCACGTTCTTTAGGGAAATGCCGCTATACTGAACTTGTAAAGCACACGGGATAGTTTCCAAGGATTACCCCAAGCAAAATGCTTCAGTTCATATCTCCAGTTCTTACTTTAAAAAAAAAGAAAAAAGGCACCGTCGGGAATATCAGATCTTGCTGAGCTTCCTTAATAGTACTACGTCAAGAAGTCGTCGTCATAGGGGAAAAATACCCATCCAAATTGTAAAGGTACTTTGTTTCAAAAATACATTTTATTTTAACTTGGGGCTTCTACGATGTATACCCAGCCATGTTCTCACAAGGATTTAAGGTGTTTTACAGAAATACACATAATGAGAAGAAAATAAATAAGCAGAAAGCAGGACCAAGGGAAAATGAGAGGAAGAAGCCGGAAAGAGATGAACCCATAAAACGTGTGTTCAGAGTGCTCACCTCACAGCGTCCACACAGTAAAAGCACCCCACTTGCTGGCTAGAATTTTCATTCCGGGTCCCGTTGTTTGAGAGAAGCTCTCTGTCAACTTCTTCTGGGAGATTATGAATAGCCGTCAGGAAAGTCTCAGTGGTAGTTGATTCTCTCAGTCAAAGCTTTAAGAAGCACTAAGTAATGATTTGCCGGTTTGAGATGATGCTTCTCTTTAAGTATCCGAGATGTGCAGCTTTCTAAGTTGCCAGCTCAGTGGAGAACTATATTTTTTAACAGCAGAACTAGGGATGCTACTGACATCTCAGAAGAGGTGAGGGCTTGACGAGCGTGTTCACAGAACACCTTCTCCAAGGGCGTGGCCACAAAAATGCCTGAGGGTGAGGTTAAGACACACCTCAAACATTTGGATCTACGCCAGTATGGAGACAGAGGATGCCCAGGACCCTGACACTGTGGACAGAGCAGGACTTCAATGATTTCAGCTCAGAAAAACTTTAAAGCTTGAGCAGTATAAGTTCCTCTGTACTCTTCAAGGTAACCTCACAGGAAAATCTGTGCCTAGGTGTGTGAATGAGTCCATTCCCTTTATAGGATTATTAACTGTAAGCCCATTAAATATTGTGACTCCTACAAAAATATTGACTTCAGTTTTAGAAAAGTTTTTAGGTGGCAGGACCAATTGCACGCTTAGTAGTTAACTCTCCAATCTGCTACTTAACCAGGCATTTAAAAAAGAATTTTTAAAGGACAATCCAGGATGCATCCCTGTCCTATGCATGGAACTGCTCTCTACATTCATCAGACAGACTTCCTGAGCAGGTGCAGGACTCCTGATACCTGGGAGTTCAGGCTGATCTCATGCAGTTTAGTCATGGAAGGTCCTTAAAAACCATAACCCACCTTGGGGTTTTCTATTTCAGCGTGAGGGGTAGAGCGTGTATCAAATGAAAGTAATGGAGTGAAGCCCCAGCCCAAGACCATTAGCCCTTCGGGAGAAATTGAGAAATTTATCAGGAAGTTAACCTGCAACATTTGAGGTGGAATTTTAAAAGCTAATAAGTCTGAAATGTAAGGCCAGACACTATAAAACTCTTAGAGGAAAACATAGGCAGAACACTCTATGACATAAATCACAGCAAGATCCTTTTTGACCCACGTCCTAGAGAAATGGAAATAAAAACAAAGATAAACAAATGGGACCTAATGAAACTTCAAAGCTTTCGCACAGCAAAGGAAACCATAAACAAGAGGAAAAGACAACCCTCAGAATGGGAGAAAATATTTGCAAATGAAGCAACTGACAAAGGATTAATCTCCAAAATATACAAGCAGCTCATTCAGCTCAATATCAAAAAACAAACAACCCAATCCAAAAATGGGCAGAAGACCTAAATAGACATTTCTCCAAAGAAGATATACAGATTGCCAACAAACACATGAAAGGATGCTCAACATCACTAATCATTAGAGAAATGCAAGTCAAAACTACAATGAGATATCATCTCACACCAGTCAGAATGGCCATCATCAAAAAATGTAGAAACAGTAAATGCTGGAGAGGGTGTGGAGAAAAGGGAACCCTCTTGCACTGTTGGTGGGAATGTAAATTGATACAGTTACTATGGAGAACAGTATGGAGGTCCCTTAAAAAACTAAAAATAGAACTACCATATGACCCAGCAATCCTACTGCTGGGCATATACCCTGAGAAAACCATAATTCAAAAAGAGTCATGTACCACAATATCCATTGCAGCGGTATTTACAATAGCCAGGACATGGAAGCAACCTAAGTGTCTGTCAACAGATGAATGGATAAAGAAGATGTGGCACGTATATACAATGGAATATTACTCAGACATAAAAAGAAACGAAATTAAGTTAATTTGTAGTGAGGTGGATGGACCTAGAGTCTGTCATACAGAGTGAAGTAAGTCAGAAAGAGAAAAACATACCGTATGCTAACACATACATATGGAATCTAAAAAAAAAAAATGGTTCTGATGAACCTAGGGGCAGGACAGGAATAAAGACACAGACGTAGAGAATGGACTTGAGGACACGGGGTGGGGGAAGGGTAAGCTGGGACGAAGTGAGAGAGTAACATTGACATATATACACTACCAAACGTAAAATAGATAGCTAGTGGGAAGCAGCTGCATAGCACAGGGAGGTCACCTCGATGCTTTTCGACCACCTAGAGGGGTGGGATAAGGAGGGTGGGAGGGAGACGCAAGAGGACGGGGATATGGGGATATACGTATGCATATAGCTGATTCACTTTGTTATACAGCAGAAACTAACACAACATTGTAAAGCAATTATACTCCAATAAAGATGTTAAAAAAAAAAAAGCTAATAGGTCTACCACCTGCGGGGATGAAATATTGTCTTCTTGCAGAAATTAGGAAAAAAATCCAACACTCTAGATCTGGCCAGAGCAGATTATACCCATGTGGTAGAAAAATATAAATAAACTGATCCTGAATAAATTTCAAAGAACAGAGCAGTTTTTTGAAGAGCTTTGAAACAGGAAATAAACCCCAGATGCACTTATTTTGCTTGATTTTCTTTCCTGTTTCAAAAAATATTAATTTTGCTCTCTGCCAGGCACAGGGGTACATGTTGGGAATCCATTTGCGGGTAAAAACTGCTTACCTGAGAGGCTGGCATTACCATTACTCAAATTATAACACAAAGCAGTGTGAAATTGCCACGCTGACAAGTGCAATGCAGAAGATATAAAAACACGTTCTCTGAGACCTGGTCCTGGAGGCCGGGGGGTGGAGTCCTGAGGAAGGGGTGCTTGAGGAGAGATCTGAAGGCTGGGCGGGTGGAAGGGTCCAGGGTGTGAAGGTGGCTTGTGCAGACTTTGGCAGGAGGAAGCCTAGGGAGAGGGGCTGGAGGAAGGTTGTGTGATGGAGTAGGGGGTCGGGGCAGGCCAGGGGGCACCGCGGGGGGAGCCAAAGAAGCAGGCGGGACCTCCCCCACCGTGATGATGGGGTCTGACCACATCCTCAGTCTGGCCGTCTGTGCTCTCACTGCTGAGTCTGATAGCCAACTTCTGGTCTTCCCACGTGGGTATATTCTCACAAAGAGTTTTTGAATGTAAAGACAGAAGTGAAAATACATTTGATAAAATCTCCGGGGTCATCTCCTTTGAATTTCACTTGACATCCTCCTGAGCCCCCGAGATCGCAGGCATCTTGCTGCCCTCAGTCCTTGTTAAGCCAGGAGGGAGGAGGCAGGACTGGCTTAGAGGCTCAACCTTCAGAGAAGGGGGAGCAGCACCACTCAAGTCCCGAAGAACTTCCCAAAGTCCCTCAGCCCCGAACCTCCCAGTTCAACGCTGAACACAGATAAGGTCTGGGAAAGACAGTGGCATTCTTGTGAGCACAGGAAAAATCAGAATAATCTGAGTGTGTAGTACTTTACTTCTTGCTTGAATAGAATGGTTTTAAGTTTTCCTGTCAATGAAAGAACGTTACAGCTGTTTGTTCGGGCAAAAGGCTGTACCTACTTTAAAAGCCATTTGTCTTCTGGATTCAGTTTGCCTAATCATTTCAGTTTTTCTGTGATTGCTATTTACTGCCATTTGATAATGCAATTCGTGCTTTAAAAATAAATGATAACAAAACTCAAAGAAATCACCATCTGAGATTCAGGAGTCAGCAGAGACTAACATTCTCTCGAGGTTAAATGAGCTCTTGGGACAGCGGCAGTGAGGGGACCTCGTGGTGACCCGAGGGGACGAGTCTGGTCTGGTTGTAGAACGAGGCCTGGGCCTCGCTTCTTTACAGGGCTGAGCAGGCTCCTCCCACCCCCACTCCCAGGTGTGGGAACTGCTCGGCCGAGAGGATTAATGCTGGCTTTTCAGGATTGCGAGCTCAGGAGCATTAAACCAGGATGCCCCCGATAGAGACAGCAAGGTCCAAAAGCAATCCCAACCTTGGACGTGTAGACCTGCTGGTACCCCAGGTGGTCCACACGGGCTATTGCACGTGTCCGACAAGGCTGGAGAACATGTAAGTAGAATCAAAAAGTTAGATGATTACAAAGGCTTTTTCCCCCCAGCTACTGGATTTTAAATACTAATCCAAAATATGATATGCTTTCAATGAAGGCCAGACTGACCCTAAGTATCACTGAAAGTGTCATCACCTGTCCTATTTTTTGCTATTTATTTGTTTTCATTATAGGTCTTTCATAGGTTTTACAATTATTTTAATTTAAAACCTCTATTTTAACTAGAGAAATGATATAATTACATTTTTTAGTTATGTGAGTAGTTTACATAATAACCCTGAAATCCTTCCTCTGTGTGACTACTCACAGCCTTGTCCTGTTAGTAAGAGGAAACAGTTGATGGACGGTGGTTCACTTAAGACTTACTTGTTTAAAGCACTGACTGTTATTATATGGTTTGGATCATCAGTGCCTTATAGGACTGAAAAGTGGCCACTCTACAAATTCATACTCATTAAATGTATATTATTAAAAGTTGTGTTTTCACCGTCAACATTTGCATTGCCCACAGTGCTTTATTTGACCAAATGAGTTATAAATCACAATTTGGGTTTTGTTTGATTTTTTTTTTTTTTTTTGAGAATTGTCTGGGAAAGGAGAAATAAGTACTTCCTCTCCCAGGAAGAATTTCACAGAGTCCCGCGTCATTCTGAATTAGGCCCTGTGGTTCTTTTACAAGATTCAGGTTTAAGTCTGTGTCTCTTTCAAGCATCCCTCTTCCCAAGGGCTTCCTTTTCTGCATTCGTTTTGCACACATTGGCTTAGTGACCTGAATCCTTAGCAGATGAACAGCAGGAAATGTTGTCTGACCGCTCGCTGCCAACATCTCATATGTGTGATGTGAAACTCTTTGTGAAAAAGCGAGCCCAATGTTTTTGCCAGGAAGCAGCACGCTTCACTGAAAAGCTATCATCTACCATGGTACATGGCTCTGAGCACAAAAGTCTGATTTCAAACAGAGGCTGAAATGACAACAAATGAAGACAGAAACAGATTGTGGCTGAAAGAAAAAGGCATCTTTCTAAAAAAGGTGGAGGGGCTTCATGTGCACAAATGGACTCTTGCCGTGTATGTGCTAAAAGTATTTTTTCAGAGAATCTCTGTCAAACCTAGGTCGACTCTACTGCATTTGAACTCTACCTTCTTGTTTTGGTTGTGCTGCACGCCATGTCTATGATAATATGTAACTATCATGTTTTGGCCTAGGTTGTACCAAAATGTGCCAGTATACCCAGTGCCTGTTGAAAACCATTTTGTATGTGTTTGCAAAGGATAATTGAATGTACCCTTGGTTTACTGATAATAATACTATTTTCAACCGTTTCTCCCTTTTACCTGTACAGTGAGATTTGTTTGTCACAAGAGACATGGGATGATTTCACTGCAGATGAAATAGGCATCAGTGGTATGTCAATCTCTATACCAAGTTTCAGCATTAGAAAACCTAAATTTATTGGGCTTCTTATGAAAGGGGCCTACTAATAATCGCCAGCATTTATTGGTTATCGTTTCCCATGGGCTAGGCAATACGTATGCTTTCCTGTGTTTGATTTAACGCAACAATCCTATGAGTAAGGACCAATATTATTTCCATTTTTTAATGAAGGCAGTGAGGTTCAGAAAGGTTCAGTGGCCGTCTCACCTCACAGCCAGCTAGTTGTAGAGCCAGGGTCCAGCACTGGGACTGTCTGATATGCCTCACTTAGAATAGAATGGTGGGAAAACCGACTTGAATTGGATAGGAGTAATATCTTTAAAATTACATTTTGAAGATATTTAAATAATGCTAGATGAATTCTAAGTTTCTAGACAGTTGAGGCATGGAAATAAATCACTGTTGTGGGGCTTCCCTGGTGGCGCAGTGGTTGAGAGTCCGCCTGCCGATGCAGGGGACACGGGTTCGTGCCCCGGTCTGGGAAGATCCCACATGCTGTGGAGCGGCTGGGCCCGTGAGCCATGGCCGCTGAGCCTGCGCGTCCGGAGCCTGTGCCCCGCAACGGGAGAGGCCACAACAGTGAGAGGCCCGCGTACCAAAAAAAAAACAAAACAAAAAATCACTGTTGTGTTTAAAAACTTAGCAAGACCAGAAAGTGGTCCCAGGTTCATATTTTAACAGGCCACTTCAGATCTTTATTGCTAACTGAACTGAGTTTAAGAAAGTGGCAGGATAATCATTGATTGACTTATTAATAATGTGAAAAGAACTATTGTGGTTTTCTAAAAAGCTGATGGCTTATGAATTTAAAGAAAGAGCTAGCAAGATATGTAACATCTAGGCAGAAAAAAATCATCTCTGCTTCTCACCTTAGCCCTCTGAATTCACTGCCTGGATCACACTTGGGATTTAGTACATAGACTAGGTCCTGCCCCTCTGGGCATGGATCCTGGCAGTAGTGATGGGGATAATGGACTTCCTACTGTGCTTATTAAACTTGGCATTGAAAGTACACTTGAGACAGAAAGCCCCAAATGGAAGTAGATGCACACAGGGCAGCTGGGGCCATATACTGCTTCTTAGACCTCCCCGGCCTCAGATCTCTCTCCAGTGTTTATGGGCTGTGGTCACAGACCAGACACCATCATCATCTTTTATTCCTCTTGGTATTTTCTAAGTGTAGATTTTTTTTTTTAAACCACCTAAATTTCAGGGCAGACTGTGTTAGAACGTTTTTCTATCTGACAGAGCAAAAAGAAAACCCAGGAAAAAATGACCTACACGGAGTCCAGGTGTCCGATTTAGACTCAAGCTTAGGCTTAGTTAGTTTGCTGAGCTCTCCACATGCTCCTATAACACCAGGCAAATTGTGTTGCCATCATTTAGAAATGAAGAGAATTCCAGTTGACCTTTAGAAGTGAGGAGAATGGAAAAGCATTCAGTGTGGAAATATGCAATTCGGGAAGGAAGCATGAAAAAAAATGATGGCATTTTTCATTGCGATTAATCGAAGATAATGTGAGGAGAAATTCCTCCTTCAGATTCATGCCCGGAGCGCTTATTGGGTGCATATGTTGAATGTCTTCTGTGTTTAGGACACCCTGTCGGGGGCATTAAAAAGGTTGCACAGGGCTTCCCTGGTGGCGCAGTGGTTGAGAATCTGCCTGCCGATGCAGGGGTTACGGGTTCGTGCCCCGGTCCGGGAAGATCGCACATTGCTGTGGAGCGGCTGGGCCCGTGAGCCATGGCCACTGAGCCTGCGCGTCTGGAGCCTGTGCTCCTGTTGCACAGTTTCCTGTCCTCAGGGAGCAGAAATACAAGTTCACAAAGTGCAACAATACTCGGAAATGTATAATTTCAGAAGAAAATCAGCAGCCCAGTTGAAGAAGATACACAATGGAAAGAATAAAGTGCTTACAGACTGGCGCTCCCTCAGATTTCAAAGCAGCTGAAATAAGGGTACGGAAGTGTCAGTTTCCCTGGACGGTCTCCATATTATATGTTTCCTTGTATTAACGCACGTGGTATAAGCCTAAGCCAATGTAACAGAGGCTTTTTTTTCAGTGACGGTTTAAAGAAATGCGCACATAGATCCCGAGGAGCTTCAAGGATATATCCACACGCCCGGGTGCTGATGGCTTTGGTTCCCCCGCCCCTCTGCATCCCTCCCCCCGCCTCCAAGAAGTAGGGGCCGTTGATGAGCTCCAGTTCTCAGGCAGAACCATGTGCTCTGCCTCAGTGTCTTTGTGATTGTGCAGCTTCACATAAATAAGAACTGCAGCCCGTCTTCTAAGGCAAGAAGAGTATACTTGACTTTACAGATTTCTCTAACTTCAGTGTTTAGCCTTTCCCCAGGCTGATTCATAGCTTTGTGAGACTGAAAGGAAAGACAGATTCTGTTGAAGTCTTGCGCTGAGGTTTAGTACAATTTGCTTGTGCGCTCATGACTTGAGCACAGATCAAGACAGGATTTCCAGGGACTTGAGCATCAAGGCAGCGCTCATTTCGGACGATGCGTCCACAGGTGTTGTGCCGTCTCCTGGTCAGCTGTCAATCAAGAGCAGCTCCTCCCTCCATCCTCCCCTGGGTTCAGTGCCCAGTGTTTGTTACTCTCCATCACCTCCCTAACTTGCCAGGGAAGATGTGAATGCTTTTGCTCATTCACAAAAGAGGAAATCAAGACATTTGTTAACCTACCTGGGTCATATTTTAGTAAGGTATCAGGTTCTTGAGTTAAAGTCTGTATGTTTTAGCTCTACCAAGGGAGAGCTAAAAAAAAAATTCAAACTCGAAAACATTTCTATTTTGTGTATTTCGTTCATAGCTTTAAATGCAGGTTCATTGTTTGGCTGGTTTATTGGTTGGTTTTACAGTTTGGTGGTTTGTCATTGCTCATTTGTATCATTTTATTTCAGCGTGTGGCTCATTCTTCATTTCTTGAGAACTTAACGTTTCTTAAGAAAATTTGTTGGAAAGGGTGTCTTAAGATTTTAAGACTGTGTGTGTGTAAGTGAAGTTTATGATAATGCAGCTATCAGTGTTGGTACAAGAAGGCTTGAAAGAAACTGGTGTGGATCTAAATCTGAAGAAGTTACACATTTCCTCAAAAAAAAAAAAAAAAGAAAAATTGCTGTAGAGTTCTCCATTTAAGAATTTTTAAGTTGTAAACTTAAGTGTACCTTTCAACCATGCCTGCAAATGAGATCTTGAAAACATACAAAGGCCTTGTGCCCACCTTCAGAAATTCTGATTTATTTGACCTGAGGTGGGTTCCTGGGTATTGGCATATTTTAAATGCTCCCAGGATCCAGGGTTGAAAAACCACTAGTTTAAAATATTGCTTTGGCAACACTGGTTATGATATGCTAGTGAGAAAAATTTTAAGTTTCATCACGTTACCTTTTTATTCTCTTAATGGTATTTGACCAAAATGAGGCTCCATAAAAAATAAATATAGGAGGCACATGTCTCTCTGTGCACTCAGGATATAAGGCGAGTGCAGAGAGAGACAGCTGTGATATAAGGCAGAATATGGAAAGTGCCCTCTTGGTACCATAAAGTGCTCTAATGTCCAAAGGTGAGAGAAATCACATTTGGCTGGGAGGACAGGAAATGCTGTAAAGAAGTGGCACTGGAGAAGCATTGTGAAGGATGAGAGTTGACAGGCAAAATGTAAGGCAGTTGGGCTTCCCTGGTGGCGCAGTGGTTGAGAGTCCGTCTGCCGATGCAGGGGACACGGGTTTGTGCCCCGGTCCGGGAAGATCCCGCATGCCGCGGAACAGCTGAGCCCGTGAGCCATGGCCGCTGAGCCTGCGCGTCTGGAGCCTGTGCTCCGCAACGGAAGGAGCCACAGCAGTGAGAGGCCCGTTTACCACAAAAAAAAAAAAAAAAAAAAAAAGTAAGGCAGAACACTTGGGGACATTTAGAGCATCAATATGGGTAGCACCTGTGATGGACTGAAACATGTCAAGCCTGATTTAGCCCATGAGTTCATAGTGATAATATAAAACAAAAATCCTAATTGGTGACTTCTGGATGGTGCTAGAAAGCCAACTCGTTATCTTGAAATTAGATAAAGGAAAAGATGTGAGCATTGATCCTGGCTTCCATCATCAGGCTCTGTCACTGGATAAATAATTCTGACAAAGAGAAATGTCTCTTCGTAAACATACTCCAACTAATAAATGGGGGACCAAGGTTCGGATTTGAATATCCCCATCTTGCCACCTCAAATTAATGCGTCTAGGGCCGCGATCATTAGTGACTGCTAATATCACAAAAAGGCAAGAGTTAACTTTATGCCTCCTGGTGAAATTGCACAGCATCATTTATGGAAACCAGTCGAACAAGAATCTGGTCAAGCTTCTAGATTTCATTATCAGTTTACAGGAAATACAGAAGACAAAAGAACATGTTAAATTACACCATGGAGATGCACACAGCAAGTCTAGACTGAGCAAACTCTACAGACAAATGACCTGGTCTCCTAGACAAGTTAATTTCAAGGGGAAAACCAACATAAATGGAGAACTTGCAGATTAAGAGAGACCAGAGAGATATGTCAGCCGATTGCAGTGTATGGGCTAATCAAAGAAAATGAAAAAGAAAAAAAAATCTTTGAAATAATTGGGGAAATTAAAGTACTGACTAGATATTTGGTGATATTATGAACTGATTGCTACTTTTGTTTAGATGTGATGAAGTTATTGAGATTACATTTCTTAAAAGAGCAGAGTTACATACTAAGATAAATAGAGACAAAATTATTTGCTGAGATGCTTCAGAATATCCAGGGGGAGGATGAGTGGAGCAGAACTACAGATGAACCAAAGTTGTGGTCTTCAGAGGCATTTGTTAAAACTGGGTGATGAGTATGCAGGCTTTCATGATGCTGTTCTCTCTACTTTGGGAAATGTTTGAAATTCTCCCATCCTAAAACATTCTGAAATTAATTTTTTAAAGTTTTTAGACAAATAAAAGTACAAATAAAAATGTTAATGTCAACTTTCAGGTGATGCTGGTTGATAAGACCTTGAGAACCAGTGTTTTACAAACATTGTAAAAATCATGAATTATCTTGGACTTGCAGGAAGTTTCATTAATGCTGCAGGAAAGCTTATTTCATCTGCTGTGTTTGAGTGGTGATGATGGACGTATCTTATCTTCTCTATTAGAAACAGAAACCCAATTTTAAGTGGAAAAAGAGGGTAGAGAGAGGGCAGTCCACTATTGGTTTGTTACTCCAGGAAAGCAAAATCCACTTTCCTTAATGTCCAGGTGTTCAAAGTCAATGGTTATGTAGACTGCGAATGCATCTGAGTCAGAGACATGACTTAACAACTCACAGGAAACAGCAAATGAGACTAAAAGCTGTTCATCGTCCCCAGTTAAGTAAATTACCCATTGATTTTAGAATACCTCTGTCCAAAAAATGTTTTTTAAGCTACTGAATTCTTTTTTTTTTAACATCTTTATTGGAGTATAATTGCTTTAAAATGGTGTGTTAGTTTCTGCTTTGTGACAAAGTGAATCAGTTATACATATACATATGTTCCCATATCTCTTCCCTCTTTGCATCTCCCTCCCTCCCACCCTCCCTATCCCACCCCTCTAGGTGGTCACAAAGCACCGAGCTGATCTCCCTGTGCTATGCGACTGCTTCCCACTAGCTTCTACTGAACTCTTGACTCATTATAGCTGTTATAAACATATCCAATGAAAGTAAGGTGCCTAGATTTGATCACTTAATGAACATCCTATCTTTGGGAACTGAATGTTTAACATAAATTCTCTAAAAGGTCCAGTGACGGTTGAGCTTTAGTCATATTTTAGATGTTACTACCTAAAGATGCACACAGTGTCAACATGTAGAAATAATTGACTTAAAAAGTTAAATAACGCACTAGAAAAAAATTATCTGAGTAAGAAGAATCAAGAATTTGGGGGAGTTGGGAGTAATTGCAGAGGGGATCCTGCCCGGGGCTGCAAAATAGTCCCATTTTGTGTCCTGTGCCAACTCCATCCATTGCCAGGGTCTTTCTCATCACGTGTGTGGAAGGGCTGTGAAGCCGCATTTGGGCTGCACGGGGGAGTAAGCTGTGATTGTTAGTGATGTTGGCCATGAGCACAGGTGCCCAGTTAAAGCCTCAAGCCCATGATCACCTGGCTCCATGGAGGCATATATCCTCACTCAATGATGAGAAGGTGAAGGCCCACATAACATGAGAGACCTTTCCAGAGTCATCCAGCTGGCTGGCGGCTGTGGTGATGTTTGGCAGATAGGAATTTCATTGTTTACATATAACCATCTATAGCAGATTCTAGACAATCCATCTTAGTTCTTAGGGCCAAAACAAACAAACAGAAACAAACCCAAAAACCCTTCAGAGTGAAGAATGGACCACTATGTTATTGTCTTAAGGACTGTTTATAGTGTTCAAATATGTTTAAAATAGTAAGAAAAAATCTGGTCTGTTCAAGAGAGAGCTGTGGTTCATTAATAGCAATCAAATGGTGCGAAGCCAGAAAATTAAGAACCAGTTAGTACAGTGGTCTGTGCTTGAGCTAATCATTCCACCTGTTAGACAGAAGGAAGAAGACGGCAGCCAGAAGACAGCTAATAAAACAATGCCCAAGGCCACCTGCAGCGTGGCCAGAATAATCCCTCCATTGAGGGCCTGGCTGTGGTCTGCTGGCTCAGAGGATGTAGAAGGCTTTGTAGAGGAAGGTTTATTGTATTTCTTTTGTTTGGTTTTGTTTTTACTCATTGAGAAAGTACTTGACCAGACACTGGTGTATATTTTGTGTGTGTGTGTGTGTGTTGTGTTGTGTTCTAGTTAAAGCAGTTAGACAGTAAGCAGATAATTGATATCTGAAGAAAGAGCAGGGCATATTAATACTAAGGTTGCTTATTGGTACCACAAGGAGCTGTATATGTGCTCCTACCACAAAAATGCCTAGTGAGTTCTATATTACGTATTCTGCCAGTTATCAATCACGTAGGCTGATAATATCAATAGCTGACGTTTGTGGGACGCTTGACATGTGTTATCACTGGACCAAGTTGGAATACTTTGTTTCATTTTAATGTCAACCATTACAAAGAAGTAGGTGGTATCATACCCGTTTTACAGAGGGAAAGCTTCGAGGTCAGCACAGCTGCAAGGGACTTAAGGAAGACTCAAAGCCAGGTTTACCTGTTAAAGCCACCGTCATAGACAGCTCTAAGACTGCCTCTCCCATGTAACTCCTCTGAACCTCTGTGTTCTTATCTCTAAACTGGACACCATACCAATGGAAGCATCAGAAGAACCAGTTTTTTTTTTTTGGTGCAAACTTTATAATTTGTTAAGCATTATTCAGAAGCAATATGCTGTTATTTACAAATAAAGGATTTAAACCAGTGAGCAGCATTTCATTGTCATACCATTTATTTATATCCATTGAACAATGTTACACAGTTTAGCTAACATGTAATTTATTTTCATACATTATTAAACTTTTTTCAAATACAACATTGATGATTCAGCTGGTTACAATTCAGGCTTCACTTTTCTATCCTACATTTATCTTTTCTCCTAAATAGTCATGCTTGAGGGGGCTAAGTAATTTCCAATATATTTGCGGTTGCACAGTAATACATACCACTTACACATCTTCTGGATACTTAACTCTTTGGTATGCCCATTGTTTATCAATTTTCTTATTTTTCTCTTACTACATTAAATCTTAAAGACAAATACGCTTAGGGTACGAGATGTGAAATGTTGGTACTGCACAAACAAAATGTAGTTTAGCTTAATTGCTTCCAGTTAATCCATCTCGGACTCCAAGGCCAAGTTTAAAAGACCTTTGATGAGAATATGATACTGTATATCACCATAAATTAAGCTGATGGATTTTTTTCCCCAAATGACTGCCTTTTTTTCTTTCTCCAATTGACTGCTTTATGGCCAAAAATACAGCACATATATCTACATCTCACATTTATAAATGATCATTTAAATCTTTAAACTTAATGAACATGTTTGTTATGTTTAATAGAAAGGATTTTCTCTAAAAACAAATTAAGAGAAAGTTGAACTCTGTGATACAAAATTGGAATTTGTGGCTGTAAACAAAAACTAATAAAGTTTAACGGGCTTTAGAAAGTGATCCATAGCTAGAATTTCTAAGTAAGGACTGGGATAGAAAGTTTGAAGGGGACTTCTGCATAAGACAAGGAATGGGGTTAATTCTTCTCAGGCTCAGAACCTGATTACCTGGGGGAGTGAGCGTGGGTATTCTGAAACACAGCTGTGGTTGGCCCTTTAATGCTCTCACCGTCAGGATTTTTGTGTTTCACAATATATTTGAGGCTTCCGAGCACCACTTCATTTCCCCAACTACTTCCGTTTCGAAATCATCCGCAGGTCGCCTGTACTTACGCACTGACAGGAGTTATTTTTTTATTTATTTGTTTGTTCTGTAGGAGTTGCCTCTTGTAGGATTAGGTCCACTTTATTGAGCCTTTTTTCTAGTTAAAAAGGAGATGGTAGGGCTTCCCTGGTGGCGCAGTGGTTGAGGGTCCGCCTGCCGATGCGGGGGACACGGGTTCGTGCCCCGGTCCGGGAAGATTCCACGTGCCGCGCAGCGGCTGGGCCCGTGAGCCATGGCCACTGAGCCTGCGCATCCGGAGCCTGTGCTCCGC
The DNA here is from genome assembly GCF_964341445.2 of Mesoplodon mirus. Lineage (NCBI taxonomy): Eukaryota > Metazoa > Chordata > Mammalia > Artiodactyla > Ziphiidae > Mesoplodon > Mesoplodon mirus. Next base: position 33,537,737 of record NC_138989.1, read on the forward strand.
AACAGGAGAGGCCACAACAGTGAGAGGCCCGTGTACCACACACACACAAAAAAAAGAGAGATGGTAAAGTGATCAAACCTGCTTGTTATTTACTGAACAGTTGCAACAAGCAGTATTTTAAATTTTACCCATTTTTGTTCGTGACAGTTGAGAGAACTTTTTTGGTGTGTGTTGACTTGTTTTTCTGTTTTGTTCTCCATAGAAACGCTCCAGAGGCCAAGTGCTGTTTGATAAAGTATGTGAACATCTGAATTTGCTAGAAAAAGACTATTTTGGGCTTACATATCAAGATGCTGAAAACCAGAAGGTGAGTCGTTGAAAGCAATACAAAGTATTACGGCTTCAGCTGCGCTTCACTGCAAGAAAGTGAACTGAAGCTGAATTGGTAAATCGTTTTCTCCACCTCCCCTCGTACTCCCACACCCTCACATTTATTATCCAAGGCCATAAATGCTGTTAATCACCTTATTTCTTCATGAAGGAAATTATTGACAGCTTCCTTTAATCTTGAGTCTTTTGGAAACAGTCAGTCAGTGTTTCTGCTTTTCATGCTTGAGTTCTTTATGGTTCTAGAAAAGCCTTTTATATGGTGCTTTGGGGGGATGATATATTTCCATGGACTTGAGCCAATGAGAATCACATACATTGATAATTATACAGAAAACATGTTCACTGGATGCCATCTTATTAATTCATCTTATTACACTTTCATATTCTTGCTGAATCACAATATAAGATGAATCATGTACAGACCTCATGTAAAGGGCAAGCAGTTAATGTATTCAGTCCACGTTTAATGTTACATGTAAAACCTCTGTAGACTCTTAGACCTGCTGGAGTCTCTTCAGGCCTTTATCTCACTTATCCCCCCAACTGCCTGAAAGATAAGGAGGAAGAAATTGTTTACTTAATGCTGGAAACTGAGCCACAGCAATTGTGCTCATTAAACGTCACTTGTTCAGTTGTCATTCGTTAGTGAATCAGACCTTTATCTTTACTGAATTCCGTGGATGATGTCTAACTTCATTATTAAACACCTGAGTGTTCTGATGAGGAAAATCGTAAGTGTCAAACAGGTGTTCGTTTGTTAGGAAAGCATTCTAAGAAGGTGCCTTAAAATCTATAATCACAGAAGTCACTGCGTGGGACTGAACGGCTAGGACATCAGTGGTCAAGTTACATGCAGAGTCAGCTCTCTGTGTTCTTGGGTTCTGCATCTGCAGATTCAACCAACAGCAGATCAAAAATATTTTTTTTAATTCCAGAAAGTTCCAAAAAGCAAAATTTGAATTTGCCAGTGCACCAGCAAGTATTTACATAGCATGTCCATTGAATTAGGTTTTATAAATAATCTAGAAATGATTTCAAGTATATGGGGGCATTGCATAGGTTATATACAAATACTGTGCCATTTTATATAAGGGACTTGAGCATCCTCAGATTTTGGTGTTACCTGGGGTCCTGGAGCCAATCCCCTGTGGTTACCAAAGGATGACTGTATCTTTATCTCATGCTTGTAACTTGTTTGAACATAGAATCCACCATTTTTTCTCCTCTGTTTTCTGTGCTGGCTTGAATCCCTGAAGGCACTTGTTGTAAAAGAAAAGAACTTTGTCAAGCCTGAATTGTGTGCACACACATCTCCTCATTAGACCAGAGCCTGGGCCCTCGCAGGACTAGCGAAGGGGCACCAGATGTAGGGGAAGGACCCAGCTGGGGGAGCCTTCCGGCAGCCACTCCTTCTCCAATACGTTTAGTTCATCTCTACCCAGTCAACACTAGGTCATCTCCATTCTTCTCTGATTCATATTCAGACTCTCACTTCTTTTTCAGAATTGGTTGGACCCTTCCAAGGAAATTAAAAAACAGATTCGAAGTAAGTTCTTTTGGATTATTATGTATAGAAATAGGAAGATTTTCAAAGAGTGGGGTTATCTGAAATGGTAGCTCATACCCACATGGCTGGTGTGAATATGGTATTTTGAAAGACAGATTAAGATCTCAAATTTTATCTTTGGCAGGTTGGTCTAGCTCAGATACCCATTATTAATTATTGCGACCTGGGAATAAAATGACATGACACTTGACCTATTCCCTTGCCTGTTCAGAGATGTGAGATATGATTTAATCAAGTGATGCCCCCATTGACAATCATCTAAAAGTTTCAAACTTAATTATTAATGTTGTATTAAGCCTAACTGCCACCAAAGTATGCAAGGCAAGCAGTCAAGCTAAAAGTAATAGTCATTTAATAGCTTAGAAATGGAGTAACAAGTCAGACTGAAGTTTACTGTCTGATGACATCTTCTTTTCTTAGCCCTAAAGGCAATTTAAGAAATGGACATTTCCTAGCGCACAAAACAACTACATGAGCCACTCAGAAAATTTAAATACAGGTAGCAAATAAGTATTAGAAAAGGTGCTAAGTCTTAGTAATAATTAAATGCAAATTAAAATGAGACATTTTTCACCTATTCAGATTAGCAAAGGTTTTAAAAGTTTAATAATGCCCTACACTGGCAATTTTGTACATAATTGGTAGAAATATAACCCTTTAAGAAGGCACTTTGTGTCAGTATTTATTAAAATTTAAAATGTGCTTATTCTTTGACCCCTGATTTTACTTGTAGAAATGTATCCAGTGTCTGCTTAAGAGAGGAGTGTGTACATATGTGTTGTACATGTAGGAAAGTTCATTATCATACCATTGGCAATAGAAGACTCAAAGCAACTTAAATATCCATTTATAAAGAAATGATTAAATTGATCATGAAATAGCCATACCTTGCAATGCTAGGTAGCTGTTAAATAGAATGAGGTAGAATAAATATGTTTTAGCTCTCATTAGTGAGACCTTAGAGACATAATTCATATTTGTTTAAAATGAGTTATGCATATACAGGTATGTGGAAATACCTACACCTCCAGAAGTGGTACTGCAGGGTAGGGGTTAAGAAAGAGGAATTTTTTCATTTTTAGTTTTAAGTCTTTTCTGAAGCTGTTGCTTTTTACTATGGATAAATGGTAAAACATGGATGTACTTTATAATTTCAACTAACTAGTTAATTTTTTTTCAAGCAATTCATTTCTTATCAATAAAATCTAGTTTAATTTTCCAGAACAACCGATTCTATTTGAAGATTAAAGTTAAGACCAATTTATTAATAGGAACAGCATTCCCATCAAAGTTACTATTAAAAGAGAAAGCAAATCTTTCTAGTGCCTTTGAATGTTCTGAGGTCTCAAAATACCCTACATGCTATGGGCTTCCCTGGTGGCGCAGTGGTTGAGAGTCCGCCTGCCGATGCAGGGGACACGGGTTCGTGCCCCGATCCCGGAAGATCCCACGTGCCGCGGAGCGGCTGGGCCCGCGAGCCATGGCCGCGGAGCCTGTGTGTCCGGAGCCTGTGCTCCGCAACGGGAGAGGCCACAGCAGTGAGAGGCCCGCGTACAGCAAAAAAAAAAAAAAAAAAAATACCCTACATGCTAATAAAAAGTAATTAGTAGCAAGCAGTTTGAAATGGCTTAATACTAGATAACACCTCAAAAGAAGCAAAAAATTCACTATGCTTCTAGATATGAGAGAGTCTGATGATTCTTTGTACAATGAAAACATCTTTATCATACTTTTGAGAGGAATTTGGTGTGGTCTCTAATCAGAAACTTGATAGTGAAGTAGTTTGATAGAACTAAATTGGGATTAAAACCAGGGACAGCTACAGTTGTGATAAGAAGGTGAAAACTTCAGAGTCCTAGTAAAAACTTTAAGATGATGAATATGTTCTCAGGATCTTTTTATGGAGTTATTAAAAGCAGATGTGCTGAATATCTTAACATTTCATGTGCTTTACGTCCTCTATATTCACCTAATTAATGAAACACTGTTTCGTACTTGGTTGATTTTATAATTACAGATCACTTTGAAAATATATTAAATGTTCAAGGATCAGTCATTATACTGTTACAAGAAAGGCTGTAACAACAGTTAATTTTCTTTTCTGCTGTTAATGGAATTCTTTTTTTCCTTCATTTCCCATTTATCCTGTCTCCGACCTTCCTTTGTAAGAGATGAAGTTTAGGGGACAATCAGAACATGAGATTTAAAGGATATTTTCCTCATGTAGATTAGGCAGTGTTTGTGACAACAACATAAGGAGAACCAAGTGACAATCATGCAGATAAAGGAAGAGACAAGAAAAAATTGGAATTTTTTAGGAATGGAATTTGGTGTTTTTATCTATATTCCTTATTGTTTCCCATGCACAAAATGCCTTCTTTCCACAAAAGGTACATTCTATCAAGGCAGAAAAGTATTATCAGAGCTAATGTAATTATTGTACAATCACCTCCTCTTTCTGAACATAAATATCAACAATAAAAGGATATTTCCATTATTTTTATGCTGTAGGTCTCTAGAATGAGATCTTCAAGAGAATGGCAAATGTCGATCAAGCTGATAAAGATTTTAAGTTATGAATTTATGAGAAATAGAAAATCCTGAGCCTGAAGAGTTTGTTCTTGTGAAAAAAATTCTTATTCCAATCATCTTTTAGCCTAGCAGATCTAAAATTTCTAAATATATTCTGATATATAGTATACTTATGATATAGTAACTTCATGATATAGAATATATGATATATAGTGATTTATGCTATAAACGTAGTATTTTTAGAAATTTTAAGATTTGGCAGGCATAGAAGACTAAAATTAGAATTTTTTCATAAGAATGAATTCTCTTCAGTTTCACAGTTTTCTGATTATCGTAAATTTGGAATTTAAAATTCTGTATCAGCATTATAGAATATCATTTTAATGCATTCAAGCTCTTGCATTTCCGTCTCTAACCAGAGCCGTCATCTGATAAGACACAGGCTCACAAACCTATTTATGGCATAACTGTAGCCTCCCAGTGATTTGTTTCTACCAGATTCTTTACGAGGATATGTATTTCAGCTTTAACCTGCCTCTCTCATTAATTTCAAATGTTACACCTCATTTCACTGGATTTTTTTTTTTTCCTTGATTTTGGTGTAGATTGTGTTTTCCTTAAACTTTCCCACCGTTTCAAAATAATGTCCTGCAAAACCTCATATTTGATTGGGTTGTAACCTTAGGAAAGTAGATTCCTTGGGATTAGTGATTTTCAAAGTACGGTCAGGTGTATTAGAACCATTAGGGTGTTTATTAAAATCACAACTTCCTGGGCCATAATGCACACCTCCGGAATAAAAACCTCTGAGTAGGGCCTAGGGATTGGCATTTTTAACAAGCCCCTCCGATGCTTCTTAGGCCCACGATCATTTGAAAGTCACTTTCCTGTAATGAGGATTTTTGCGTTGAAATATCTTTCTTCTATTTTTATTCCCTCTTAGTTTCCAACTTCGAGTGTTTACCCTGATTTTATTATGAGTTTAATTACATTGTTAAACGATTCATTGGATTCACTTTGAAGTGGATAAAAATTATAAAAGAACAATAAATCATTTCCCATAACGAATCCATTAGCTTTCATTCCAGTTGCTTGCGGGGAAACCAGCTTTCATTATGAACCTCACCGCTGGCAAGCATTCCATTTTAGCAGGAGGTGAATAGGAATCAATAGGAAGGTAAAACCAAATCAGACTTGTTAATTTTAGAATAACAAGAGGACGTTTTTGAGAACAGTGGGAAAAATAATCGCTAGTAGGTTTGATTGCCAGATATTTTATGGCTTGTAATTCTTACAGCCCATGTTTTGGGAATATTTTCTTAGTGGTTTAGAAATGTGACACGAAACATCCAGTAATACCCGGTCCCTATACCAAGTCCTTTATAAGGCAACTCAAATGGTGTCCCTGCCAGGTGGACCTCTAAGTGTAATATGAATAGTGGTGTCCAGAATAAACCAGCATTAGTGAATGGACTATGCCATGGGTGACAGAAATACAGGTGACCTCTGCAGCTAAGTATTTGCTACTCAAGCAAGAGAACAGTTCAAAGGAAGGAGCCGGGAGGTACTTAGGATGTTGTCCCTTTCTTGTGAATGTTTGGGAAGGACTCCGGGAGAGAATGGAGCTTCCAGGAGTCACTGAATGGGAGAAGGGGGTGTTTGGAAGTCTTAGGAGGGCATTTGAAGCATGAGGGCTGGACCACGAGGTCATGAATCACAGAGCAAAAGGAAGACCACGGCTCTGAGGAAAGGCCTCCAGCACCGAAGCTGGGAGACCAGGAGGGTCCTCCAAGCCACTGTTCAGAACGAGCAGGGCTTGGGCCCTTGGAGTGTGCTTACTGGGTGGAGGCAAGAAATGGAAACAGTTCCCGGCGAAGGAGCACCCAGGCTTCAGTAATGTACCACATTTATTAAAAGGCCAGGCGGAGAGACCAAGGTGAAAATAAGTGACAGGGGTGATCACAGAGAGAGTAAATGTCGAAAAGAAGAACAGGTGGGTTTTATTCTCATTTACAGTGATAAACATGGTTAGGTATACACAACTAGAGAATGCATGGATAAAACGGAGCACTCAGGAAGGCTTGTAATGTCTCGTGTTTACATATGGACAGTCTGGGGAGCAGGTGCCTGTGAGCTGACGTCTGGGTGACCCTCTTCCCCGCTGGAGAGGCCATAGGAGATGCCACAGGAGGAGGGGCGGCCGCGTGCAGTGAGGACTGTCCTGATCAGGGGCTGAGGAGGAGGGCTGGGTTTGGTCATGCACAGTACATACCCACAGTGTCTCTTCCATCAGAAATTTCCCCAAGTAAGAAAAGAACTTTCCGAATGGCCCACAGAGCAGCTCATCTCTTAATATGACAGCAAACCTTCCCATAAAATAAAGATACCCTGGACAGTCCCTTGACATGTATTATTATGGGATCTGACCTGTAATAACAAAGCAGAAAGGACAAAGGAAATGGGATTCTGGCTGTAATGTTGGTATGTGAGCTCTCCAGAACTTCAGAGAATAGATCCGGTCAGCCCTAGACTCGGTCTGATTGAGGCTTATCTGTCTCATTTACTTTTTTCCCCTCTTCCCAGGGCCTTTGTCTCTGAGAAAGGGAGGAAGTTTAGTCAATTTCCTTGCTAGTTAGAAACCCCAGTAAAGGATTGGATGGGGCAGAAGATTAGAAACTGGAGGAAGTTCGAGTTACCTGTGAATTTCACTGAAAGGAGACTTCCCTATTTTCCATTGATGATTAAAAGCTGCCTGGGTGTTAGTGCCTGGAGTTAGGGCAGTTCTAGCTACCGCTTAGTATAATAAGTACAAAGAGATTGTCTGAGACTTTATTCTGATTTTTTCTCCTCTCTGCAGGTGGTGCTTGGCACTTTTCATTTAATGTGAAATTTTACCCACCAGACCCTTCCCAGCTCTCTGAAGATATCACCAGGTATTTGCAAGTTGTCAGTGGAAAAGGCAGGCATGTTGGGAGTTGTGCTCCTCTTAAATTCTCAGGAGGAGGGCAGGCTTACGTCTGGTAACCTTACAGTCATCCACACTGACATGGCAAACAAAAGGCAACTGAATGAGAGCAAACATCCGATGAGAAGATTTGCCAAATCATATCTGTTCCCAGTTGAGTCTTTGGTGCTAAGCTGTTACTTCCCTCTGCCCGACGCTGGTGGGAAAACACGCAGAACTGAGATGCTGTCATGTACCCACCACGGTCAAACTCGATGGGATTCAGCCTTAAATGATATGACAATTCCTAGTGCTCCTGCTTCAAAACTTAGAGCAAAAGTGTGTCTTCGGATGCTTATGCCTTTTTATATAACCAGTCTGATACGTGGTGGCTGTTGTAAAAAATCACACAGGCGTGCGCGCACACACACACAAATGCACATAAACACGTGCACACCTAAGAGTGTACCTTCCACACCTTCTGTATACAAGGACGATGTTTCATTCGTTTTAGAGAAAAGGCATCAAGAAAGGAATCTAACAGTCTGGCTTGGTGACTGAGCTTTGAGTATAAGGAAGAATCTCTTTTTGAGGCCATTCTGGGTTTGCTGTGTGTCCCTCTAGGCCTCTTCTAATGCTTTCTACTTTGGAATCCTTGGTTTTCTCACTGTGTTTCGTAGTAAGTTTATAGCCAGTCAGAGTGATACTGTGCAGTGTGGCCTTACAACCCTTCTTGGCAGACTTTTCAGGAAAGAGAAATTACTCAGAAAGCTTTAGTCACTTGCTATGATGAAAAATCATTTCAGCAGACATGTTAGGAGAAGGGGAAAAACTAATTCCAAAAGATTTCTTTTATATTTTCATTAAGTCAAAAAACAATTTGTAATTTCTTATATAAAGATACTTTTTAGTAGTCGAGGAACTATTTAATTGTAGCTAATTTATGGTTAGAGAGCGTATATATACTTTGAGTTGGAGTCTAGTGCATGATTCCTTTCCATTTGTGTCGTGTGTAAGGCCTGTGAAATGTGTAGAAATTTTTGTATCTGGATTACATGGCATTTACTTATATAATCAGCTTAAAACCGTATTCAGAGGGGACCTTAACGCTTTATCATAGTCCTCAGCTTCAACAGATTAACGGTCCATTTCTTATGTGAAAGGTACAAGGTATATTGTATTCTTATACTCGTATGCTGGGCCATGAAGACTGTTAATAAAATTCATCAATGTTCCCACTTACCTTGGAGTCTTCTACTGTTAGTATATCTGTCACTCTTAGAAGCAGAATAACAGGGAAGGTAAAAGTCAGCTATTAAGGGAGATACTTGCATATGATATTGGCAAAATTATATGGAAAATGTTTCATAGTCCCCCAATTTAGAATTGTTTACTTCTAGTGATGAGATTTTAAGGTAATAATTCTTCAAAGTTAGTCTTCGTAACGGTTGAATTCTAGGAAGTTATCTAAAGAAAAAAATGAGACCTTGACCCAGGAGAAAGGTCCCCTCATCAGGAACGCAGGACGTTGCAAGTAGTGTTCACGATGGCACAGCCGTTGAGTTACCTGCAATTTGTCTTGGTCGTGTGGCAGGACCTTTCGTCTAGATAGCAAAATGAGACTTCCTTTAGGTAGTTGGGGCCTAATCATTATATTTAAGAGCACCATTTTTTTATTATAATTTCCCCCACCAGAGATTTTATTTGACTTTCAACGTTATCTTAATGTTAGAGAGATAGTCTGTAGGTTTCTTTTACTCTGTGCCTCATCAATGAATCCCTGTATTATTATGAACTTGCCTCTAGATGCCCTTAAATATTGTATTTTGTAGCTAAGTTTCTTCCCCTAGTATTTAGATCCAGATCCAGATCCAGATGCTAGACAATGTGTCCTAGTGGATTATTCTGCAGGGAGTGCTTGCTTGCCGCCCACTTTGTACTGGGCCGTCTCCTTTCCAGTCTCCTAACGCTGGCTTTCTGCCCGTCCTCTGGCTCCTGGAAGGTACTACCTCTGCTTACAGCTGCGCGATGACATCGTGTCTGGCAGGCTGCCCTGCTCCTCTGTCACCCTTGCCACGTTGGGCTCGTACACCGTCCAGTCAGAACTGGGAGACTATGACCCAGATGAGTGTGGCAGTGACTACATCAGCGAGTTCCGCTTCGCGCCAAACCACACAAAAGATCTAGAAGACAAAGTCATCGAGCTGCACAAGAGCCACAGGTTAGCGGCAGGAGGCCCGAGAGCGTCTGTTTAAGCTGTGCTCGGTGGGTGGTCATCCCCTGCACCACCTGCTTCCCCCGGGACTGAAGTCAGTGCCTTAAGGGTGGGGCCCAGCAGAGTGAGGTTCTGGACCTGGTACAGTTCTGGGTAGTTACACTCCTACTCGGGATGTCCTTGTGATGTTTCTGCTAAAAGCCATTTTCCTGCTATTCTCCCCCCGCCTCCCCCAGAGTACAAATCTTTTGGTGCCTCTGTGGGAACTTGCAAGGGAGCTAAGTGGAAAATATTATGGCTCCACCAGGTTAAAAAAAAAAAAAAAACAGCATTGTAATACCTCTCATTTTTTCTTATCAGAGGCATGACACCCGCAGAAGCAGAGATGTATTTCTTGGAAAATGCCAAAAAGCTCTCCATGTATGGGGTGGATTTACATCATGCCAAGGTATGCATTTTTTAAACTCCAGGCCTTCCATCTAATTTTATTTAACAGTGTCCAGGACCCAGCTGTCACAAACGTTATATGCCAAGTACTGTGTATGCCCCATTGTGACGCCCACCAGGCACTCAGAAAATTCATGTTAAATTTTAGAAACTCTCTGTAAAGTTTAGATACTGTGACAAATAATCAGTGCTTTGAAATATGATGATTATTTTGAAGTTCAGTTAAAATTAACCAGCCAGGCTAAGATTGCCTAGTCTAACACAGTGGTTCACTTTTCCTGGGAACAGCTTTGATCCATCTTCTGAGCTGATAAAAGCTCTGAGTCCCAGAATAGCCCTGCTCTCCACCTCATCGCTGTCACCTTTTTATTTTATTTATTTTTTTTGCCTAAGTTGTCTTTTAAAGAAAGAAAAAGAGGGAAGAGATAAGATAAGAGGGCAGGGAGAACTGGAGAAGCACTATAGTTTTGGGTTTGTTTTGTTTTGAACTTTCTCAGTCACTGTGTGTAATAAAATGGTTCTCCATCCTTACATACAGCACATTAATTGTAGTGTTTGGTCAGTTTATTTTCAGGACATTCTCTGTAATAAATAATTCTTCTATAAATAAATCCTCTCTGCCTGTCCAAAAAAAAGAAAAGAAAAGATTGCCTAGTCGATGGATGAATTGTTGAGGCTGTATCTTGGTTCCAGAGTCTTGTGAAGAGAGAAGTCAGGATTGGACTGGATTGAGGTTGGGAGGATGTATCAGCAGCTTTTACTCCATGTCACACTTTTTCCAGAATCTCTGTATTTTTCAATAGTGAGAGAGTGAGCGTATGGACTGTTAGTCTATTATCTGAACAGCTGTGAATAGAAGTGCTGTGGGAGCAGAGGCAAGGTTTCCCAAAAACTTCTATCGGCAAAATATAGGAAATGTGTTAGGCTCCTAGGGATAGATTCTGGTACTTCAGCAGCACTGAAAAGATCAGTACTTGGAGTTCAGAGACAGCTTCTTCTGATATGGGCTGACACGATGATGTCACTCCTGGGTGAGGATGTGGCTTTACTTCGGGCGGACAGGGTGGCCATGATCACACAGTCCGGGGCTCACAAGAACATGCACTTAACAGGCTGCCAGCCGAGCGAGTGTCTTACACAGTCAAGTTTGGGGCCAAGAAATGAAGAGGGTTTCAGCCAGCTTTGTTTAGGCAAACATCTCAACAACCCTGGAGACCCCCTAGGAGGAAAATCTATGATCTCTACGTTCTGTTGATGCTGCATTTGGGGACCTGACAGATTGAAAGTGAGTTTGGACAAGAAGATGGTGAGGATCAAATGGACGCAGGTCGAATTGGTTGTGTCTGTGGATCGTTTTGTACATCACTCAGGGTGAGCACTTCTGAGGCCTGAAGGCCTCAACAAGAGCAAAATCTCTGAGAATTGGCTAGGGCTCACACCAGGGGTGCTGGTACGGGAGAGCCAAGCTCGTTGACATTTGTGTGTAATTACAACAGGTGTACCTCTGTTTACTTGCCAGTTAATTATTACATGTTTTCACTTACTTTGTGCTCGGATAACATAGCATTTTATAGTTTATGCCAGATATAAGGTAGGATGAGGATTTAAAAAGAAAATAAGGACACGCACTAAGATTGTGTTTCTCTTAGAGTTCTTCCCTACGTGGCTAAAAGATGAGGAAACGACAAAAATGAAGGTAGCCTGGAAATTTGAGTGACTTGAAAGCTATTTTTGAGTCACATTACACACGATGACTCACTTACTGCCCAGGGGAAAATAAATAAATAGATATAAGGTGAGGGCCTCCATTTAGGAGAAGGGCAACTCAGCATGTATCTGTGTTCCTATCAGGAAAAATGAAATCACTTAACATGGCTATAGCGACTGAATTAAAATACATGGCTGCTTTGTCATTCAATAATGTGATTTGAAATTATGCCAATTAAAAAAGAGAGAGAATTAAGGAAGTGCCAATGCAGCCTGTGATAGGATTTCATGCGAATACTAAGTATAACAAATGATTTGGTTATGGACTTCATTTTCTCATGCAGACGCCCTCCATCATTTCAAGAAGGAAGTTTACTGAGTTAAATTAGAGCTAATTTCCGGTAATAAGTGAGATGCTTCTCTTCCATTGATAGTATTGAAAGGCCCTGAGCTCTAGGACCTAGTTAGAAATTCTGAACTGTGATCTTGGATTCCACAGCTCTGTATGAAGAATAAATATCCATATTAGGTGAAGGTCCCTTGGTTCGGAAAACCTGTTCTAAGTGCTTTGGTTTTTTTCTTAGGAAGACTGTCTGCTTGTTTGTCATATAATGTCACTCTGAATAGGCTCTGTCAGAGTCATTTATTTCATATAAGATTCTGAAATGTAGTTATAAATCCATATCGGGTATCCCGTGGACCAGGAGATAATAAAGGATGGGAAAGATGGAACAGTGATTTTAAGTTAAGAAAATAGTACCTTCGTTTATTTTAATTAGGACAGGCTGAGGCTGTCCAGGGCTTCCTTCAATGCTCCCTGCTAAAGGGAGCATTAAATATGTTTATTGATAGGGAAACACGTCCCCAAGAAAGACCACGGTTATAGCTTTTGATACAGAAGATTTATCAAGCTACTACGACAATGCTGTGGGCTGCGGCAGTAACCTTGACATCAAAAGTATGCTTTTTTTGGTTGCTGTGCCACAAATGAAATGGAAACGTTCATCAATTTTAAGCTCCACTTATTCCTGCCATTTTCTTTCTTCGTTTGCCTTGTCTTCCGGCAAACAAGTAGTGGCTTAACACGTGTTAGGCAGGCGCTGTGCTGACCACGTGGCCAGGTCAGCAGGATAAACAGAGGCTGCTCTCCACCAGCCTGGGTCTGGAGAAGGCAGAGGAATGGGGTTAGTGGCAGCACCGCTGGCTCGGGCTGTGCTGGCGATATTAATGCTGTGGGGACCCAGAGAAGTGTGTGTGGGAGACGGCAAGGGAGGATGCATCGCAGGAGCCTCCGATCTTCCCCACAAACGGATTCCACTTTCTTGTGATTCAAAGATACTAAGGAGTGATTTAAAGTAGATAATAATGGAAGAGGTTGTAAATGCCCAGGGTGCTTCCTACACTTATGTTCTTCATCACAAAGAAGGTGACTCAAGGAGCCGTTATTCCAGCAACCCTGCTCATCATGCAGACATTTCTGCTCAGGACCTGGGGGGTCGCCTGTGTGGTCCTGGGAGCAGATCGGCTAGATCTCAGGGTCCATCGTGCCCCCCCCCACCACCACCGCCCTACTTCCAGCATCAGGTCATAGCTCTGTAAATTGCTCTTTCAGGTTAAAGCCCTTGATAAATGGTGGTAGAGCCTTTGAATTCCCCTCAAATCTGATTATGTTGTAATATCCTGCCGTCAAGTCCTTCCACTTCTATAGAGTGATTTTCGTGTCTAGTGGAGTGATACGTTTCCAAGGAAAAACATTTCATTTTAAATCAGTTAAATTGTATGTGTAACCTCACAGTTCCCAGAGAGGGACCAAAATATTTATTTCTGATTCTGGAAATGTTCATCTTGTGCTTTGCACTGGTGAGATTTAGGAAGTCAGTCCCTCCCACCCCCGTACAGATGAGTCAGAAGCCCCCGTTTGGATTCTTTCATGTCTCCCTCCCCGCGTTTGCTGGGGCTGCAGTGACTCAAAGCGGGGCAGCCCCGCCGATGATTGTGTCTCAGACCTCAGCTTCACCTCCACGACACCCTGCTTCCAACAGCCAGTGAGACACGGGGGGTGGGGACCGCACATCACACCCAGCACTGCCTTCTGTGCTTTGTTCTTACCCCACTCCAGGCCACCACAGATGTTCACTTTACCCTGATTTCACCGGGACACAACATTGAGGGGGCGTAGACTGCTCGTGGGGTGTCTCCTGAGCTTTATATAACATCTCTGATGACCTTGGGGACACCTCATTGCACATCTCTAGGAGGTGACCGAAAGATGGACTGTGCAAGCAGCAAAACAAAGTTGCAAATATAGCACGATCCCACTTTTGTTTTAAAAGAAATCTATAAGCATATATTAAATGCATCTGTATTTATGTATGTGAGCCAAGTGGTTAAGTGAGCACCACTGGGCGGTGAGTGTGTGTTGGGGTCCTGCTGGGGAGTATGCTCTTACTTTAAAAAGACTATTTTATATTCGAATTTTACTCTGACAGTAATGGTATACAAAAAGAGAATCAAGGGCTTCCCTAGTGGCGCAGTGGTGAAGAATCTGCCTGCCAATGCAGGGGACACGGGTTCGAGCCATGGTCTGGGAAGATCCCACATGTCGCAGAGCAGCTAAGCCCGTGCACCACAACTACTGAGCCTGCGCTCTAGAGCCCGCCAGCCACAAGTACTGAAGCCCGTGCACATAGAGCCCATGCTCCACAACAAGAGAAGCCACCACAATGAGAAGCCCGCACACCACATCGAAGAGTAGCCCCCACTCGCTGCAACTAGAGAAAGCCCACATGCAGCAACGAAGACCCAACACAACCAATAAATAAATAAATAAATAAATAAATAAATAAAATTAAGTTTTAAAAAAAGAGAAGACTTTTTTTTTTTTTTTTTTTGGTGGTACATGGGCCTCTCGCTATTGTGGCCTCTCCCGTCGCGGAGAGAGAGAAACAAGACTTTTTTTTTGCGGTACAAGGGCCTCTCACTGTTGTGGCCTCTCCCGTCGCGGAGCACAGGCTCCGGACGTGCAGTCTCAGCGTTCATGGCTCATGGGCCCAGCCGCTCCGCGGCATGTGGGATCCTCCCGGACCGGGGCACGAACCCATGTCCCCTGCATCGGCAGGCAGACTCCCAGTCACTGTGCCACCAGGGAAGCCCCCAGAGAATCAAGACTTTTTAAAGGAGCAAACCCCAAAACACTCATCGGAAAGGATGGGGGTCTCTGTGTTAGTGTACGTATTAGTTAAAAGTCCTGCCCCTGGAAGCAGGCTGCCCATATTCAACTGGGATGGACACTTAACCTTTCTGTGCCTCAGTTTTCTTGCCTGTAAAGTGGGAATAATAATAGCACCTATCTCAGAATTATCCTAGTGAAGATGAACAATGTATGTGAAGTGGTCAGAGCCGTGCCTGGCACTCAGTAATAAGAACTGAGGCTCTGATCGTTACTGTTACTAACACACCTTCACCTGGGTGACCTTCTCTGTGTGTGGTGTTGACATGCTGTGTAAGTCCAAGATACCTGGGAGAACAGAGTTTACACTAACAAATCTCCATAGTGATAAATATTTTCATCAAAAGGCTATTATTTAGTGGTAATAGTTTTTAAGTGCTACAGTACTTTTCATATTTAGATTAGAGCTGCAGGTAGTTAATTATAGGTTCTGACTTGGAGGCTTAAGTAGTGTACCCACCATAAATGGAAATAGGTGAGATGCTCATCCATCGTTTCTTGCTGCCATTTTCCAGGATTCTGAAGGAGTTGAAATCATGTTAGGAGTGTGTGCAAGTGGTTTGTTGATCTATCGTGACCGACTACGCATCAACAGATTTGCCTGGCCAAAGGTTCTAAAGATTTCATACAAACGGAGCAACTTTTACATTAAGATCCGGCCGGGAGAGGTAAGTAGACCCCAATTTGCATGTACGTTGGGAAGAAAGTTACCAAAGAGCAAACAAAAATTTAAATTCCCTGCTCACACGTTCTGAACATGGCAGGACATAATGAGTTATAGCTAAATGCCTAAGAGAACTTATTGTAGGTTTGTCCAATACATAGTAATAAATAAGATATTCTCTTCTTTTTTATTGTGTTGTTCTAGTTTTTACCCACTGCATACATTAATTGAAAGGCTTTTCTTTTTATATATTTCAGTGGAAAATCAAGATTCATGAATAACGTTTTGTATTTTTCAAGCTGCGGTATAAAAGAAACTCTTAGTTGCTAAACCTCTTTGTGAATAAAGAATAGATTTCTTCCCATCGGTCCTGTTGATCTGTCTCCGTGTCCCCTCTCTTGTCCTGCAAATCTGATAGTACCCTAAAGGGAATAGCTTAGAGGTAACATGCATCAAAGTATAAGAAAGATTAGAACAAATGACACTGGGTACAAATTATGCAAGTTCTGTAGCCTAATGTATTTCTCCCCTTTGTTTTTCAATCAGAGAGGCTAATGAAAGAATCAAAATTGTTAATTAATCCTTGCTCCTTAGGCAGAAGCATCCATCCATGGTCAGCTTATGTCCTCCTTAGTGGTTTGACATATAGTAAATATCTGCTGTTTTCTCATAATAGATAATAAATATGTCCAAGTTCTAATTAGTGTAGTTAATATAATGGAGGCAGTTGAAGCTCTAAGACTGCAGCTCATTTAGTTTCTGAACATTTTCTGGTACAATATAGAATTATCTCCTGTCTTCAAAATTAACCTCACCACTGGTGGAAAACACAATTTAAAAATCACTGTATGGAATATAATGTACAGCATGGTGACTGTAGTTCATAACACTGTATTGTGTATTTGAAGTCGCTAAGACAGTAGATCTTAAAAATTCTCATCATAAGAAAAAAAATTTGTAACTTTGCGTGGAAATAGATATTAACTAGCCTCATTGTGGTGGTCACTTCACAAAATATACAAATATCAAAGCATTATGTTGTACATCCGAAACTAAAATAATGCTAAATGTCAGTTATATCTCAGTACAAAAAAAAGTTTAAAGAATAAGACTATAAAGCAAGCAATCGTGTTTAACGTAAATATAAAATCAAACTTGCCTATGAATACTGAAATATTCTACGAGCTTTTCATATAAATATCTGAAATTAAAGTCATTTTTTAATATTTCCTAAAGATTGCATGTTAAACTTATAACCAAGGTATGTTTGATTTATGAAACATGAAGTGAGCATCTGTATATTGCCAAGCACTGTGTTGAGCATTGAGAATAGAAAGATAAATATGACCTTGTTCCTGCCCTATAGGGAGTTTCTGTTTAGCAGAGAAAACTCACACACTTGGAATTATAGCATCACGATGCAAGTGTGATAACGTTCCGTAGACGTGAAATGAGCGTAGGTGTTGTGAGAGGCCAGACGGGGAAGTTGGAACAGTGCATCTTGAGACCATAGTGAGCCGTGGGGACTTTAAACTGGGATGTGACATACTCGATGGATATTTTGGGATGAAATTCAGCAACTTAGTAATGTGATGTGATAGGACCTAAACTAGGGCAGAGGCTGTGGGAATAGAATGGAAGAAGCACATTTGAGAGGTTTCAGAGGCAGAACCAGTAGGTCCTGGAGACAGGATGGGGGAAGGATCAAAAGAGGAACGAAGAGAGTCCAGAATAATCAGAGGGTTTTTGGTTTGCATGAGCGAAGTCAATGGTGATGATACTACCAGAGAGAAAAAGGGAGAATTTCAGAAAACAAGATTGAAATTCCTCTGGGACAGATTTGGGGTGGGGGTGATCCTTGCATAGTAAGAAATATAAGATTTAAACAGTGTCATCAGCTGTATAATACATTTTATTCAAAGCCTTAGGCCTGGAAGAAATTACCAAGAACAAGGAAGTTAGAGGGGAAGAAATCCTAAAACAAAAACTCGGGATAATACCACTTTTTGAGGGAGGGGTAGGCAGAAAAGGACCAGAGGCAGATGAGGAAAAACAGCCAGAGAAGAGAAGAAGGGCCAGAAACAGTCATGGATGATAAATAAGGAAGATGAGATTCGGGGAGCCTGGTTCACCAGCAGTGCCAGACGGCACAGAGGAGGTGCTCCGATGGGAACTAAGGGAAGTGTTGACCTTGACGATCAGGTCTTGTCGCGGCAGTAAGAGTTGGGGAAAGAGTTAGAACCCCCGGCGGGTAGCGGCAAGGCGAGGAGTGAAGCAGCAGCGGCTTCCCTTCCTGACACTTAGCAGTGATTCTGGTTCCGCAGAAACACGCTCAGAGAAAGTCGGTTTTCCCCCCTTTTTTACAACCATATTCATAGGCTGAGAAGAATGAGTGAGAAGGAATTACTGGGGGCACGAAGGCTCTGAAGCGGTTGGAAGAAGTGGATACAGAGCACAGCGAGAGAGAGAGAGAGAAACGTTCAAAAACTGCTGGGATCTCTCTCACCTTTGTGCTGAGCAGGACAGAGCAGTAAGAGAATCTATCCTCCCGGCTTCCCGCTTCTTCCGGGAAGAGCTAGCTGACTCTTCTGTAAAACCCCTGGCCTTAGCATGGCGTGTCGTCCATGTGAGATGCAGGATGAGTAAATGGAGGATGGTTTAGTCAAGGTCCCTTCCTCTGGCTTGTCGGTTGACTGGGTCCATTGGACGGGGGTGAGTTTCATGACCGTCCCTGGACAGGAACGTCAGAGAGAGGGAGAAAATGGGGAAGGCAACTGCATTTAGAGCCACCTGTGATGCATTTCCCCTTCTCCCCCTGGCCAGTCCCACTCAGTGAACAAGAAACAGAGGTCCAGAATAGCTAAAGTTCACATACCTCGCACAGGACCCCTCCCCTTGATTCTTTGCCACATAAATTACTTTTGCTATCGATTATACCAGTAGTCTGGGGGGTTTGAGCTCTTTTGGGAAGCCTTTTACTGTTTAAGATGATTGCCCTCTAGTGGCCTGATGTATCCTGTCTTTAGAAAATAAAAAAAATTTATTGAGTATCTGCCATAGTAATATTAAAATATATTACTCAGGAAGTTAGCTATCTCACCCTGAAAAAGCAAATGGCCGATGGAGTATCATCTGAACTCTACGTGCTGCAAAATATGAAAATGTGTTCTCCCAACCCCTGACCTTATACAGTCGGCCCTCCTTATCCCAGGGTTCTGCGTCTGTGGATGCAACCAACTATGGATTGAAAATATTCGGGAAAAAAAATTCTAGAGAATACCAAAAAGCAAAACTTGAATTTGCTGCATGCAGGCAACTATTTCCGTAGCATTCACATTGTATTTCAACTGTTTACCTAGCATTTACATTGTGTTAGGCATTATAAGTAATCTAGAGATGATTTAAAGTATATGGGAGGGTTGCATAAGTTATATGCATATATAGTATGCTATTTTATGTAAGGGATTTGAGCATTCACAGATTTTGGTATCCACAGGGGTCCTGGAACCAATCCCCTTTGGATACTGAGGGACGACTGTATAATATTGAGAGATGTTAGCATTTAACATGATAATCCATATTAGAATGCACAAATAAAATCAGCAGTATCTGATACCAAGTCATCAAATACCTAGGATATGTGCATATTTCCAGACCAGATACAAGGAGAAAATGTCATCCTGAGAATGCTGTAGACTATAAACATTTTATTCATTTCTGTGCATTCCAGCTGAAGTCATGATGTCAGAGAGAAACTATGAAGATTAGGCTTAGAAATCAGATCAGGACAAATTGGTCTCTAGAAGGAATACAAATATTCTTCTTTTTTTGCATTTAGTTTTCATAAGATTCATCCTTGTACGTGAAACATTTACTACATGCATAATGTGGTTGTACCTGCAGCATTTTAAGGAATAGATACGAGATTTTTTTTTTAATGAGTGTGTATAGCATGAAATCTGTGTATAGCAATTGATTTAGGGAGTAAAGAAAAAATTTGTGGGTGGTATTTTGACTTTGTATATTATTTGCTTTCATGTTATTTATGGTTCCAAACTTCACTCTACTCTTCAATATGTCTTTTAAATTTAGTTTGAACAATTTGAAAGCACCATCGGGTTTAAGCTGCCCAACCATAGAGCGGCCAAGCGTTTATGGAAAGTGTGTGTGGAACACCATACATTTTTCAGGTGGGTAGAGATCATTTTGGTTTTTCCTAAGGAAGAATTAGAATGATTGGAATCACCTACACTGATAAAAGGTTGTTGGAAAGAAGAATGTGACCACAAGATCCTTTCTATTCCTTCAAGTTTGTTGCCGCCAGATTTCTTGATAAATCCTAAAAGAACTTCTGACTAAATTTGAAGGATTTTCCTTAATTTGTTGGATACTTATCTGTCTCATCTCCCCTTCATTATCTTTAGTGGTTTTTCATTATTTTTCTAGAACATCCACTTCCGATGTCCAATCCATTCCTTACTCTTTCAGTAGCTTTTCAATACCATGCACCCCTTTGCCCACATACAGTAAGTACTAAAACCCTCAGATTCGTGTCTATAAAATAATAAATTATCACTGTTCTTCACTAACATCGCCTACTTAATTGCTCTCTGGGTGTGTAGAACCACAGACTCTCCAGCCCCATAGGATGTTCAAATTCATCTAGTCCAACTCCACCCCTGGTTTGCTTCTAGCCTCTCTACAACATCCCTAGTTGATATACACTGTGTGAAGTGATTTTTTTTCCTTATAAAATCAGGTTCACTGAATGGCAGATTGGGGGTTCAACCTTGAGTACAGAAAGCACTTTACCTTTCAGAACAGAGTCATTAAGTTAGCATTCTTAGTGTGTGGCTTAATAGTCTTGCTGATGTTTTTCCTTTAATATCTCCAGACTGTTGTTACCAGAAGCACCTCCAAAGAAGTTCCTTACCTTGGGTTCCAAGTTTCGTTACAGTGGCAGAACACAAGCCCAAACCAGAAGAGCTAGTGCATTGATAGACCGCCCAGCCCCTTACTTCGAACGCTCGTCCAGCAAACGTTATACCATGTCTCGCAGCTTGGATGGAGGTAGGCACTGCTCCCCTTAATGATCGCTAGTGGCTACCGAGCAGCGTGAAACCATCGTGAGCCTTTGATGGACATAGGTGTTCTGGGATAGCGTGAAAGGAAGAGCACTTGTTGGTCTTCAGCTGAGTGGCCAATTTTAACCAGCCCCCCCCCAGAAAGGTGCCTCTGTGAGTCTAATGTCTGTTCTTGGTAGGTTTATATAAAATCACACAAAAGAATGGTACTTGGGGAATGAAGTAGCTTTCATAAGCTGGCACCCTGAATTTGGAGAAGGGTGCTCTCATTCTAAATATAGTAATCACATACTTATAAGTAATTTGTTTCTCTTTTCAGCAGATGGTAAATGATTATCAGGTTTGTTTTAGATGATTTGTTTCCGAAAGAAAACCATGCGTTAGATTTATCTCTGTTTCTTTAAAAATGTTATGAATAAAGCGTGACTTTTATCAGTCAGTGAATAATAGCTGATAGAAAGGATGACATTCAAATAACAGAGCAAAGGGCTCTAAGGAAATTGTCCTGGTTAATATTAATTACTACACCAGATGGACTGGGAGAGCGTTGCTGTATAAATGTTCTCTACCGTTAAGTCAGATGTGTGAGTACCACAGGGAGAGAGTCACTGAATCACTTAAGTAGCATTTTTAAGGCATAATAATGAGTTTTTAGCGGGCTTTTGTTTTGTGGAGCAGTCTTCTGTGGCTGTCCAGAGTTACATGCAGATATGCTTTCTGCTCCAAGACATGGCAGCTATAGGAAAGTCGGAACCTCTATGTCCGTAGATGTGAAACCCACAGACACCGAGGGCCAACTGTATTCATTGTACTACGTATGCCATTTTGTGTAAGGGACTTGAGCATCCGTGGACTTTGGTTATCCACAGGGGCCCCAGAACCATTCCCCCCAGACACCAGGGCACGACTGTGGCCAGACCTCTGCCTCCTAATCCAGAGCGCCTTGGGGGTGAGATGTTTTATAGGAGACTTATCCTGGGCACATAAAAAGAGAAGTTTCTGGCATGTGTATACAATTTTAGTAATAAGCAAAAGCATAAATAGAAACAAATAAAAGTTACAGGTGCCTG
Source organism: Mesoplodon mirus (assembly GCF_964341445.2). Classification (NCBI taxonomy): domain Eukaryota; kingdom Metazoa; phylum Chordata; class Mammalia; order Artiodactyla; family Ziphiidae; genus Mesoplodon; species Mesoplodon mirus. The sequence goes on from NC_138989.1 coordinate 33,559,526, forward strand.
GTATCACCTCCCTCCTGACCTTTTTTGCTGCCCACTCACCATGGAGTCTCAGTTCTTCCTTCCATTTCGCCAAACCCCGATGTGGCTTGTAGGGAAGTGAACTCCCTGGATCACCTGATTTAGAAGACTTTACTCTCCCAAAGGGATACTTAGAGGAAGTAAAAATTGTGTTACGAGTGCTGTATCGTTGTTATAAATTATATTAGTGAAGTGGGAAGAATGCTCACCTAGCGTAGATAAGTTCAGACCGATGTCCAGACCGTCTGTCTGTACAGCGGTGGGTGGATGATGTGCTGTCTGCAGGTCCCAGCTTTAGTCGTCATCTGTAAGGTGGGATCAAGGCCACCTCTGACAGGTTGTTGCGAAGAGTGAATAAGACGTAGGTGAAAGCAGTCTTGTTACAGATGTAATCATAATGATCTCAGTAGGTATATTGATAATCATTCTTTAGGCTTTTGTGAGCTGGCCTAGGAAGTCAGTCTTACCATTCTCTACCTTCTATAACAATGTCCCGGGGCTTCCCTGGTGGCGCAGTGGTTGAGAGTCCGCCTGCCGATGCAGGGGACACAGGTTCGTGCCCCGGTCTGGGAAGATTCCACATGCCGCGGAGCGGCTGGGCCCATGAGCCATGGCTGCTGGGCCTGCGCGTCCGGAGCCTGTGCTCCACAACGGGAGAGGCCACAACAGTGAGAGGCCCGCGTACCGCAAAAAAAAAAAAAAAAAAAAAAAAAACAAACAAACAATGTCCCGTTTTTAGAATCTCTGAGAGCCAAACTTTTGGGAAAAACTGTTTATTAGGACCGTTTTGAGTCAGATTAAGATACTGAAAAATTCACATTGACAATGACACTTTCTCTTGGCGGCGCCTCATCTCCTCTTCCTTGAAGAGTCTGTGTAAACTAGTGTGTGTTCTCTAAGTCATTGTTGGAGGAACTTGTGTAGAATCACAGCTGTTTTCCCCGAATGTCATCCACTCTGTCCTGCAATGTGAACCCAAGGGGACACATTTGTTGTGAATGTTGTTTTCCTTGTGACCTTCTGTGTGATAATGATTGCTGAGAAGACAGAAGACAATTGTGAAATCAATGTACTAATTCCATGCTGTCTCTTTCTCCCTGCCCAAAAGTGATGTTAGTATGTGTTGTCTCTCACTCTTTGGGGTCCTGCCAATTCTCGTATGTTTTCTGTGCTGCTGCTTGGGGGGCCATGGCTGCATGTTGGAATAGAAACTGCTTTTTGCAAGGTTGCATCTTCTATTAGAACAGCCTAACAAGCCTTTTAGGAAACTGTGTCTCCTATGAGCTTTTTCATCATCAGTAAGAGATGTAAAATATCTTAGTGAAGGTATTTTAGTAAAATGGTTTACTATTCAAAGGATTTCAGAGTTTTTTCTTACATTTATGTTTTAAACTTCCTAAAATATGAAAGCAGATTAAATTTTGCCTATGATTTGAAAAGCAGCCTTTCTAAATTTCAGTAAATTTTATGGTACCTAAAACCTAAAAGAATGAGTACCACATTTCAAAAGTCTAACTAAATTAAGCATCTCTTTCACTAAGACATTTTAGCTGGGACGAGAGGCTGAGTGTTCTCTCTTATGTTTGCGTGCTTTGCACTTGCATGAATTTCATTAGCAACATTTGTCTTGTTTTCCCAAAATACTAGAGATGAATGAATGTATGCATATCGTGGTAGTCTTTTTAAAGCACAGTAGAAATTAAAACATTTCTGCACTTCAGTTGAAAAGAGTTACCATCTGAATTCTATCATCTCTGCCCAGATGGTTCCTTTTCATTATTACTTATGTAGCTTTTATATTGTAGAAGTGATAGACTTTCCAAGCACTAATAATATTAGTAATAGTAACAATAATTAAAAAAACATTTCAGTGCTCCTTCATGAGTGGCACTTCCAAAGCTCTGTTTAAAGTCAAGTGCACTAGGGCAGTTGTCTGTCTACTGTTGTGGAACTTGCCCCGAAGTGTCTGGTGCTGGTGCCCCGCCTGTTACTCTGTGGGTAACAGACTCGGTGGCCACTCAGCCCCCCATCCTTCCACTCACCTCCACCCTCACACACGTCCTCACCAGAGAGCCTGAGAGTGGATGGAAATTATTCTGGTGGCTTTGAGAGATGAGCGTTGAAATCACGCTTAAACGCAGTTATGGGTGTCCTAGAAAGATGAATCTGTGGCGTTGCTTAGATGAGAGTACCCGCAGGGCTGACCTGTCTTTTGAAGAGAAACCTGGTATTTTATAGGGGTATTTTTGCTGTAATGGGAGCAATGGGTGGCATCCGTCTGTCTTCTGACTTAACTGTTTTGGTCTTTATTTTCTCCAATTGTATTTGCTTTTAGCATCAGTGAATGAAAACCATGAAATATACATGAAGGATTCTGTGTCTGCTGCAGAGGTTGGTACTGGCCAGTACATAACAACAAAGGGCATCTCTCAGACCAACTTGATCACCACTGTGACTCCGGAGAAAAAGGCAGAGGAGGAGCGGGACGAGGAAGACGACAGACGGCAAAAGGCCGAGGAAGCCACACCAGTCGCTGCCGTACGGCCCGAGGGAAAGGTACATCTCCCCGCTGTCTCCCCGACCTGTGCACTCTCTAAAGAACTCCTGAATAAGACTGAGGACGTAAGCCAGGAATGTGAATAAGACTTAGGCTAATTCGTATCTCAGCATTAGTCACCTTCGTGTTGTCAACTTTTAAATTAGTAGGTCCTCTGTCAGCACTTTTCCTCTGCAAAAGCCCTTTCTAACTTTCGGGAAATCCTTATTGAACAACTGAGGTGCTACGTGAGACTTTGAACAGCTGTCCTGTTCAAAATACGTTTGGTAGTGAATTACACTTTTCTGTTTGGGCTCACAATTCAGAACTGTCACTAAAGCTGTTTTCTTTGTTTCTGGCCCCATCCTCCTACCCAGGGCTGTGTGTTTGTCTAGATGCACAGTAATTGCTTTGCCCTTCTTCTGACTGCAGGTAGCTGAGTGACCACAGCCTGCGTACTTATACACTGTTTCCACTGTTTCTCTCTCTCAGTCTTATCATCTTAACCTAATCATCAAGGTAGCCAGTGGATGTGCTTTGGAAAAGGGATATTAAGGTCGAAGTTTGCAAGGGAAGGCGGAGGGCGAACTTGGCAGTAATTTCTCCAGGGTGTTTTATTCATTGAACTTGGTCACTTCATTTCATCCAAAAGTCAATTTATTTTTAAATATTATGTTTATTTCTGGAGGTCCATCACTATAAAGCAACCATTCAGGAAAATGAAAGTCAAAAACCATATAGACAACCTGCTGCTGGTTCGGGGTTTTGTATGTCGCAGAGCAGCTCCCTAAAAGTCAAAGAACACACCGGGAGGTTTATACATAATAATAATGGAGAAACAAGAGTGGGTCTTGGAACGTACAGAGAACAGAGTGAGAGGAAACAGCAGAATAAAAATGCCGTATAACTTAGAGGTTATGCTAAAACTTAGGCAAATTTGATTCAAAAGTGCTCTTTTGCACATGGGCTCTTCAAATGCAGAGTACAGGGCAGAGAATCAGCTGGGACTCTGTAGAAAAATGCTCCTTTGGATAAGAATTTAACAGTGACCTCTAAATGGGCAGATTGGCAAACGTATTATCATTCTGTTTATGTTAGACCATCCCAGTGACCCAGTCCATCATCCTTTCTTAGGGTAAGATTATTTATTTGCCAAACACAAAAATAAAAACAGGATAGGACATAATGGAAGGATATTTGGATCACTTTTGCTGTTAAAATGCGCTTTGTTCTGAATTTTGTTTTTACACTCTTTTCAGTTAAGGCGGGTTCTAACTAGGTCACGATCAGAAGATGATATATTTGAAAAGCCAATGTGTCCCATGATTTCTGAAAGTCGCCCAGGCCAACACTCCATTCTGAGGGATGTATAAGTATGATTAATATGATTAAGTGCCCCATAAAAGTAAATGACTTGTCGTTTGCTCCAAAAACGATCGAGTCCCACTCTGTTTGATTTTAAAAGATCAACGATTTGTTTACATGAGATGGAGCCCTAAGCCAGCATCACTTGGTGCCATTTATGCCGCGGGAGACTAGAAAGACCAAGAAGACTGTTCTCTTAGAGCCGGAGCCTCTGAGAAGCCAGCACTGTGACCCTGATGCCTTCTGAGAGGCCGTGGCCGAGGCCTTGTGCTGAGGGAGCTGAAGGGCTGTCTACATCTCCCCCACTGCAAAGCTGTCTTTAAAAACCACCCTAGGGCTTCCCTGGTGGCACAGTGGTTAAGAATCCGCCTGCCAATGCAGGGGACACGGGTTCGAGCCCTGGTCCGGGAAGATCCCACATGCCGTGGAGCAGCTAAGCCCGTGAGCTACAACTACTGAGCCTGCGCCCTAGAGCCCACGAGCCACAACTACTGAGCCCATGTGCCACAACTGCTGGAGCCCATGTGCCTAGAGCCCAGGTTCTGCAACAAGAGAAGCCACTGCAATGAGAAGCCTGCACACCGCAACTAGAGAAAGCCTGGCGTAACAACGAAGACCCAACACAGCCAAAAAAAAATGAATAAAATTAATTTTTTAAAAAAAAGCTGCTCAAAAACCACTCTAACCAGCAACATGGAAGATTAAGCCATCATTTCATTCTCCTCTATCTTCAAAAAGTAACGTAGAAGGTGCTCATTTTTTAACCAAGATGCAAATGTATTACTGAAAATAGTTCTTAAGCGACTGGTCCCTAGATTCCTTTGAGAGGAGGTGTGTTTCCCCACTAATGATTACCCCAGGTGACGGGGCAGCCTCCACAGGCAGAAGGCGGCTTGTAACTTGTACATTATCCTCAGCTCAGTGAGATTTATGCAGGGTCTTGTTTAAGACACAGCGTTTAACGTCAGATGTGCGTATTAGGAAAAGACATACTTGTCTGATACCAAAAAAGAGACACTTCTGCATTCTACTAGATCCATGATATAATTTTATTTGTGCATTTTCTTACCCTCTGTCTGTATATTTACCAAATCAGGGTTGGATAACCGTCACAAAGCAGGCCAGATAATGTCCATGCTCTCAGGACACTAGGCAGAAACACGCATGTGGGTACACACACACACACACACACACGCAGAAGTTCAGTCATCTTCAGGCTCCAGGTGACCTTGGCTTGAACTCGGCTATAGCAGCTTCCACGCTGGTCCTGGGTCCTGTTTGGCATTTGCTTACCTCTCCCACCCCTCTCGCTCAGCATCCCTCCACCACCTGCAGAGAAAGCTGGCTGTGGTCACGGAGACTGCGGGGACCAGGAAGGGTGTAAAGAACCTTACTTGCCCTGCAGGAGCCTGCATGCCCCTCCCCAGGAGCACTATTGTGGGGATGCCTGCCTTGATCGTCCCCTTAAGGACTCAAACCAGGCGGCTTAAGCCTACCGCTCCTCTTAAGAAAAACCGGAAGGTGGGGAAATTGTATCTTTCTATTATTTATGGACCACAAGTAATACAAAGTAAATGCTGATAAACCACATCACAAGAAAACACATTCTTTTTTGCCAGTTAGCTTGTTTGAAACCACTTCTTTAAGCTCCCCCATGTACATTATGGGTAACGGGCCAAAATAGGAGTTTTCAAAAGAGCCTCGGTGCTTTATGGAGAGGTAAGGTTCCTACGGTGTTCACTGTGGAATTCCCTAATTGGAGCTGCTTACGGGTAGGAGTGGGGTCAGAAACTTCTTGATTTGGAAACCCACCTGCTTTGGCTCTAACTGACTAACCAAGGAAAAGTAATGCTAGAGATTTTGTTTTTAATAATCAAAAATTGGATTCATTGTCATTTTAATCCAACTGAACCCTAGTAACAGATCTGGTAGCTGGAGATTAGGAGAAGTTATTGAAAGTCTTGGTTTTAAGTTATCAGAGAGTTACATTTGCTCTCAGCATGCTAAAAATTTCTAGAGTTGTTGGTCTAAACAGAAGTTTTGCATCATATGAAACGTACTCATTGAGATTACCCAGATATCTTCGGTTCTGATTTTTTTTCAAGCCCACCCTGTGTTTGACTTGAGGGTCTAATGGGAAGACGATGGCCATTCGTGGCAGCGTTGGCATGCAGCTTGAATACTTTAAAATTCACCAACAACCCTAGTGCTGAAATTCTTGTTTGACGATTTTTTCTTGGTACCCATAAGAAAATTAACTAATTGCAGTTTTCTTTTTGTCCTTTTGCACCTCTGTTCGCTGCTTTCTGTCTCTCTCGCTGTCTCTCTCACATCAGTCACCCGGGCTTGGCACTGACTCATGTCCCCCCTCCCCCCCATCAGCCCGCTCTCCCCCTGCATCTCCCACAGGGCTCCGCAGGAGGTGTAAGGAGAACGGGCACCCCCCGCCGGGGGTCGAGCCGGCCAGAGACCCCGGGCACCTGCACGGGGAGCCCGCCTCGGACTCTGACGGCCGAGGGAAGCCGCACCTGGGGGACCACGATGTGGCTTTCAGCTGCAAACAGCAGCCGGGCAGAGGGGCCACGCTGTTTTCCTTCTCCTTGCAACTCCCCGAGTCCTTCCCCTCTCTCCTGGATGACGATGGCTACCTGTCTTTCCCCAGCCTTTCCGAGAGCAGCCTCCTGCCCCAGAGCTTGCAGCATTACCTCCCCATCCGCTCGCCCTCTCTGGTGCCCTGTGTCCTCTTCATCTTCTTCTTCCTGCTCTCCGCCTCCTTCTCAGTGCCATACGCCCTCACTCTCTCCTTCCCTCTGGCTCTGTGCCTCTGCTGCCTGGAGCCCAAGGCGGCCTCCTTGAGTGCCTCACTAGACAATGACCCGAGTGACAGTTCAGAGGAAGAGGTGTGTACCGCGGCATAGAACACACGTCCCTGTCGTGCTCGGGGCCGCGGTCCGAAACAGTCTCAGACGGCTGCTGCGATAGTGGTCCCACTTTCAGAGCCTCATTTATCGTCTGTGCCAATCTGTGCAGAGGTTTTGTGTGCAGGGGCTGCGACCCGGCCCCGGGGTTAGGCACAACGCCATGTGGATGCAGCAGGCTGAGCCCGGCCCGGAACCACACTGCCGCCCACCGCCTCCAGTGGGTGGGGAAGGACTCAGCCGTGAGCCAATTGTAAATAAACAACCCGTTAGCTACATAAGAACTCAGGGTCGATCGACTTAAAGGCTCTGTTCGGTTCTCATTCAATAAAGGAAATGACACAGAAGACAGATGAGTAACTTTCACCTAGATTGGCGGCAAGTTACCAAAACGTACCCTGCTGTAATGATGCACGGTGGTGATACGCACCGGGTAAAGGATGCTCAGGGTGCGCCGTCCAGGTGCATCATCACCCTCGGGGTAGCTCTCCAAGACTCTAAATGCCTCCCTCTCCCCCCTGGAGATTCTGAAATGCCCCCGCTGCTCTTTGATTGTCATTTCCAGACCGTCATTGTTACTCCATGAGGGGAGCCCGATCCCGTGGGTGTGTTGGGTCCGAAAGAAGGGCTGGAGCAGTTTAAAACGCTCAGTGACACTGGTCATTGGCAGGGCCAGAAACAGGACGAGAAAGGGCGGCAGTTGAAAACAGCAGTTTCCAAACACAATCAGGAAAATACTCCTGTTAGGTTTCCATACGCTGTAAAAGTGGGCTGAAATTTCACGAGCACGAGCAATGCCAAGGCACCTGTTGGGCGGCACCCGTTCCCTCAGTTCCAGCGTGAGGCTGGGAAGTTGGATGGGCCTCTGCGGCTAGCGACCAGGAAAGGACTTGAGCCTTCAGCCTCCGTCTGTGAAAGCAGGCTGCCTGTCAGTCCCCCGTCCCTCATCCGAGCCATTGGGGGAGGTGACGTCCTAGCCGGTAGTGTTTCCTCTTAATTGCTCCCCTTTCCCTCCACTCCATTGCCCTGTGAACAGCCCAGCGGTTTCCCTTTGTGCAGCCTTTAAATAGAACGCAGGGGAAAAGAACAGAAGTGCCAACAGGCCCCTGGCTGAAACCCACCCTCCTGCCTACGCCTGCCCCCCCCCACCCCGCTCCTCCAGCAACTCTGGAGGGTTTTGTGTCAGGAGCCAAATCCAATACACCTAGCATTAAAAAAGAAAATCACAAAGTCAAAGCAACACTAAAAAAGGAAAGTCTATTCAGTTCTATGCTCAGCTAGAAATGGTAATCCGAGCTGCACCTGTGAGTGGATAGCATTGTGAGGTACGTATCTCTATTTAGTGGTATTATGACTGTTTCTTTGCAGCAGCAGGAAAAAAGTGGGAATGGTCTCCAAGATGTTCTCAAGAAAAGTTTAGGCTTTTCAATTTGATATTGCCTAAGAGCCCTTTGCAAGGTTCTTGGATCCCCTGTGACTTAGCTCCAAATCTATCTATGTGTAACGATTTTCGTATGTGGAAAATATTTTAAGAGAAAAACCACTCTAAATCCTAGGTTTGAATATCACTGTTTCTCATAGTAGCAACATAATCAAATAATGTAGGTCCAAACCCACAGTTATTACGAACACAATATTATCTACAAAAACTGTTTATAATATTAGCTGGTTTCCAACCTGCTCATCTTTGTTCCTTTAGCAATGGAGCTAGTCATCAAGCCAACAGAAGGCGAAAAGATTGCCATTTTATGTTTTTCTGCATTTTAAATAACTGAACTTTTATGTAGCAAACCACACAGATCTTGTGCCTAATCCAGGGTGTACATCTTGTTGTTATCAGTGCATGAAAATTAATGTTCAACTTGGGCATGTCTGCATTACATCAGCAAAACAAATCACAGCAGTTACTCCTCACAAGCTGGAGGCCGCGTGGCTGGTGTTTCCCACATGTAAACCCGCCTCTGAGACCGTGAACCATCTCTGGCCGAGGCGGCCTTCCTAGTCCTCCCCTCCAGCCTCGGTTACCCATGACGGCTCTCCTGCCACATGACTTTGTATTTGGCCATCTGTTCAATGTCGTCTCAACCCCAAGTGTTAAGAGCTGTGAGCTCTGGTTCAAGCTGAGCTAGGGAACTCAAATGTAGGTCATTCAGGTAAAAAAAAAAAAAAAACACTCACCATTTGTTGACACGGCCTGTTTTATTCCCTGGGCATCAAGTGCTTTGGCAGCTAAACCAGGTGACTTTGTAACATACGGTTCAGCTCCGTCACTTTGGTTTTGCAAAATCACTAATGACTCTAATTCTTTTTAAATATTTTATCATCACTGCTTACATCTGTCACATGTGGTAGTGGCTTAATTAGTCCCAGCCCTTCTCAAGAGTGAAACCCAGTGCAGAGAGCTGTAGTCATTTCAAACTACAGAGCTGTTAGCTATTTTTTTTTTTCATTTGTCCTTCTAGAATTTTGGTCAGATAAGGAGGGGCCGAATGCTAAATCATCTACATCTGTCCAGAGACATAAGATGAATTTAGCTCACCGTAATTACATGTCAACTTCTGAAGAATTTTTTGATAATACCAAAAAAGGAGATGGATAAAGTCTAGAGGAAAAGATTGATCACTTGTTTAACATTTTAAATGGTGTAAACACATTATATGATAGTCCATGGCATGCCATACATTTTGCAGTTTTGCTTAGACATAGGATATTATATAAATAAAAGTTGCTATAAAAGCTGCTTTATTCAGCCTTTAGTACTTCAGTCATTAACTGTTTATTGATCAGGCACTATGTTTGTTGAATGACTGACTAGGTGCTGAGTAGGGGGTTGAGGGAGTTTAGATATGGCCTAAGCTGCTATTTATTTGTGTATAGCTAGGAAAAATAATAGCAATACTTAGGAAATACTGTTTTGATATCAATATTTATGATTTTTATAGGCATTTTTAGCTGTGTGTATGTGTCAGGCATTGCATAAAGACTTAGTGTCTGTTACCTGATACAGTTAGGGCTATGATTTTCCCCATTTTCCAAGAAGGAAATTGGGATTAAAATATGAAACCTGCCCCCTGTGCCACAGAGTTAAATAAATAGCAAGGATTTGAGCTGATGTCAGTCTGCCCTGAGACACCCTCACTCTTAACCATGGCGGTAATTCCAGTGCCAAGATGCCTGGAAAGCTGCTGAAGTGAATTCTAAAGCCATAAGGGAAATAATCAAAGCAGGAGGAGAAATACTTTCAAGAACTTTCGAAGCCTTTGACACAACTAGTTAACACACTGAGCCCAAGTCATTCTTATTTGTTCTTGAAAGCCTAAGATTTCCTCTGGTTATCCCATACCCTTGAACAGTGACCTGCTTCTCTTCCTAAATCAAACTGGCCTTGCCCTAGACTGTCAGTTGGTGAAGCTATGCTAATGCCCTGCTAGTGATCACCCTGATAAGAAAACTAATAGCCACCCCCCTCCAGGTGTTGCCAAGGTGGTCGGGTCATGAAAGCGCTCAGCATGCTTTCTTTACCAACCTACTGAAAAGGATTTCCCTCTTAGGCACAGGAGCAGATTGTCAGGATGGAGACCTCAGGTGCACAGGCCAAGCATGAGTTCCAACTCCTTTTCTTTTAGGAATATAGAAAATGAAAGTTTGGGAGAGGATCAAGAAGTCAACCCAGCCAGAGTCACATAGACATAAAGAGCACTGCCCCAGCCCTCCCGCTGATAATCCATGGTCTTTGCAATGAGAGGTTATTTTAAGAGGCAGATTCACAACCTTAGAGCCCCCAGTTTGGATTTTTGTTGACAAATTACTAATCGCACAACTTCGCTCGAGGGACTTTTAATAATGACTAGTTTGAGAGTTGAGAAGGGAAGGTCGGTTAATATTATATAGGACGTTGAGATGTCCCAATTTCAATGGCTGTGGCTCGTCTCTCCTCCAGAAAAAAAAAGTTTTTGTTTTAACTCATAAACCGCTATAAAAACAGATTAAAAATCAGTCTTGAAATTACTTTTGTAATTCTCCCTTGAAAACCTAGGCTCTGTCAAATGCTGTGCTTTGTTTTATTTGTGTCCAAGTAGATGTCTCTCTCCTTCCTTCTCTCCTTATTTTTCATTACTATTATTATTATTTGCTTCATTTGAATGTTTATTTTGGAACGAGATATTTAATTACGTATTTCTCTATACCTCTTTCTATTGGAGGGTGGGGCGAAATAAACAACATATAGTCTTAAAAATATCTAGTTAGTAATCCTACTTGAGAATTGAGTTACATTTTTCATATATAAAACATGCCTGTGAGTCACTGGCGTGTGCTTTTTATAATTAAAAGGTAATGCAGACAGCCTGATGGTCTTAGATGGATGCAAATTACCAAAATGGTATAAATGAGGGGCTGAAAGTCCAGTGACTGTTAATAGTAGCTTTTTATTTAAATTGACATGTTAAGTTACTTTTCAAATGTGACCTATTCCCTAGAATTTTTTTTAAAATATATAAACAGCAATTTTATTTGCATTAAACATTTTTAGGAGCTCTTTCTCGGGGTTTCAGTTAAAAATGGGGGAAAGAATGACATGGCAGCAGACATGTCAGCTTGGCTAATACACGTCCTGTGGTTACGCAGGCCGTGTGCCTCTGGTCTTCCTCTGAGTGTCTCTGCTGATGGAACCCAGCTCTGGCCTTTCTTTTGCTTTTGTTTGAACCTGCATTCTTGTGGGAAGGTAGTGCGATACAGATCACAGAAAAAGGGACTGAACTGTAGGACCTGGGCATGCCTGCTTGACGGGATGGTTTTGTTTTCTCTTCCTGCCTTCCTCCTGGAACCTGATCACCTCTGTGATCCACAGACTGACAGTGAGCGCACGGACACCGCGGCTGATGGGGAAACCACCGCCACTGAGGTTGGTACAGTCACTGTGGGTGCCTCCCATTGCCTAACAAAAATGCTGGTTCTGCGTTTAGGAACTTTGCATATTGCCTTTTAGATTGGAGAGAAATTCTGCTTTTAACAGTAGGAGTTAAATATATGCTACTGCCTGGACCAGTGGTTCTCAGACTCTGGCCTGCATCAGAGTCATTTGGAGGTTCCCATCCTCCTGTTTCTCATTCAGAAGAAGATCTGGGGTAGGACTGGAGAATTTGCATTTCTAACAAGTTCCCGGGTGACAGTGACTCTGTCCATTTCAGGGTCACATTTTGAGAACCCTTGGCTAAATTGGTAATACTTTTAAAAAAATTTTTATTGGAGTACAGTTGATTTACAGTGTTGTTAGTTTCAGGTGTACAGCAGAGTGAATCAGTTATACATACACATATATCCACTCTTTTTTAGATTCTTTTCCCATAGAGGTTATTACAGAGTATTGAGTAGAGTTCCCTGTGCTACACAGTAGGTCCTTATTAGTTATCTATTTTATATGCAGTAGTGTGTATATATTTTTTAAAATGTATTCCCTTACCCCAAATGTTTACGCATGATAGCCATAATTGGGGGTGGGTGGTACAATTTATGTAATTAGCTTATTGACTAGATACAGATATACTTTAAAATCCCAAATGGTCAAAATGCTTGTTAAAATTATAATACTTCTCTTAACTCATTTTTCATAGCCTGGATGTAGTCTGGGTCACTCAAAAGACATGAATTTTTCCAAGGAAAAGAAAATTAACAAATTACTTTCAGTACTTTATTGGAAAAAAATTATCACATTGACCAGTGATGCTGTGCTCTTATTTATCCTTTCTTAATTCTTCAGCGTTCATTAGATATGTGTATGGCTTATGTTGTTTTTTAAATCTTCTCTACCAGTAACTAATGAAAATTTCTGTAAAAACAACATTTATCTGTAGTAATGGAAGTCAAGATGTTCATTTCCTAAAGTGCTAACAGAGTTTTTTTTTTTTTACTTTGTGATAGTGTTTAACACTAGGTTGTTTTTTACATTATCCAATCATAACAATATTTTCTAGTTGGGTATTTAGGAAGAACTAAAAATGTTATAGGTATTATCTATACATCACTTCATTGAAAATATGTTCAGAAAAACATTTCAAAATGGACTTTAATTGTTTCTTCCTTTGGAAATGCCAGAGTTCAGTTCAAAGTTTGGAAGTCATCATTTTTTAATTTAGAGATAATACTGTAAAACTATCATCCTGGTTCTTTTAAGCAATCACATATAAACTGATTACAGGGTAATCATTTTCTACACCAAATATAACAATTGCATCTTAATTTTGTAAGAATTAGTTATATGTAACTACTGATACATTCAGTAAATTTCATTGTAATCCTAAGGTATGCTGTAAATGAAAAATATTTTAATACTACTACTTTAAATTTCTCTTAATTCGTCCGAGCCTCTCCTCCCCTCCCCCTCCCTGTGTCCACAAGTCCATTCTCTGCGTCTCTATTCCTGCCCTGCCACTAGGTTTATCCGTACCATTTTTCTAGATTCCATCTGTATGCATTAATATACGGTATTTGAGGGAGTAGCATTGACATATTTACACTTACCATGTGTCAAATAGGTAGCTAATGGGAAGCTGCTACATAGCACAGGGAGATTAGCTTTGGGCTTTGTGCTCTGTGATGACCTAGAGGGATGGGATGGGGTGGGGGGAGAGGGAGGTCCAAGAGGGAGGGGATATAGGTATACAAATAGCTGATTCACTTTGTTGTACAGCAGAAACTAACACAGCATTGTAAAGCAATTATACTCCAATAAAGATGTTAAAAAAAATGACTCAGCTATGAGGAAAAAAAAATACTATAAATTTCTCTAGCAGTTTTAAACTTTGTTATATAACATTTGAAGCATGCAAACGAAGACGTATAACACAGGTAGGTTATGAAGCTTAAAAATAAAATGAAGGGCTATGAACCCACCACCTCTGTAGAATCGGCATGCCTCCAGCCCTCTAACGCTTCTTATAAACGCTTCCCTTCTCTTTTTTCCGGAGCCAGTGTAACAGCAGTACGAGGTGGGGCATGTAGGTTAGATAGTCTGCTCCCCATTGAGGCCCAGACAAAGTGATCCATTTGCTGAAGGCCATGTGCTCTGGCATCACCCACTTGTCACCCATAATTTCACTCTGGACCGCGTCTTATAGTTGATTTTTGTAGTTGATGGTAGTCTATTTAATTTCCTCACTTACCCCATCCGTATCAGCCCTCTCCTCTCCCAAATTTGTTTTTAAGTAGGTGGGTTCAAGAAATGAAAAGTTCCAAGAAATTTTTTCATGTGGGAACCTCTGTGTTAAGTTCTTTGTGCCTCAGTTCTCTAGTCTACAAATTGGGGATCATAATAGCTAACCTCATAGGATTATTGTGAGGACTCCTACACTCCAAGGGAGCTCTCATCATTGGATATTCATAGCCGTTTTTGTGAATTTTAATTTCGATGTTGGTTTCCCCCACTTCCTGAACCGTTGCTAACGACGTCTTTTAAGGACAGCCCGCCAAGTCCTAGCTGTCACCTCCCAAGCACACATGTGGGCTCATCACGCTTGGAAGTGTCCAGGTTAAGATGTCAAAGACCCATGGGGCAAGGAATCTTTTGCTCCTGTCTTCTTATTAAGCTTCATAATTTGTGTGTGAGAACGTTGTGGTTTATATATAAGAAAGAAATGTCTTCTCACATAAGAGCAAACTAGCGCCCCCATGTAGCTGGCTTATGTAGACCCATCCTTCCATCTTAGAGTCGATGGCATGGTAAGACTTTATTTCCCACTCTCTCTTGCTGCTGGCAGTCGGACCAGGAGGAAGATGCAGAGCTCAAGGCACAGGTAGAAAATTCCAAATCAAACACAAAAGCAGAAGCCAGCGTGTGATAAGTCATTGTTTATCTGTGGTGTTCAGATCTTGCAGCATGCTCCGTGGTGGTGACTGTGTGTTGGTGCAGTGTGGAGATGACACTTGTTCATGTGACTATCATGTCCCTTACCTTCCTTTCTTCTCCACTTTTTTCAGAATAGTCTGATTAAACGAATAAAGGGTGAAAATGTGTATGTCAAACATAGTAATCTTATGTTAGAGGTTGGTATTGGTATATACCAGTGCATGCTTGTGTGTGTTGGTTTTCCTTTAGTAACCTGTGGGCTCGTACCATGATGCATGAAGGGTGTGTTCTCACCTGTGAATATGTGCGGTTGACTTCTCAGCTTCCTCTGATTCCTTCCTCTCTCCTAGACATAGATCCCCTTTCCTCCTTGTGTATTTATTTTAATTCTCTGGTTACATGTGAATTACAGTCTTAACAGTTGACCTTTGAAACTTTTGATTTTTTTGCTTGCGTGAACTAGATTTTGTTTTCCCTCGGAAATATCACATTTTCACCAGAGTGTTTGTGATAGTGTCATGAGCCCTGATCAGAATTCTTTTATTTTGACTACTAATGAGATAATGACCTAACTTTTAAAACGAGAGAGAGCACGCAGAAAGGAAAACAAACGTAAAAGGTTGACTGTTGGATTCTTTATGTTCTGAATATAGGAGCTAGATAAAACCCAAGATGAACTGATGAAACATCAGACCAATATTAGTGAGCTGAAAAGAACCTTTTTAGAAACCTCCACAGACACTGCCATCACGAACGAATGGGAAAAGAGGCTTTCCACCTCCCCCGTGCGACTAGCCGCCCGGCAGGAGGAGGCACCCATGATCGAGCCGCTGGTACCTGAAGAGGTCGGTATTCAGGCTTTGGGTTGTACTTGTCTTCTGTTCACTAGCCTCGCTCCTCTGCAGGGTCTGCAGGGAAAGGATGTGGCAGGCTTCTGAGTAGAGAATCTCACCTCTTGTCTATGTATAGCCAGTACAATGCTAGGTGGCCAAGGAGTGAGTAATCGCATCCCATGGTGCTTTGGAACGAACAAGGAAGCTCTGGTTCAGATCTGCTTATTCTAGATTCACAGCTGGGAGACGTTGACCTGTATTAATGAACCAACAGTTTTTCTGAATGTACTTCTGCCGCTTTAAGAAATGCCTTGAAAATTCATGACTGTTTCTCATCAATTGCAAGATGAGGCCTATTGAGATTGTCTAATGTTTGAGTAAACAGTGTTCTGAAGTTGATAACATTTCAGGGCATACTTTACTCTGGGACTACTACACCAGGTTTTTATGGGTATACTCAGTTTTTTATTTCATTTTTATTTGTAGCATATATATATATTTTTTAAATTGGTTATATTAACTGATTTATATATATAAACATATATATTATGACTTATAATCAGTTTTTATTTGGTTTTTAATAGGGAAAGTAAAGGCCAGAATGTCTTTTTTTTTTTTTTTTTTTTTTTTTTTTTGCGGTACGCGGGCCTCTCACTGTTGTGGCCTCTCCCGTTGCGGGGCACAGGCTCCGGACGCGCAGGCTCAGCGGCCATGGCTCACGGGCCCAGCCGCTCCGCGGCATGTGGGATCTTCCCGGACCGGGGCACGAACCCGTGTCCCCTGCATCGGCAGGCGGACTCTCAACCACTGCACCACCGGGGAAGCCCCAGAATGTCTTTTTGAGTAAGTCTTCCATGTAGGAAATCGCTCTTTAAATGTACAGCAAGATAGAGGATTCAGGCCTTCCCTAGTGGCGCAGTGGTTGAGAATCTGCCTGCTGATGCAGGGGACACGGGTTCGTGCCCCGGTCCGGGAGGATCCCACATGCTGTGGAGCGGCTGGGCCCGTGAGCCAGGGCCGCTGAGCCTGCGCGTCCGGAGCCTGTGCCCCGCAACGGGAGAGGCCACAACAGTGAGAGGCCTGCGTACCACAAAAAAAAAAAAAAAAAAAAAAAAGATAGAGGATTCAGCTGGTGTTACTTCAAGGCTCCCATTGTGTGGGACCCATAGTGGCAGTGGTACTAATCTTACTGTCAGCTGTTACACATCATCTTACTTTCTTTATCTGTCTTTCAAAATAAGTAGTTTTTTAAAACGGCATCTTTCTAGTATCATATTAACTTCTTTCTTCCCTTGAAAGCTGTTTATCTAAAGTGACCACAATCATGATGTTCATGACAGTTCCAATCCCACTTAAAAAAAAAGACAAGGTATATCTCCATTTGAATTACTTTGTAAAGGGTCTTTTTATGCAGAATAAATGAAAAGTCCTGTGACCAAAGTATTCCTGTACCATTAAACATCGGTTTCATTCAGATTGTTTGAGTTTCAAGACACAAAAATTTCAGATTTTCCTGATTGATTTAAATATTGTAGTTCCTGCATTAGTAAGACTGCCACTTACGAGTTATAGTCAGATAAGTTTTATTGTAACTGGTCAAGTTTGGTTTACCCTATTTCTGCGAGGGCTGGAAAGAAGGAAGGACATGCTGGCTCTGAAGATGGCAGATACTGGATTACATTACAAAAACACAAAATAAATAGCCACTGAAAAGGTCAGGCCTCTCTTCCCCTGCCGTCACTCAGGGACACGCGCGGTAGTAGCCCTTTGAATGGAAGTTCGGGTAGTTGCTTGGAGAAGTTAAAGGTGGTGATAACAAACAAGGGACTGTCGAAGTCTAGGTCATTAGACTAGTAAAATAAATTTTGTCACTTATTAAATCCTCTAATTCTTAGAGAATGACGGTGATGACCCCAAAGAATGTTAATAACTTAAGAGGTGATGCTTTGAATACGCTGAACTTAACCCTCGATGTGGATGCCTTATTCCCTGTTGGTGCAGAGAAACTGCAGTAGACCTAAGAAAGGATTGTTTTAAAAGCATTAAAGGATGGAGGAAAGATGTCCTCTGCAGAAGCACAAAGTAGTTTGGTTACGTAGACCGGAGACCAGCAGCTGGCTTAGTCACTG
Source organism: Mesoplodon mirus (assembly GCF_964341445.2). Taxonomy (NCBI): domain Eukaryota; kingdom Metazoa; phylum Chordata; class Mammalia; order Artiodactyla; family Ziphiidae; genus Mesoplodon; species Mesoplodon mirus. The sequence goes on from NC_138989.1 coordinate 33,577,168, forward strand.
CTTTCAAGTGTCCGCTGAGTGGTGAGCAGAAGCTGTACCTTAGGACTCCACGGCCACTGGGAAGGGAGGAAATTGTTGGGAGACTTGATAGATGTAAAGAAGAGCTTCTTAGAAACAAGGCTGGCTAACCCTGGTTATCAAAGGGGCTCTGAAAAAGCAGCTCCAAGGAGCTTCAAGTCCCAGAGGAAGAGAGGTCCCTTCTGGGAGGTCAGGGCTATACGCGCTTCCCTTGCCTTGGGGCTCCCATCCGACCCTTCTCCCGGGGCCCTTGGTGACACCCAGTTTATCCTCCATTTGAGGGCCCTGGAGACAGCCCGGCAAGTTCTTACGCTCCAAATTCTTGTTCATTTCTGTATTAAAACTTAATATTGGCTTTTGTTATTGGTTTTGTGAAAAGCACAAAAGATAATTTTATCCTCCCAGCCAGCTAGGCATACACAAAGCATATTTGTTTAAAAACACCTAAACAAAAGATTTTCATTTTAGAGGGGAGGTATTTTTCTAAGTAAATTACTCATTTGATGTTATCCTTTTATTTAATATGACCCACTTTAAATTAATTAAACAATAATTGGCCAGTTTAGAAAGAGGTCCAATTATTTCTAAAAGAAAATATGTAACTTACTTTTTTAAAGTGACTTCTCAAAGTAATATTGCTTGTGTCAGAAGGGTAAAGAAACTGATTCAGTGACGCCATACTTAGTTGGATTTTTTTGGGAATCTCAGTGATACAATGTTGTTTTGAAAAAAATGTAATTACTCCTGATTTTTTTTTTTTAAAGAAGGTGTTGGGGGTAGGAGTTTATTAATTAATTAATTTATTTTTGCTATGTTGCGTCTTCGTTTCTGTGCGAGGGCTTTCTCTAGTTGCGGCAAGCGGGGGCCACTCTTCATCGCGGTGCACGGGCCTCTCACTATCGCGGCCTCTTGTTGCGGAGCACAGGCTCCAGACGCGCAGGCTTAGTAGTTGTGGTTCATGGGCCTAGTTGCTCCGCGGCATGTGGGATCCTCCCAGACCAGGGCTCGAAACCGTGTCCGCTGCATTAGCAGGCAGATTCTCAACCACTGCACCACCAGGGAAGCCCATGACTCCTGATTTTTAATGTGACCACCTTTTTTCTTTATCTGTGGTGGTCAAACCCTAAGTAAATCTATTTCTATGCAACCAGTTTATGACCAATTTGAGAAAAATTAGGAGTTAGAAATATAGTGAGCTAGTAATGGTGATTATATTCTAAGAATACGATGTTATGTTTATTATAAAGTGGGAATTTTATTGCCAGTGGTTTCAAGTTTCAGATGTTTGAGTTAACAGGAGACAAGTAGCAATGATGCCCCAAAGAAGCAAATAATAGCAAATCATCATTAGTTTTGGAAAATAGGCAAACCCACATACAGGGCCCTCCAAACGTAAGATAGATGGATGGGATGTGAAGGGTTTCCGGTACATCTTCTGTCCGCAGATATTTCCCATGACAGCCTTTTGTGGTATACCTAGGCCTAGTCCATATTGGACAGATATTCCTTCATGGTTATTTGAATATTAAAAGTTTCCAAATCCCAACCACAATGCAATACACGTTAGCACTTATGCCATGCCAGTACTGTCCTCTTTTTTTAAGGTGGCTGGTGGTTTTACTGGTATGTAAGCTTAATACAGTCAACTCTCCCTATTCATAGATTCCTTATTGTGCAAATTCACCTACTCACTAAAACTTACTGTAACCCTAAAATCAATATTAACAGCGCTTTCACGATAATTCACAGACAGGTACAATGTGATAAAAAAAAAAAAAAATTGCTCAAGGCACACCTTCCCAGGTAAGGTGAACAGGCAACAAGTTTCACAGCCTGTTTAGTGCCACATTTTTGCTTTTTTGTGTTTTTTTGTTGGTGATTTTGCTATTTAAAATGACCTCCAGGCATAGTGCTGAAGTGCTGTCTAGTGTTCCCAAGTACAAGAAGGCTGAGATGTGCCTTATAGGAAAATATGTGTGTCAGATACACTTTGTTCAGGATAAGTTATAGTGCTGCTGGCTGTGAGTTTGATGTTAATGGATCAATAATAGATATTAAATAAGGGGTCTTTAAACAGAAACACACATAAAACAAGGTTATGCATTGATCAGTTGACAAAAATTTCATGGCCAGAAGCTCCCAGGAACCTGACCCTGTCTTTCCCCTAGGAGCTATGGTTCAGTACTCAGTAATTCAGTGTTACGGCGACTTCATAGAACACAACTGCCATGAATAACTAGAATCAACTCTCTTTATGCATTTTTCTGCTTTCTTGTCCAGCTTTACTTTTGCTATTCAGGTCTTGGATGGGCCTTAAATTGGGCAAAATATGCATTCACTATGGATCATCTATTCATGGGTAGAGAGAATTATCTCCATTCTGTGAATCTGACTTCTGTGACTTTCCATTCAGACCCTGGGGTGCAACTCTAGATGCGTATTACAGTCACCTACAAGATTTTTAAAATACCGATGCCTGGGTTCTACATCAGAATCTGATTTAATTAGTCAGAGGTGCACCCCACACATTACTCTTATTTAAAAGCTCTCCGCATAATTCTAATTCACAGCCCAATTTGAGAACCCCTGGCCCGAGCAGAAATGAAAGTCACAGCTCCATAGAGACCCTTAATCATCTGAGCAAGTAACACCTCTGTGAATTTTGCATGCCACTGTAGGGCCTTGTGTCCCAATTGTGACACAGGCATGAACGTTTAAGGAACTAAATGAAATAGTCAGGGTGTGCATCTGACTCTGTCTTAACCCCTAGTAAATGTTTCGATTATCAGCACCTCTTAACTTTAGCAGAACTCACTGGATTGGGGTTGACAGTATACAGAATTTAATGATAACATCTATCCCCTTATGTTACCCTTTTCCGTTATTATGGGACATGCACAGTTCTGGATGCAGACAGTGTAGACATTTTTACTTACAGACACAGACTTTTTAAAATTAGTTGATGTCAGATAACAGGATATGCTGAAAACCACTGCTGTTGTATTTTTAAGCTTTCATTGTAGGAAAATATTTAGTTCAGTGATTATAATTAGAGGCCTAGCCGTGGTATTCTGCAAAGTATCTATAATTTTGACTTCCTGTTTCTTATTTCTGTTTAAAAAAGAGGCTATGATTGAAAGTTTAAAAAATAAATCCACATTGAATGATTCCACGTGGTACATTTTGTCTCTTGCAATATCTTTCTCCAAAATGGGGCAGGACGGGGATTTTTTTCCCCCTTTGAAATGTCTTATTTGTTCCTCATTTAAAAGGAGCATATGAGGACAGTGCTATCAAAATCTGTCAGCAGGTCATTCCAGAGAAATTCCAGATGCTCCTCTATAACCTCTTGCAGGCAAACAATTAAATATAGTACTGATAGCTTTTAAAATACATACCTAGGAATTTTAAATACCTCTCATAAAATTATATTACTTATCAACAAGAGGGTTTATTTTCTCATAAAATTATATTACTTATCAATAAGAGGGTTTATTTTCAAAGTTCCATTCGTCTAGAAACTTTGAACTTTTCTATTATTATTTTTAGATGACTTTACCAAAATATCCTTTTGTTCACTATTGTATGCAGTCGTGTGCTGTACACAGAGACAGGCTCGGTAGCTAACGTATTGCCCCTTGAATTATGCCTATTTAATACTAAAGGAAGCAATAAAAAGATGAAAGGAAAAAAAACTGTTCTAACATAACATATTTAATGTCCTTTAAAATTTTATATGTTAAAGACAACTATGACTTCAAATACTTAATTCTTCACCAAGATATTCTGAAGTTGACTTTTCAGGATTATTTGCCATGTTATAAAAGTTCAAATAAAGCTACAACCTTATGTTTATTTGTGGAATAAAGACATCAATCTAGGCATAACTGGGCTTTTCAGATTCGTAGCTAATGCAGTGACCCATGTGTATTTCCTTTCTCTGTATCAGGCGGCACTTCAGTAGGGAATATGATCAAGAAATTGTCAGACATGGAAGTGAGGATTTATTCCTAACTTAATTTTTTTTAATCTTAACATTTTTATTTTAATACTCACTTTTACAGTATTGCAGGTCACTGACATACGAACACGACTGAAAGGCCAGAAAGCTCTTTATGCCACTCTTGCATATTCTGTGTTTGTAGAAATGAGAAATGTTTGAATCCTAAAAACACCGGAGATTCAAAATATAATCTGTTACTCTTGGGAGATAATTATTAAATGTTGAGATGGCTTCAGACCATTTTCCAAATTAATAGGCACTAATTTACTTCTTCAGAAAAAAAATGAATGAGTATTATATGTGTAGCACAAGAAAAGAACTCTCTTCCTAACTTGCCTTTTTGGAAACTGTCTGCTTCCTCTTCTCCAACCCAACCCCCTTTATTCAAACAGACCAAAGAAGAAAGAGAGATTTCTGAAAAGGTTCTATTTTTGCAGCAAGGAAGCTCTCCATTCTTTGAGTCTCAGGTAAAAAACAAACATTAAGGAATTTTCCAGAAGGAAATTGCTCTTCAGATTTCAGTGTCATTAAAATGTCTGTAGTTTTTCCTTTCTTTTTAAAATTTACCTTGTTTGCCATTAAGGTAGGTATATCATTTTTGTTTAGATTCTGGGGAGGGAAGTAGGGAATTTTGTTACTATTTTAGTTATCTGTTAGCTGTCATTTCTTTGTGGCTTTTGCTCCTAGGTGATTATATCTGTGTGTGGTCATTGAAGCATTATAATTATACTTTGTAATGATATTATTGGACCTTTTAGTACCTCTTTCACCCATAGAGTGATGCTAATTTAGATGACCTTGACTGATTTTGAAAGTTCTGAACTTTTAATGGTTTTCCCACTAGCTGAGTGTGATAAAGAAAATTCAGGAAGGAGGCTCTGTGGTTACCTCTCGTCAAATCATTTTCCAGAAAACTGTCCCATCGACCCTAGAGGTTATTTTTCAATTCATTTTGTTTAATCCGGCACCAGCCTATAGATGGATCTGTAATCCTTTTTCTTAAGGCCCACCTATTTCTAGATTCAGGCTAGGATAAATAAAAAAGTAGCAAACGTCCAAGTTTAAAATGTAAACCAAGGTGCTCCCTCGCTCCTGGCTTGGTTTCTCTTCCCTCTGTAACCTGTTAGACTAGTTACCTCCTAGCGTCCTGGTAGGCTCCCCAAATACAGAAGTTTCATAACTTGCATTTTTTCTGCCTTATTGGAACTAACACTAAGGAAACTGGCAAAGAAACTCCTGAGACGATGAACTTCGGTTGTAAATAAAATCGGAACAGTGTACAGACCACTGTGACCTATTTCTGAGAGGCTCCGACAGTGTCCTAACAGTGGGAAATAGTTCATTACAATGCCTGGAGCACAGGCGCACTGAATACTTGTTGGATAATAAGTGCTAGAGTGGATTCTGTCTCCCATATAAGGAAGTATAATTCACAAACATGGAAAATGGTTTTCACAGAAATTTGTGGAAATGCTGGCACATTCTCTGTGAGAACAACAGGTGTGAAGTACAGTGTTCTGTTTCACATGGAAAACTGTCTTTTCTATGTCCACACAAGTAAAGCTAAATAACTTGTACAACAGCTTCAAAAATGTTGTTTAATCTTGACATACAAAATGATCAGACATTTAGCATAAGATCAAATATAGTCTTTGCAAAATTTACCACCAAAGTATTTCAAGAAATCTGAAATTGCGAGTCTGCACACAGACCGTATTCCAAGTTGCAGGTTAGAGTTAATAAATTTCAGATGGGAAGAGATTGCAGCCATAATTAATAAAAATAACCCCAGCCCTGTGCAGTCACCTCCCAGGCCTGAGTGTAGCTCTCACCCTGATTGCCTTCAAGGATTCTTATTTTAGAAGTGAGATACCATCAGAACTTCTAATTTAGCTTTTATATTCCAAATATAGGGCACAGAGGACTGGGTTATTGTAGACAAAATACCCACTGAGGTAGTTGATGGTGATTCAAAAAAGATTGTGACGTACAAGGTGGTGACCGTGAGCACTAGAACTGATGACATCCCCGC